>NC_138911.1:54980723-55580723 GCF_965231255.1 Vanellus vanellus | reverse complement strand
ACCCTTGCTGTTTATCACGCTCAGGCAGCCAGCAGGGTTGCTTCCCCCTCCAATGCAAAATGATTATTTTTTCTCCCTTTTTATGCTAACCTAACTGCTTAAAATAATGAGCACTTATTAATTTGCCAAATATTTACTTAATGGTGAGGGGGCAAGGGGAGAATTGTTTTCACTTGCAGTCATGACTGTCTCTGGACACTATCCACAGTGCCATGAGCAGAATCCTTATTGCCTCTACCCCTGCATGGAAATAGGAAGCTTTACTGCATCGGGGCAACTCTCTCTTTGTTCTGCAATATGAATGCTAAATTCAAATGTCATTAAAATTACATCACGGAGCCTGAAGCTTTCTAAACAAAGCTGGTTAGATTCCATCCCAGAAGAAGCTGCTGCTGAAAGACAGTGTTTACTTAGTCACCTTCTTTTTAATAGCATTATGCACTTCAGAAAAAAGAGTTTTAGGAAAGATAGAGCCTGACCACAGGTCCCAATATATTATTCCTCATTTTCTTCTGCATTTTACATATACATTAAGGAGGTGACATTTTTTGTGTTTAAGCTAAGGAGAGCAGATGTGTGTCCCTTCCGGCAATTTAAATACAAAACACAAGCAGTTATCTTTGGAAAGCTTTATCAAGTCCTGTAAATCAAAATTTCTTCTCAATTCCTTCTGTTATTGCTGGACTGCTACATGATAACAAGAAATCTTTTGTGGCTAGAAATGGATCAATGAAATTTCTATTGTCCAGGCTGAAACAAATGCAAAAGCAGAATTAGTGGTAACAAAGTCACTGGAAGTCAGTAACATGTTAAAAAACCTTCCTGGGTGAACTAGACAAATGCAAAAATATCAAGACCTTTCACGCAACACTCTCCTCAAGAGCTCCAGTAATTCTAGAGAAAGTAGGAATCAGCCTGGTCCATCACTTTTTCAGCTTTATGGAAACAACAGTACCGTGTCCCTGACTCACTTTCACCATTTTGCCTGTCTCAGCTTTAACAGGAAATGAAATACAGGAGGGGATTTTTTACCTGAATTGCTTAAGAGCAAAAGTCTCACTAATTTTCATTGCATCAAATGTCAGCCAAGACACCAAGCTGCTTTTGAAAGTCATAGAGCGCACGTCTGTGTTTTTTTATGATGGGATTTTCAGCCCTATATACTCTTTGATAACAGCTCAATGTCTCCAAAGAAGGCAGCTCGCTCAGTTTGCCAGTGACCACTTCTAACGCCTCTGTTAGGCTTATAAATGGAATTAGCGAGGTTTTCAAATGTTAGCACAGATTCACCACCAAAAGTTAAGCTCACATTTCTCATTGATAACTCTACCTGTGCGAGATAAAAGTAAGGCAAAATTAAAACTCAAAGAACAGCTGTCCCCACAGACACCACGAAACTGAGGAACGCGGCATGAACGCACCTCTCTACATCCACTGGCATGTTTTCAAGGTACAGATAAGTATCTATTCATGTGATAGCATACATGGATATAACATGGCAACAAATTATAGCAGCCTTTTCCTTGATTTCTTATGCTCCCTTACCTGGGGTTGCGTGTGCTTACATATACGACACAAAGCACAGAGAAACCTCAAAGAGTTTCTAAAAGTACTTCTTTAGCAGCCCTATGCAGTACTGGCACTACCCTATTGACTGAGCTGCCATATCGATGTATTAAGGTAAGGAAAATCAGAAGTGTTTCTTAAAACATGCCTTCTCCAGTATCACTAAGCTAAACACAACCGAGAAACCACATCACTGTAGGATTGAGGAATGCAAAATATATGAAACAGACAAGGGATCAATGGAAAGAAAGGATGAGGTGTTGCCAAACAGATCGCTTTTCAGCAGGAGGCACTGGATTAAGTGTAGTTTATGAATATGAGTTTAAGGGCAGAGGCTGTTCCATTTTGTTCCCTGAACTAGAAAGGTTTATGTCTAACTTCAAATGTGCAATCTTACATGAAGATAGCTTATTGAAGATATTTTATGATCCTGATTATAAATTCCCCAGGCTCTCCTGGGGCAAATTTACAAAGGTTTACGTGCTAGCCTAACGCTGGGAGATGAGAACACAACGTTCTTTAATACGCAAAGAAAACCTGACCAGAGTACTATGATCAGACGACTTCAGTAGTACCAAAGACAAAAAAAACTGTCAAGCTTGGAGCCAGAAAATCTTAGAGAGATAGCTCAATAAAAGTAACATTCTGTGGCTACCTCACACACTGCAGCAGACAGCTTGTTGCTGAAGTTGATCAAAATATTTTCAACAGAAATGGAGAGAATGAGGATTTCTTGGTGGTTTTGGTGTGCTTTTTTGAGTGGTTTTTTTTTTTTTTTTTTTTCATAAAAAGTGGGATTCTGCTGTTCTTGAAAAATTTCAGCTTGCTAGAGAAAATGGAAAACCAAAGCACTTGGATTCTGAAAAGTTCTCAGATTTCAGCCAAAAAAATGACATGTGAATGGCATGATGTTGAAATGCCACATGGTCTCTCTGTCTCTCCAAGCTGGGTTTCCGATGGGAAGCACAGAGACAGGATTCAGGAGGTTCTGTGGGGTGCTTTGGGAGGAGGGGGAGAGGGGTGTCAGGAAGCCTTGGGAGAGAATGGATGCACAAGGTGTTGAACTAGAGCTTCCATGTTGTGCTTCAACATCATTTCTAACCAGACCAGGAGGAGGAAGTGAGGGGGTGCGTGCTTTTTTTGGGGGGGGGGGGGGCAGGAAGAAATAAATAGCCTAAAAATTGACAGTTTTATTGGCTGAAAAGTCAAAAATCTTCCATAGGGAAGCCTTCCACCCCCTCTCTGATCCCTGACTACATTTGTTTGACCAGATTTTCTGTGTACTGGCATGCTGGCGCAGTGTTCCTTTTTTAGGGGAAAAGAGAAGACTGTAGTCTGTCATATCTGAGGGAACTGGGTTAGAGACAAGAGACAGATGACAAGGGTGGTTGGGCATGGTGTTGGCAGGGTGTCAAGGGGAACTGAGAGGGGGTGGGAACCATCTGCCTGGAGAAGGAGGTTGCTGAGTTGGAGGTAAGGGGGGTGGCAGAAGGAGACTAAGTTTGCACAGCATTTCAGAAATACTTTTGGTTTAAGTTGGAGAGTAGGGTAAACGTGGACCCATTCGTAATCCACACATAGGGAAGTTATTAATGATTCTCAATATGAGCTTATTTTCATTGAACAAAAGGTAGGTGAACTCACAGTCAGGAAGCTAACATTTGCCTTGCCTCATAAGGGTATGGCAATATTGAATCAACCTGCAGGGAAGTGAATTTCAGCTACAAAAAAAGCTTCAAGTAGATGACTCACACTCCTTCTAGGTATACATGCCAGAGGGTCTAATCGTAGGAATCTGAATGGCAACCAAAACTTCTTTCCCGGGTTTAAGTTATCCTTTCCCTGCATGCATCATTCATCCCAGTACAAGCAGCTTCAGAGAGAAGAGCATCAAGTGTGTTTGTGCCTACAACCCTAAACGGGAAGGCTAGTAGAAATCAGATCTTTGCAAGTTTCCTGTCCTTACAGAGTAGTGAGTAAGCTCATGAAAAAAAAAAAAAAAAAAAAAAAAAAGGTGTACATTCCTAGTTGACACTATCCTAGGTAAATGCTAATCAAGGACTTCCAGCCAGGCAGCACTTGAAGAATACTGGGTATAACATAAGCTTGAGGAAAGCAGAGCTATAGACAATGCAGGAACAAGAGCAGGATGAAAAGGAAATCAAATTCACAGAAATAATTGCTAAGGAAAGTGACATTTTCTATGACTGTTCAAAATATTCAACTAAATACTAGTGTTCTAATATGAAACGGAGATATTGGTGTCAGCCAAAACAATAAAACATCACGAAGCTGCAGGACACTCAGCACTATCAAAAAATGACAACTGTTGTTATGAGATAAGCCCAGGTGAACCAAGACCTCTCAGGTGGGTTTGTGAGACCCTTTCCTACCCGGTGAAAAAAAAGGAAAAACTCAAAAATGTCAAGTTTTATAACAACTTGAAGCAGAATACTTCACTTCTTACAGAAAGAATAATTGAAAATCAACAGGAAAGCTAGAAAGGTAGAAGACAAATAAAAGGGGGCTTATCAGCTACCTTCCCTCTACATTTTGGCAGAGCCAGTTCCAGCCTTCAGCATTTCCTTTGGCCAGCTCAAGGACTTTCCCAGTCACAAAAAGTCTGTGGTTTCAAGGAAGTGTTTTGTCTCCATCCTCTTTGAGATCTATCTCATGCCTGCGCTTTTCTCAGACTCTTTGCTGTAACGCTCATGCTATCTTTCTCCTCTTATCACCTGCACCCTGGAAACATCCCTCCTTGAACAGACTCCACTGTTGCCCGAGAGCAACACAATCTCCATTCCTCCAGAGCTGCCACTCAACAAAATTATTCAGAGATATAACATACAGATCAAAACCAGTCCCATCAGACACTGCCCCTTGCATGCTTGGGAATACAGCTGCCTGTAAACTAGCAATTTTTGTGCTCCCCTCTTTCTGCAGCCAAACCTCCAGACAGAAATATGTGTTCATGAGCCATGAGATACTTATGGACACATCAGGCACTTCACAAAGCCTCTAAGACTGGACCTGTTCTAGAAGTTGTGTCACTCATCTTCATGGATGATAAATTTTTGACACAGGTGGTGAAGGAGCCAACAAGGAAAGGTGGACAGCCAACCAGCACGGTGGACATTGTACCAACAAAAAAGGACTGGTTGGGGATGTGAAGGTTGGGGGAAGCCTCAGCTGCAGTGACCATGAGATGGTGGAGCTCAGAATCCTGCGTGGAAGAAGCAGGGCAATAAGTAGGATTACAACCCTGAACTTCAGGAGAACTTTGAACTTTGGCCTCTTCAAAGATCTACTTGGAGGAGTCCCATGGGTTAGTGCTCTAGAAATTGCGGGGGTCCAAGAGCACTGATTAATATTCAAGCACCACTTCCTCCAGGCTCAAAATCTCTGCATCCCTATGAGTAAGAAATTAAGCAAAGGAGACAGGAAACCTGCATGGATGAGCAAGGAGCTTCTGGAAAAACTCAAATGGAAGAAGGATGTTTACAGAATGTGGAAAAAGCAACTGGCCACTTGGAAGGAATATAGGAATGTTGTCAGGGTATGCAGAGATGCAATGAGGAAGGCTAAGGCCCACTTGGAATTAAATCTGGCAAGGGATGTCAAGGGCAAGAAGAAGGGCTTCTCCAAGTACATCAGTAGCAAAAGGAAGATGAGGGAAAATGTGGACCCACTGCTGAATGAGGTGGGTGCCCTGGTGAGGGAGGATACAAAGAAGCCTCTTTTGCTTCAGTCTTTACTGCTAAGACTGGCCCTCAGGAATCACTGACTCAGGAGGTAAGGGAAAAAGTCTGGAGAAAGGAAGAATTTCCCTTGGTCAACAAGAATTGGGTTAGAGATTATTTAGGCAAACATGACACCCACAAATCCACAGGCTCCGATGGGATGCTGAGGGAGCTGGCAGATGTTATTGCAAAGCCACTCTCCATCATCTTTGAGAGGTCATGGAGAACAGGAGAGGTGCCTGAGAACTGGAGGAAAGCCAATATTTCTCCAGTTTTCAAAAATGGCAAGAAGGAGGACCCAGGAAACCACAGACCAGTCAGCCTCACCTCCATCCCTGGAAATGTGATGGAACACCTCATTCTGGATGTCATCTCTAAACATGCAGAGGAAAAGAAGGTTATCAGGAGTAGTCAACATGGATTCACCAAGGGGAAAATCATGCTTGACCAATCTGATAGCCTTCTATGATGGCATGACTAGCTGGGTAGATGAGCGGAGAGCAGTGGATGTTGTCTACCTCCACGTTAGGAAGGCTTTTGACACTGTATCCATCCTTGTAGGTAAGCTTAGGAAGCATGGGCTAGATGAGTGGACAGTGAGGTGGATTGAGAATGGACTAAATGGCAGAGCTCAGAGGGTTGTGATCAGTGGCAGAGTCCAGTTGGAGGTCTGTAACAAGTGGTGTTCCCCAGGGGTCAGTACTGGGTCCAGTCTTGTTCAACATATCCATCAATGACCTGGATGAGGGGACAGAGCGTACCCTCAGCAAGATTGTTGATGACACAAAACTGGGAGGAGTGGCTGACACACCAGAAGTCTGTCAGTGAGACCAGGACAGGCTAGAGAGTTGGGCAGAGAGGAACCTAATGAAGTTCAACAAAGGTAAGTGTAGGGTACCTACAGGAGGAATAAGGAATAAGGCACCTAGGGAGGAATAACCCCATGCATCAGTAACAGTTAGGGGTTGACCTGATGGAAAACATCTCTGCGGAGAGGGACCTGGAAGTCCTGGTGGACAAGTTGATTGTGAGCTAGCAATGTGCCCTTGTGGCCAAGAAGGCCAATGGTATCCTGGGGTGCTTTAAAAAGAGCATGGCCAGCAGGTCGAGGGAGGTCATCCTCCCCCTCTACTCTGCCCTGGTGAAGCCACAGCAGGAGTACTGTGTCCAGTCCTGGGCTTCCCAGTTCAAGAAAGACAAAGAACTGCTGGAGAGAGTCCAGTGAAGGGTTACGAAGATGATCAAGGAAATGCAGCACCTCTGTTACGAGGAAAGGCTGAGAGACCTCAGTCTGTTTAGCCTAGAGAAGAGAAGGCTGAGAGGGGATCTCATCAATGCTTATACATATCTAAAGTGGGAGTGTCAAGAGGATGAGGCCAGACTCTTTTCAGTGGTGCCTGGTGACAGGACAAGGGGCAACCGGCACAAGCTGGAACACAGGAAGTTCCATCTGAACATGAGGAAAAACTTCTTTTCTTTGAGGGTGAAAGATACTGGAACAGGCTGCCCAGAGAGAAGGAATATCTCCTTCTCTGGAGATATTCAAAACCTGCCTGGATACATTCCTGTCCAATCTGTTCTAGGTGAACCTGCCTTAGCAGGGCGGTTGGACAAGATAAATCTCTGGAGGTCCCTGCCAACCCCTACCATTCTGTGATGGATAAACACCACCAATAAAGACAGGTCTTTGGCGAAATATTCTGAAAGATAACGTATCCACAGAAATACAGATTTGCCTATTTGTCCTCCTCAGCATAAATGGATGGGGAGGATGGGAAAGGTTGAGGTTCAACACACTGAGTCTGTCTGGTTCACAGACAAGCACCTCACACATCAGAGGTTTTTGACAAAAGCAGGGTACAAGCCTGGAGACCTGTCTCCTGCAAGTCCAGCCAGAATCCTAATGACTGGTAGTGGAGTCTCACTCCCTCTTCCCCTTTCTGCCTATCTAAAGAAAATATCATTACAAACAACCTACCTCTATGGTAAACTGAAGTTGTGAATACGTTGTTTCACCAAAATGTTCAAAATTAACTACGTGAACTTGAAATCAGCCTAACATTCAAGTATATGCTGAAATCCTATTGAGGTCAAACTGCTCAGTACAGCCTACTCCGTTGCATTAAGTATCTTAAGTAGTTTCATTAAATAAAGTTATAATAAGGGTGACAAGTTTGCATATAGGTAACTCATTTCTCCTGTTTCTGAAATCCATAAAACTCCTCCACATTTGATATTCAGGATTCATTCTTTTAAACAGATCTGACTGTATCGCTTTTGGCTCAAGAGAAAGACCAAGCAAGAATGATACAGATGTGCGACATCTCTTCTTCTTCACAGTAGCAATTTTCATATGATATAAGTTCAATTGTATGGTTTTATTTTCATACACACTAAATTGAATAACAAACATTTGGGTTATCTCAGTATTAGAAGAATGTACTTGGTTCTACTATTATCAGAATCTGAATATACTGAAGGAGGGAAATAACTGGAAATCTTATTAAATCCCCAAAACCAAAATAAATCTAAGGTAAAATTCATGAAAAGTTATCTTCGCTCTGCTGAGCACTCACAATAATTCCAGGACACCTGCTGGATAATCCCATGTTGGATGGAAGGTCTACGTGGAAAAGAGAAGCTAAGTGCTGTCAGGAAGGCAAACATAACATTTCATTATGGGCATGAATCCAAGTATCCAGTGCACAACCAACCCTCCTGCAGTCAGGCTGAGTGGGAAGTGACAGTATCCATGTCCAAAGTCCTGAAAATATTTTGGCATGCTGTAGCACAATGGCCTGTTTCAACCACCACCAGCAAAGCCACCGAAGAGCAAGAGATGCCTGAGGATCCCAGCCCTGCCTGGGGCGCCTGCTCGTCCATGGGGCCACCACATCCCCTCGTTTGGTCTGTTAATTGTTCAATACAGAAGGCTCCCACACGAGTCCCAGGGGACGCAAGGGCACATCTGTGGGTGATGCGAGTGCTACAGAAATGGAAACACATTCGGGTAAATCATTTGATAGGCACTTGCAGAAATGAACACTTCCTCTCACATAAAGGGAACCAATTAAAAAAGAAAAGATGAAATTTGTCAGCTAATTTGTTCTCAATGATTAATTCAACTAACTCTAAACAATTCCATTATTTAGTCTTCCCATGTCCTACTAATTTGAACCTCTTTCCCCCACCTCTGGAGAAACCCTGTGCAAAAAAGCAGGGGAATGATTAATTTTTTAGCATGAGACAGCCTGACCTTGTACTCCATTAAGCAGAGTGTTTCCATAGTTTCCATGTAATTTGTCATGGACGAGTTCACCTATGTGCCAAACAAACTCTTTATATTACCAGACTTGCACAGAAAATAAAATCTGAACTGCTGCTGTTTAATGAAAATATAAAACCCAAAGTGGAAGTTAAAAAAACCTCAAAATATTCATATTGCCTGTAGAAGGCCAAAACCCACTGTATTTTGGGCCTGTCTCTGTGAGCTTGAAAGGCTTTTCGTCAAACAGACACCGCAGCATCCTTAACATTTCTGAGGATGCGAATAAAGCAGGAACACCTTAGGACAAAGCCCAGATCCACTGCATTCAACAGGATTTGGGTGATTGATTTCAAAGGATCATAAGGCTTCATAGCAACTTGTTAGAATTTAATTTCAGACCTTTAATTAAAGGCTTAGTACCAGAGGTCCCATTGCTCAGGGCAGACATTAAAGGCTGCCGCTTGCCTAAGGATTTGCAATCTTGTAGGCAGGTCTCCCCCCTGCTGCAGCAAAGCCAAAAGCTCTCCCGATAACACCAGGAGGGCGCAGGCAGACAGCTCGGCAAAGTCCAGCGTCCCGTCTCCCCAAGGCACATCAGATGGCTGGAGCAAACCCATGGAGGAACAGAGAAAAAGGAAAGGTGGCAGCAGCGCGGGTTTGCTCAGGTAAGGCCACGCACGCAGTCGGAGTGCTTGCTGCGGTTGCGTTTGCTTCGGTAATAGGGACGGCTGCTCGGATAAGCTGCGGTACACTGCGCTTGCCAGCGTCAGCTGGCAGCCGTCCAGAGGTGTAGCGGGAGGATTAGAGAGTGGCTTTGGGATGAGGGGTTTATTTTTCCTCAGCTAAGCGCAAATGAGAGAGGCTGGCAGAAGCGATAAAATGTTAACTCAAAAACTTTTCGCTCTCTTGGCCGCTAGAAAGGATTAATACCGTTTCCTGAAAAGGTTTTTTGCTAAATCAGTCAAAGGACTTAGCTGTGAAAAAAATAAACAAGATAAATGTTTTGATTTAAAACAAAACAGCTCTTTCTGGATGGTACAGTCCACACTTAAAGAGGAGAGTTAAGGTTTTCTCCCTTAAATTTGCTGAAGGAGAATAGTTCGCCGTGAAATACAGATGAACACAAAAGCAGAAAATAAGTTTCTGTGCAGTCAGTTTCACATATCCCGGTGTGTTCTTCACACATCTCCATGTGTAAAACACATGAATGATCTTGCTCAAGTAACGTCTCGGAAAGTACCCGGGAGCACCGAGTGCATGTGGACTCACAAATATCGAAGTTTCAGAGAAAAGATTGGATCCTTTTTATAAAGATAACAGGAGAACAGATTGTGCCACCCTTTCTTAATGTACCGGTAGTTGATTTAACTGATAAAAGTATACTGCAGTCTTCAAACTCACCCCCAAGCTAGATGAAAACACCACTCAAATTAGTAGAGCTGATAGAAAACGAGGTATTTCTATGTTAGGACAGTTCCTCAGGCATTGTAAAACATCTTCATTCCATCGATTTCAAAAAAGCACCATCAATTTAATCAAACAAGGATCGGTACAGGGGATAATGCTGCAGGACCCCCAGGTAGGTGCTTAGGAGGAATTGCCTAACCAGGGAGTCAACACCATTTGGAAAAGTGATAAACAAGAAATTCCTATCGCTATGATTGGGAAAGAATAGGTGTGACTGCTTTCTTCTCCCAAACCTGTTCATCCATAGGGACAAGCAGTAGCTAATTTTCTGCTGTCCTTGAGAAATTAGTGCTTCCTGTACTAATTCATAGGCAAAAGCCACTGCAACATAGATGTACATTGACACTCTTGGGGAAAAAAAACAAACACAACCAAAAAAATAAAACACAACACAAAAGTATATGTAAAGAGCTAACTGTACAAAGTTGTATTAATGTGAAGAAAAATTTCTCCACCTGCAAATTGTAAAACTTTATCAACAGATTTGATGTGATAAAGTTACATTGGTGAAATAAATCTGCAATGTGAGCATGTGCATGTGCGCACCTCTCTAACCTTATTGTAGTTTTAGGTACTGCATACTACGGTGGGTAAATGACTGATATCAGTGATGGTAACTCAATTCTACATCAGCATAGTGTCATCAATCTTCTGGCACTCTTAAAAAAAGTCCGTATAATGTTCTATTGATGTTCTGTAGAGCTTCTCCTTTCTGATGTTATGTATTATTGCTGCAGCTTCTTCCAAAATTGTAAAGGTTTTTATTGTTTACAAAGTGAATTATGCTTTCATATCTTTTGCCTTACTGTTTTCCCAATTGCTTGGCAACAAGTCTCCACAAATAAAAAAAACAGAGCACTCTTTCTTTTAAGTTGTACATCAGCAGCATCTCTGGTACAACAGTGACCTCAGACAGCTTAACACCCAGGATGCTTTTGGTCCATTATGTTAATCCTGATGTTCTGTAAAGAGTCTATATATGTTAATACTTAAATATTGCCTTTCTGGATCTGTAACTGTTCTAGTCCTGAGGCTACAGCTTTATAAACACTAGCTTTCATATTCAACATTTTTAAACTGCTACTCATTTCCAGTTTTTCCTTTTCAAGAGAAATCAGCCCAACTCCAGAACCTGAGGTAGGTCAGACTTGTGTTAGGTTGAAAAAAACCTGTAGTTACTGATCCGACAAGTCAATATGTGCGACGCTGGAAACAGACTTCTGTGGCTGTAACCCATATATAGTATCCACAAAATTAGCATTACTGTTGTCATTTTAGATTTAAACAGCCACAGTGATACACACCGTGCAATAAACATTTATTTGTACCTTGCCAGCTATATCTCCTTTCTTTGGCTTAGAGTGAGTCTAATGTCCTAAACTGACTATTGTTATATCCTAGATAGAAGATCAATAGGTATTAAACTCTTCTATGTAGGTATTCCATTCTCCCAAAAGTATCTGAACGGGGAAAGACAGACTGGGTGATGACAATGTACAAGAATTAGGGGAAGCAATCAGAGAACCAGAGAAAATATCCCAATAACATGTGAAAATAAACTACATCTTCTCAAAATAACACAAAAAGCCAAACTGGAACATCAAGGAGGTGCCAGCCCTACCTTGCCAAGGCAAAAACACTGCTTTACCTAATATTATTTTCTATCTTTAATGAGCATCAAGCTGCTATATTCAATGAAATGTATTCCCAAATGGAAAGGTTAAATAGGTTTATAGACTTATATTGGTTTTAGAGTGCACCAAGTCTGATGACTTCCAATAGAAACTAGTGCAGCTCAATCAATCTTTAATATCATTCAGGAGATACACAACAAATCCATAGTGTGTACACACAGGCCAGAACACCTATGCATTGGTTTAATGAGTTTGCTAGTGGCTGGAAGTTATAACAGCGGCCTGCTGTGATATTTTGGTTTAGTGGAGGGCTTCTGCTATTCACGTGACAAAGACCCTAAGTTTTCATGCTGAAACCCCATGCGCCTGCTGCCCTGACTCCTTGGTGTCTGTGCAACGCTGTTTCAGTACACCCCCACTAGGTAAAATCCTAAATGGAGTTCCCCTATTGTGGGGAAATTAAGACACTTCATTGAAAACCTGTAACTATGTTCAAAGCAGAAGTCCTACGAGGTTGTGTATGTTACTAAGGAGCTCACATTTCCAGTTTATAAAGTCCTTGGATTTAGCATTTGGGTGACAGCTATCCCATCCCTGCTAAATTAGCATGGTGGTGCCTTTTCAGCATCTGACAGGCAGCATTTAAATGGCTTTTGGGAGTGAGTGCATTTTCCAAATGAGCTGTTACTGGCTCCCTTTGTTCATTTCCACAGCTCAGATTTTACATTTCAGGTGCATTTAATTTGTTCATGCAAAGTAGAACTTGCCAAAAAAAAGGGAATGCCCAAATATTTTAGTGAAGTTGGACATCCTTACAGGGAGATCTGAATATTGTATGTGCAGAATGGATACTGAAGACCTAGAATGATAAAGTTCTTTAAACAGAGGGAAGATTTTCAGATCCCTTGGGGCTTATTCTAAGTAGCAGAAGCCATATTTCTTTACCTTGAAATTTGAACCAATCTATCTCCTCTGAACTTATTCAATGCGCTCTGTGCTGTCAGACCACAATACATGCATTTCACCACAGTGTAAAAGGTAGGTGAAAAATAATTGTAGGGGGTTCTGGTAACACAAGATGGATAGCAAGACTCCAGGACATAATTAATTACTAATAATCAGCCCTACTAGCATTGCTTCAGTGCAGGGACTGAGATTTTCCTCTCCTGCCTTTATGATGAGTGTTGTTAGTCATATTCTCATGGTAACGCATGCTTCAGTTTTGCTAAGTGAAAGAGCTATCAACAAGTAACTGTGCTATTCTCTACAGTTCAACTCCAGGACACTTAATAAAACGTTGGGCAGAGGAGTAACTCTGCGATATCCTGTGATTTGTTCACAAGCCCTGTGTAAGAAACACCCTCAGGTTCCATCCCTTCAGAAATGGGACAGAAAAACACATTGTTTCTGGAACTAATCGCTTGATTTCAGGTTTTCCCATTGTTCCTGCACAGAGCATCACCGATTGCCACATTGAGAAAGAGCCAAGAATTCACCTGTGTCTGCTCAGGGCTCACCCGTTCAAAAGCAGGGAGAGCAGAGAACAGAAGCGGCAGATAGAATCTGTGCTCTATATTCCATAGCCAAAGACCATGCAGGCGTGGAAGCAGGTGTGGGTAGTACAGGAGAAGAGTCTTCAGCATGGTAGCTCCGTTCTCTGCATTAGAAAAGAGTCCTGACAAGAACTGTGAAAAGCCTTTGTTTGTGTCAAGAGAATCGGACAATGCTGGAGACTATAGTTCAAATCACAGTTCAGCTGTGTATGGGCTGCAGAGCCTCACATAAAGTACCTGGATCTGTCAGGGATGCCAGCTCGCCCAGCTGTAAGTGGAGATAATCACGTCACTGCTCTTCCTTACAGAGCTTGGCAAAGTCCAGGGAACACGACAAGGTGCTACCAAGCAAACGAGGACCACAGAAGCCTCTAGACAGATGGACCTCTTAACACCTTACACAGCAAGCAAAAGCTTTTATGAGTATGCTCAGCGCAGTTCACCTCTGTCCATTCTGCCCATTCTTGTGTCTGGAAAGGTGTCTACATATTTGTGGAAAGGTATAGGACTCTCAAGGATACCTTCCAGAAGTATACCAAAACAAGTCTGGGTGCAAATAGCTCTGCCCAATAGCAAAGGCATTTCTAAACTAAAACAGACAGCCCTGCTCACCTCCCGTACAAGGTAAAAGATCAGCCTATGCAAACAATTCACATTCTCTAGCCTTTTTCGTATTTGCCAACGCCGGTAAAGGCCAGAAAGACTTATTCCAATAGCTTGCTTCGGTGCTGTAACAGTCTTTCAGACCAAAAGCTGAAAGAACCACCACCCCAGGCACATACTTCACAGAGCATTTAAGCAGCAATGTGAAAGCCAATATCCTTATTTGCAAAGCAACCACAGCTAAGGAAAGTATACCTGAAGGGTATGGGCAAGGCAATATGGGAAGATGTGTTATTCCCCAAGGGAATGTTGCATTCCACACATTACTTTCAGTACCGTGCAAGGAGGCTGGCAAATAGTACTTCAACGGCTGTTATTAGTGCTGATTTACAAGAAATCCAAACTAATTTTTTAAGTATTGCAGGTTGAAAGAAGGCATTAAAGTACAGCAATTTGCACGCAAAGACAAACTTTAAAAAAAACACATTGTGTTTCTAGCTGCAGCTCCCTCTTGAATTGATTCACCTGATAAACAACTTAGGTTTTGCTGCCTTCAGTAATTCCACGCTGCTTTTGCTCACTTATGTATGTAAGTGCAATGAGTCTGTGTTGATTCCTTACAAACTGATCAGCCATCGCATATATACTAGGTTAGGGTCATACCTACTCCTTTCTTCTTCAACCCAAGGGGTCTTTACCTTCTTTAATGTTTCTTAATAAACAATAAACAAACCTTGGCTTATTACAGAGTAAGGCTTCCTATCCTGAAAGATCAAAAGGCACTTAGAAAAACAAGCACAGAAAAAACCCATACCCGACAAATATTTCAAGTACCTAAGAATCACACTCTCACGTTGAAATGCAGAGTCCTTCAGGATGTGCCAGGCTCCCCACACACAACACCGCACAAGTTTAACAGAGAGAGGGGAGGGTAGCAAACAGAAGGCTCAGAGGGAACATACTGAGGCAACTCTGAAGGCATCTTGAGCCAACAGAACACAGTGTGTCACTGGCAAGATCTTCTCACCCTTTAAGCCACTGGGCCACAAGGCAGCTCTGGGCTGGAAGCAGAGCAAAGACTGTAGCAAATGACTACAGCAGCACTAACAAGTTGTACATCGCAGCTAGGCTTCCTAGTCCGGGCAGGACTCCAACAACTCAGGTACATGATCTCTGAGCAGTGAATAAGGTCCAGCCAGTTGCGAAGGCAAGGTGTGACTTGGTTGCACCCGGATCCACCTACAGGCCCTTGGTTACCCAGAGTGGGTCACCTTAAGTCTGTTTGAGACAACATCTAGAGTCTTGCAGAAGACTGGTCATGGTTTTACCACCTTCTTTGGTCCATGACATCTTCAGGAACATAGGGATGCAATACCTAGAGCGCTAACTCAGTGAGGAGATGCACTACCTATTATTGCAGGGTAACCACAATTTTTCACTCAAGGCTTACACCACTGCGGGGATCAAGCCTGACTCAGCTTGGGCAAGGAAAAACTGAGAATGTGAAGCAATAGAAAAGGTATTGCTAATCTGAAGAGCTAGATTTTGGGGTACTAGAGAGAGGATGGACAAACCTAGGAGAGATATTAAGATATACTCATCCTAGCAGTACTTTGGATAGTTTCTATTTTAGCCCAATGTGAGGGAAGGAGGAAGGAAAGCCATAGTTATTGTCCTGGTTCATACATGTCCTGATTCATGTCCTGACTGTACACTACTGTAAGTACTACAGCTGGGTGACTCATTCAGAAGAAATCAGTAATTTGACATTGTTGACCAATTTCCATTTCACAAATCACTTCCACCATGATGTCTCCTTTTTTTTTTTTTTTTTTTTAAACAGTTACATCTCTGCAACAGTCTTTCTCAACTTCTGTCAGGGTGAAGGCTGCTCATGAATTATTTATTGTTCAGTACATACAGTGTACTGATTTGTCACCAAATCTAGATGTTGATGTGGAGGTTCATGGGTCAACTACAAAACAAAAAGCAAGTCAAATTTCTTTTGCTAACTTTTACCTAAATATGTTCACAAGAGACTCAGATACTTTACTACTTTCATTAAAAGTGTTTTTAACCAAGAGGTTCAGTTTATCAGTAAATGTAGAAAATTAACTAAGAAGATCATAGAAACCACAAAAGCAAGTTCTAAGACATTTGCTGAAATATGCCTTTGTGTGGGTTTCTATTTTGCACATCATTGGTGGTGCTTCTCAATCAGCACTGGGGGTTTTTTGTTTTGTTTTTTTTTGTTTGTTTGTTTGGTTGGTTGGTTGGTTTTTTTACACATTCTTGGAAATAAAAGTGCATGCCAATAATTCCACATCTGATTTTGTAATATTTGTATCCAAAATATCTGAGTAATTTGCCAACAATATTGAAAATATATACATCTCACAAGCCTTTATTCTTTATAACCTATAAAGGGTGCAGCCATCAATTTCAACACTTATTCGGTACATTACTTCTTTGCCATGTTGCTATCATAATCATAAAGTGTGATTGATGTACCTTTATCCACTGTGTCTTTTAGACAGGTTTATTGGCTAAACTACAAATGCTCAAACTCAAAGACTATGTTCCTTTTACAGAAGCATATTTTATCAGCACATGTTTCAAAATGAAAAATCTTTGCAATTCCATTTCTAATCTGAATATGGCTTTAGAATTAGCTTTCAGACAAAACTCCTACAGCAGTGTATATGCTAAGTGTTGCATCTGAAACTTGTTCCATACTTATCCCTTCTAAGAATCTATAATCTATCTATTTATTCCAGACTTTTTGGCACAGCTGTAATAAATAAATAAATAATCTTTCACAAACTGTTTAATTGGTTTTACTGTTGGCAAGACAATAGATCATGTACTCAGTTTTTACTGCATATGTAAATATAACTCTATGAGATAATTTGCAGATTCAAAGCAGAACAGCAAATAATTATGATGATAAAATAATGTTGGGAAAGGAATCTATCAAAGCCATTTTATTGCTCAAATCATCAGCAAGCAATTTGAATTTGGACTAAAGTAGTAGTGGTCTAACTGTTTATGCTAATAGTTATACCCTGATTTTATTGCCATTCATGTAAAGGGCAAAGTTTCCATAGAGAGCAACTGGGAGCAGAACTAAACCTGACCTTAGGTTCTAAAAGCATGGGTCTTGCCACATACAGATTACCACTTGGAAACTGCAAACATATAAAGGCCGGTTTTGTTGTTTGTTTGTTTGTTTTTTTTCCTGAGAAGAACAGGGGTAGATTTTAATTAACCAGATGAAAATCTGAAATCATCCTTTCCCTTCTTGCAGAGATAAAAACAAATGTGCCCAAAGCCTTTGGGTTGAATGTTGATAAAGTCAAGGCTAATATGTAGTAAATCAATACGGTACAAGTTAAATGATCTTATTTTTCACTTTCAAAAAAGGCAGTGTGAAGTTTAGCGTGAAATTAGCCCATGGAAGTACAATTTCAGTTTAGAGCAATCACCAGTGTCAGTCTACAGCCTGAGGAGGTCAACTGCCTTTGATCCAGTTCATCTGGGAGATGAGCTGAAGCAGCAGACCTCACAGTGCCAGGCAGAAGAGGATGTTGTGATGTGATGGCGGCATGTGAATTTCAGCAAGTCACACAGGAAGGATGAAAGGGGGAATTTTCCATGGGATTGGAACTGGGAGAAAAAGCTGAAGCAGCACTGTGTGGACTGACAGGAGGAGCAGCTCTTCTGAAATGCAAAGGGAACTGGAGAAGAGTAGTGACCACTACATCACCTGTGATGACTTGAGGCTGGGATCAAAGAAGCACAATCACAAATTCTCTATTTTAAACCACTGGCAAACTCCCCAGAAAGCACGAGACAGTCTTGGTGTTATAACTTCAGTATGGCTAAAACAGCCCTATTCCTAAACAGAGTTCAGCTGTGCCACCAGAAAAAGACTGTGTTGCTGCAGAGATTGCAGGAGCACTTTCCTATTTCCCTCTAGCTGGGAATCTGAACACCAACGCCTATTAGTTTATGTCAAAGAAACCCAACCTAGTCTGCTGATCAAAGCTTTAATGGTTTCAGCCCAATTTAAATACCACCTTCATATTTTTAGTGGCCAGTGAGTGCTACCAAAGAGATCAGAGGAGGCCAGAGGAGAATTAACCACTGATTATTGAATTAGAGAGAATGCTCAATACATTTCTGTCTCTCAAGTTAATGCTGAGCAGAAGCATGTGGGCAAAGGCGCATCTTTCATTAAAAACACCGCACCAAAGTGAAGCTTGATCTATTATTTAATCAATGCTCTTTTGAAGCAAATGGTCATTTTACATCAAACCCTTTTCCTTTTTTGTTTTCTTTTTAATGCCATGTCTACTGAGGGAGCTGGGGCACTAAATATCCCCGGACAGCATTCATTCAGCTGCAATGAGAAAGCAGGGAAAGGAAAGGAACAGTCTATTTATAAAGCTACAGAAGACACAGTAGTGGAGCCTTTCGCCCTTTCTGTAGGTGCAGACAGATGAAAGGGCTTTTTTAAGATTTATTTTTCGGACGAGACCACAAGGAAGTTATTTATGCTCCTGGCCACATTGGAAGCCCATTTTTGCCGACAATAGTGGCCTCACAGGTATATCTGCCTGCGCCTTTATACAAGGAGAAGAGAAAAGCCGCAGGAAGTAAACAGAGTCAGAGACCCTGACAGTGCAGAGACTGAGCAGGGAAAGCTGACAAGACAAACGGATAAAGAGTTTGCAGGTGTCTGTAAGACAAAGGCTGCTGCAAAATAAGTCTCTGTTGGAAAGGAAAGGCATGTGGCACATGGTTATGTATTAAAAGAAATAGTCTGGTAATAATGTAAACTGGAATTCTGTCCTTTGAAATGAAAAGGCAAAGGGCTCTCGAGGCACCGCCCGTGATGGTGAAGACAGGGGAGTGGGATGAAAAGCAAATCAACTTTAAGTAGGAGAAGAGCTCCCTGCCTATGAAACGGAGAGATGGCATCAGTGAGAGACACGTGTGAGCAAAGGCAGGAAAGCAGGAGACAAAGCAGAAGGCAGCTTTGCAAAAATAGCTGCCAGTCAGAGACGACGGACTGGCAGGGAGGTGCGTCTGCGTGCGTGCGTGCAGTGGGGGGCTGCGTGGAGCGACAGCATAGCAGTAGCTTCTGCAGACAAATCATTTTGGAGGGTGATTAATGTGTGCATCCCAAGCAGTACCACCAGCTGTCTCAAAACTGGGGAGTTTCAGGTTCTTCTTTAGAGGCACCAAGAACAGCAGTTTACATCAGACCATGTCCTAGAATAGCCCAGGCAGCAGCATGAGACTGTCATTAATCAGAAAATGCCGCCCCTTTACGGTCCAGATTTGCCACCAGCAGAGAGCAAAGCCAGATCAGGAACTGAAGCCCCATCTGCCAAAGTCATTGGGAAACAACATAGGGACTTCAGCTGACTTTGGAGCAGGCCTTTGTAAAGGATGGAACAGGATGGGAAGTGGGACACAGGGTTCAATAGTGTTAGTTAAAGGACAGACAGAAGTATCTGGCAGAACAAGATGCTTAATGTATATAATTATGCAGGTTATCTGTGCATGCGGTGTTTGTCTCACTCCATCTTTCTTTCTTTACAGGGCATCAGGCTGGTAACAGCACAGAGCGGACTGGTCGTTCCTGGTCTGGGAACGTTTCTGATCACAGAATGACTGAGGCTGGAAGGGACCTATAGAGGTCTTCTAGCCAAAGCCCCCTGCTCAAAGTATGTCCAAGGAGAGCAGGTTGCTCAGGTCTGTGTCCAGTTGGGTTTTGAATAGCTCCAAGGATGGAGACTTCACAACCTCTGTGGGCAACCTGTTTCACTCTTTGGCCACATACAAAATAGAAAAGTTTTCATAGGTTTAAACAGAATTTCCTGCCTGTTTACATCCATAACACAAGGTCTAAAAACACATTCATATAAGGATGGCACATCTTGGCCCATGCTACCTTGACCCTCTTGTGTTCCTCAGGATTGGAGAGGGAACAGCTGAACAAATGCAAATCTTTGTGCTCCCGTTAGGAAAGGCTCAATACTCAGCTAAGAGAACAAAAGATCATTCTTATGGTCAAACTACACTGTTGATACTGCAAGTAACATGAGACGAGAAAACACCTCTGTCTCTTTAGGGAAGATCAGTTGTCCACAGCCATCCCTGACAAACTGTCTCTCCTCTTCTGTCATGAGGGGTGGTAACTTTTGTGCGTACAGAAAATGCATCCCCGTCCCAGAGCCTACCTCACGGGGGACACCAGGGAGATGAGGCCACTGTACTACATACCATATATTAAATAGCAGCATTTCCAGATTCTTTTGACTGTCCAGGTTTCCAGGGGAAAGGGGAAGAGGGGGGTGAGGGGCAGGGAACAAAATAAAAGCTTCGAAAAAAATCGGGTCAGTCTTCTTGGGGACTTACCGTGCCACTTTGTTCAGATTTTGCTCTATGCCGCAGCTATGCTGTGTTCAGAAACACAGCTGAAGCATCTGAGTTTGGCCATGCTACATTTGACTTTTTGCAAGAAGCGTGTTTGTTCAGAGAAACAATAGAGAAACAATGCGCACACACAGAACAAGCAAACTTCAGGAAACACTATTTCAAGGGGGACCATACTTTGAACACAGCCATCTCCATCATCCTCCACCAAGGAGAGGCATCCTCAACACAACTACACAGTTTGTCTTACTCTGTTCTTTTGCTCTGCAATGAAGTTAACTGCATCACATTTTAAGTCTGCTGTTAAGCGCTGTGAATTCACATCACCGGATTCATGTATATTGGGCTGTATTTAGCAGGACTTTACTAACTAAAATGCGTATGTGAACTGAAAGGTATCATTTCTGTCACTCAAAGGATTACTTCGCACAACTTATTTCAGCAAAATGGGAACAAAATATTGAAGGCGTACTGAAACACTTAATTTTTACCACATATTATATGTAATTCTGTCTCCTATACTTCAGCTTTGGATTGCTTGATTTACATATTCAGGTATATTAAATGTGTTTTTGATTTCTAAACCTAAATACGTAGATTTTTCTTCATGGGATAGGAAATGCTTCAAACACCATGGAACCTTTTCCCCCCAATATTGTCTGACTCTGCAGGTGAGCTTTCTTTGTTTCCACATCCGTTATGGTTTGGATTCCTGCAGTCAGATGCCTAGCCAAAATTATTTATTTATTTATTTATTTAGAAGAGCAATAACATTTGCAGAAAGCTGGCATTTTAAAGCTTGCAGATTTAGGTCCCATCAGAAAGCATCTTTCCCTCGTTTTTATGCAGGTCTGCCCCATTCCGCTTGTGTATGTGGGACAAGGACACACAGAAGACGAGAAGGGAAAGATTTGCAAAAATCTGCTGAAGCAATAGTACTAAGGACAATCCACCCAAAGAAAGAACCGTAGCATTTTCCCACCCGCTGTGAAAACCTCTTACCAGTCTGCTCCAACTTGTTCCAGACACACAAGCACACTGATAAACAGCTCTTGCTGATTTTATTCCCCCAACTTTAATATAGCCCATTGACAAGCTTGTGCCTAGTAATTATTTAAGAAGCTGCCTCATGGTCAGGTTTTGTAGCTTATCGCTGCTGTATGTTTTTCAATCTTTAACAATTGAAAAGGAGCCAGTATTAAAATATCTCACCTAAAGTATTTTTTCTTGTCCTGCATTGTGATATAAAAAGAACTGGGGAGGAAAAAAATAAATGCATTGCATATTTATGCCTTTCAAATTCTCAGATTATTGAAGAACAGGAACGGAGGAACGAAACGGCATCCTCATTGTGCCGGTTCCTTTTATCATCTGGATGTTCAAATCAGACAGTGAGATGCATACGTACATCTCTCTTAATAAATGGTAGCTCGTTGTGTTTTACCACATTACGTAGTGTCTGCTTTAGAAGACTGGCACTTTGCACCTATCGTAACATTACCGAGGGCAAGATTTCAGATACATTTAGTGCATGACTGGAACAGAGAAGCATAACAAGATTCAAGGACTGGAAGCTGAAGTTAGAATACATTCAGGCAAAGATAAATGAGCAAAATGTTTACTTTGGGCTGTGGTTAAAGCAGGCCAGCTGTTACCCTCTTTCATTTGAGGTCTTTCAGTCAAGATTTGGTATCTTTTACAAAAGATCTGTTTGTCTTTAGAGCTGTAGCAGAACAAGGCAGAAGAATACTTGAGAGAGAACCCAAGCTACATTTTTAAAAGCCTTAGAAATGTCCTAATTGAAGTCAAGCATTGCACCAGTCAGAGCTCTTGGATTTTGAGGCCAGAATCCAAAAGGACACAGGCGTGATGTCAAGGTCTGCAGTATGTAAAAATACCATTCAAAGAATAAAATTCACACTACTTAGTTACACATTGCACAAGGATTCGCACTTCAGTATGCTGAATAAGTGATACTTAAGAGTCAAATGTTGCTGAAGTCAAGAGGACACATACCAAACTGCCTCATCGTTGCACGTAGGTCTATAGCGTGGCATTGCAGAAAAGAACATCAGGGAAATCAAAATTCAGGTTGAAGCCTTCTGCATGTAGCAGCTGACGTGGCCATCCTGATTTCTGTCTTCTGTACAAGAGTACAAGAATTAAAAAAAAAAAAAAAAAAGTCCTTCTGTAGCCAAGAACCTAGGAGCTGGAAGGTCAGAAGAAGAGCAAAGAGGACAAAGACTCATTTGTTCAGTGCCAGAGAGCCAACAGACAAGAAGCAGATCTGTATACCAATTCCTACTTCCTCGGGGGAACTTTATTACTTCAAAGATATTCCAGACTGAATCATAAGAGACAAAGTTCAACGTTTTTCTCGGTGTTTTCTTAAACAGATTTCACAAAGAATGTTCTTTTGTATTCAGTGCTCCCCTGAATTACAGCTTAAAGATGAAAACGTGATGAATGCCTGACCTCGAGCTAAAGTCCAGCCTCCTTATTGGTCACTTCTTTTTCATTATTTGACCAATATGCCACTTTTCTCCTGTTGGAATATCTTCTCATTGACAAAATACCAAGACAAAAAAAAAACCTCACTAACACTTGCCATATCTCCTTATTACTTCCCAATGTTCTGTGTAAAATTTTGTGTTATCCTGCAGTTTTCCCATCTCGGAACTGCTTTGATGTTTCTCGTCCCTCTTTTTAGGGTGTTTATCCCCAGACCTCTATGCCGTCCAGTTGGAGGGTGTTTCCCCTCACTGCTTTTTCCTTTACCAGAGCTCATTAATGATGTTTTCTGGTACTATACCAAGTAACCTGACCAACATTGTTGATAGTTTATTCTCACCTCTTCCTCCTAGGAAAGGTATATGAATCGAGGATCATCTTATTTTAAGTCACCACCACCACCACCACCACCACAGTCCTTGCTCTTGGAATAGAGGGAGTGTTAAAGATGAAAACAGCTTTAGCAGCATTCTGGCTGACAGCAACCTTCCTGTTGCTGCTCTTTGGTCTCCAGCCCCATCAGTGGTGGTCTTCCCCCACATCTATTCCTCAGTACGTTCCCACAACTGGAGAGCAGCTTTACATTTCCTGTGTCATTTCAGGAAACGCACAACTCTGTTTCACAGATACTTTTCCACTGGAAATGTACCAACCATCACAAGAATTGATACCAAGCACTGCACTAGTCTTTCATGCTGATTTTGGAAGCCAAATTATCCTCATTGCTCCGATTCCTACTACTGTTACAAACCCCAAATTTAACATTAAATTCCCTTATTGCTAAGCAGAGTGGGGAGTGACTCTCCCACTTTGGAAGCCACAAGTAACACTACTACATACCCAAACATGTTATACTTCAGTTTTCCTTCTAAAACACTTTTTTTTGTCAGCAATAAGCCATTAGCATCCATTTTCTCCAAGGACTTCAAGCTTATAATCAGCGTATTTAGCACCTGCACAGCTTTTCTTGCTGCAGCAACCCCTGTTCTCTCATTCCCTAGCCCATACTTACTTTAATCACTAGTTTTACTAACATATACAGGTTTTTCTGACAGTTATCTCTCGAATCTTAGTGTCTTTCACCATAACTCGCCGCTTCCATTCATTGCAGGCTTCACTAGCCCAGAAGCCTAGTAGGGTAAGGCCCAAGAAATATTTGTACTGTTGACCAAGATACAAATCTGGAAAGCCAAGTGACTACAGCACATGGAGCAATGAAAGGAAGAAAGATGTTCTTTTGCTAATATTTGAGACCCCCATGAATATTCATAGAGGTTTTAATAGCAATGCAGGTGAGCTGGAATGGGGAAGCAATAACTTAAACATGAAAAACTGAAGTGTTTCTGTTTGTAATCAAGCAATAAAGACACTAATTCTTATTTGTACCTCATTAGCTGAATCTCCACCCACTACCATGTCTAGAGTACATTATTTCTGTGTACTGGCCCCAGAGGGCCAGATCACAGATATGCACCAGAAGAAAGAGGTTGTAAAGGAGGAATCCTATTCCCTCATCAGATGGAGTCTGTGAACACACGGTCCCCAGTATGCTCCCAGTCAGAACCACAGCTTTTGTGAGGGCTCAGATTTAAGCTCTGACCTACAAAAACCTACGTGAAACAAGATCTGCGTATTTGAGAGATTGCTTCGTTCCCCAAGCACAGCAGAGCTGGCTGGATTTGCCCTGCTAAACCCAGCATATTTCTGGCAAGAGTCTCCAAAGGACCCCCCAACTTCGCAAGCCTTCCTTCCCTGGTGTCAGAAATGCACCAAGTCTAACTGCCTGCAGCAAGCCAAGCCAACCTTTTCGAGCAGGCGTTCACTCAAGGCTGGAGCCTGAGGTTTCTTTGGGGAAAACAAAGATCTGAGAAGTTTTCTCAGTAACACAAATGTGTCAAATAGCTTTCTAACACAGGAGAGCAGACGCTGCTATTTCTGTCTTATAGCCTTAGACAGTAGCCAAGATTTTTCCAAGGCTGAGCGGGGATTTGGGATGTCTCTGTTTTCAAAGACCTCGTAAAGAAATGCAATCTGAAGAAGGAAAGTGGTAAGCATTCCTTCACAGGGAGCCAACAGCATTCGTCTCAATGCACCTGGGAGGGACCCCAGAAGCCAGGGCACTTAGATTTGTGTTTTAAATGGTACTGATAGACAGCAAAACGTGGCTATATAGATCCATACCCTGAATGAAAATATTCTAAGAACATCATTTAATCTTTCCATCACTTTAAAGGGTTAGCTTTCTAGGAAAAGTACTGATATATTTGATAGAAAAAGGCAGTTACTTCACAATAATTTCCTGATGTTTTATGGGGACTATCCCTTCAGTTAGCCTGACTGCTTCAGATATAAGCATAACTGCAAGGAAAATTTACTCAAATATTAATTGAGTACTACATATAGCACATTACTGTGTTAAATATCCCTTGTGTTTTTTAAACATATTTTCAGAGATGCGTAGTCTAACAGAGTACAATTAGCTTAATGAGATTTAAATTACACTAATGGACCTCATTAGGAGAAAAAGGTTATAAAATCTTCAGCAGTGACTCAAAGGCTCATGTTAACATAAGGAGACAAGGCTCCCAAGATTCCTCTATAGTCAGTGTAGAGAAACACATTCATGTACAGAGCAAGAGACAGTCCAGGAGCCTAGTTCTGATGTCCTGATCCAGCCTCAGAGGATCATGTCTTTCACCATCAACTTTGAATGAAGCCTAAAGAGGCCACCTTCCCAGAAAAAAAGCAGACTTCGTGGTTGCCCACAACCCTCCATAACTACTTATATGTTTTAAGACCTTCACTATAATTTCAAAACCTGTTACGGCAAGAGGAATTGTGATGAACTGGATGAAATCTATCAATATACCCCTTTTCCATAGAACAGTAGTGACCAAAGCAATTAAAAATATCATTTACTATTAAGTGAGCCTTGTGAGATCCAATAATGGAGCTCCTGGTAAAACAAAAGACTGAGTCTTGAGCCAGATGGCTTCTTGAATCTATTTGTATAAAGCATAAAGTGAGCCCATTATGCTGGGTCAATAACAGGATTAGCAAAAGTAAGGCAGAGAACAGGAATCACAATACTGAGCTCGAAGCCTTCTCTTACATTCTGAGTTATTTTAAGAAGGTAAAGGGTTTTTTTTTTTTTCTATTTTCTCTTCTTTATAGCCATTATGGAACATTTCAGAAGTGAGTAAGGAATTATTTTAGTGATTGAAAGGTTTGATAAGCTATTCTACAATGAAGAATTTACTACTATATAGAGAACAAAGCATGACAAATATTGTAAAAGCATGCAATTTGGTATGTAAAGCTCTAACATCATATGATTATACATCTATCAGCTCTTGAAGTCTCCTGAATTCACACAGAATATTGTTTCTTATGGCTATAAATGGCAGCCATGAAGGATTAAACATTTCCATGTTTCTTTCTCAATGGCAGCCTTTTACTCCCCTCTGAACCTCATCTAGTGACCAAGAGCACTCCGTGGATTAGGTACCATAGTTTTATCCTCTGTTTTGGGATGTGGCATTGTTGGGCCCTTATTCCACATTTTTTGTGGTCCCGTCCTGCCATCTGGCTTGCAGTCTGCTGCCTTCTACCAAGGCAAAGAGAAAAGCTGTCAGTACCATGTCATATGTCATTCAGCAGACACATCTGAAAAGTCTCATTGCTGCATTGATGAATGTTTCTTCTGCACAGCCCTTCTTCTGACCATTGCATTGCTGGCAAAGACTTACAAGCAACTGGCCAATATCCCATTTTAAAAGCCAACGTATTGCCCTTTGCCATTTAACAATAAGAATATTGCTGTCATTTCTTTGGTACTGCTTAGATCTTTCCAACCCTGTTTGTACTCGACTCTCATTACACCAAGAAGGCCAGGAACCTTCCTGTCCTCTCCTGCATTGGTAGTGCTGCCTCTGAACTTTCCTATGGCACTCTCCCACCTGATGTGCCCTTGTGAACTTGGCATACCCAAATCCAGTACAAATGCAAGTGTCTTTCTGCTGCTATTCTAGTACTTTGTGTGTTTGCTCAATCAGTCCATGTTCTCTTCCTTGCCTTCCAATGCCAGACCTAGCTCCTAAAAATGATATTTTTTTTTTAACAGCAAAGCAGTATTTTGTTGGGCTTGAGCCTGAGGAACCCACTAATAGCTTTATCAGGCTTTATACCATGGTAAAAATGTTGCTACAGCAAGGATTGCCTATAGATGAAGAAACAAGACTTATACTGGGGTTTGTTTGATTTGGGGTTTTTGTTGGTGTTTGTTCATTTGGTTTATTTTTGTATTTCTTTTAGTTATTAGATGAAACAATCTAATTGGAAAAATAGACAAGGTTTTTTCGTATTCTTGGTATCAAAGGACACAACCCTGCCATCTGTCTGCTTAGTAAGATCTAATTATTTCTTCAGTTTATCAGCTTATTTCTCAGACTGATAACGCCTTAACTCTTAAGAAGGACCAAAATTGTTAAAGTGCGTTCACATAAATCAAACAAACTGAATTAATCATCATCACAAGAATTTGTTTAAACTAACTGCAGCCTAAACCCCAGTGGATTAGAAACAAGATTAGTAGCAGGCAAGGTGCCACAGCATATTCAGAAAAAGCTCCAAAACCCCTTTTCATCTTCACATATACTTATTAACTATGCATTGTGCACATAATCTGACAAATATGGAGTAGTTAATTGGTTGAGGTAAGTGCATTAGTTTATGTCACAGTAATATTAAATTATGTTTACTTAATTACAGCAATATTCTGTAATTTAAAAATATTGCACAATATCTTGTATATTACCAAGTTCCTTCATCTAGTCAAAAAGGACTCCAGTTTAAACAAGCTGGTATTTTGGAAAGTTATCTGCATTCCAGACCTGTCACTTCACAGTCTCTCTGATTCTATTCCCTAATTAATAAATCAGACATTAATTATTTACTCAGACATTAGCCACGTCAAGGGCAACTTACTTTTGCCATGTATTCCACATCATACCAATATTAAGCCTCTACTCTTCTTAACTTTGTAAAGATTTTTTGGTTAAAATCAGCAAGCTAGGAATAACTTCTTGTTTCTCCCCTGTAAATTCACCCATCTCCCGAGAGAAACAGTTATAATTTGTTCATCAAATGTTTTGCCAGTTTTCAATTACATAACCCAATCTCCAGTGAGTAAGATTAGCCTTGTGAAATTCTAAGAATCAATCCCTTCTTCACATATTTCCCCACATCAACCTGAAGTTACCACTGTAAGATCAGCCTTTGATTTCTTCTTGATAAGAAGAAAAGCTACACGCTCCCAAGTTGCAATATTATTCTGGTGAAAACATTGCTATGTGATTTTCTCCAATATCTGTAATTTGTGTATCATTTGTATATCATTTGTATATCACAAAGGATGAACAGAACCCCCCTCCCCCAACAAATGCACACAGACAACAATACCATGGAGACATCTCCAGGATGTGAGAAATCTGAATCGCTCTCCTGAACCAAGGTGCCTGTATCTGCCTTGGGTGTTGGAGCAGACAGTGTGCCAGAGACGTCCAATTAAAAGAAACTGGAATGGACTTTAATTGAAAATGGCCTGTAGGAGCCTGGAAAAGCTGACTTCAGACTATCTCTAGAGCACAGATCTAAAACTTCAATAGGAGGTGAGAAACTTTTGCAGCACTCGCATAGTGTGTTGGGCAAAGCTGGTGATGAAAATAGGGTATTGCTATGCATACAAAGTCAATTAAAAGGACATGGAAAATGCAGAAGTAAGAACATGGGAGACAAAGCATAACATGGGACCCAAAAAGTACCTCCTGAAAAGCTTTCAGTTTAAAACAGAAGATTTATAGAGCGGAAGAGCATTTGCAACAGGAATAGAAATATATTTCCAATTGAAGAAATGAAAGTTTCCAAAATGCTATTTCTGGCTCAAATCACTACCTTTTTATTGGCAACACTCTGAAGTTATAAAATGAGGAGAATTTTACCAATGTCAGAAGTTGCACAAGTGCAAAGAATAAAAACATCCAGTCCTCTTCAAGCTTGCAGTGCCACAATAGTTTAATCAAGAGACTCCCTGTAAGCAGAAACAACTTTGACTCCCAAAACGCATCATGTCATCTGGAAACCTATCAAGATGTTGACCAGAAAGTCAGAAAACAGATGCAAATCGTCCTAGGAAACCAACTGGCATATTTCAAATAGATTGCAAAGGAAGTGCGAGAATCAGGTATTTGAGACTAGAAACATGAGAGATTTTGTTGTTTTCAGTGACAATTCTGAACCTTCAGCCAAACACATCCTGCATCTAGCTATTAGGGAGACTGAGAGCCACTGATGAAGGAATTAACACTTCCACAGCGGATGTAATTCTTCAAGCCCTCTTTATTTCGTCGTTATTTGGAGGATGAGCTGTTCTTGAATCAGATCTAGTTCCTACTGATAACTCAGAGACAGAGACTTTTTGTCTGTATGGCACCAAGCACAAAGAGGGGCCCAGAAGGACTAAACCCAGCTAAGCACTGAAGAGTACAATGTCGAAAAAGCACTTGTGCATAGGTGAAACCATCCTCATTTGAGGTTTTTTTGAACAGATATCTTCAGAAAATGGTTTGAGCACAGCTAATTATCCAGAGGGTCTTTACAGCTCTAAAGTTTCTGTTCACTGAGTACGAAGTCAGCATTAAACTGCTGTTGCCATCTTGTTCATTCTTTCCCAAGGGTCACACTAGTAATTTCTCAGCCCATGCTTACTTTCCTCTACTGGACCAGAGACCAGAAGACTTCTCTCTGAAACAGAGCCAAGCCTGGGAAGGGTTGGACTGCAGTATTAGAGTCAGAGGTGGCTCCATCCATACAGGGTCTAGGGGGAGAAATAAGGCAGGAGAGGTGGCAGAGGTAAGGTGATCTTCAGGTGAGATGAGACCCAAGACAAGGACATGAGACTTTAGCCGCCCAGCTTGAAAGGACTCTTCCCTCATTGTCTTTTAGCACTAAGATAATTCCAGGGACGTTCCGGGAACACGAAGACTTTTTGGCTAACTAAGATAGCAATCGAATGCAAATGTTCACATTAGGGAGCATAAGTGACAGAGCTGCTAACTGGCAGTTCCCTGTAGCTTGTTATGCTAACAGGAGTTCAGCTATTGCTATAACAAGGATAGCATTACTGACAGATCCCCCGCACACAGGATACTGAAATCTTGACCCCTGTGAAGTCGGTGGGTGTCTGTCATTAAGTTAAGTGGGGACGTGACTCCGTCAGAACGCGCTAATGTTTCTTTTTTTATTCCCCGCACACATGCATACGCACCCCTTCCTTCAGAAATGCTCAAGTCTCAACAAAACCATCCTTTTCTGGATCAGTCACGCGTAGAGTACCGAGAGTAAGAAGTGTCCTTCAGCAACCCGCTTTCGATGTAGGGCTTAGAGAAATAGGGCAGCCCAGTCTCTTCAGATCGCGGTACATATATCTCCAAGGTTTGTTGACAGGCTTTTCAGGTGGCCAAAGAAAATTCCTAAACAAGCTGCAGTGTACTCTACCAGTTGGGGCAGGTAATGTGAGCAGAGGCAAGGAAGGACTCCAGCATGCCGAGCAGATGACAGGACGGGGCCATCTTGCAGGAGAAAGCTGTCTGTGTCAGGCTCTGTTAATCCAAAGGTCCTGTCCTGCTGGTAGCATCGCTTTTCCTCCTTCTCAAACCATACAGACCTACCCAAGTGATGATAATCACACACACTTGCTAACGGGCAGAAGAGAAACTAATATTGGGCCATGAAACCACAAGACACAACACTATCACAGGGGAACGCGGAGTATCTAGAAGACTTGGGAATTAGGTTTGTGGCCTGACAGGTCTCTTTGGGTGCTCCAAGTAGTGCCCAATTTCATTTCTCTTTTCCCCTCCCCTGAAGCCACCTATGCTTTGGCTCTCCCTACCAGAGCTCTGGCTTGCTCCAGGAGATGTTGCTCCTCCAAGTGACACCTGGCATGCCTTTAGCAGCACAAGTGCTGGCTTTCTGAGGAGACCCTCTGGGCAGGACTACAATGTGAACAGCAAAGCAAAGTTCACTGCATTTACCGAAACATATGCATTTTTCAGTTTCCACTGTACTGACGGCAACTAGGAACCAGTTAAATAAGGCACAAAAGTACCTGCCACCACAGCAGAAAAACACGGGTAAACTTCTGCTCGTTGTACCTGCGTGAGCTACTCTCTGCTCTTTGTGCTTTTAAGCTAAACTTCGGATAAAAGCAACATGCAGAAAAAAATGCCAGCTGTTCAGGCAGTGCTGCAATCAGCAGTTCTGAAGCATTTGAAATCGGTGGGGGGAAAAAAGGGGATGTTTTTATTTCTGTCATTCCCATGCTGAGGGATGCCAGAAAGGCCATCCCAGAAGCGCAGTCAAGTCAAAGTGGACTATAAATTTTAAAAACAACTTTGAACCCAGCACCCCAAAGCTGAGCTCGAGACAGCAGCCCTCTAAAACTACTTTTCAGATGTGCGAACTATTATTGATACCACAGGAAGTTGCTACAGAAAAGTGTAACATTTTTGTTTGGCAGATTCCAGGAGGAGCCTTTGTTATTGACAGGCAGCTGTTATTGTGTGAACCACATAGAGAGGCGGCTGATATATTAAACTATTCCAACATTAAGGCAATGAGTGTTTCGAATAGCCTGTTGTGAGCTCAGATCAGATCCTGAGCAGCAATCTGGTAAAACACTGATCTTCTGTTTTGAAAACTAAACTCAAGCCTGGATCCTCCCATGCTCAGGCAATAGGTAAATCAATTCCCTCCTCCCCCTACCTCTGCAAGGGACCTGTTTGTATAGTATTGTATTCATCACTAAATCTGGTCTTGTGCCTTTTGAAGTCCGAGAGAAGCTTTCGGTTACTTACAGTCTCTGTATCATATCAGTTCTAATAAAGAAGAGCAGAACCAGATGACCGAATATCAGACTTTATCATCCTGCACGTTTCCAACAGTATGACATAGACAGCATAGCACTGCAGGTTATTACCAAACATGTCAGATAACATGAGGGGAGAAAGTCTCGCACCTATGGAATTTAAACTTATTACATCTCTAAGTGCAAGGAACAACGATTTTTATAACTCAATATGTTTTCAATAAAAACAAAACAAAAAAAAAATCATTTTTCTCTTCACCTGCCAGAAAATCAATTTAAGAACACAGCAGCACCCAAACTGCCTGCTTGTGAGCAGACCAAGGTCCTGCGCTGTTCCTTCTCTGATCTCAAAGAGATTTTACCATCCTCACAGCAGATCCTGTAAAGGAGTTAACAAAACCAGTCTATTGCAGATGGATTGAACACAAGCCAGGGATTGACAAAAACTGCCATTTTTTCTCTAGACATGGTCCCAAAACATATGCTTTTGACAGCAATGTCTTCTCTACTCCAGCAGTGATTTAATTTTCATATTTCAAATGCAAACCTCATCATTCATTCAATATTGGAAGACAAGCATTTCTCAGTCACCATTGCCCATTTTTGCCTTCCCTTCCAAAGAGAATTAAACTTACACAACAAATACCACTTGGCAGTGTGCGTACATACATAACGTCTCAAAAAAGTTTTGAACACCTCAGTCAATTTGTTACAGGAATAAGAGATCTCAAAACATACTAAGATTCCTACAGTTTCAACAGTAACATCCTGCAATAACACAGAAGATCCCAAAACAGTACTGCCTTAACATGATCTCCCTTCTTATTAGACACCAGGATGCTGAGAGAAACACTCTGATTTGGGGAATATCAGAAATATTTCTAAAAAATGCAAAGCTTCACCTGCTGTTTCTATCTTATAGTCATAAGGAGCAAGGGGGAAGATATCTGTCTGTCCATTGGAAGCCAATTCCTTCCTTTCATTACTACTGTGGTTCTTTACCTGTGATACTGTATCCACACCAGAAATACACTGAGTGTACAATTGATAAAAATCACCGCGCATCCATTTGAATCATCACTATATTTGGAAATCAGCATAGGAAAAAGTTCACCTTCTGGAAGACAGAGGCTTGATCATCACTGTCTGCATGTTAACCAGCCCATTCCCAGCTGGGTTCAGTCTTGTAAAAGGACTATCTGAAAATCCAGAGCTTTTCCACTTTTAGATCATAACCGAAGCGATATGGAAACTGGTTCTCTGTCTGCTGTGGATCTCCGATGTTTTCCCTGTTCTGATGCCACACAGAAGATGACAAGGTGTGCACGCAGACTAATGCATGTAAGATAAAACCTGACATTAACTGGAGTACAAACCCAAATCCAGAGATCTTCCTCTGTGCCACTGGTGCCCAGACTTCCCTCTGAAACCACAGACTATCTTGGGATTTGGCCAACTGATATTTAATTCTTCTGCACAAATGGGATGATTTCACCATAAGTCATTAAGAAGTCTAACTCAAAATAGCCCTTTAGCTCTATATTTCCCCTTTATGCCGTTTTGAAGAAACAGGTCTAAATATCTTTTTGGCAGAAGATGTAAAGAAAGCAAAGGTGAACACTTCCTAGACACTGGCTCTTACTGCAGACCTATTTGAAAAGGCAGGACTGGTGCAATCAATGCATCTTCACATACAGAAGGAAAATGCTTTTGCTCCTGCTGACATCCACACCACATTCAACATTTTGACTCCTGAGCAGAAACTGGCATCTATTTGCAACTCAGAGTAAAATCCCGACCTTCCCGAGAGCAGCAAGGTGTTTGCTGGCAGGAAACACTAAAGAGGGTGATGTACTTTGCTTTAAACCACACTCTGTACAACTGCAAGCAGCACAGAGGAGGTGAGCGCTGCTCACCACTGCTCTCAATCCAAGAGCTGAAGGGCATCAAATGAACCTTGCCGGCATCAGGCTCTAAAGGAAACAAACCGAAGCAGTTCTCAAAACAGCTTAAAATTAAGCTGTGTAATACCCTGCCACTGGAGCTACAGACATCAGAAGGACGCACAGAGTTCAAAAGCTGCTAGAATACTTCGTCTTTAATAGCCCAGGGTGGATTTTCCTTCCATGAAGACATCACTGGTGGCTAAGGGGCAGTAAGGACCCAGGGCAACTTTCCCCTGGGCACCTGCTGCCAGAGGCAGGATGATGAGCTAGACAAGCCTTTGGTCCAGCACAACCACCCTCCTCTTCTGTCCTTGGCTTTTCAGTTTTAAATTTCTGACTTCTTTCCTAGTTGGATATGGAGGACTTGTGAATACATGATGGTATTAGGAGGAAATTTTTCACTTTGAGGGTGGTGAGGCACTGGAACAGGTTGCCCGGAGAAATTGTGGATGCCCCATCCCTGGAGGTGTTCAAGACCAGGCTGGATGAGGCTTCGAGCAACCTGGTGTAGTGGGAGGTGTCCCTGCCTATGGCAGGTGGGTTGGAACTCTACGATCTTCAAGGTCCCTTCCAACCTAAACCATCCTATGATTCTATGTTTCTACGCTCAGGTACCTGCCTCAGCTGCTGACTAGGCAACAGGACACCGTAAGTTAGCCGTCACATTGATAACCTCAAGACCTTGAGGGGGACATTTAGGGCTGGGCTGCCCCCTACAAGCAATCAGAAGAAATTTTGTGCCCAAATACTTTTCCACACACTGGTCCCAAACACCAATCCTGCTACTTGCTAGCAATGTTTGCAAACCACAGTGACCTCCTCTAGCATAAGCAAGTAGCTTGGTGGTGCCTTTTGGTAAAGAAAGGTATTTGGGATCCATCTGGTCTTGTAAGTTGCTCCACACTATTCCATCAGCACCCCAAATAAAAATTAAAATGGCTCCTATCTCCCACTGGATTAATTGCTGCTCTGGCTGTAAGTTAGTGAAATAGAATGTCAGAGCTGAAACATGCAGTTTTCACAGCTAAAATGGGCAGGCAGGAGTGGGGAAAGGCAGTGAATTTATCTTGACAAAGCAACAAAAGACCACAGAAATCACCAGGACGGAGAGAGACAGGCAGCCTAGATGCAACAGGTTGTCACTGGCAGACTGCTGTGACACAGCCACACTCCCTCCTTGTCCCTTCCAGCACAAATACCGAGACACAGCAAACACATTCACTGGAAGGCACCAGCTCCCAGAGGATGATCTGCTACAGCTTCATTTCACATGAGGTGCAACACGCCGGTATGGACACGCGTGTAGCAGAGAGTGCCTACAGGGTTTCTTGTTAACTCACATCCAAGTTTTGATAGGAGGCAGGATGCTTATTTTGTAGGGTCAAACTATGTTAAAATGGTCCGAGAGGGCACTGGGATTCTCACTTACTGTTTCAGCATGAAGCACTGCCTTGCTTTCTCTGTGAAAATTTGATAATCAGGAGGTTATCAAATAAACAGCCTCCCCCTCAGTAGCTGGAATTAGTCTGCTAAGACAAAGCCTAAGCAGGAATAAAGGCAAACAATGTGATGTCTTGTGATTTCAGGTATTGCCTGTCAATTGGATTCAGACACTAAAATTCACTTGCCAAACTAGTGCCTCTCCTCCACAATGCCAAGTTCAGCTCTCAGAAGCACAATTGGAAAACAGAGGCTATTGCATAGTGTAGAAATAATACCAAACGGAGCGCTGCAAATAACCTTACCAGGCTTAAAAATATGGCACCTAAAACTTGAAGAAAAACTACATCCAGCTCCTGCCAAACATTTCCATATCCTATCACTGGGCTGAACAGACTTTGCATAAGGACTACTTCTCTCAGAGAAGTCCCATCCCCTAGTTTCCACCTCTTGCAGATGGCTGTTTCTTCCCAAACCAGAAGACAGGATATGGGAGAGCATCTAGAAGGAAGAAATCACGTAATAGGTTTCTGTACTCAAAAACATGGTTTCTGTAATGCTGCTTAACAGAATATCCCAGACTAAATACCACCAGCATCGAGCTTTGTCTGACGCCAGTCCATATTCACTGGATATGGATCTGGTTTATTTTTCTAAAAACCTACACAACTAAACCAGTGCTCCTTTGCTGTTCTGTTTGATCTTGCTCAAATATTTATAACATTCCTGAGCAAAACACATACCAATAGTATATGTTCTTCGGATTTCCACAGTGACAAGAGAACTTCAAATGCAGGAAATGTCTTCCGTATCTAGGGCTTTCCCCCCCCCCTTTAATACAAACACAGTATCTTCCAGTCCTTTTCTTAATGAAGCCCATCATTATGTAAGGTATTTCAGGCTGAATGTGCAATAAATCATTTCATTGTACTTTTTCTTAAATGCTATAACTGGATATCCAAAAACTGAACTAGTTAATAATGCTTTTGGCAGATAAATTTTTATGCGATTATGAAATAAAAGCAAATTGATTTAGGATTAAGGTACTAGCCTACATTTCTTTTAAAGTCTTAATTACAAGTTCATTGATTTTTTTATTGTACAGTTCTATATCATCATAGAAAAAGGTTTTGCAAGCAATACACTCCTGGTATTTGCAGCACCAATAAGAAATGCAACTGCGATGCACGCTCCATTATGTTAAGTGGAAATTAATATATGAGGTCTTTTTGACATAAAACATTTAAAATAAAGGAAAGTGAAAAGACGGGCCAGAGCAAAAAAGGTCATTATGCCTGTTTTGTGAGCAAAAACCTGACACAAAAAGTTTAGATCTCAGTTTCAAAGCTGCCCATGTTGTTGCTCTCCTTATTATCTCAGATTAATCAAAAGCTCAGAACTACTCGGGAGCCAGTCTACAGTGGTTGTGATTTCAAACCCCAGCAGCTCTTAAATCCTCCATCATGCTTCCTCCCACATTATTAGCGGAAGCTCCCTGTAGTCTTCCAGAGAACCACTTTGGCTCTCTCTTTCCTCTTTCTCCATGCTGCATCACCTGGGGAGGGTTACAGAAAACAGCCACAAGCACTTGCAAACTGTCTTTCAGCAGCCAGTCAGCACCTCAGCTTAGTCCACGGAGACTTAGAGGCAGAAATGTTCTTTTTGCTCCATTTCGTAGCGAAAAGTGAGCCACGTTATCAAGTTTAGTGTCTATCCAAGTCTGGTAATGAGCCTTTTTTCCCCCCACCTCACTGTTCAGTAAAGCAACACAAAGGAAGTTTATATTTGCAGACAAAAGTTCCTACTCCACCGCATGTTTAGCGAGAGAGGGTAGATGTGCATTGTACCTTCCTTCTCCATACATCAACTGATGACTCAGCCTGGCAATCCCACAAAAAGCATCCCAGACTAAAAGCTAATGCTCTAGCAGAGAGCTTTGCACTAGCTTGTAATTTATACTATTCATGACACGAACTGAACAAAGTTCTGGCTCTCGGGGACTCTCCAGGTGTACGTTCACATTCATGTGAGTCAATATTGGGTTCATAACGGAGAGGTCATGTCTCACCCACCAAATAAGAAGTGGCTCATGGGGGCTGCAGTTGCTTGGGTTGCTCTGTACATTTTCAAAGGTTAGCACCTAACTTCTCAAACTTTGTGTTTTAAGAGAGTAAAACTTGCATAACTTTTTGCGTGTAGGATAGGGATAGGTTTTGGGATGACCTTGCACACACTGAGGAGTTTTTTAATAACATATGGGAAAATTTAATTCCTAGTGCATCTTCTCCCCCAAAAGTAAGTATTTATACATAGCTTATACGGTAAGCAGATGAAAAGAGAGGCAAAGTCTTGGGGACTTGCATAGAACAGAACAGAAACGTGAGTCACAAACTGAAATCCAAGGCCTACTATTGAATAAACAAACAAAAGAAATCTCGGTTTCATTTCCAGCTTTTTCTCACATCTCCTGAATTCAGGTGAGTGTAGAAGAGATAGATGACCTCTTTGATATCTTAATTGATGAAAACAAGCTCGTTGGCTCCCACCCTCCTGAAATGCTTGTACTATTTGAAAATAGCAAGAAATTGTCCATTTGACAAACCATCAAACTGAGCACGGCACTGCTCTCCCCTCAGCAATTTTGGAGATTACACAAGTTACGACAAACAGCTCTTAGTTTATTCTCCCTCTGATCACAGTGCAAGCAGCACTCATCACTGCTCTTCTAGGTCCCACATACTGCAAAATTAATTCAACCCTAGAGCCAGGCTCAGCCAAACATTTCCCCCAAATTATGGTCAATCCAAACCCACTCACAATGTAGAAAGACAGAGCCAGTGGAGGAAAGATGCAGTCAGATGCCTCCAGCTGCAGAAAGAGGAAAGAAGGAGGAGGAAACAGGCACAAGCTGATGGAAAAGTGGGACGTGGGACGGCTTCAGGCAGTGAGAAGCAAGTAAGAGCAGAAAGGTATCGTCCAACAGGCTACGCTTCCAGATCTTGCACACTGGTAACTGGGCAAAGATTACAAACCAATAAATAAAATACAACTCACATCAGCATAGGAAAAAAAAACACAGTACCAAAGAATTATGACCAAAGTGAATGTCCCCACCTCTGCAGACTGGCATAGCCAGGACAGATGTCAGTCAGACACAGCACTTCACAACACAAGGACATGGATCACTCAACTTGCTCGCTGGCAGGCTGCGCCCTGCCAAAGTTCCTGGCAGCTGCCAGGTAGTGGCCAGACATTGTGTTGATGCCAGGAGAGGTGAATATTTGGGTCTGCAATACTTCCAAGTACATACCGAACGAACCCTGTAATTACTGTCTCCTAACTGATACGGGAACATCAGAATTACATATAGAAACATGTATTTGGTTAAATATAAACTTCTGATCTGGATGCCAACAAGAGCATGTTATATGCACAGCCCATGGAGGATGTGAAGTTGTCATCAGTCCATTACAACCCACTAGAGAGAACTCACAGCAGACACAAAGGTGCATGAGCTTAAATCCTCAACAGCTTTATTTCTGCCTCCCACATCAGCTTTCGCAAGACCTATGCCTTCATTTCTGATGATTCCCTGTTTGGCAGTGACCAGGGGAATCATAAATCTGCTAGTTCTCATCAACACTGGCACCCCTGTGATAGCCTCAGGTTTGGAAACACTCCTGCCATTAGGAGATGAACCCTTCATGAAATATTAAAGTGCTTGCTTACTGCGTGTGCCGTCCTCCCATACAAAGTAAAGTGCCTTTACCATTCATATCCCAGTACCTTTCAAAGCAACGCATTTTGGGAAAAAAAGAGTGGTACTACTGAGCATACATTTGGAATCCTTGGGCTACAAAAACTTTCCTATTCCAGGTTCTATCGGTAGAAACTGATTTGGGACAGACAGGAGTGTTTCAGTGTCACCTTCTCAAGAAGGGTTAGTCTTGCAGAGAAGGAACGAACGAGTTAAGGGATGATTCAGAGGATGCAAGATTGACTGCCGTCAACTGAGCTTTGCATGGGGAAATAAGGTCTCTTCAGCCACTTAACAGACAGCAGTACATACCTTGGGATAGGCACGTCCCTAGTGCTGACCAGCATTTTGCTAATGCAGCCAAGAAACAAACAGGCCCTCTCCATCACACATCTCTCAGCTGTACGTGGCTGCAAGTCAACTTGATTTGCCAATTACACCAGAGTAAACATCTGAGCTGTCTAGCTTCTGCCAGCATAAGCACATAATTTAAGGTTGCATTTTTCTTATTTTGCCCATGACCAGCAGAGAACCACGACCTCTAAGATGTTGGCTGCAGCACTTTGCTGCTCGGAGCCAACCCCGCGTGCACTGCCCTCCCCAGGACAAGTGACACTGCCAAGGTCCATGTGCTACAGCTGTTTAGAGCACAAGAACATTCTCTCACATGAGGGCACATGTAGCCCAGCTATTTATTTACATTTGTATTTAGGAGTTTTAAATGTGAGCATTAAAAGTATGGCTAGACAGTCACATGAAAGCAAAGAGAGCTTTAAAAAAAAGGAGGGGTGAAAATTGCAGAACCCTCAGAGCTCAGATGGAGACAGAGCCTTTGGGCACGCAGGTGAGGCCCGTGCTATGGTTGGGTCAACACATTTCTTGCCTCTTCAGCTATAGTAGGGAACTGACAGCTCTACCTTGGACAATGTTGACTCTAGGGCAGAAAAATTAAACAAAAACCTGACAGCTTTTGTCTAGGAAACTGCATTGAGCTCTTTCCCTCCATGCCTCATGGGAAGTGCATTTCAGACCCTACATAACTCTGACTCCATTCCTGCATGGACTGGACTCCTCAGTAACACCCTCAAAATACATTAGCTACAGCCTCTTCTCACTCTAGTATTTTCTGACTCATTGGTATTTCTGCAAGTGCCAGACCACAGTCTCTGGCAAAGAAGCTGAATGATTTTTTTTCTTCTTCTTTTTTTATTAAAATAAAGGGGAGTAGGGAGAGCAACTTTCTACAGGGAAAAAAAAAAAAATCCTTGTATAATAAAAAATGAATTTTCTGTCAAAACCATTTTTTATGGAAATATTTTATCAGGCTTTAAGAGTAGCATGTTGCATCTCTTGCCAGTAACCTTCTATCTTTGCATTTACAGCAGTGCTTTGTCTGTGTTTGCTCCAATAGAGACCGTGTCTTCGTCTTTCAGTCCTTCAAGTCCAAGACTTAAAGCAAAACGTCCTCTTCCACTCAGAGTGGCCATTTTGTGAAGCTTTCTGCAGTAGATTTTTTTTTTGCACAGTAGCTAATTTCTAACAGTTATATCCACATTCTGCACAAAAATAGTGCTAGAGGTCAAGTCAGATTAAAAATAACTCCCTATTCTTCCTTTTCTAAAAAGATATTTTTGCCTGGGTCATTTCTTTAACACAGTGTAGCTCCAAAAGACCATATTGGTACAACTGAGGGAGCAAAAAGAAGCAACACAGGAGACAATAAGGTCTTAAGCTGGCTCCAATCTAGACCTAAGATCCGTCCAAGACCTAAAGAATCTCCATTGAGAATTTTCACCTGACTTTTAGAAAAAAAATATTTCTAGCAACTTGAGTCCTCCCAGAAAGAACCAGAGCGGGGAAAGAAAAAAAAAAAAGAAAAAAAAAGGAGTATTGAACTTCCATAAGCATCCTCCACACATATTCCCATATTCCTGTTTGGCAGAAATTGATATTTATGTTTACAACCATTAAAAATCAATCTGACCACATTTAATATTAAAGATCACTTCTAAATATTTCTTTGAGCCGCCAGGCAATTTTTACCTCTACACATGTGCCAAACAGCAGAAAGCAGAGTTACTTTCCCAGCTCTCAAAAGTCTCCCTGGACAGCTAATTCAATTGATGTCTTCGCTGTGATACAGTTAATGTCAGCAAGCTGCAAATCTGAAGCTATCATGCCTGTATATAAGCACTAAGATAATCCATCTTAAGATTGTAACTGAGTCATATAATCAATTTCTGCTGAAAGAAGTGCATGACACGAGACATCTGGCATCTCATGGCTACTTCTAAGCAGCATAGCTTTGACTATAGGTCCAGGAGGTATAAGAGATCTATCCATGCACGGAGTCAAACCTACTTACTTTCCTACTCCAAGCATAGCAGACTTGTAAATTTGGCTGAAACACAAATGTAAGGCCTCTAAAAAGAAACGTAACCATGTTGGCACCATGGGGAAACAAGAGACCAATGGACAACACTATGGTGTTCAAATATTAGAGCTCATACTAAGAGACAAGGAAAAGCCTGCCTCCCTTACCGATGGGGGGGAGGAGGGGAAAGAAGAAAAGAAGAAGAAAAAAAAAAAAAAAAAAGAATTTATGGTTTGACTCTGAGTTCCTGCACAAAGAAGCAAGGACACAACACCCCAGCACCCTGTGCTGCCCTCCACAGAAGACATCTGAAGGCAAGACAGGAACTGAAACTTTAGTCTTCAGCTCCTATTTTTTCCTCATAGCTGAGGAAATACTCCCTGTTTTTCAGGGTGTCACTTGCAATAGGCTTTATTAAAGGAAAAAAAGAATACCCCCCCCAAACACCTAGTGGTTGTATCTTCCCCCCTTTTACTGAGAAGAGAGACTACCCATCTCTCCCTACTTGTCCCATGGTTGGGGTGCTCTAATCTTTCCTTGGACTCTGAGGCAGAGCTGTAACAAAGAATGAGTTACTGATTTCTCATGGATGTGCTAATTTTTATCTCAAATGGTGCTAAATTTTCAGTTAGAGTGACACATTCAATTAAATGGACCTCAACGCTCCCCTCCCCCTTAAGTTCTTTACAGAGCTGCAGATTTCAGCTCCTGTGTGTGGTGTGGGCGATGGGAAACATCTCTGGTCTGCAGGTGACTATTCAATACAATTTTGCGTAGCACCCTAGGCGCTGGAGATGGAAAAGTATATAAATGCAAGAGGCTCAAAGAAAGAGCTAAATTGAGATCACCAGATAGAGGAGAAAGACAGGAGGAATTCACTGAAGGATGCAAAGCTCAATTATCCATCTTGGCAGGTTTGGAGAATATTTTCTCTCTGCACATTCACCCTATTTGATGCAATAAATATGTGGCACGTTCTCCAGATAGCTCAGCATGTGAATACATGCTGTCTGCCAAAATTGGCTGAAGATTTTCAGATGGAAGAGATTTCTGTCAGAAAAATGCTCCTACAGAAGGATCAAGAGTGTTGCACAGGAGCATGTTGATGCCACCGAAGCTTTGACAGGCAGCAGACAGCTTCCTCAAGAGCTCCAGCTACTCAGAAGCCCTCCTGCAGACACGGCTAGCCCAGGCAGCCCACCCACCAAGCAAACTGCTGGGGCCCAAGGCAGATGAACATCTCGGAGTTTCTGAAACCGTCTGTTTCTGGAGGAAGCAAGGAGTTTTGAGCACTGAGATTAATCTTTGCCTTTTCTTAACTGGACTTTTTTGGGGGAGGAAAAACACACTGTTTCCTACCAAACACTAAAGCTGGCCATGGGTTGATATTTTCCAAAGCCTCTTAAAGTATTTGGTCACTTAATTACCACAGCAATCTCAAGGGGCTTTCAGGGGTACAGCTGGTCCCTGCAAGGATCCACAGGCAAGCCCATGTTCCTGTATCACCAGAAAAGCTAAGGGCAATATGTGGGTAGCAAATTTTGTCTCAAAAGCAACAAATGCAGAGCAGTTCATCCATTGTTAGGTGTTAACCTCCTTTGAACAAAATTTTGCTTAGATTAATAGGAATACAGACTTTAAGATTTACGTTCAACTGGACAAAATTTAAATAGTCAAAGAAAAAGTTAGTTGTCCAGACTCCATTCTGACCAATGAAGAAATAGAAACTTCTAAAGTTCATCTGAGTGATTTTGAATAGCTGCCATGGCATGAAATAAATCACCTCTTAAAAATATCCATTTCTCTCCGTCAACTTTGAAGGGAATCTAGACAACAAGTCAGATCAGCTGCTTACAGTGCAGATGTCTACTAGCTGAAGTTGATGAATCCCAGCTCAAAATGTCATCCCAGCCTCAGGCAATCTGCTACAGTACTGGAGGTAAAAACTACTAATAAAGATAGAAGAGTGTTTGTTACACTTGAAGCCTGCAGACAAAGGAAGCTTCCAGTCAACTGTAGTTGTAATTTCTAGGAACAAAGAAGGTAAAGCAGCCTCTCAGTTGCCAGCTTGTTTCTTTGTGAAGCTTAGGAGTTGTGGCTTTGCGGACAAGATATAGGCTAAGGTGAACTTTTACTCAACTTCAATACTGTTGATGTTTTGTTCTGACAAAGAAGGCACAGCTCTTAAGGTTCTTCTGGAAATAGCAGTTATGATTTCTTTAAGTCCTCTAGGGTGGCAAAATTATTGCATACACCAAAGAAAACCCCACACTAGTGAGATACTGTCTATGGTAAGCATAAGTGACATGGTAAAACCCAACAAGGGGAAGCTCTTATTAGTCTGATGCTAGATCAAGCAAGGATGAGAGAGACAGTCGAGGGGTGACACCCTCACCCAGATGAATGTATCGCATGACCTAAACCAGCAGTGCTCAGGGTTGATGCTCAAGGACACACAAGCATTGAAGCCACTGTCTCATGCTGCTTGCACGGCCAGCATAATTCTCAAAAGCCCTCTCTTTTGCAGAAGGGTTTCCTGACAATCCCAGGCATCCTACCCAAGCCTACTCCACCTTCTGACTCTTCCCTCTCATTCCCTACCAGACCTCACCCCTTACGCACTTGCACTGGAGCACCACAGCTCTCCAGCCCTTCAGCAGGAGGAGGTGGAACAAGAGAAGGATGCTGCAAGGGAGCAGATGTAGGAACATGCCCGAGTAAGGAGCCACTCTCAGGAAGTCCCACTGATCATGAGTCCAGGAGCATGAGTCCATGTGCTCCAGCAGCAGTGTGACAGCCTTTCCTATCGGGGGTCCAAGTGCAGCCCTCATGTGGCCTGATTGGCAGGCATGCACATGACCAGCTAAAGCCCGTCTTCCACCCCACACAAAGACTTGAGAAAGTCAACAGATCTCAAAAGAAAAATACAAAATTGGTTCATGGAAAGTAGGTCTCTGTTAGTCCCATGAACCAGGGGAGAATGAGACAAGGCTCAAGTTCTATTCAGAAAAATCTCTTACGTATCCCGGTCCAAGGCAGTGAAACCCAAGTTTTCTACTCCACATATTATCTCCAGGTGATTAAAACCAGCTATGCAGTAGTTGCTTTCAGATTTTTGTTATATAGATTTTGTTCCTTAACGTTAAATTTTCAATGCTAAATATGAAAGCCGAAAAATTGCAAGAATTCCCCTAGCAATGGCCTCATTGAGAGAAAGCGATATGCTTAAAACACTATTGATTTAACCTCTGAGGGAGCTATACATCAAAGAGACCTGACACTCCCGACTCACTGCCAAATTGAAATGAAACTCAGCAAGCCACATAATGATAGAAGGACAAGGGCAATAAACTCTAGAGGAGTTCCTTTGCCTCCAACAGAGTCAAAATCTCCATAAGACATATCCGTGGAGAAGAAAGCAAACCCCAAAGGATGCCCACCCATTAAACAAATAATTATAAATACTTAAACTAAAGACTTGTAAATTCGCTTTTCATCATTGCCCAAAGATAAAGTGCATATGGGATACCAACAGAAGTTCTAATGCTTCAGCAGTTACCTAAAATAAAGTCAACGCTGAAATACAGTTAATTTAAATCAAAATAAACAACAAAAAAAAAATCTGCCTGAATGCAATTTAAATCCATCAGGAGGAAGATATTCACTGCCTGTTGCAGTTTAAACATCACAGGCAAGCGCATCCAGCTCTGTGGACCCTGGGCACCATGTTCCCAGCACAATACAGGTGTACAGATTTCTCCAAAGCATTCACTTTTACACAAACATTTTCAAAAAGAGATGATTAGAAGAAAAACCTCACTTTGAGCTGGTATTTACTATACCCACTAGATAGTCACTGAACAGATGGTAAGTATACAACACCAGTAATAACATTATCAGCCGCAGAAATATAGAAGCAAATACCAGCAGCACTGTTACTTCAAGGCCCTGTCCAGGAACATACATAGTCAATTTTTTAAATAATGTATTAACCATACAAAGTCCCAAACGCTCCCAACAATTTATATGCTTCAATCTGTTGTCTGGATTTTTTTTTTTAGTTTTTATTTAAAATCAAAGTTACTATTGGATCTTGGGATGTGCATTCTAATTGCTATAAATAAATCATGAATGATTGGCTCAATGTATTTTTCCATGGCAACTCCTGCGTCACACACAGCGTTACATTTTTGAAAGAGAGCTATGTTCTTTGAGAGAGAGGCAAAGATTCACACTTAGGATGGGCTCAGTTCAGTTTTACAGTTTCTGTTTGAGTAGAACATACACTAGCAATGAAACAGAATGGTTTTCAACTAATTGTAAATTAATTAGGAACCAAAGCTTATATAGTGCAGAAAGATGTGTGGTAAATTCCCATACAAACTGCAACGCTTCTTGATTCTTCATGCACAGATCCTCTGTGACTTCCTCAAATATGCAGCATCACACACAAACAAAATCCTGTTCCATTTCTGTCTCACATTTAAGTATTAAGAAACCTGCCTCTTGAAGTTGCTGGCAAGGAGGGTAAAGAAATTACTTTCCTGAGGCCTATGACCTGGTCTAAAACAGAAAGCTTGACTTCTGTGCCTAGTAGGTGGGGCCAAGAAAAACATAATGAGCTCCTTGCAACACAGAATTTGGCCCTTGTAAGATAAAACAAGCAAAATATGAGTCGCAGGATGTGTTTTCCCCTCTCCAAAAACAGACAGTTCTACATTACTTAACGTCACCCATCTGCATTGGAAAGGAAAATTCCCAAAGTGAAGATTTCCAACTATTTTCTGAAAGGAACACATGGAATATTTATTAATTTACAGAACCAACATAAATTTTTTGCTTATGAGGTAAGATTTTTACACCTATTTAGAAGTTTTGATACCTGAAGCCCGGTAACCTTCAACTATTAACTAAAACATACCAAGTTTAAAGACTCAGTGGCGTTTAAAACAGTCAAAAGCCTCCCCAAAGTCTCATTTATAGCATAAACCAAGTTCTATAGCTCAGACAATACAATTAAGATGCACCTCCTGAGAGAAAAAAGAAGAGAGTTTTAACTTCAAAACTACAAAATAACGTATTCCAGTTCCAGTGCAGGATGAACCCTTCCAGAGGAACCATTCTCATCAGACTGCATCTAACTAAGAGTTCATAAGTACACGTGATCCCAGGCATCCCTCCACTTTTTGTTTCAGCCAGAACCTCCCAAGCACCGAAGTTTTCATCCTGACTCGAAACCAAACTGTGGTTTGGCTTTAGTTTCAACTTACACAGGTTCACACACTGACATCTTAGAGCATCACTAAAAGCTTGCATTAAACAGAATCCAGAGAAGCCTATTTTGAAAGTTAATTGGCAAGACTCTCTCAATCAAGAAGCTCAAGCTCTTCCTATTTCATGGCCGCTTGCCTCTGAACAAAGGTTTTGACATCAGTTATTTACTCTGAATTTTCTAAGCAGTGTATATTTATGACAACCGCTGCCTACATTACACAGTTTAATTTCCATTTATTCAGCAGCATTCATGTTTACATTCAGTAACCTGCAGGAAACGACACATACCTTTGTTAAACAGCCAACTGTGGAGTAAAAGTTACAGTGATGTGCAAACAGGCTCTGATATTTCCAGTTCATGGTGAGTATAAGGAGAGCAGGGTGAATTATCTATGCTGGGTAAAAATTCTGCCTATATTTTTTCCTAAGGGGAAGCTGAGTTTTCACTCAAATGAACACCTATTATTTTGTTTTCCAGAGAAAAGGTTGAACTGCTATTGAATATAATAGTCAAAATTTTCATTTTAAAATTTTCGTTTTACTCGATGAAGAAACCTGCGCTTTCCGTGCCCATCTGTTTTCATCAACTGTTTCCAAAAGAGAAAAACAAAGATAAATATACACCTCTGCAAAACTGCATTGGATAGCATGTTCCTTGGTGTTATCAGTTAAAAAAACAAACAAACAAACAAACAAAGAAACTGAAAAGCATTATATTTGACAGGAGAGATTTTTTTTTCCCATTATAATAACCTGCCTGATTTCAAGAACTGAAACGCTGGAATATCTCCACTGTTCAGTCTAGACAGCCCAACTAACCACGCGGTTCAAGAGATGGGTAAACGTGAGATTTTGCACGGATTATATAAAATCTCTTAATAATTACAAATGATTGTTAACAGCAGCAAAGCTATCTGAATAATAACAATCTGGCTCATGTTAATTATTACGGCTCTCCTGCTAAGGTACCTTACTGTCTCACAGCTTCTAGACATAAGGCCGAATGAGAATGGCTCGTACTTCATCATGCCAGTAAATCAAAATCACTTTAATTATTCTCCAGTGGGACTCCAAAGATTTCAAGTCAGCATGGCACGAGCCATATGTTTCTTTCTGTTTGGGCAACACTGCTAATTAGCAAAGTTGGGGAAATCCTATTTCAAAGCGATAAAGCACAAACCTCAGCATATGTTTACCTGAGAAGAAGTAGTAATTTTAATTGCAATGAGTACATTTACTGCTGTATTATCAAGGAGGCTTTGAGGTTAAAGTGTGAAACAACTTGGTTACAATCCTCAGCTGGTGCAAGTCAATGTTGCTTGACAAAGCAGCTATTGTGAATGAGACCACTCCAGGCTACAGCTGGTTATGTTGCTCATCATTAAGTACTTAGGACCACGTGAAAAGCTCAGGGTCTAACACGCTCCCTCACATGGGACAGCCTGACAAAAGACTTTGCAAGAGGAAGAAGGTCACCTTTCAAGGCTTGAAGATATCTGCACTTTTTGACCTGGACCTTCCCTTCTTCTGAAGGCAAAAGAACATTTTTATAAACCAGGAGATTCCTGTCACCAGCACTAGCGAATGGGTCATTCCCTACAGAAAACTTTAAAAAAAATTTGTTGCCAGCCAGGTGACTAGAGATTGCTGGAGATGGGCTAAAAAGCAAAGCATTGACACCAAGGCTTCTAACTTCATACTAGTTCAAACAGTGCTGAACCTTCCCAGATACCCTCATCTTCTCATGAGCTTCAAACAACGAGGAGATAAATCTATTTCAAATGAACTATTTCAAATGAACTATGTCTGGATTTTTCAAGCCAGATGCAATACACTGAACAATGTCATTAATAAATTCAGCTTCAAAACTGCAGTTAGAGAGCACCATGGGAATGGCCGAACCTCATTAAAGGTGTGAAGCTGAACATGAAAACTGCAAATCAGAACCAACACCCCAGCATTCGTTCATTCTACTACACAAAGCAAAGAGAAAACAAGTAGGGAAACCTACCAGCAAACCAGCAGCTGGAGAAACCTGACACTCTCCTGCCTGGTTTCTTTCTTAATCTCAATCCCATGCTTCAGCTATCACAGTAGAGCCTTTGAAATTACATCTCCTTTGTTTCTACTCAAGAAGAAAAAACAGAACAGATAAAATAAATGAAGAAGAAAAAAAGAAAAGCTTTGCTAATAGCACTGTTGCTTCAGCAACTTTAGAAAGAAAGAGGTACTGATAAAAAAGGGTACTGATGATTGCGGTCATCGCTACTACTCACTAGAGTGACCTTCTTAATTTATCATCTTTGCAGTCAATTCCCCAAATATATACAATTTCCCACACAGCTGCCATTTCCCTGCCTTAAGCAACAGCTCCTTGTGGATAGTTGTTCACCTGTAGTCTTTCCTGGGAATTTTCCAAGTACATGTCTCATGTCCCATATCTTCCTCAGAATTTGGCTGCAAATGCCCCATTTTTACCAAGCTTCACTTACAAATTAGCAGAAGGGGAGAAGAAAATTATTTTAGGGGAAGAAAAAGAAGAAAATCTTTGAGTTGTTTCAAGACACTAATTATAAGTTAGAATGCAATTTTAAGAAAAAGTTTATAACTGCATTTAGAGCTTAGCAGGTCTAAATTATGCAGTTATGAACATTACATTAGCCTGATTAATAACTTACACTAAAAGTACACTGAAATTATATAGCAATATGTAGTGGGTATTTTGCATAGGCATCTCTTACTCAAAGAGACTTAAAGGGAAGTTGTTGATTTAAATTTGGGATGCTTTGATCTGGAAAATACTGCATGATTTGACAAACCTAAGACTGACCATTTTGAAATGGAATAAAAACCTGATGTCTCAGCAGCCACTGTGGGTGAAGAAAAATTGCTTCCCAGTCAACTGCATTCACCAGTGCATTTGAAAGGGTTTTACATACACATTTTATCTTGGAGAGAGGGGAGGGAAGCACAAATAAGCAGCATAGAACAATCCTATATCTATAGGGATTCACAAGGCAGTAATTTCTCTCATCTACATTCTTTAAGGTATAACACAACTTAACCCTGATACCAGATTCAGGAAATTACTGGTGAAGAGAAATAAACCAATGAGAAGCCACAACTACTGCTACTACCTGATCATGACCAGATTTCAAGGCGTTTCCATGCTTAAAGTTACAGGGGATCTCAAGGAGAAGGTATATTCCTCACTGTAGAAGTGTTCAAGTACAGTTACTAGCAAGATATACAGCCAGATTTTTCATAGTAATAGGACAAGAGAAAATGGAGACAATGGTAATTCAAATTAGAGACTGGGGACATACGTACACACATGAAGAAAAAAAAAAAATCTCAGTGATGGTAATCAAACTTTGAAATAAGTTGCCCAAACCGGAGTCTCCACACTTGTAGATATTCAGAACTGAACTGGACAGGGCCCTGAGCAACCCGAAATAACCCGTCCCTAGTTAGAGGGGGGAGTTAGACTTCCAGAGGTCATTTCCAGCCTAAATCAAAAATCACATATTTTATGAAGCACCTACGACTTTCATTGAAATCATTAAAGTCTGGACTAAGGTTCTTCTGAAATCAATCCCACACCTCAAACACTGTTCCCCCAAATAACGTTGGGCACAATAACTTAATGAAAGAAGTTAAATAGACTACAACATTCAGTGAGGATACACGCTCCTTCAGACACCTTTGGAGAAGACATTATTACAAGCATGTGGATCAAAAAATAAAATTGAAGCACTCCTAATGAAACCACATTGTGGCAAACACCAAAGTCAAAGAGGAAACACTAAAAAAAAACCCAAACAACAAACCACAAAGAAAATTAGGAAAAAAGACAAGATGCTTCAGAGAAACCCCAAACTATAGCTGTACCTTATGCATGCTGAACACTGTTGAAAACATGATGTAAGGCCCTTGTAGTAAGCTGGCAAATCTTCAACATAGCATAATAGCCTTTTCCATGTACTTAGAGGATGGTACGATGTGGATATATAATCCTTTTCCCAGGGTCCTTGCAGTCTGCTCCAAACAAGTGAGAGAAATATTCATGAGTTCCCCATCCCTTTATTTCAGCAGCTCCTCTAGCAAGTATTGTTGTAGCAAACATATTTTGACCTGCACTTGAATACGAAGTAACCGATCTACGTAACATTCCTTTTCACCAGTTTTTCAGAGTTCTATCAGAAAGATATTTTTAAAGTGATTTTATGGATGGTGTGTAAAATTTACTCTTTTAAGTCACTTTTTGTGCCTTTGGTCAATCTCCATGTTTAGTAAGCCTCCCTGACTCTTCATAAGCCTTGTTTTCCTTCACAATTTGCATGCATAATTTCTTTATTGGGCACAGTCATTCCAGCCCCTCTAAATATTTATTTCCAGAAAGAACAGGTTCTGCTGAGCCATTATCTGTTGCAGTCGTACCTTCATACTAACCTCCCTGCCTCCACCATGACCCTACAGTGACAACATCCAATTATATATGCCCATCAATTCCCTTATTGTGGGGAAATTGGGTCTTTTAAATTCAGAAGCCTAGCACTTTCCTTCACCTCCACAGCTTCATATACAAGGTCAAATCTAACTTATGCAATTTCTGTTCCCAAAAGTCTATGACCTTTACTATTTCTTTTCCCCAGTACCTGCCATCTACAGGATGGCCTCATATCCAGTTGTTTCTTTTGTAAGTTCCATTAAAATTCTAGTATCCCCAATTTATCAAAATTCTCCATTTTCTTTTCTTCCAATTATAACCTGATAAAGCAAGATACTAGCTCTCTTAATTTCTCCACTGCTTCAAGAAAAGCATATATTCAAATACCTTGCTTAAAAAGGGTATGTTTCAGGATAGGTGAAGTTCCTTCTCTATGTGATGCTATAGTAATTCACTGATTAGTTGCATAGTCTCATTCAGGTCAAGATAAAGAGCACCAAAAGATGCTGCTCTCCCAAGCCCTTCAGCCTAACTTCAGACAAATAAGCTGTAGTGATAACCACAGGTGGAGCCTATTGTTATTGTAACTTAACTCCCCACACACGCTTGAGACAAATAAGTAGGGATGAGTGCAATGCTTTGGTAGTAGTCACTTAACACGCTTTGCCACATTTCCTATGACACATAGAGAAATAGGTAATGTGTTGTTCCCAATTTTCTCAAACAGTATTTTCATGCATACACACAAAACAGTTTGCAAGAAAAATAATCATCAATTGTCAGCCAGCCAACTCTCCAGATAATGGGTTTTTCATACTTTCAGACTCTGAACTACCACAGTCGCTGCTGAAGGATCAGCATTTAAACAGTTACAACAATGTTATTTAAAGGTTGGGGCTTTTTTTGCAATTAGAATAGGAATTAGTTATCATAGAATGGTTTAGGTTGGAAAGGACCTTGAAGATCATCGAGTTCCAACCCCCCTGCCATATCGTTATCATTACATTGTTGGTTAGCTGCCATCCTCAGAGACTGTCTGATTTATTGCTTTACCAGCAGAGCTTTGCTTTCAATAGAATACTCTCCAATTCTTTGGAAAGTCTCAGATTTATACATCACAAGAAGTCACACAGCCTGGCTTGGACTGGCAGGATACCTGTCTGCCGTTCCTAGCTCTCTTCTTGATCTCCTCTGTGACTTGAGACAAGTTGCTTCACCCTGCACTGGTTCTGTCTTCTCTGTTTGTAATCAGGGCATAGACCACGTCCTTGGGAGGTGTCTGTGCAGCGCCTACCACAAACAAGGCTTTAAGTCTTAGTATCCATAAAAGGAGGTGACAAAATGGTACGACATCTGAAATGAAGTGCTATATACCACTGTTTTGTAGAATATAAAAAATTTCAGCACTTACTATAAGGGAAAATAGTGATAATCGTTTTAAGTCCCATTAAAAAATAGGGTGAAGCTTTCTGCTGCAGAATTAGCATTAGCAGTATATCTTAAATGTGCAGTAGTTATTACATTTAAAACACAAAATTATTTTTTTCTAAGCAATGCACCTATACACATATGAACAAGATGTGAATATGTATTTATTTTCAGCAACAAATACTATCTTCCATTTCTGGACAAACCGCAACACATTTAATATGGGAATCAGACCCAAACCAAACAAAAAAGCATGTGTGGATTCGTAGTGTCCATAAACAATACAACTGAATACCAACTTCAATATTTTACAGCAATGAAAAGGAGTAGATACATTTTTCTATAGAAATAGAACACTTGAAGAGCTTTAAAATTTTTGGCATTTATATTCACTCTACATCAGTCACCACCCACGCATGCTTTGAAGACTGAAAGTAGATAGTAAGTCTAGCAGAACTTCATGGTGGGAGTGTGCAGGTTTTTTCTATCAAGCCTTAAAAGTGGGCTTGTAAAAGGTAACTTCAAAAATCTGGTTAAATCCCGAGGTTGTTAAAATTTGGGAATGATTGTTATCTCCCAAGCCTTAAATCAGTGAATTCACTATTTTAAGTAATTCTTAACTGAAGATCGGATTATTTAATTTTATTTCTTTAAATAATTGTTTCCTCCGGTTCATGTAAGTATTCGGTTTGGGAAGCATTATTGACTTTATTATGGAAGAGATCAGAATAGATGAACAGTTATTCTCCTTTCTGGCCATGCAGATTTACAAAACCACCACTGAATTCGAGCACAGAGAGAGGGTGGAAAAAATGGTTCTCATTAGACCTTGGAGAGAGCCCAAGATGAAGCAAAGATTGACCTTTCAGCCTAGTCTAACTTCCAACCACCTGGGTGACGCTTTGCAGAAGTTCACCCAGTCATTCACATGATAACCAGAGGGCCTGACCCATTACACAGCATCCAAAAAAATTTCCAATCCTGATGCTTCAGCTTCAAATGATAGAGAAGGCACCATGTGAAGTCAGTGGTTTTGCTCGTTTGCACCTGGGCAGGGAGTAGCCATATGAGAAGTTAATGCTGCAAGTCCTCTTAACAGAGCTAAGGAAAAAGAAAACCAAAACAGAAGAATACCACAAGGGTTTAATTTTGATTGATCTGGATTTTAGAGCAAGATGAGAATCAGTTCTTTTTCTACAGGGACCAGCGCACTAACACCAAATACAAAAGCTTGTAAGGCTGAAAAAAGCTTAAATCCTAACTAAATTGTCTCCACATGTATACCATTGGGGCAGGCAAAGATCCAAGACGGGCACTTCTGCTGGCATATCTGAGCATCCAGGCCTGAAGACAGGGCTTTTAGCAATTGACTCTGTAGCCATCTACTCAATATTTTCATTTCCCTATTGCATATTGCCTTCTTAGAGCAACATTGCAGGAAGTCTTTGCTCTCTAACTTACACAGAACTAAGTAAGGCAGCCAGCTCCCTTGTGAAGGAGTACCAGGTGCTAAATTCACCCATATTAATGCAATCTGACTCCATGATTGCTACAGACTACAGCAAAAGCTCATAGCTGTGGGCAGCAGTGGGGGATCTTTATTCTTCTCCTTACGGAGCTCTTCTGCCTGGGGACACCTTTAAAGAAGATTCTTCATGTTCACAGCCAGTGGTTAGCCCCTGCCAGAGAGCAAATAACTTTAATCTCCAAAACTGGTGGGTCGGAGGGCTACAAATTGAGCAATGTAATGTATCGTGAAACAGCTCTGCAACAACACTATGTCTCTCCGGCCTCTCAGTCCTGGCCCTTGTTGTGGCTGTCAGGCGCACTCGAAAGCTGGTCTGCAGATTCACCTCGAGGGGTTATCGGGGGTGATGGGGTCACTGCTAGCCTTTTCCTCCACTCGCACAATCCCTACAGATGACACGGAGGATGCAAGAGCAGGTCCCGTGATAACACTGCACTGTGGGTTACGAGCTTGGGGCACCACCTAATAATAATTCTGCCTGTAGATGTGATTCAAGGCCCAGGAGCTTTTTAAAAGACATACTAAAGTAGTACTCTATGGCAGCAAGGGCCATGCCATGCAGCTTGCTACAATACCTGTTGACAGACCAGGGCTGCAGGACTGTAGGTCCTGCAGAATATAAGCAGGACCCCTCAGAGATGCTCCAAGTATCTTGAGCTTGTTCCCAGCCCACCCAGGGAAAGCATCTAGGAGGGTACGCCAAAGGATTCATGACACAGACAGTCTGAGATCTTAGTTTTTAGGACACAGATGGGTACTTGTGACAGAACAGCACGAACACAACCACCACGCATACAGAAACTTGCTTGGGTTACACATTATTGCTACTTTCTCAGAGCTTTTAAAAGCATGAAATACCGTAAGAGGAATGTTTGAACTATTGTTAGTGGTGTCTCCTTCCCCTAGCCTCACGCACACCAGGGCAGTGGCAGATACTCAGTGCACTCTGGTCTCTTCCGTTCAGACAGGTTTTTCAGCCCTACGCAGGTGGAGGTGACTGCTTGAAGTGACTTCACTGTCACACTCCCCTCCAAGCAACGCTTCACTATGTCTCTTCCCATCAGTGGCCCTGTGGGGAATTTAGCTTAGACTTAACAAGTGCCTGGAGTTTTAGATTCTGGGTTTAGTTCTTGGCTTTTGTTTTTATTGGGATTTTCGTTTCAAGGTTCATATATACATACACAAAAATACTGCCAGGCTATTGTCATAATAATCTTATGGGAAATGATGCTTCAGAAACTGGAAGGTATTCTTCCCACGCACCCACATGCACTGCTTTTAAAAAGGCAAAGGAAGAAAGAAACAAGCAAAACACCAGCCACATTCTCTATAGAGCACAGATTACATACAAGTCACAGACAGAAGTGAATAAAATGACTGATTATAAACTCCTTTTTTTTTGAGAAGTTTATCATAAAAAAACTTGAACTATTGTTGCATTGACCTGTTTTGATTTTGAACAAATTAAATTCATCCCATGTTTTTGGTTTTGACTTTGCTTAGATTTTACCAGTTTATGTCCCATAGAAGGTGAGAGAGTGTATTCCTGCCTTCTGCAGACTTTGCATAGCAATATAACGTTGTTTTCCCTGTCTAACCTCCAATATATTTCTCTGAAACTGCAGGCGCACTGAATCATCAAGCTTTGTGTTTATTCGCAGGGAATAACAAAAAAATTTCAAGCACCGGTAACTTTGCAGTGCTTTCCTTGTATTTTCAGTGTTTCTGAACTATACAGTTTTAATCTACCTCATTGATTCCCGATGGAATTAACAGGAAACATTACTAGTCCTAAATTACTTCCTTATCCTAAATATGCAAGACTGTTAGAAGCAGGAGCAAGACAAGCTGCTTCTCATCTCTGATATTAGAAGGTGGAGGAATGACTCTGCTCCAATCCCCCGCTAAGAATTTTTCATCAGCCTGGGAATGGCTCCAGTTCCAGCTCTGAGCTAGGCAGCTCTCTGACGAGTTTCAGGACAGCAATAAAAATAATCAACAACCTTGTGGAGTGGATGTCACATCCAGTAATGAAGTTTACAGAACCAAGATGGAATACCAGTAACAGATTCAGCTGAGTCTTGACTAGGTGGACGCAAGAGGAGCAGTGGGGTGAGAAAATCATACCAAAGAACATTAAAAAAAAAAGTTAATTTCTGTCTTTAAAACCTCAGTCTAACAGAATATTTCAAAATGGGAGACACTTTTTATAGTAGTCATACCACAAGAGGATAGCCCACACACCACGCTAAAACTCTAACAGGTATTAAAAGCTGTGAAGTTTATCTGCTACAGAACAGAAGGACAAAGACAAGGTCATTCACTGTGTGCAAGTGATAGAACAAGGCTCCAAAATCCCCAAACAAACAGGGGCAGAAAATAATCTCCTTGACAAAGTTTTGCAGTGTTTGAGCATCAGGAGAAATTCAGAAGCAATATTATTGACTAACCCAGCTGACATTTGGCTACCGAAGATTTAATTCATATAGTTCCTACTAGATAAAAGGACACCTCATCCACCTCCGAGTGAAGGCTTGGCATAGTCAACCAGAGAGTACAGAATATCACTGTTTTTTTTAGTGGGTTGAGAAAGAGACGACCGTCCTAAAAATTTCTCATTTGCCCGTTGCCCTTTATCTTGCTCGACTAGTTGAATTTCAGCTGCACCTGGGGTCAAGTTCTGCTAATCGACCATTCCCATTTTTTTTCAGTCTTTTCTGTAGGGGTGTGGGTGCAGAGAAGGATGCCCAGGAGGACATGTGTGCTGGATGCTACCACCAGTGCTGCCCGCAGCCAGGTCAAGCCACAGCATCCACAAAACTGATAAGATGGAAGAAAAACTCCTTCCTGGGGAAAGGAGCATGCATGGCATAAGACATCAAACAGGAGGCTGCAATGGTGGCTGAACACAGCCTAGAAGGTGGCATATCCATCCCCCAGTAAGTGTTCAAGTCGGACCAGGTCTTCTGATCTGGAATAAAATGATGCAACACATCTTAGTCTCGTGGCAGAAGCTGCTGATGGAACAGAAGACAAGTGTCAACCCCTTATAGAGAGGTAAAACAGATCACCTGGCACCTAATAATTGCAGCATGTCTTTGTTGGCATGATCAAGGTCCAAAGACTAAAGAGTTTGAATAATTATATCTGTTTTCTGAGAAAGCTCCAGCTGGGTGGCAATTCGTACTCAGCTATCTCTATTTTATTGGCAAAGCTGCAGCAGCCCTTTATAATGTTCAGCCACAGATAACGTACTACATCCCAGTGGATATTTCATAGTAAACCGCTCAAGTTGTTCTCCACCCCCCTGCTCTTCTTGTTTGCAAGCTACCTACCAAGCAGAGTACAGATTTTTTTCCAGTTTACTCAAAGGTTGTTTGCTAAGATTTCTGTGTGCAATCTTTGATCTGTGGATTGCTGCACATACTTGAAGTTCAAAATTTGATCTGCAACAGTTGCTGAGAGGGGAATTTCAGCCATAGGACTAAAAATGCAACTCTCAGGATCAGATTTATGGTGAAAATACTGAAAGTGTACTATTTAAGAAATAGTAGTAACTTTGGAAAACTGTGCCATAAAAGTTCCTAGGTTTAGTCCACGGATGCAGTCATCAAGGATCAGTAACTCATGTGGGAGAATTAATTCAAGTTCTCATTTTTTTTTATTCATTAACTTTCTGCTCCACCTAGCATCTCCCTATTTTTGAAATTAATGAAATAGAAAATCTTGATCAATTTTGTCATGATTTATGGTTTCATGCCTCCTTGCCCTGTTCTCTTTTCTTAAAAGAACTCTTTTTTTCTGAGCTAAACAGCCTCCCTTCCAGTCACCTCCCTACAAGAAGCTTTCTTGCCTGTAAAATACATTCCTTGCCCTGCACTGAACCCCTCCTAATTTCCCTTAATCCATCTTTTGTGCTGACCCACATATCGGAAGGGGACAGGAGTGCTCACAGGCGGCAGATTACCTGCCTTAGTCCGTCTGCCTGCAGATGAGCATCCACGCTACAAGCCATGCTGGCCGTTTCCCAAATGAGCACCCGGGGTGCTGGTCCGATGCTCAGGACCACCCTGTCCAGGTGATGACTCAGGTGGTGGGGGAGAGGACAGGTACGCCACAGCCAGCTGTGTCCCCACCAGTCCTCTGCACTCACCAGACCGCAGTCCCTGGGCTGTCAGGCTCAGCACCTTTCAGGAAAACTAAATTTACACCCACACACTTCCCCCCTCCCTTCCTCTAGACATTATTAAAAAAGCTTCATTCCCTGATGATTCACCAACACCTGGGAGCAAGTTCTGCTTTTTGTTCATCTCCAACAAAATCTTTTCTTCCCCTTAGCAACCAAACCGCCAGCCTTCAAGATTTAAAAGAAATGAGAATGAGTGTGTAAGTGTACTCTCGCTTCCTTGGAGTGCATGAAAGGCTAATTACAGAAATTAAATGCTAATTTCTCAAGATTAATATAGGCAAGTAAAATGCTTTTGCATTGTTTGCGTAAAAGGCTACTTCAAAAGCTTTCCTCCTTTTGCTTCTTCTCACCTGTAATTTCTACCCTTCCTCCCCATGCTAGATTACACCGGGTCAGGTTTTTAATTGGTGCTCATTAGCCAAGCTGTGGATGCTCCTCTCTGGTCAGTCCCTTTGCCCGCAGGCAACTGCTGGCTGCATCTCTGTAGTGCTAGGAAGGGGAAAGCAGACTCCCCTCCCAGTAACAGCAGCACTTTGAGCTCTGTCACCAGTGGCTTTCCTGACACCCTGTGGAGAAGTTTAAAGGCAAACAAAATATATACAACAGCAAAATTTTGCAGTCCACCTCCTTTGTCTGCCAAAAACCTGAACACCAGTGTTCCTGAAATCTGCATGATTTTATTGTGCTTATTAATGGGCACTGACTTCTAAAATTTATTGTCACATTTGGCCATGCTCAGAACACTCCTGTTCAACATATCCCGTAAGCTGCCCCTCAAAGCATAGCACTGCAAATGCCTCCATAAATTGAAGGTCTAATAGATATTTATACATACATATATATTTATATGTTTTGTCACATAAAAGCTTTCTCCAGCACCAGAGAGAGTCTTGGCATATCACACTCTGATTACAGGTCAGGCTGATGAATACATGTAAATGAACGTAACTTACATTGTCACTCTCAAACACAAGAAAAAAGTTGAAAATACATTATTTCACTTTGATTCTCCAAACCATCTTTCGGCAAGTTATCGTCTAACCATGCTGACCCAGGCTCTCTGGCAGGGATGGTGACCCTAGCAAAAGCAGCAAGCCCACATCACAGCACAAACTGTATATTTGGTTAACGTCCAGGTTATCATTACCTCTCTCTTAAGCAAGGATAGAGAGGCCTCAAACACATCAGGGACCCAATCCATCATGTGCCAACGGGAAAACAAAGAGTGGGATGAATGTAAAGTGTATACGTTGCTGCTCCTAAAGCACCTTGGTTTTTGATGCACCGATCAGGGAAGTCAGTATTAGGTTTATGCTGATGATCCTCACCCAGCAAGAGCTACACAACTACTCCCAGGAACTTCACCAGAGAAAGAATAATAGAACTGCCCCTATTCAAGAGCTATAATAAGGTAAGGAAAGAAATGGAAGTAATTTGGCATACCTACGTGCACATATTAATTAAAGATAACAAGAATAATTATACACTTGGGAAAGGCAAAGACAGGTCCTCAGAATATCAAGAGGCCTATAAAAATTCTGGTGAAAGGCACCAAAACCTAAATAAAAAGGGGTGCAATTATTCCCCACCATCCACCTCTGCTAAGTGTGGGAAGGGACAAGAATCGTAGCAAGAGAAAGTAAATGTCACAGCTAGGTAATAGGGACAACAACCCAGAAACACTCTGTAAGGTCTTCTCAAAACCGTACAGCTGAACTGAGAGGATGCAGCAACAGGATTTACTCGCAGACCTCAGACGAAGTTAAGGGGCATTTCACACCTCTCCCTCGGCGGTGGGAAATGAACAGGCAACTCTTGAAAACTAATTGGGAAGGGTTAAGGTGAGCAAAAAGTGGAACGTTTTTTTAACAGGTTGGTGACGTTTGCATTTCACCTCTTTCAAGATCAAGAGATGAAAATAGACAGAATTCCCTACATTCCCCACCTTGTTTGATAATTCTTCCCTGCAGTTTTTCTGTAGCGGACATCATGTTTGATGCTTGGCGTCAGAACAGGAAAATATCATTTACAGTAAGGCAAGCATCTTTTGCCTCCAGCATAAATGCGTGAAATTACGTAGACCCTAGCTGATAAGCTACACAGCAAGAAGAGGTTTATTGAGCTGATAACCTGCACATGCCTTTCCCTTAATCGTCCAGTAACTGCAGCTGACTCCACAGGGACAGTGAGGAGGCTGGCATCATTAAGAAAGGAGAAAGAGGAGGCTTATAAGAAGATATCTGCTGAGCACCAGGTACAGAAGCATTTCAGTAGTAATTTCAAACTCAACCGGATGCCTACATTGGGTTTATCTCATGAATAACATACAATGGTACAGCAGTAGAGCCCCCTCATTTGATGTAAACAGCGCACAGCTTCTCAAAACATTTTGCAGAGCAAGGAGAGGTGACACAGCTCAATATGAGAGTCTCAGGGACTCCTGTTGTTGCAGAGCAGACAATATACTACAGCAGTGTTAAAGCATGATGCCTTGAGCGATTTAAGCTCTCGCTAAAAGGTACATCCACTCTTACACACGTACACCTCTGCTGTGAGCAAAAGACAACCAACATTTAGGATATGAACGTGGGATGTCGCATGGCTCTCATAAAATTTCAGAATCTTAATTACATTAATCCTTGACACCAAATCTATACCCAAAGAGTAACAGAGAACCGCCATTTTAATCTATCTGAAATACCAGGATATGGTTTATAAATCATGGTTTAATTGGAGAATAGCCTAAACCAAACCTCATTTCCCCAAAATGTTGCAGAGAAAGGCTAAATCCAGAATGAAGGTTGGTAGCTCTATCAACCAATGGCATCAGTATACATTTCTGCTCTTAGTCAATCTCCACTTAGTAACCAAGAGAGTTTCACTGCGGCCTTTGGGTTATACTAACAGGAAGTACAGAGAAAAAAATTCATAGGTGACAGGGCCTTCTGAATAACTTCTTTGCTTTTCTTCAAAAGACTGACAGACTAAGCTACCACACCACTAGTGATTTCCTCACTTTCCAAGCTTTCTACTCAGAGTTGCGCTGTGTCAGGCCTACATATCCATTAAGTACTGCTGCCTGCAGACATTATGCATAGAAGTTTGTCAGATCCAGTAAGTATCTGCCTGAAGCTGTGGCTCAACAACCACTTTACTGAGATGCTGATTGATAATAAACATCCGAAGAAACTTCAGGTGCAGGGCACCGTACTGACATACTATCCTTTCACATGAGAGGTAGTAATCTAAATTCTTTTAAAATATCTGCATGCTTGTTCTGCCATCCAACAGAAGACTCATGATATAATAAACGTGCATTGTTGACAAAAAGCATGCCAGAGGATTCTCACACTCAACACACTCAACAGCACTCTCATGGGCATCAGCCACAGATACTTCCACCCAGCTGAACAACACTTAGAGAATTAAATTCCGCATTAAAAAGTATATACTACATCTCCTTGGTTTCCATAAGGACCTATTTCAAAACAAAGGGCAGAATATGATACTGATGTCTGATTGCTCAGAGACTGAAAAAAAATATGAGAGTTCTGGAAAGGTTTTTTGCCAGATTACTGAATTGCTTTGCTTTAGATAGTAACTTAGAATCCTTTTTTGGCAGCAATTATCCGGCAGAGCGTACAGATGAGCTGTGGCACACATTCCACCATATGGGCTAGAAAAAAGCAGATGTCTAGGGAATATCTTCAAATAAAATATTGAGTCTTATCTGACTAAGAGAATTGTAAATATTTTAAAAGATAGTCAGAATATTTAATTGCACTCTTTGAAATACTGGAATTTACATGCAAAATAAACTGACAATTAGATATGTCACCTTGAAAATGTACTTTCCAGCGCTTTTCTGTGAGTGCATAACAATAAGGATATATTCAATGTGTAAAAAAGAACAGAGATCTTCTGGACCATCTTCGAGTAAGAACAGAGGCAAAGGGAAATTCTAAATTCTTCCAAGACAGATTTTGATTGCCTTCTGGAAGACAGTGAGAAAGACCTGATGACCCCCAGAAGGCCTCTTCCCAGTGTTCACAAGCGTCTGAGCTAAAATTACTTTCCCTTGGTAGCCAGCTGCAGAATATTTGAGATTCCATGACTTAATGCACATCACCCATACGCTAATTTAGCAGACAAGAAAGATTGTCATGGAAGATATCAGAGTGAGTCACACTAGAAACTGAAAATCGCTTTCTACATGATGGTGCCTTGCAGAAACTGACTTCTGCCACTCCAGTGCCTGGGGAGACAAGGCTTAGTATACATTATACAACTCTAAATTTTTCACATGCCAAGTGGTATTTGTGCAAACAAGAGAATTAGTCATTATTTGCTTAGGCAATGATCTAATTTGCATGTGAAAGCCATTGCTTATACATGAAGGCATAGGACCAAAGATAGTTGTAGACTTCAAATAAGGCAAAGCAATTGTATATATTTCTATTATTTCAACAACTAAGCTGGTTGAGAGGGACATCAAAATACAAATCAAAATGCAACACTAACTGAGCACAACACCTCCAGATCCCTACCCTTCCTTTGTAAAGTGATTTTGGACATGTTTCAACCAGAGATGAAAAGAAATGATCCCAGCTGTCCCATGGTGGGGTGGATATGGGAGGGAAGGGGATGCTGTGTTGTCAGAGGGCTGCCAGCAGGTCATAACCTTTTACATCTTCTGGAGAGAGGAGATGCTGCTCCATCTATCTTCTGCACTAGCCTCCCTTCCCTCCAGTGAACCACTGCAGGGCAAACGCACCTATAAATTCTTATTTGAGGTTTTTCAGTTTAATGTAATGGTCTTAATGGCATTTGTCACTTTGGGGCTCAGAAGTGCCAACACTACTTCTCTCATCGGTGTTTCATCCTCTGCACAGTTGGGCACAGGAAAGCAGAAAAGACTGGCTTTGAGATCCCACTGTTTTTCCAGACGTGACCTTCTGATACTCTGCAGTGCATCCTGCAGCTGTGACAGTCACCGATGTCCCTCCCTGCAGCCCAGTCCCCCTGTCCGCAGGAGTCTTGGCTTCAGTACCTCTGCTTCACACCTGGGGACCAACAGTAAGGCCACAGCAGCGGCTTTCTGTATAAACAGATACACTCCTGATGAATCAAAGCACCCCAGTACCAAAGTATCCAGATCCCAGCTACACTACGCTGTGAGTTTATGGATGCAGCAAGACAATTCCTAACAATGAGGACGTAATTAATCACCACGAACATTTAGTATATACAGTCAGCAGTCTGCAAACCTGTTTTCTCCATCCCAGACTCTTGTGTCCATGGCTCAGAAGATGATCAGGGAAAAAGGTTTGGCAAAGGTGCCTTTTGCCACAGTTACTGCTTGCTTAAATATACGCCTCATTTACCAGTGGAAGGAGCCAGATGGAGAGTAGTCTCCATGGTATTATTTTAACTAGATGACTTTGTCCATGTGGAACTCCCTACTGAACAGCTTGCTGTAGAATATCTTGTACCTGGCTCAGATATATCCAGGCTGAGAAGAATCCTTCCCGTCCCACTTCACATTTCTTCAAACCAGGCTGCTCATCAGGGAATCCCAGCTATGAGTTTCATATTTTTGAGCTCAGAAACTTCAGACGAGTGAAGCTACTGCTGCTTCAACACGTTACAAAAATACTCTATAAAATGGAAAAGAAATATATATTGGCTAAAAGAATTTAACAGCTCATGACTGCAGTTTAAGACATGCTGTCATAAAAATGCAGCAGCAGTGCAAAATACCGAATTAGTAGCACATCTTCAGGCCAGCAAAAACCAGCATCTAGCATGAAACTCACCCCCTCGTTAAAGGGAGCACTTCCTGCATCAGCTATCCTTTCTGTCCATCCACTGAAATTCCTCTGGTTTGTTTGATTAAGGCAACAGAGACAAAATTTAACTGTTATTAAGCTCGAACTTACACCTTCTTGAACTCTTACAGGTTTAGCTGGTCAAGCTTTAACTGAGGACTTTGTGGAATTTGCTTCCCCTCTTTCCCACTCTTGGATACAAGCATTTACCTCACTGGGCAAACACTCAATTTTGGGGGAATCAAGCAACGTTTTTCTTCCTAAACTTCAAGGAAAGGTGTGCAGATCACCACCAGAAAGGGTGAAGCATAAGGCACAGGAAAGCCATTTTAGTCCCTGCATTACATGACAATGGAGTTGGTGAACACTCACATTTTCTTCACCAAAGTACACACAAACACACACTTCAACATTTAGAGATGATCCCACAATTTCATCTTAAAATTCAGAGCAAGCTGTCCAGAGACAGCTCACCCCAGATGTCACTGTGGGAACTTAGGAAACCCACCACCAACATTAATCCGTCAGATAGATGAGAACCCTGGGACTCGGTGGTGTCCCTGCATAAAGTGGAGCAAGCTTTCAGCATCCCTACAGACCTGCTTGGGCATCAAATTGGGCCAGGACTGCTTGGGAATGGAGGATGGGATAGCATCCACAAGAAAATCAATTGTACAGCCCTCCTTGGTGCTCTACGAAATGATGCACTTCGCTGGTGTGTTCAGCACCTTATCAGTGCTGGACTAGATTATTTTATCAGGGGTAATGTTCAGTCTGGTCAGTAATACCAATAATCCAAGGCCAATGCTCAGGAAATGAAAATTTAAATCCAATGGCTAACATACAAATCCCCAGTGACACCTCATGATACTCCTTATAACAGGCAGGCACAGATGAAAAACAAATTCAACACTGCCAAAAAAAATATAATTAGGAAGTTTTTTTCCATCCTGATCTACAGAGCACAGACCACTTCTAAAGAAAGAGGGGGAAAAGATAGGAATTTTAAATACAGTTTTGGTTCAAAACAGAGACTTTCCCTCAAGTTTAATGGGACAGGAACAAAACAAAACCCAGTATTTTGAGAACAAAAGCATAAGATAGAAACTACAGGAAACTAAAAGAAATAATAAATCAATCCCAGAAAAATATCTGAAATACAAATTAAATAAATGCCCAAACTCTTCAGAATCTTGAGGAGGAAAATTAAATCAATGTGATTTCATGAATGATTCTGGTTTTCATTACATCATGTCTTACTTGAAAAGGCTTTGTTATCAAAAAAATTGGCTCTTCCAGAGGAGGTTTTTCAGCTTCTGAGATTAGGACTGGACCTCTCTGTACCTCACACACACTAGTTTCACTTTGCATAACACCGAATTCAAGAGGTACCTCAGACCTATTTCTGTGTTGTGTGATGCAACAAGCAATGTCATCCTCTACAGCAAAAAAGGGGAATTTAATCTCTTCCAATTTCGACTGCAGATCACTGAGTCATTACTGCTCTATTATGTTTTCAGGGCAGCAAATTAATATGGTTTAAAGCAATTATATATAAAGTCCATGAAAACAAGTCTGCTGCCTATGTCATCTCTTACCGTGTTGAACAGTCTCCAAAGGTAACTGAATGAAAGATCGGCTCAGACTGAAAAAAAGAAGACAGCATTTCTTGAAGCGTTAAGTTGTTTTCTTAGCCCTGCTTCTGAGTTTTCAGTTTTTTCCATATTTATGATGGAAGCAGGTGGTGTAATGCACTGTGTAGCTCAGCTCCTCTGCTATTACCATAGGACTGTAGAAGGATGAGGCTGGAAGGCACCTCTGGACACCATCTCATCCAATGACCTTGCTCAGGCAGTGTCAGCTCGAGCAGGTTGCCCTGTTCAGATACTCTTTCTTATTTTAAGAGATCTTAGCACAGGACTCTTAACACTTGCTATCTCCACTTGAGATTCAGCCATGCAAGGTTTCATCACTGGTCACTGAAATCCTTCCTAAACTTCTATGGGACTTCTCTGTGCTTTCACAACATCCATTCTGAGCTTGGTGTCAGGAGCGCTGCAGAACCCAGCTCTCTCTGCAACAGCAGGTGCCCTTGTCACCACGTACTTGTCATGGTTTAGGCCAAACCTCAAACCAGGACAATACTACATGAAGAAAATGTGATCTTGGAGCATCACTCATGCTGGCCTTCCTTAACCACAGGAAGATGAGCTTTAGCGTCCATAAATTCTCAGCTAGGAGAAAGAATATTTCTTCTGGGACAAACTGTGCTCATATCTTACGGGTTTTCCCGAAACTCTCAACTTCTTTTTGTGAGGTAAAATAAGAAGCTCACATTGACTTATTACTTTCATAGTAACTTCTGATTTTTTTTTTTTAAAGAAGTGCATTAACTCTCTTGCAAATGGATTAGGCAGACCTTGAACAAATTGCTAACACTTTTTAAGAAACTCTTTACCATTGGTAAGAAGCCAAACACTCTCAGTAAGAAGTACCTTTACCTAGACCACTTTTTCCACTAAACCAGAGGTGATACACACCATTAGCTTTCATTTCAATTATTTGGAAAACCGAAACCTTCCTTTAAAATCCACTTGCTCAGGAAGTTCCTAACAGAACTGCAGCACTGTATATGACTAAAAAAGGAGTGACTGAAAATAATAGGGCTGATGGGAGGATCATACGATTCCTGCCCAAAAGCATCTTGTACCACTATACTGCTCCATGTGCTGACCATCAGTGAAGTGAAGAATCACTACAGTTCTGTCCGCCACAAGCAATCTGACCTTCTGTAATCACAGATCTGGCTTCTATTCCCAGCATGTTGGGTCATAGAATCAGACCAAAAACTCTGCAACCAATTTTCAGACACTGTAGGTCTTTTCAGAGCTGACAGTCAGCTTCTCCTTCCTATATGGATAGGACCCATTTGTCAAATACAGAAGAGTTAATGTACGTCAGTGTTTGAATTTCAAGTACAGCGAAGCTTGAAGGTGTTTATAGCCAAAGAAATGACTTTATTTGTAGGTGAACTGTTAGCCCAACACTTGTGAACATCTGATTGACGGGATAAGGCACACACATGCAGTCACTCTCTGCTGGCTGCAAGTCCTGAACTACTGACACCACTTTTCCATGGTTGATGCATCACAGACATTGGCATGAAGGGTGTTGCCACTGAGGCTTTGATCCCTTTACCATCAAGTTATCCTCCTGCAACTGAGAACCTAGTTTCAAAATTCCTGATGGGAATCAGGCAAGGAAAGTTCTGAATCATTCTTCATTCCTAAATCACTGTGTCCCACAGGCCAGGTGTATGAAGTCTTGCCTTTCCCATCCATCTGGTGTGCAAAAGCTGCATTACACCATCACAGCTACCACTTCCCTAATGCTTTGCTACCAGCTCTATCCCACAAACCAGTGTAAATTTGGCCTCAGGTCTGGTGCCAGCACAGTACACACTAAGGCTGGGGGGGCAGGAAGGAAGGACTGAGGAGTTCTGCTTTTTTCATGGTCATCCATTTTTTCCTGCAGTTCTTATTGCAGCACGACAGGTATCAAGAGCTTTAACCACTACGTCTCAAAACACACAAGTTAGTACTTTACTGTGCTTCCAGACAGTAGATTAGTGCAGCCTGGCTGCCAAACATGATTAATAACTCTGCAAGGGCCTTTGTACAGTGTGCAGTATTTGCCAAAAATGGCAGAAATCAGAAGAGAGGAGGGTGCACTGCAATGACAGTTATTTCAGAGCCAGATGACTGTTTTTTTGTGATTAAAGAACAAACTCAATTACATGAAGAAAACTCGGTGACATAAGCTCTCCTCCAGTTCCCTCCTCCCCAGGCCCCATCACCCCTCCTTCTTTAAAGTGTTGCTTGGCATTCCTGAGATTAATTTCATGGCTCTAAAATAAACACTTCCAAAAATAGTAAGAGGAAATGGTAATCTTGCAAAGTGGAGTTTGTTAGCTTATTTTCCAGAAACCAGAAGCCCTGTCTGCTTGAAACCCTTATTGCTCTGCACAGCAAGTCACAAGAAGATAAATGACTTTCTGTATCAGCAAAGACCAAACACACTGCTGTTCTGGTGCAGAGGCTCAGGCTTCGGTGTACGTGAAAAGCAAGCGAGCAACACAGGGCTGTGGGGACTGGGGCAAACCCCAACGCAGAAGACAATTTCTGGTCTATCTAAACCTAGTTCTGCTTGATGAACAGGTTGGCTATTGCAAGCCCAATTCATACTTCAGAGCCATAGATGGTCTCAGAGCCATAGCTGCTCCTGTCAGCATCAGCACCAACTTCACTAGGAACGCCTCCAAGAAGCCTTTTAGCTTAGTCTGCGAACACCAGTTATACAGGTCAGTACTCTCCACAGTCACATGTACACCCTCATTCCCTACCACTTTTGGTGATTTAAATTCTGCCCCTCCCCGTAAACAGGATCCTAGCACTGCCTGTCACCCCCAACCTGAGTCCATTATGTCTAATGTGGGAAAAGGAGTTAGCCTGTGATGCCAGTCACTCCATCCTCCAGGATATCCAGCAACAAGGCAGCAATCACTGCAAAAAAATGTGAAGGGTGACACTGAAAAATGTATGGTGACACTCCCTTGGAGAAGTGCAACTTCCTAGCTCCTCTATCCAGCCACTATTCACCACATGATTACTTCAATCAGAATAATGTAAAGAAAAATAAACCAAGAAGGATGGGGGGGAGGGGGGGGGAGGGGGGGGAGAAGGCAAGGGCTCCTCCAGGCTGTAATTTCTAAATTGTCATGTTTCTGCCTCAAAATAGACACACAGCAGAGCTCAGATAAGCTGGGATGATATTTGATAAGAATCAGATTCTTTGGGATGGGGGCTGACATTTTTGTCTGAAGTCTAAATAACTGTACAATTAATTCTTCATCACATTTTGAGGCAGTAGGGAGGATCTGTTCTGTCAATGGAGCATCCCCATCTACTGTTGGAGAGCGGAAAGGGAGCAGCGCATCCCCCACAAGGAAGCAAGCTCCAGAAGAGGAATCTGCCGCCCAGCAGGATTGCCAGGAGCCCGTGTCAAAAGGGTGGAGGAGCAAGTGTGACTAACAGAGAAACGTTGTTTTCCAGATCTGCTGTGGCCTTCACCAGACCTCTATTCCAGTATCTATTATGAAAATAAGTTTCTAGATGCCATTATTTAAAAAAGCAAAATTTTAGAGAACAAACTTGCATGTAAGCCAAGAAAAATCATTGCTTTCCTAATCTTGCAAACAACCTCAAATAATTACCTAAGGAAATTTGACGTCTCTAAGGGGAGTAGTTGATGGTGACAGTTCAGATGCTAAAATGCATTTAAATCTTTCACTGCTACTGATAACATGAAACTTGCAATAGCCAATAAATTTTAGCCAATTTTTTTACAACACTCATCAAGTTTCAGACATTTCTAAAATTGAAAAAAATAATGAAAATCTACTATTACTTAAGTTCCAAAGGGATTCCAATATGTATCTAAATGTAGATATGGGATTTTATCCTTTTCAGGGTTCTAAATTTTACTGAATTCACACTCTTACCTTTGGTCATCTCCTAACTAACAAGGAGACTCCGTACTGCACAGCAAGGCATGGATTTAGCAAGGGGCCATCACAAAACTGAAATTAAAACATTAATAAGCCTGCCTGTCAGAGAAGATGTGGAATGATTCCAGACTAAAAACTTCAACACAGCTTCCTAATTACAGATTATTCTTCATTGTAGCAGCATGATGAAAACAATCTTGATAAAGTTACCTATTCATCAGTTACTGTCGTTTCCCCATAATAATAATACTGCTTCGTACATAGAAAGTAAGAGCTCAAGATCTACCACTGGTACAGAAATGAACAGCTCCAGAAACTCGAGGGATGTATTCTGAGAAAGCAAGCTATTCGTCACTTTTCTATGGCCCTTTTTTCTGTGCGTGTGAAGTAGAAGTGGGCTAAAAATTAATGAGACAAGACTACTCCCATGCTGCAGAAGTTAAGCACCCACTTTAAACAGCGTCCAAAGAAGAAACGGAATTATTTGCACACTTGAAAAAGCTTGCTGAATTCAAGCTTTTAATGCTGAGGGATGGCTGAAAGCATCCCCAGAAGATGCCATATTTTCATGATTGATTTAATTCGGAAAAGAATATTTTCATCTTTAAAGTGATCCACTGTGATACTGAGGTTGCAATTGCTGTGCATGTGTACACAGCCACAACTTGCAAAGGAATGAGAAGGAGAAATCTAAACACTTTTTTTACTGTATAGACAGCACTTGACTTGTTCAAAACCCATGTTTGGAGGTCTGTGTTTGGAAAACATTAACTTTATTTTTCTCCTCTGCCTTACCAGGCACTCCCTCCCTAAAAAGAAAAAGAAAAGGAAAAAAAAAAAAAAAGAAAAAAAAAGAAAGCATATGGTTATCCCAAGACCAGAAGATGACAAGACACATGGGCCAGATTCTTCATTCATTGCTCCCACCTCTCAAGGTTGGATGGTTTAACTAACTTCCTCCAAGCGACCAAGGAACTTTGTTGTCACTCCTATAGTAAACCACAAAACAACTGGGATCTCCTTCCATTTATAAAAACGGGAAATAATTACCTTTCAGCTCTCTCAAGCAAGAGCATTGCATCACAGTTTGTCTTTGGGCTAAAAAGAGCAGGGGCTGTCCACCCAGAGCCTGCTCTGGTCTCTCTCCTCATGAATTCAGGGTTTCAGTGGAGGGAGATGAATCCTTGTGCATGCTCCATGGGTCATCCTATGCCACCATTCAAGTCCAGGTGTTATAGGCCCTTCCTCATCACAATCCCTTCACCTTTCGTGGTTCATCCTTTGCAACTGATACCTCTCTATCTTAGGAATCCTTCTTGCTGCAGGATGCTCCCCCAGGTCTTGACAGAGAGCCCTAGCCTCACATATATGTTTTTTTCTGCTCCAGGAAGACTTCACCTGCTCCAGGTCCAAATTCCTATCCTCGTGCCAAGGAGCAACCTCACACTGCCTCAGGGAATGGGAACGCCTCTGTGGCACACCACAGCTGTCAAGTACCACACGCTGAACAGGAGGTTCCCACAGTGGACTCCTCACACTTTCCTCCTACTCTTGTAATTTACTGACCAGTAACTCTGAACCACAGGAGCACAACATGAAGCCCTGTGTTCCTAGGTGGTCACCTAGAGAGCCAACAGGCCCACCTCTGCTCCTCAGCGAACACAAGACAGAGTGTCTTCAGATGTCTGTCCTGTAGCACACTTTAAACAGGGTATCTCCTTGAAGACATTACTAGAACACCTCGTAGTAGAGAGGATTTGCATGAAAAGAAGGACACAGCATCAGAAAGCTGGTTAAGGCTTTGATTCCTCAAAAGCTTACGCAGGGACAGTCCCAGTGAAATTAATTTGTAAAATTAAACTCATGCATAAATGCTTGCAGAATTTAGGCCTAAGAGACAACAAGTGCTCACATAGCCTTGGGAGAAGCATATCCAGCAAAGGATATCCTACTTTTGTGTCAAAATAGGTTTCAATAAATTTACCAATTCCATATAAAAATTCTTACAAGACCATATCCATTTACTGCTGGAAGGATATAAAAGGAACAAAATAGAATTGAAAATGATTATTATATCTTTATGCCTTAAAAAGGATTGTTAAGGGCATCCCTGAAGTTGAGAAAATATTAAGCTGCAAGTTTTATTAAACCCTGAGGGAAAGTCAGGAGACCAGAAGAGACCAGAGCAACTGCACAGAGGCAACGACAAATTCCTAGAAACGCAGGGGTTGGAAATCCAAATGAGCAGGTGTTGGGCTAAAATAATCTCATAATCTCTCTCTCCTGGCAAATAACAAGGGACAGAGGGAGAATTTCCAAAGCTTCCTGAAAACGGAAACCTTTTTCTCCTTTTATTTTTGGGGGGGGTGGGGGGGGGAGAAGAAGAAGCTGGTTCACTAGGTGGGGAAAATGGGACTTTACTATAGAAACGACAATCCTCCAGCAGTGGCAAACTAAGAAAACTAACACAGATCGTGAAACATCAGAAACTTTTCACCAGGAAAAAGGAAAGGAAACAGAGAAGACTTTGAACCTATAGGGGGCAAAAGTCAGCAAGTGGCGTTCTTCTAACCCCGTGCGAGGGGACCTCAAAACCACAGAGGCTATCTCAGCATGCTTAGGCATGTAGCTTTGACAACCAGATAATACCACTTTAGCAAGAGACAGGCCGTAGTGAAAGTGGGGACCGGGGAGAGAGAAGGGCCCTAGGCCTAAGGACGCATACAGGGGTGCTATGAAGAATATCATTAAACCCAGACAACAGATGCTTCTGGCACCACGGAAGGTGCCTTGAGCAGCATAAAAGTCTCAGTAAGGAGGAGTTGCCTTGCTCACTTGCAAACTCCACACACAAAAAAAAGCCCTGAGCTCTTAAATGTTAACCAGTATGAGATGCGTTTGCTTTGTGTGAGCACATGACTGTTAAAGTAGAAAGGAGACTTTTTTTTTTTTTTTTTAAGAAAAATACCTTACAGACCATTTAAAACATAAGATATCAGCAAAGAACTCAAAGCAGCTGGGATGCAATTACTCCCAGACAACTGCAGAAAACTGCACGCAGACAGGTGACGATCTCCCTACTGCAGCAATTTAGCAGATTGCTTAACAGAAAGTGCTATTTCGATAACTTCGCACATTAATCCAAACCACAAACACTTTCCAAATCTAAGCCGTTTTACTAATGAATAATTAATTAATTTTCATCTCATTCTGAATATTCTTAGGGGGATTCTTAATAAATCTGTAATTTATTAGGCACACACTGCATTTCTTGATGAGGAACTCGGTCTCTCAACGAAAAAAATGATGGTCCTACTCTCCCTTAATCCTCATTCAGATGGTTAACCATCCCCACCCATGCCCACCCTCATCCCAACTAATTCACACATGAATTATAATCTGGGGCTCAGGTAATGGAATTTCCTTCATTCCAGCAGCAACCTCATTTGGTAAAATCTACCACTTCGATGAAAGTAAATTAGTCGTGGATAAGGATACTTTACTGTGTTACTTACTCTTCCCCTATCTCCTAAGAGGTAGAGAAGGAGAGTCAGAGCAATTAGAAGTATGGAGATGTCACCATGAATTAAGTCGCCATCAATAACACTTGTCATGTTTGTCTTCTTACCCATTTTCATGTAACTTGAAGTGTGCTTCTCCCCTAAAGAACAGAGCTACTGCTACAGAAGGTTCACATATGAAAACTATAGCCAAAATGGAGAACATTTTTGTTTCTGAGTAGAGAGTGTTTTTAGGAATGAGAGAAAATTGGATCAAAACTAGAGGATTATTTTTTCCAGCATCCTGTCACTACTGACAGCAGGTACCAGCTGGTTCAACAGATGATACAATGGTACTAAAGTCATAGAATAACCTACCTACAGAGAAAAAAAAAATCCTGTTTGATATATAAACAAGTTCTATTCTATTATATTTTTGCCCTGTCTGCTGTAATTCTGGTGGTCTCTACCAATGATGTAGCTGTCCAGCATGACTCAGAAAAAGATTAAGAATTATCTTGTCTGCATCCAGGGATATGTGGAGTTTGATATATTAGGTGCACTGTGTAATATAACCAGTGTTCTCAGTAACTACAGTATTGTGTCAAACATGATTTCTCTGTAGGCAATGAAAGCCTTGAAAACCAGCAGCTACCGCAGCAGAGCAAGATTGTTTTTCTAAATTACCAGAAAGAAAAGGTTTTAGATTGTTGTGGATTCTGCGGAGTAATGCACCTTTAGGGATCTCTGCTGGGAACATTAAAATTCACAAACCACACAAGCTGTGGCATTACAAACATTAATATTTATTGCTGCAAGTGTGGTAGCAACGCTCATATTTAATACAGTCATAGTGACTACTGTGACCTCTAACAATTTCCACTGACGTTAATGGGAGTTGGGGCTCTTCTTCCTCACATGGAGATTGGACCGACACAGACCTTCCCATTATTTTATCAGTTACGCTGTGGGCAACGGGGAGTGGAAGTTAGAACAAGACCTAGAAAGGTTCCTATTCATGTTGATGTTAACTAGCCTAATATTAATCTCTTAAAACTCAACTTCAAAAGAGAGGCAGATAACAGCTTAAGCTGCATATCCATGCGAAGTAGCAGAGGATAGAAATCACTCTTGCCTTTCAACATGGAACATCTTCCCTAGCAAGCAGGAGACCTGAGGGAGCAGGGAAGTCTTTGTGAACCTTTCCAGTCCCCACCGAGGCTGACAATGGCAGAAACCATCTGGGGATGTGGCATTTAAGCCACAATGTTAATTTGCAAGCGAAAGCAACACCCGCTTCTTCCTTCTCCGCCCAGCCCTTCATGCATGCCACCACAGTGTTCGGGGTAGGGCAGCCACTTCTGCTGTAGCCTAATGGAGGAAGCCATCCAGAAAGGGGCATGGGCTCCTGTCAGCCTCATTACTTCTTGATTTCAAGTGGCATTCAGCAACCTTTAGGAGAGCAAGTTTACAATGCTCAGCAGCTCAGGTTCAGAATAATTTGGTTTTTATTTAGTGTGTTTTCACTAATGCATCAAAACACACGCACACCACCAACACATTTTCACCCCAGCTGATTAATGTTTTCTTCTCTTGCCTGATCGGATCATCTTCCTTTTTTAAAGAATATTGCTCCTCAACAGTGAAGGGACCACTCCAGCAATCCTTTTGTGTCCCTTATGTATATATCTTTCTTTTCCAAGACCATAAATTATCTCCAGTAAAATTTTTAGGAGCCTGTAGACATGTTTCAACAAAAGTATGATCAATCCAACTTGTACTACTCAGAGGTTTCAAAACAAAATTTCACCTCCCAGGTAAAATTCACACAAAGAGAAAAAAAACAACCTGCAGTCGAAGGCACAGTAATATCAACCTGAGGTTAGCAAATGTTCCTTAAATCCATTGGGAATGACATCACTTAATATCAGCTGAAGAACTGACTCACTTCATCTACAACCTGACCTCAAAACCAACCTGTTTTTTCATTTCTTCCATTCAGGAATCTTAATGGATACTTTAACTCCGAGTTCACCCCAAGTGAGGCACTTTCCATGACCAAACCACAGCTCAGATGTGCAGCTGAACTTCCCTTTCAACAGCTACGATGTACCAGCAGACTGTTAGGGGTTGATGTTCAGATCACCCAAAATTACTTCACAGCAGGCTGCCCTGCACAAACTACATCCATCCAAATCCACCTCTTACAGTATGCAAATCTTCGAGGACTCTTCACTGGGTACCACTGCACCACATTGCATTGTAGTATCTAAATATAGGACTCATCTTCTTCCTCAGCTAGCGGCTTCCAGGTGTCAGTTTCTCATCGCTGGGTAAACTTGTTTGTGGAAGGGCCCTGACAGCATCTCCCCGCTGGGAGGTTGGCCACTGCCCTGACACCATGTTGTTACGCCGAGCCCCGGTGTCCCTTCCCTCACTGCAGTCAGCCCTGGCATTCCCTACCCCTGAGCCAGCGCAGGGATGATATACTCATCTTTACAAACCAATGTGTGTTCTTATTAATGCAGATTTTTAAGCCAAGTACTTATATCTACAGATAACACTGAAATTTCATGAGTATTCACATACGTGCGAACATACTGAGATGGAGTCGCTTTTAGTGCTCTACTCCCTCATTTCCTCTCTAGATTGTGCTTAGTATTTTGAAATTTCCATTCACTAATTAAAATGTCTTGCAAAGTAGAAACGCCCCCCAGCTGGTTTTCATTAGCTCTGTTTCACAGGTTTATTATTCTGTACCAACAAATACAACTGACCATGCGCGGTATTAATACTCATATGCAGGAACAACCTCTGGACAGATTTTTCCCAGTGCCAACAATAAGTACAGGTGAATTGTGGGTCAGTGTGAAAATGTTTTTGACAAGTTACAAGTTTGACCAACAGAAATATTTTCCTTGTACGTGCTCCTCTAGATGGCACTCAAAGCTACATTTTCATTGTAATCAGCAAAAAAACCTGGGGGGTAGATTTTGCAGAAATAAGAATGAGAAGAAAACTCAAATTTGCAAGTGCTCAATAAGTTGCTTGGCAGGGCAGGCTTCACACGGAGACTGTCTTGCAAGCAGACATGAAGTGCTGCTAGAATGGGATGTCCCTCCTTACACACCTTACATTTCCTCGGCCTCTGTTTTCCTGGTTTGATTGTGATTCTCTTCCTCAGTTCTAGTGTGTGCCATTGCTGTCTGTCGTGGGTCTGTGGAACAATGATACGTAAAGAGGGAAAAATTTCAGACAAATGTTGTATGATCCAAATGAATGATATATGCCTAATACTTAGGCAAAGAGCCTCTTCAGAGAGAATATGAGGAACACAGGCTGCCAGCAGTCCTCATTAAAATATTTGACCCTACCTCAAAGAGGTAGGAACAAAGAATGCATCAAGTTAGAGATGGTTCCTTTACAAGCCAGCCTCTAAATGTTTTGCTGTGTCTGCTTTCCCTGTATCAAGTAGAATATGGGGAAAGACAACACAGGATGCAAAAAAAGGCACATCCATAAAATTCAGGGTTGTAGTGGGTGAAAACTCTCAAATCTGCTTGTAACCCTTCCCACCACATCTAGAAACTGTGCTGTCATTATGCAGACATTTCAGCAGACAGGAATGGTGATTTATTTCCCTTTGGGAAGGTAGGAACAAGCCAATACAGTTAGTGCACAGTCTAGCACATTCACATACTTGAGAATTTATATGTGGTAAATGCTGTAATAGCGAAGTGTTTATAAACGGGAGGTTTGGGTGTTGCTTCATTTTCAGTTCCTTGAAAATTAAGAACATAGATTTTTTTCTGTATGTGCAGATTATTGTTTTATTTTCATTGGAGGCTGATAAAAGACAATCCTCATTTGGTCATATCTCCAGGAATATTTGATTGACTACCCTTTTCTTCCTCCAACAAGATCAGTTCAGCTCTTGCTGAAGATGTAACGGTAGTTTGAGAAACTGGAACATTAGGTGGGGTCCCATCAACTTCAAATTTTTCAGTCTGTTGTTGTCTCTTTAGGTGATAAGTTTTCCTGTGTTCTCTCTTTTACATGCTCTTCTGCTCCTGCAGACACATCCTTTTCAGCACCTTCCACTTGAAATTCTATTTCAGGATCTACTCTAGCACTTTTCACATCCATTTTCACTCCTGAAACTTCTACCATTATATCTTCCAGTTTAGCTGCAATGTAAGCCGAATCTTCTGATCCCTTTGTTGCAGACCATTCACACCTAGGCCTTTTTAAATCAGCTTCTTTGCCCTTCTTCTCCTATAATTTTCATCTCACCCGTAATCTTTCCTGTTTTAATTGCTGCCTCTTGACCTTAAGTGTCCAGCTCTTCCTTTGGAAGTCTAACATCTATTGTTTCCTGTTCTACTCCCACAGTAATTTCAGCTGATGATTATTTAAATTCTACCCCTGAAGTGTCTAACCCAGTAGAGCTTTCTACTTTGGGGACCTCTATACCTTGTGATTTGATTTGTGCCCTTGAAGAGTCAGAGCACATGTAGGGAGCTTTTTTGGTAAACTGCTGGCTTTGTCAAGTTTTGAAATGTTTATTTCCCTTTTAGACAATTCTGTCAAAGAAACAGTGAATTCTGAAGATTACATTTTCGTCCTTCAGCACCGTGGTTAACTATATCTGCACACATTTCCGGTTTTGGAATATTCACTCTAATCCCTGTTTTCTTTGCAGGTAATGAAATATCTCCTGCCACCTCTGGCAAGTTAACACCAGAACTCTGAAATCCCTCTTTTTCCAATCAGAATTTTGGTGGCTGCATAGGGCAATAGGGAAAGTATTTTCAGGAATATTTGTTTAAATTTGTACTTTGGCAGAGGCAATCCCTACCTGAGGCTTCTCCAGCCTTCTTTCAACATCAGACTCACCTTTCTTCCCGCCATGCCCTCTGCCCCCATGTTTCACGCATGTCAAGGCCAATGCAAGTATTCTGTATTTTGGCATTTAAAAACATCCCTTGGTCTCAACTTCTTCAGCTTTTATCTCATGTTCTTCTTGTAATTTGATTCCATTCTCCTCAGGGCTCTCAACAGCTCCCTCTCCTCCAGGATCTGACAAATCAAATTTGAGTTCTGATGCTGGAACTCACACAGAACTATCAGCAATTTTTGATGTCATTTTTAGCTGGGGTAGCTCAGTTTCTGTTTCTTAAGAGCTGATCTCAGGCTCTGGCCCTTTCCTTTTTCTTAGGGAGATTCCAAACTTTGGCTCCCGGAATTTGAGCATTTGAGTTTTCCTCTGAAGACCTGAAATTGCATCTTTCTTCCATCCATCCATCCACCCACAAATGATGATTCTTCAGTTCTTATTTCAGGGCTCCTCGGTTCAGCTGAAACTTCTCCTTTAGGGAATTTAATATCTGTTTTTTTAATGATATCTTCATTAGCAGAACTTGATTTTTTTTTTCCCCTAGGAAGTTTCAGATTCTACTTTAGAACCAATGCCACTTTCTGACAGTTTTCCCTTACAGCAGGAAACTCTAAATTTTGGGTTTCAGGATTTATGTATTTTAACTGTACGTTCTGTGTCACCTACAGATATTTCAGGAGCTGGTGTTTTTCCTTCTGGCTTCAGATTTTTTTGCTCCAAAGAACCGTCTTCATTTAAAGTTTCAGAATCTGTTGCAGAAAGATTCATATCAGCAAGAGATGACATTTTTGGTTCAGATTCTGGAATGTTCGTTTGATGTTTAGTAAGAGTTGGTAATGCAGAATGGTGTTCAATTTTAGAAGAACCAAAACCAACTTTGGAAAAACCTAAACCAGAAATTCTAAAAATAGTATTTGTAGGGGCTCTATCTTCCTTGCAGACAGAATTTTAGATCTAACACTCCTTGAAAGAGTAGCAGGAGTTGCCTCTGGTTTTGCATAAGAAAGATATTCTGATCGAATAACTTCAGTTCCCAACCTGCATTTGGCTATCTTGAAAGGAGACATGAAATTATGTTTGCGTAATCTCAAATGTCCAGTATTTGCTGTTTTCTTAGCAGAACCACCATGTGATATGTAAGCAGGTTTCATATCTGCTTCCTAAACGTTCCCTCCTAAGTTTTCTTAGTTCCACAGACATCATCCCCACACCCCCTCGAATATCCCAGATTTTTTTTTCTGAATTATTAGCATTTGTGTGTTATCTGCCACTTGTTTCCAGTGTGTCAGGTGTTGTGTGTAATTAATTAGCAGTGCATTTTTCCAGACATTTTACCTGTATGGATTCTCATGCTGTGTGATCCACTACATCTATACGAATTCCACCATCTCCTTCTCTTTTGTCTGTTCTTCATTTCTGTTTCTTTTTTTTGGAAGTTTGATGAGGCCTGTGGTGTTTGTTTAGCTGGGTCCTCTTTCAGATCAGGTGTTTCTAAACCGGGCTTTGATATCTGTGTTGTTATAGCTGGCACTTCTGGTGCAGTAAACTTTGATGTTGATTCCTCATCTTTGTTTTTTAATGCTTATTTCAACTTCAGGGTGCTTTTTTTTTTTTTGCATGGTTTGGAATGCTGTTTTTCATTTCTTTCAAGTCTTTTGTTAAAGTTTCAGAACACTGCTTGGATTGCTAAAGCATTTACTTTTCAGTGCAGCATTTCAAGGCTAATTACAGCACTGATACCTGGTGGCTGGCACTAATTTTTCAACTGGAAAAGAAAAAAGGCAGAATAGCTAGGAGGATTCTTGGGCTGGTTTACTGTTGTTTCTCTTGTTTTACTCTAATGTAACTTCTTCGGTGACATCGCAGTTGTCTGGAACTGGAGCAATGCAATTATGGGGCGCGCCATTCTCAGGACTTGAATGGTCCTGTGTAGTTTGTGGTTGATTCATCTCACCATCCAGTGGGGCACATCCTTTGAGTCTTCGACACTGCAGATCTCTTACATGTTATAGGAGACGTAAAACTTTTAAAACCAGCTGCTTTAAGCAAAGAATACTTAGAATGATTAGGTGACCAATACCTTTGAAATGTTCCTGCCAATAAGACTGGGCATCTCCAAAAATCCAAGTGAATTAGACACTCCACCACTTCACATAGTGAGACCTGGAGACTTACTTTCCATCAGGATGACCGTTCAAACAGCAGATTACACTGCCAAGTCTTCTTCAGTATAGACGTCATCAGTTCCAGGTCTACCTGTGTACATCTTATTTGGGCTAGGATCAGGGGAGAAGTTTCTAACTTTCCACCAGCCTTTGATCAAGCAAAGCAGTGCTGTATGAAGCACAAACGTGGATTCAGATGCTTGGCCAGGACCTGTCAGGTGATTGGTCTCCTTCTACTTGTTAGAGGAGCTGTAGATCAAGGTTTGCCAAAATGTTGCCAGATACATCCTGTGCTGTTGAGAGGCAAATCTGTCAGCAAAAAAGGCCTCTTCCACCCATGTCATGGTTGGTAGGAGGGGAAAGAGTCTTCCTGCAAAAACCCATAAGAATCTTTCCTACAAAATGGAGCAACAGACTTCTGTGTCCAGGTCTAATGCAGATGCGGTAGAGAATGCATGGAAAGCCTGCACTGAGGCCCTTGCATCCATCCTGATTTCCCCAAACTCTGCCTACATGTATATTAATTATCCCCTCTAGTGTAGTTAACCTCATGTCATAAAAGACTTGTTGTGTCCCTTGATTCCCCTTACAGCCTAGGCCTAAGGTTTGCTTCAGATTTTGTTCCAGTTCAGATTTCGTTCCAGTTCAGATTACATTAAAACAAATGTGTAAGACAGAGGAAATACACCACACTGATTAATTCAGTTTTCAGCAAAGTCTTCTTGCACTCTATGAAAGACTGCGCCAATAAACTACAATTTATATGTATGTCATTCTCATGCTCCAAATAGCACCAATGCCAACATTTTACAGGCATTATCTTTCTTTTTTTTTTTTATAAACAATCAGTGCTTTGTTCAAAACATTTTCATGAACAAGATGGAGTTTGTGCCAGTGACTACTTTTAATAGCCACTGGGCTGACTTTAGATCAGAGGAAAATTTTTTTGAAAGCAGGCAGCAGGAGTTATTCAGGACAGAGCATTTCCATATCACATGACTGAAGATTGTATTTGCTTTTTTAAATGCAAATGTTTTGATTATTTTATCTTAAATTTAGCAACCCAACTAGTTTGGTTTAAATACAACTGCAAAAATGTAAAACCAGCTAATTGTTCTAACATTCACTTTCGGTAGGTAACACTCTCCAAAAACATATTTGAGACATCAGTTTAAAGTACAACAGTGTCATCTAATTCAAGTCACTTTTGCTTTAATGTATCATATAAACTGAATAGAAACCTAGCTTTAATTGAGATTTTGGCATACAAATTTACCATAATCTCTATGCTTAAAAATCAAATTAAGAATAAAACAGCAAACGAGTATACTGGAGATGTTGTTTAAAAAAGGATTTGTGTTATTCATCCTGTCTCAGTCTCTTACAAATTATATTCTTTTCTCTACATTTCTTATATTTGGGCTTTTTGCCTTTTAAGATTCAATGCAAAGATGCATTTGAAGGTGGGGAATTGAAGTAGTCTGCTCTTATTTCTAAGCATATATCTTTTCTTTACGTAAAATTCTTAAGCATTATCTTTAAAGTGATGAACAAATCCTGGGGAGCTGTTCTGAGCCAAGCATGCAATACTTGCTTTTAACCAGCTTTCCCAGTCAAACCTGAGAATCATCTGGGGGTCTCTCCAAAGCCACCACGATTCCGAACATCAGACACTGGGAAAAAAAAATTACACATTTTAGCATTACTCCTGGTGCTTGCCTTAGCCAGAAAAATTGGCTGTACTCTAGGAGGTGCTTAAGCACAAAAACCAGTTATCTGCATGTTGATCTTCAAAAGGCAATTCAGTGAAAAACAAATTCTATTCAAGTTCATTGAAACATCAAGTTCTCAGTCGGCTTGAAGGTGCGGCTATTTGCTGGTTTGCATCGCTTGGGGGATAAGCTGACTGAAATGGCCAACACCTTTCACGTTCCCTTTTCTGAGAGATCCTAATGTGAGTGAAAAATAAATGCCACCGTGAGTGTCAGGAACTGAGCAGCAATTGATACTTTTGTTTTCTCATTTCCATTCCTAGATTTCTGTTCAACAAACAGGGCATGGAATTAATTTCTCCCAGCAGTTTCTTTTTTTTTTTTTTTTTTTAAATGAATGATAATTTTATATACTAGAGCATTAGCTGTCACTGCACCATTATGAGCACACAGACTGTGAGATTCCTATGGTGCTTGTCACAGGCTGTGCACTCGGAGTTGTCATACTTCATTCTTAATGGTTCACAATTGCATGAAATAATCTCTTACTAAACTTACCCCACATTATTTTCTCCCTTTCATATCTCTATTTCTTTACGCAGGGCAGAAGTTCTGATAAAGCTGTATACTTTGACATGTTTATCTACTTTGCACGCCAGATTTAGCTGCTGTAGAAGTGTTACTTTTCAGTAAGTGTCTAGGCACAAGTCTTCAAGCTGGCTGTGGACTCAAAGTTCTTAATTTCTGCAAGGCCAGACCAATACTAGACAAACAGGATGGCTTCCTTCTTGTCATAGCTAAGAAATGGTAAATAGTGAGCACCAAAAGTTTAGTAAAGCAAAGGCACAGTTTGTAGCCTTTATATTATTAACAGATAATGATAAACGGGTGAGCAAAGTTTTCACCTGAACACGTGTTTGTCACAGTTCAAATTTCTGTCTGTCAAGAGAAACCAGTTGCTGAAGTAAAGTTAGATAATTCATGTCAGTCAGTACATGGCGAGAGGAAACCTCTTCTAGTGAGAAGTTTGCTCTGCCTGAAAAGGACCTATGTTTAACCTGCTGCTTTGTCAAAAAATAAGCACAGAGTAACCATTGCTAGTCTTGTCAATTTAAAGTGATCTATGTCAAAATGCCAGGAAAAACAAGACAACACCTGCATTTCAGTTGTGTCCCACAGAAACGAAACAAAATGAAATAAAACAAAACAAAGGCACTTTTTAGAGATAATTTTAAAGATAATGCTTTAGAATAAAGCTGGGAAAGCTGGTTAAAAACAAGTATTGCATGCTTGACTCATGCTTGATTTGTTCATCAAGGATCCAGTTTCTCCTCTTCTTTTCCTTTAACAAGTTCTTCCCTGAAACTCATTTGTTATTATTCCTTTGCTTCTGATGATATACAATCTGCTTGAGACTTTTTTTACCAGTAGCACACTGCACCACAGAGAATTAAGTACATTAAGGATTTGTCTTTCTTTTTCTAAATGCAGAAACCTATATCAAACACTGGGTTTTACCCCTCTTCACATCCAAATCCTGCACTCTGTTCCCTTATTTACAATGAGCAGATTCATGCAGCTCTGCCACAGGCTTAAAGGATTCAGACTTCCATAAAAGTTCAGGGTTGCAGTTAATAGTGACTTGCCCAAACTTGAGGTTTGAAATTAAGAAAGAAGTGGCCTGATTTTTGCTGCACCATTGCCCTAATGAGTTTTGCAGCTGGACAGCAAATCAGCAAAGCCAAGTGACGTGTACTAAGCAAGTACGCTGATTGAACAGAGCACTAGAAAACGAATGTTTTCTAATTAGATAGTTTGCCATTGCAAGGGGATTCCAATTGGTTCAGAAGATTATTTCATTTATATATCTGGCGTGGGACTAATTACCAAACAGAATTCAACCAACCTGCAAAAAAGGCAACTTCCTATCTAGGAACAATTAAAAGACCTTTTTGAGCAAGACTGGAACCCCAAATATGACATAAATCTGGAAGATAAACGTGGACAGAAAGACTAACTGGAAAGACAGACTCTGAAGTGAACTGAAATGTATTTTTACAATAAAAATGAAAGTATATTTGAATCTTGCTCGCTGTGCAAAACAAGAAACTTCCTTCTTTATGTCTTTGCCAGAGAAATGGCTTCCACGTAGCGTCCACACTGTCTGATGACGTGAAAACTCGTAGTTGAGTCTGCCTGCAAAACCTTCAGTGTGTGACATCCCCCTTGTTGTGCGAATACCCCTCCCATAGATAATGAAATGCATCCAGTGGTACAAGACAATTTGTCTGGTAGTAAAGCGAACAGGGAAGATACAATCAGATCTTAATACATTAGAAACGCAGAGCTCCAGCCCCAGCATGGTCATGCCATGGGTGTGTCTGACCGCGGCACATGTGGGTGATTCTGCACCCACATCCCCTTTGCAGGCTGATGTCCTGTCCTTGGCCCGTCATTCCCATCCCTACCAAGGTGCCCAATGGCTGGGGTGGTAGGATAGCTGAGATTCCCTGTCCTGCCATCCTGGGGAGCCCCCAGCCCTTGCTCTGCCCTGACAATTACAACATTAAGCTGCATGTTAGTTTAAACAACCTGAAGCGTTTTGGTTGAGGTCAAATTAAGCTGAAGCTAAACAGTTTTTTTTTTATATTCCTCACCAAAAGAAACTGAAATAAATCTGTAGCCTTATAGGCACTTTTCTACTGTTTAATGGCAACTTAGTTTTCCTTTGAAGAAAAAAGAAAAATCTGGGAGAAAAATCTTCTGACCAACTTTCTTATAATCCAGCTGAGTTCACATAAATGAGGGCTAAACTGAAAGTTTCCACATAATCTTTTATACCAGTTTGGGGTTTTTTTTTTTTTTTAAGTCCCTCCTTACCAGAGTAACTGCACAGAGACATGCCCCAAGCACCCTCTGCCCCATCAAGAACTTAAAATGATTTGTTAATTACTGAAGATCTATCATTTACAATTATGTTCGCTTCAGTCTTCCTTTACTTTGACAACGAACGTAAGGCAACCTTTGAGAAGCTGGGAATTTGCCTGACCGCATCTTGTTCTTTTACGCCACATTTTCTACAGAAATCTCTTACAGAGGAGCCATCTCCCAGGCTACCTTTCTGCAAAAGTCAGCAGAACAAATTATAACAAAAAGCTTGGCAACTCTTTCGTTTATAAATTGCATCTTTGCCAAGTGCTTCCCTGCTGCATAAAGCAGATTGTCACTTCTCACTTCAGTTCCTTGTGCTTTGTCGCACAGCTTGATAAGCATTTTTGCAAGTGTTACAAGATGGGATCTTATCCCTTCAGACAGACAGACACCTCTTTCACATGCAGAGCAGGACACAAACTAAACTCTCCACAGGGGACTGCCAGTCCAAAAGCAGATGTTGAGTGAAATCTGGGGTTTCAGATACCACGAGAAACCACAAGTGGTCTTAGACCCTCACTCAGTACACAAAAACAGGGATCGGGGAAGAAGACACTGAGCCGTCCATCTTCACGTTTCTTGCTGCTGCCACTACCACGGCATCCAAAAGTTTTCCACATACTAAGAACTAGACAGTCAAACTGCTGTAAGATCTGTATGGGTCCCTCATCTCTTTTTTCTTTATCCCTGGCAAAGCTTTCAGTGCCTAAAAAGGGTGCTTGATAGCAATACCATTCAAGCAGAACAGCTTTAAATCAAAGGTATTGCAGCATCTCTCCTGGTTATTATATCACTGCCTCAGCTGCTCTTTTCTTGAAGCTGGTTCCACAGGCAAATCCAGGAGCGTTTCAGTCCCTCGCTCTCCTGCTCCTCTTTGAATCCTCTCTCAGAAAGCATCCTTGTCTCAGCACAGTCCCACTGAAATAGGATGATTCCCCAAAGAGGTCTCACCTTCAGCGTACCCGCCCTACGTGCACAATCTCGTTTCTCTGTTATTGTCAGTGTCGGGGTGGGTTTTTTTTCCCCTGCAGCAGGAGAGTTTTCTTTTTATTTTTCTGCTTTAAACAGGTAAAGACAGAAATGTCGCCTTCTAAAGTGCCCAGAGAAAAGTCCTGGGATTTGCTTGGTGATGGGGAAGAGCTCGGAACAAAAGAGTCACAGGGTTTTGAATTCTGAAAGGAAAAAAAAAAAATGTTCATAAGCTTATAGAAATGTCACAGGAATTAATGGATTTGCACAACGACAGACCAACTAAGAACAGAAATACTTCAGTGCTTGTCTGTAGGGGCTCAGCCCACCCCACTTTTTCGCATTCTCCCCATCTCAGCTTCATCATTCCTCAAGCTTCAGTGCCAGGGAAAACAGATGCTAACACCACGCACAGACTGACACTTCAAAGTCAGGATCAGACCAACACTTCTCCAGGCTAAAAAGCTGTTCCCATCACCACTTTCCAAGTCACGGAGAATTTTGAATCAAGGCTAATAAGTGTGTGTTTTAAAAGGTACCTTCTACTTCAGTATCTGAAAGCCCCTAACACAGTGTGTCCCTGGGACTCTTTTGGGTACTTTGTTAAAAAAAAAAAAAAAAAAAAAAAACATACAATCATCCCATAGAGCTTCAGTCCCTAACAAAGGAATCTACTGACTATTAGGTGGAAAGGAAGGGAATGCCAGAAATTCAAGTGCAATCCAGCCCTTCATGGGCAAAAATTACCATGAGCATCTTCAACACAGATTAACAAGACTGACAGCATTGGCTGGTGTATAAACTACATCAGGTAACAACCGTAGCTCCAGCCCAAGATTCAGCTGCCTGTCTGTGCTCATTTACAGCTGTGCAAAATTGGCTCTTCTTTTCTGGAAAACTCTCGGTGAGCTGCAATAGTCTGTATGCCAATACCATGCAAGGAAAGGAGAGGAGGGGGACACAGAAGAGAAGCTGCTGAGATGATAACAGTAACTCAAACACTCAAAAAAATATCAACATGAGAATTCACAAAACCCTAAGGACCACACTAGAAGGTAGAAACTGAACAGGATTGGAGATCTGCTGTTCCAAAAAGCGGTACATCCCCACCCGCCTGTCAGACTGCCTGGCCAGCAGAGACTCATTGGGTGCCTGCACATCTCTCTAGCATGCTGTGGATGTCCTGCCTGCAGGGTAAATAGTGCCATTTCACAGCGTGGACACAACCAGTGACATTTCTGGAGTGCCGAGGAGCAATGCCGATGAGGAGACATGAGTCAGGAGGGGCTACAGGATCCTGATACATAGGTTGAATCAGTTTCTCAAGGAAAGAGAAGTCAAAAATTTTAGGACAGCAAAGAAGAGAAAGACAGCCTCATTTTCCAAGCCTGAAGAACTTTCTCCCCTACAACAACGCTTTATAAAGCCCTGCTTTTGCAGAAGTGCAGACCTGATAGAACACCGAAATCCCTGCAGTGGTGTCCCGTGCCATTCTGGGGACACCACTTCCCAAACTGAAGCCACGCAGCTGCTAATGACTCAAAACCAGTGCACTGCAAGAGCAGCGGGCTGTACAGTGCGGTACCGAAATGCCTGACAAGGTCTCGCCAGCAAACACCTGCCTCGCGGACACAAAGCCTTACGTGAGTGCGTCCATCTGCGTTACTTCCAGAGCGCACTCTACTATTTTTTCCTGAACTCTTTAAACACATCATTATTACTGGATTTCATCTAGTTAGTGTTGTCTGGGAGCTTTTTGTATTTGTATGACATCGGTGATCCCAGATCTCGACAAAGGAAGATTACTGCCTCTTGTAGCCACATGAAGGTTTCAAGTGTGACTGTGTCTCTGTGTCTTAGGGGCGGTACAGAGAAAAAATAGTCCTTGACACTAAGAAAGTACAATCACACAGGTTTCCTTCTGACCTTTTCTCTGAAGGATAAAGGTTACTGTCCTCACCTTGATGTACTAATGCATACTAGAGGGTTATCCAAGGTAACAGGATAAGCTTGTAGCAGAACCAAGAACAAGATTCAAGTCTCCATTAAATATAAGGTAATTTTCTTCCACTTCTTATAAGGGAAGTTTTAGACACTGGTTGCCAAAAATCAAAGGAAAAGTCCCAAATTTACAGTTTCATCCTAAAAAAATAAAGCCTTTCCTCCATTGAAGGCTGTCATTTCAGAGCATGACCCCGCCTAAATAGAGACGATTTGAGAAAGTGCAAGGTAGCAAAGCTGAATCCCACTCTTAAAGAGGAAAGGAAAAACAAATAGAAATACCTTGTTGCTCCCCTAGCAGGCCCCAGCAAAAAATAAGGTTGGGGGAAAAGAATTAAAAAAAAAAAAAAAAAATCTAACTGCCTGAGCCTTGCTTGACTGATTTTGTTTGAAGAATTTAAGGACAGGTTGAATAACAGAGGCTCCACCTCTTATTCCAGTTTTTTGCTATTCTTAGAGCCAAAATTCTTATGCTAATTTAAACCTCCCTTGTTTTAATTTAAATTCATTATTACTGATTCTACCCACCATGTACTAGAATAGATTATTCCCCCACTCTTTGAAGCCACTTACACACTTAACACAATCGAGGACTGTTTTTCTTCTCCTTCAGTTTTTTCTGTTTGCCGTAGACCCCATTCTTTCCATCTTCCCATGTAACAAGTCCACTTTCTAGGTCCATCAGCAGCACCACACTTCACAGGTAAACCATGTCTCACTGACCTCATCCCTCTTGAATTGCAGTGTCCCCCCGGTCCATAGGGTTTCCCTGCTTCCTACCTGCTTTCCCTCCCTTGCATTCCTGTTTCTGAAAGGTCCTGATCCAAGTCTTTAACTTGGATCCTGTCCTTCCCCCTGTGCCTGCTCTGTTGATGTACCTCATGGGGCATCAGCACCGTGTTGGTAACACCTGGGTTTCCCACCACACCTTGCTAGTCCTGACAGACCTGGGCACCTCCAGAGCTGCTGCGACTCCTTTACAAGTCAATTGAGAGAGTGACAAGCAAAATTACATGACCCCTTTGGTTCCAGTGCCAACTGGGATGGGTGACTTCCCTGGGGAAGGAGGCGGGAACTTCTCAGACTCTGGGTTGCTGCTTTAGGTAAAACTGGTTTTAATTTCAAAACGTTGGCACGCTTGGGAGATGCCGCTAACGCTCTCCAACTGTCAGCGTTTTGGCAGGGGCACTGCTTGGCTGCCGGTGCCAATCTGTCTTTAGACATCACAGCCTGTAAACCTGCAGATGGAGTTTTCCACAAGCAGAAGCTGACCTGTCAGAAGCTTGATTGTAGGATCCACTGGCCACGATCCAGCAGCACAATGTCTCCCTCTCTGTGCCTGTGGGATGTGGGTTGAGCGAACAGGCAGCTAAAGCTACTTCTTTTGAGGGTTTGGGCGCACCACAGCAAACCCTTGTTCCCTCCTCTCCAAGAGAGGAAACATAACAAGCTCTCCACAGAAAAGCTAAGGGCATAGGGGTGTTTACTGGCATACATTTATTGGTAATAATAATTGGCAATATCAAGGTTATACCCTAGTCGCCAAGTCATAGACTCATTCCAGCCTGTTGCTTCACTACACTATATAATAGAAACAAGTTCAGTAGTGTTGTGGGGATTTGGGTGTTTTTTTTAATTAACTTTATTCAACTTTGGCCCCGATACCTTATTTACCAAGTGCTTTACTCTGGTCAAATCAGGAGTGACCACGTCAGGTTCTGCGCACAGCTCGTGCTTTACTGGGGGAAATGAAATAATGGTGTAAGGGTCTTCTCAAATGTACGAAAACAACATGTGTGAAATATGGGGTCGGCTCCATAACCCAGACCTGATATCCAGCACTGCACAGGCTACACATTAAACCTGATCTAGAAAAGAAGTAGCTACAAGAGTTTGGAATAAAGGCAGCCTAGAAAAGCCAAGACATTGAGACCCATCCTGAAAACAGGTAATGAGACGATGACAAAGCGGCACATTTACCTCTTCTCTTCCAGACTGCCTAGTACTGATGCTAACCTTAGTACAGCCCAATCTGTAAAAGGGAGGGCTGAGGGATATATCAGTGTTCTTCCAGGCTGCAAGAATATTAGTTTAGAAAATGTTTACAAGCATTCCTTTAAGAGTGTCTTATCCATTTGACTTTTGAATATAATTCAGACACTTTTAAACTACTACACTTCAGCCAACAAGTGAAAAACAGCTAACAAGTATCACTACCATAATAGCGTTTTGGAACATTCATTTATATCTGTTCTTTCTAGTTACCAAATATACACTCATGTCTAAATATTCAGCAGATAATTTGATGTTTCTGGATGTGACATTATGAAGAATATTCCTCTCAAAGTGGTGGGAATACATTATGACTCACACATGACATCTGCCTTAAGCCTAAGGAGTAATTTAAACTGGAGTATTTTATCAGGGGATTATTAATTTTGGAACCTAAATTAATGAGCATTAACCTGAGTGAATATCTATAAAATATTACAAATGGGTGGGAGGGGACAAAACCTACTTGATGACTCAGAACAAAGTTTAAAATATTATTTAAGGGGGTATAAAGAGTACAGTAATAAAAAAAAAAAGAAAAGGCTGTTCATGAAAAATTGAGTCAGATTATGTCTGAGATAAAAGTCTACTGGGTAACAGCAGTGCCCCCCATCACCACAACAGGCCTTGTACCAACTCGTACCAACTCACCACAAGCGAGAAACGAAAGCACCTGTTTTCCATCAGCCTAAGTTTGTTATGATCTGAACGGGAGACTGCCACAATGCAAAAATTTTAAGGACACAGGCACTGAGTTTGAGAGCTTGAGTCAATGAAAAGGATTTCTTAAGCTAGAAGACTTCATTTCCAACAGTAAAAGAAATTTGACTCAGTTGTGTGTCACTGCAGCAGACACCGTACTGGGGTGCACACAGAGGAGCACTGCCTGTAGGATGCAAAATATTTCTTCTGCCCCGTTCACCAGTGACGAGGTCAAGCTGGCGTTTTCCCATCTGCAGCACCACAATACAGTCGGGATGTTGGCTAACTGAAGAGAGGCTGGAGGAGACCACGAGATGCAGACATCTGGCATACGTGACCTCTAAAGAAATACAGAGAAACCTAAGAGGGCACAGAGGCATGTTCACGTACATGAGGGCAGCTAAAAAGAGAGGGGAAATAAACACTTCACCACATCCAGGGTGGGGAGGGCAAGGAGTAGTAAATTTAAATTATAGCAGATGAAGATTGAAGCCGGCATAGCTTTAACATTTCTAACACTCAGCAAAGCAGCCGATCGGATGGTGAGGAGGTATTAGGGTCCTGTTGAAGGAGTTTAAGCATGGTGTCAAGCAATTGGTATGTCTGGAATGGCAAAAGCAGAATTGATTATGTCTTGGGGGAGAAGGATGCCCTAGATAGATGTTTGCTTATCATAGGAGATAAGGCCTTTGAGCAGCCAGTTCCTATGATTAGCAAACGGGCAGAATTCAGTTCCTACTTACACCAAAACCATTTCATTTGGCAGCATGAAGGGACCAAAAAGGAGACCTGCTTGGCAGGTGGTAATAGGTAGCAAGCATTTCCTACAGTCTTTAGAGAATTTATGGAGTGCACTATCAGAGGGTGATTGTCTCTCTCACATACGGGAATATTTCTAATTAGAAATGTTTAACTTTTCCATCCTACAGTCAGAATAACCGACCCAGGGCTCAGAGCATAGGCACCATCTGACAAGATTTTAATGGGAACCCAGCAAGCCTTTAGTTGTTTGGAAGCAAAACTAAACTGAATTTCCAAACTATATTTCTTGTCCTTTATGAAAAAATAATGAAGTTTTTCTCTGTATTTATAGTACTTCATGAATTTGGGATGAGTAGTAGCAAATAGTTTAAGAGCCAGTGAAACAACAGTAAATAAATGCATAAAGGTTTGGACCTAAACTTTTGATGCAATGGTTTCTCCTCCCTTGACTCTAATTAGCAAGGGGCAACTCACAGGCCTTGAAATGTGTGGTCTTTTACATGACAACCATTAGCTTTTCAAGGACTCAAATGGAGCTCCCATTCAGCTTTTTGTCTGCCTTGATACCCACCAATTTGTAAAGCATTAAGGGCTAGGTTGGTTGTCCCATCTGACCTCCTGTTTAATCTAACTGGGCTAGAAACCCCAAAACACAGAGGTGGTGGGGAGCACTAGTGCTTACAGACCACAAGGGCCCTAAGCAAGGGCATGAACTCAAGGGATTTCAGGTTTGTTTGGCCAAGTGAGAGCTGTGGTGGGAGCACTCTTGAAACCAGCCCACAGTTCTCAGCCTCCCATTTAAAACAACCCGAACTCCATCAACAACCTGCGCACAAACCCACAACGTTCATTAGGATCATTCTGTCTAAAAAAAGCATAGGTTGAGACTAGATCTGTGGAAGGATGACAAGACCAGTCAGAGAGACGAGCAATTAAATAGACAGATGATTTAAGCCTGGAAGAGAGATAAGTGGAAAAGGAAGGAAAATTTATAGTGGATCTACAGAAATTTCAGGACTACCTCCTCTGTGCCAACCAGTGAGTAATTGTTTCCCACCTTTTCTAGCATGATAGCGGGTACCAAAAGAAAGACCTCTGGGCAGCCACTCACACAAATTCATGGATGGAAAGCTTAGTCTCTTGGAGACAGTGTGTCACCTCCTGTCTGGAGCCTCTGGTGGAAACCTGTTGTGCGGTATATGTGTAGGCTGTAGGTTGTGCTGTCTGCCTGTGGGACAGAGAGAACGTACCACTCTGTGCTGTATTTATCAGAAACTACCAAATGCAGTCATACGAAAAGCAAAGTCAGCTCAGGTCTCTAGTAAAGAAAACCTTGTTTTAATTCTTCCAGCACTTACACACTTCTTTCATCCCTGTCAGAAAGGTATGGGGGAGGACTAGTCTTCATCTGACCCAAAAGCACCGATCTTAGTTTCTTGCCCTCTGCAATCCAAGTCATAGCTTTGGCCCAAATATTCAAGAAGAGAAAGTATATTTCTATATAGTTCCTGGGGCTTTTCTTTGGGAATAAGATGATGAAGGAAGCAAAATGATTGCTTTGGTTCCCGCCTTCCCACACTTCTGGGAAGAAAAATTGCTGTGTATTGTGCATAAACCCAGCGGCTGGAGAGGACAAAGCCTCAGCAGAGCTTGCTTTCATTCTTATGCTGCAGAGCAGTAAACCAATACAATCCCATAAGGGACATGTTTTGTGCTCACTGGTGCTCCGGTGTCACTACCCCAGAGCACAGTTCAGCATAAGTCAGCCACAAAAACAACCCTGGAAGGCAGAAGTCGGGGTCATTGCAATCTCCCCTGTATAGAGTTGCAGTGACAGGAGATGCACTGAGGAATGAGTTCTCACCCTTGTCCAGTCCTTCCTCAGTAGCATCAGCTTGAATCCCTCCAGGGAAGGAGGACAGCAACCCTGAAATAAATGCCATATGAGCCTGATCTGACCAACCCCAGTCCAAGCCCTATCCAGATCTCCACAGTGTGAAGAACATCACCTGCAGGACAACTTTGTATAAATGCTTTGAGGAACAAAATTCAGAGCTCCAGCCACAGTACGCAAGACACTCTTTTAGACTCCAAAATAGCCCATCTCAGGTAGGAGCAGACACGAGCGGTGCTTGCTGTGCACTGTCTTCCTGAGTGCCTCCCTTATTGTCACAGAAATCTCAACAGGTTATTTGATTATTATAAAAAAGATTTGTTTGCAATAGCAGTGGTGATGCCAAGTTTCCATACAGCCTTGTTTCATTTATGAAAAAATATTGGTTTTGTTTGGTTTTATGATTTTTTTTTCCTGTGAGTCATGTATCCAGAGCATGAGCAACAGCAAAGCTCTCTTAAAGCAAGAAGAGGAGAGCAACTGAAGCATGAGGCTGTGGACTGGAGACAATTTTGATGTGATGCATTGTTGAACACAATTATGGAGCATTACCTCCTTTTTTAAGAAAACAAGGCCTAAGGAAATGTATTTTTTAAAAATAATACCCAAGCACTTTCATGACAGAAGCAATAAGTGCACGAAGATAAAACGTGCACAAACATCTCTCTCATACGCTTGCAAGTATGTCAGAGCTCCCAGGGGGAAACTGTTACTGATCCGGTGACCCTTCTCCAAAAACACCCGAAGTTATTTGCATTATGACAGTGTGATGATTAAAACCGAGATGAGAGCAGGCTCCTCGAAACTACCTGTTATGCAAGGCTGAATACTCAAACCCCATTTTGTAGATAAGCTGGCATAGCTGCGGGTAGGAGGAACAAACTTCTGAGCCCTGAGCCTTTCTCCGAAGCAAGTAGTGGGAATCACTGCCTACAGGCCTGGGACATCTCTGTTTGCCCTTATTCACTGAACAGCAAAACACAAGATGGAGAATTTTCCCCCTTAGTATAACACAAAGTAACTTTAGCCAGGTTAAGTGAGAAACAAGTTTGTGCAAGAAGCATTTTGCATCCAGCATTGTATTCACAGTTGGCATCCCAAAGCAGAAAAAATACAAATCTGCTCCATGACTGGAAGAGATCAGTAATATCCACAAGATCAACTCATAAGCACTGATGGTATATTGCCAACCTTGCTGCCTCCTCGCCAACCTGTGAGCATGTCAACAGCCGCTCTCTGATTTCAAAGTGCCGGTGGTGGCAGGAGGGACAGCTGGCAGAGCTTTTCCTTGGTGAGAAAGGTTTGGTGTCGGTAAAGCTCTAACTCTCCTCTTTGCATAGCCATGGTTGCATACTGTTATTGATAACTTTAGACCACTCATTAATATTTTATCTAAAAGATGGACTGCAACCTTTTCTTAGCATGCAAGCAGGCATTTGACAGCTTGCAAAACAGCAGGTGAGTGTGCAAGATGGGCTGAGCACCAAGTGTTGCAGAGAGCTGGCTGCCAATGGCCTCTACTCCGCTGGCAAGTACAAGCAGTGTGAGCAACCTCAGGAGGAAGCTATGGAAAACCTATGGCCAGGTCAAGTGCATTTTCATGTCTTACAGATATAAGAAAACTCTTGCCTCTCCACGTTGACCTGAGAGCAATCTGTAATTAGCAGGACCTGAACTTGGGGATACATTTTCAGGTCCTGAGAGTCTTGACAGAAAACAATTGAAGGCTTGACAAAGCAGCTCCAGTTTGGTCTCAATATGCAGTTTAAACACACATACTCTCATTAGCTTGCAAGTCCTGAGTAATTCCTGAAAACTGAGGAGTTTACGTAAAAGAAGGAGTAGGGAAAAAATAAGACTGTTATAGAAGAAGAAATTTTTCCTCAAACACTACATGCCACCAGTCTGGTACTTCTGCCACAGCCACTTCCCGCTACTTTAAGGTGGTAGTCCAGGCAAAACAAGACAAGCAAAGCCAAGCTAAGCAAAGCAAATGGAGCTGGCAGCACTGCTGACGGAAGCAGGTGAATCCCAGCACTGTCAGCGCAATACTGTGCTGCAGTCCTTGCTTCAAGAGCTAAGTTTGCACTATTCTTTTTTTTAACACTCTCCATTTTCCTTCCCCCCTCCTCGCCTGGCATGATTTGTTAAGTAGTGTCCCGCCCAGAAGGAGGGGGAATTAATGAGGTTTCAGCTTTTCAGGAGTCCTTTTCTAAGACAGTCTTAAATTGCAAAGCTCAGCCGATGCCCTCCATCCTACCCACCTCTCCCCTTGCCCAGATGATCGAATTTAAGACAGCAGAGATGCTTGCCTTCAGCCATTATGCTGTTAAGAGCCTGGGCCTAACACTATAAATATCCAGTATTCAAACACTATCATTGAGCTCCCAGAGAATAAACCACCTTGATTGAAGAATGGGCTCATTAAGGTAACAAAGTGACAGCTTTGAGCAAGCTCCCTTTGCAGTTTCTAAATGCATCTGCTCTGATGGGATTAAAGATGCGTTCCCCGACTGGGAGGAAAGAATGGCCTTAATGTCAGGTCTGCCTCTGGCTACACCATTAAGCAATAAGACATGACAGGCGGTACACTTCCAGGGGATTTTTTGCATCCTTAGGTATGCAGTGAGGCATAATGGTCAAAGCAAAGCAATTTTAGCCCTGAAGAGCTGTGATGATTACACTGGTACTTATTATATACACCTCTCAGCCAGCCAATCCCTATTTATTTCCAATGCGGTAATACTAGGAACCAATCAGAGAGCACCAATTTTTGCATCCCAAACCATTTTGGGTGAAATTCATCCCTGCTGCCTAAAACCCAAGTAATCAGGCTTTAGATTAAACACACACAAGTCTCTGTATCTATTAAAAAGGATTTGTCAGCAATCATCGGTTTAGAACTGCTAATAACAGGCCAAATCCTGGGGAATTCCCTGAGCAAGTGCTGTGCCAAAATAGTCACAAATGGACAGAGAGAGCCAGCACTGATGCCACAGGTTTTTGACACGTCATTGAGTGCAACTACAGCAAACCAAGCTGTATTCCCTTGTGCATGACGCTTTAAAAGGCCTGGAAGAGTGGTACGTACATCGACAGGTGACTCTACATCATCTACTGCCACCTTGACGTAGGTTTGCTCTGGGGTAACACCTCTTCTGTGTAAGAGTCCCACCCACCATCACTGAAGCAAATAAAATGGTAGTAGAACTGTTCTCCTCCTACTGCTGGATACACGGGGGGAAAAACATTATTTTTGACCACGCAGGAGGTACAGGTGCCCTGCCTACTCACTCCTGAGGGCAGCAAGCAACCCCTACAACCAGGGGAGACCTACGTCTGACACAGCCATGATTGCCAAATAGAGTAAGACAGATCCTAATGACTGATAAACCCATCTTAAAATTTCCAATGTGTCAGTCCTTCTCCATACGCTGGGTCTTGTAGCTGTCCTTGCCTCTGGCCTCAGAATTGCTGAATTCACTACTGACTGCAATTGCCTGAATTTACCCATATCCTGTTGCTTACTCAAATAAATTTTTCAGAGCAGAAACTCTTTAAAAAGCTCTCAAGTCAGACACCTAAAAACAAAGATGCTGAAAATACCTTGAGGATGCTTTCTTTCAGGCTGCTACGAATGCAAACTACAGGCTACACATTTCATATCTTCACAAACCAAAAAGCAAGTCTGCTCTTTTTGCAGTTTGGTTGTGTGATTTATACACACTATGCAAGCAATTTAGGAAAGAAAAACTATGCAAAAAGACAGCCTATGTGAAAATTATTCCTTGGCTTACAAAAGGCTGAGCATATGACCAAACACCACACACTGAAAGAGCCAGGTGCTCACAACTACTAACATAATCTGACCACAGCAAATGTGCTGCATCAAGCAAGCATCCTTTCTTGAAATTGTAAGGGTTTATACCATCCCAGAAAAGCTATGAACTATGTAGGGATTCTCTTCCAAGCTAAGAAATTTCTGTAAGTTGCTTAAATGAAAGAATGTGAACAGGCTTAGGGCTGGCCAGCCCAGCACAACTACCAGTTGGCAGCTTTAGACTCATTTAATACAGCAAGAGACCACCTGCATTATCCGGGGGCTTAGGACTCGATTTCTGAGAGAGGTTTAGCCAGAACAAACAAAGGCTATTTCTCTACTGTGTCTGAAATTTGTAACCAAAGCACTTCCTCTCAATAAGATAGCTCATAAACGGGGAAAGGAAAACAAATATGAGCCATTAGCCCTTTTCTGGATGGAGCAAGAAGAGGGGCTCAGACCGTCAACATCACATCTCACTGCTCTGCTCAAAAAGGAAAAGTTTCACTCCTATGTTTTAATCAAGAACTTGCTGTTTCTACGGTCTTACCTGCAAGGGACATTTCTAGCCATACAGCTGATGAACTCAAATCACACCCTCGAAAGCCACCTCCCCTATCCCTCCTGTATGTTTTTATCAGTTATTACCAAGGTTGGTGTTCAAGTTCCCAACCTAATCCTCCCACGTAGTGCAGCAACAGCCTCCCATTAAAGCATGAAAATTGAAACTCATCATGTTTTGCAATATTTACCAATCAATTAAAGTAATGCAACCAAATGGCAGCTGTCTAGGGCTGAGAAAAGCTGCTGAGCTGGGATGCTTTCCATCAGTAAATCTGTTCCCATCTTTTATTTACAGGAATTTAAGATAATTCAGTAGTCATAGAACAATTCATATTTTAAGACAGGTGAGAGCCACACAAAGTGCACTGCACTCAGTATCTCCCCCAAAACAGTATGTGCTCCCACATTTTTGAAGGAAATGCACACACCAGAACCTTTCAGGCTAGAGAGCCCCAGTGAAGAAACCTAACAACTAACTCTACGGCAGAGTGTCTCACCCAGGTTGTGCTATGCAAACCTCTGCCAAGTGGAAGTTGGGCTGGTGCAGAGCCAGGAGCTGGCCCTGCAAAGGAATCTGCCTCTGCACCGCCATCCTTCGAAAACTTTGACAGTCCCTTCTCTACTGCTTATTTCCTACTGGCCTATTCCCAGAAAGAGTACAGCCCGGCAAGGGAACCACCTTGCTAAATCCATATCTGTCCAACTTTTTCAAGCCTACGCAATAGTGGATTGTCTTGCAGCTTTAACTTGAGGTGGGTTTTTAAAAAGCTGTTTAAATTCTGTGCCATGCAAACCCTTTTTACACATTTGCAGCAATGTTCCTAGAAACAGAAGGGCCACATTACAAGAATATTCCCATTTCTTACATTCACAGGTAGCTTTGTGTTACAGGTTCCTTTGGCAACAAATACCAGTAATATGCTGGGATACATTCTCTACCACCAAATGGAAAGAGGATTTCCTTGGTAGCAATCACAACCCATCCCACCATCACCTTTTCTCTAAATACGTACCCTTTAGGAACCAGGCAATGGAGAGAACCTGACTCGTCCCACAGGCAAACTGCCTTCCTGAAAATTACCTTACTCCTCTTGATGTCAGTTTGCTGTTAGACAGGATTAAGTACTCTGGGAAGAGAACGCTGATGAAGAGAGCTACATAAGAAGCTAGACAAGTGTGTATTTTCCAATAGCGTATGATTATTCTAAAGTGAGAATCCTCTTGTCTGAGGATCTTCAACAAAATGAAGCTGAGAAACATTGAAAGCTTTCAAATTACAGAAAACAGGGATTCATGTCATTTGAAATGGATGGGTTTTCACAAGAAGGTTTGTAAATGCAGGATATATAGACAAGGCAGAGTATGGGAACTCAGGAAATACCCTTAACTTCAGTTGATTTCAGCTTTCTTTTTGGAGTTACTAAAGATACTCTTTTTTCCTCCTTATCTCTGACATCTTTTCTTCCCCTGTCACCTCCTGCCCCATGTCTCCTGCCCAGAGGGCTCTTCAGAACCATCTCAAGAGCTTAACCTGTCTATACAGCACATGGCACAGTGATCCCTGTTCTTGATTCACCCATAGATGTTACTGGAAGGAAACAAAATATAGCATCCTTTTCAGCATATGAATTATTCCTGGAATGCTCAAAGATTTTCCCATCAAGCTGGGACTGCTTTGTTTTTAAAGGCTTCAGAAATGTTCTTCTGCCAGCTTTTCCCCAGCCCAGTCGTAACTTATTAAATGAGACTGCAAATTTACTTTAATTACTGTTCCTTCCCCTCATCTCCTTCTTCTTATGGGGTTTCAGAAGAATCATAAATTTGCTTTATTCCTGTCTAAAGGCTTAATGCTCTTCTCTCTTTTCCCAACATCAGAAATCCAGGTAAGCACAGTTAGCCTTCTGGAAACCATCTGAGATGGACACAACTCTCTTGGGTCATCTTGAGTCTGTAGAGAACAGTGCAGACACACTGCCTGCATAGGATAAGAAATACCCTTGGTGTACAGCCTACGTGTCCTTGGCATGTTAACCTGAACAGATGCCAAGTACAGTCCTCTGGCTACAGCTTCACAAAAATATTACTTAGTTTATCAAGGCGATGCCTTGAAGGCTCTGCGATATGGAACACAGCTGGCTGAAATCTCCCCCTCCCCTCAAATAAAATAAATCAGTCCTGCAACATGGTGTATGCAGGCCATAGGTCTGTAGAGTCCCTTGATAGGAGTAGGAAAACAATATCTTACAAGAGGAAATACTTGACTTAGTTTAAGCATATCTGGCAGTTGTGAACAAGGCAGCAGTTCTGAAAGTCTGGTAAAGTGTTGTCATCGTTGCCTGTCTCAGTGTTCCTGAAAACTTTCTGCCAGGATGCAGTCTAGTGGTTGCATTTGATGCGAACGGACATCCGAGCACACAGCTGCTTGTGACTGTCACTACCGCTACATCAGGGAGGCATCAGGCTCCAAATCAGGCTGGAAATTTCAGAAGATGGGACTATTTTGAGAATTGCAATGTGTCTGGACTGTGCTAGTTGCCAGCCTTCTCCCTTCTCTCCTGTGTGTGCTGAGGGACTTCCATGTGAAGGTCTCGTTCCATCTTTGGATTTCCTGTGCTCAGGAAAATTCAGGCTTTCTGCAGCTGGAGCTGGGCTGGGCTGGAGGTCCAGCCAAGCCTGGTAGTCAGAAACCACATAAAGAAGAGTTTTGGCCAGTGACACCATGCTTGAAAACGCGCACACACACAGAGAGCCAAATTCTGGCATTCACACAAGTTTTGCAATACAGGAGACTGGCAAATCTGAACTTGAAAACACTCATTGTTAATTAAAAATGGAGACATATTCCTGAGCCAAGTACTGAGGTGGTGAGAGATTTTTGATGGGTGTCTTTTCCCTTCCTCCACCCAAAATTTTTCCACAACATCGGATGTAAAAGAAAAAAAAAAAAAACCAAACTATTTTCTCTCAGTTTATAATTAATTCTTCAATTTTTTTACAAGGCAGCAGGTGAATAACTCTTTCTATGAGGAGTTAAAATTCTTGCAGATCACTGTGAGTTCAAAGGATGCATCATGTAAATGCACTGGGGAGAATTACTATTTCTCATCAGCAGGATAATAGCAGGCAATCCACCTGAAGGTTAGAACACAATATTTGGAAGAAGCTATTGCTTTTACATTTCTTTATAGTCTGACATGAAAGATGTGAAACTTCTCCCGCATGTGACTCAAATATGAATAAAGCTTATAACAAAACATAATAGAAGAAAATGAAAAATTTCTGGCTGATATAGAGGCACCTGCATTGTGGCTAAATTATATTTTGGTTTTCAGCTCATTTGTTCATTCCTCCAGACAGCTACTGACCATGATCTAGAGGATCTTAACTTTGCTGAGGACCTCTTGACTTTGCGGACTTTTAATCATCTATCAGGGAGACTTTAAATAAATCATGCAGTTCTATTGGTTAATAATGAAAAAAGAGAAGATTGAAGCAGCATCTAGGAATTGCTGTGGATATACACAGAGAACTATATTCCCTATCCACAGTACAGGTAATTCATCTGCAGAGCTATAGGCTTTGACTGCTTCAACCAAGTTTGCCAGAAACTCTCACGACTTTGTCTATATGGGAGTTCTCGCGGCAACCGAACCAGCAGTAACATGAGCAGACTGTTGTTTTGCCAAATTTACCATAACAGAGAACCACAAACTAAACCTGCCTGGGAACAAGAGTAAGAAAGTATTTCTTTCTCATGTCAAGACCTCACGCCTTATAGCTCAGGTCTAAAACTCCCTAATCACACGCGGATTCGCTGGAACCCATTAAAAACAATTCTGGCACGCAGGCGAGCTTTGCATGCTTCTCACTTCAAGCACGTGTAGGAGGTCTCTTCATCTTAAAGATCAGAGCGGTCTCTGTGCTCAGGCCCAGTCTCCGAGAACAGAACTTCTCTTGGAGTTCAATGTGTCTCGGAGTCAAAATGCCAGCCAACAGAGAAGGGTCTGGAAGAGCTCTATTTCACTGCCGGATGTCATGCTAAAGCTGAGGTGGCAAAGGCCAGACAACCGTCTCAGAGATGCTGGTATCTGGTATCCAGAGGCCTCGAAAAAATGCATGTCCAACAAAACTGTATTGGAATATTTTTAAGCAATCTGACATCCTTCCCAATCTTTACTCTTCAGCATGTAATTGATGCAGATTCTTCCCGTCAGCAATTTCTCAAGCAAGCAATGTAACTAAAGATACCAACTCCCACCACGTTGTGGGAGCACAGCACAGCCTTGGGCACTAAAAGTTTCCCAAGAACATGCCCTAGCAGATGGCATAAACTTAGTGAACCGTGGATGGGAAAGGGAATGCGCAAGAGAGGCGGTGACAGCAGAGACACTGCAAAGCAGGTATGATTTCTGTGTCCTCATAATCCACTTCCATACAGCTCTAGACTTTTCTCCTCACAGTGTTTGGGACTTGAGCATCTTTAATGAATCACACTTTTCTGACACAGGGGTGAGGAAGGGAGGAATAAACAGCACTTCCTAATTTTGCAGAGATCACTGAGACACCAAAGGCCTATCCCTAACATGTGGGATGGGAGATGAACTGAGCTATCTCCACATCAGCATTTAGATGCACCAGCATGATTACATTAGCAGCAGCAAATAAATGCCCTAGCAGACTTTTGGTGCCCAGTTTCCTTGCTCAGCTCCAAGCTCTGCAACATAGATGTACCTGCTGTCTCTGAATTCCCCTGAGGTGTGCACACTGTGCTGCAGCAAGGGCAGAGACACCTCAAGTAATGGTCATAAAGTACATCTCAAGCACAAGATCATAAAGCAGGATCACAGCCATGGAAGAAAAAAGTTTTCTGGGCCCAGGAAACAACAAGTGGAGTACATCAAAAAAACTCACTATATTTAATACGTTTGCTGTCCCTTTTCTCAAAGCCACCTTCTCATACCTCCATGCACATGGGTACAAAAAGCCCCAGGACACGAGATATGCAAGTAACCTGCTGGAGAGCAGAATTGGGCTGGCTCCAGTGACTTCAAGAACTCCACAGCTCTGCCCATCTTGGCAATCTGCACAGCACAAACACATGTTGGGTTATCGTATAACATACCTAGTCAGATGTGACAAAGTAGGAGGCAATCTAATAGAAAACAAGACAGCACTCAGGATCAAGAGAAGGAGTCCTTTCTCATGTTAGAAATGCCTGTGGTTTGGTTACCAGACCAGCTTGGTGAGTCATGCCTTTAAGGAGGCTTTCACTGTAATCAAATGCTTAAGCATCCCACGGCATCAATAACCCCATCCAAAGTGAGACCTGGCTAGAGGAGTAAAAAAGTGCTGACATTAAAAATGATACACTGCAGTGAGTCACTCAATTAGCAACCTTTGTGCAATGTTTAGTAGACAGAGAAGGGCTGTCCTGTCTGGTAAGTGACTCACAACATGAAAGAACATAATACAGTAGCGATCAATCACAAAGGTGAATAAGCAGCAGCAGTTTTGTCCAGAAGCTGAGTAACGTGTGCAGCTACGCATCAATACAATCCATGCTCCTGCTTCTTTCCACTTAGTTAAATGAGTGCTACCGAGTCTAAGCCAATTGTATCATGCGGTGTCTTATCTAAAGGGTGGAGATCAAAGAGCACCAGAAAGAGAGGTTTTCAGACACTCCACATAACTTTACTATTGTCAAATCTCTATTGCAACAATTTTCTGACTCCAGACAACTCTTCAGAAAAATCACAGGAAAGGAATTGTACAAGTTCTACCCCAACAGAGACTTGGATCTAATGGGAAAGTCAATAAAATTGAATTGCAATCCAAGGCGGTAGTTTCTACCATCTTTTCTAAAGATAAAGCCTGTCCTTTCTCCCACCCATAGATGCTCAATCCTATCCCTATCCCAAAGTTTATCATCCCCTCAATTGTGTTGAAATGTTCCCCATGCAGAAACTTTTTCAGTTCAGGGATCAAGCTAGAGCCCAGCTTCCTTCCATCGCACCCCAGCTCTGCTAGCAGGGTAACTACAGAACCAACAGCAGGGCAAAGTCAATTTTGCCACCAAAGAAAATGTACATGCTCTGCTGGGAAAGGACTCTGCTTTTACCCGTTAAATGCTGTTGTAAGTTGGATTTGAAAGATGCAGTCAAAATGGAAATTACAATAAATAAAAGCTATTGATTGTGGCCATTAGCAAGCACAACAGGTGAAACATAGTCAGGAAGTCAACATTGATGGACAACCTGCAGAGGAACCCATTGCTTGGATCCCCACAAGCCATGCTCGTGGCTGCCCTGGTAACCTGCTCTGCGAACAGCCTCCCACCAGCCCTCCCAGTCCCCATGGGAGAGTAGCAGCAGGCAGAGGCAGGACAGAAGAGCAGAAGGGCTCTTTCATCATCAGTCTCGTGTTACCCTCCCATACACTTCTCCTTGAGGAACCAGTCTGCCCTCCTATAGCACCCAGCTGACCTCACAGAGACAAGTCAAGTCCTGAAGATGGCACAAACTTCTTTCAGGAACAAGCCCTGCAATATTTAGCAGTAAAGTTGGTTCTAACATAAGCCTGATGAACTTGCCCTGCAGTAGTGCAAGGGGTGCACCTGGACACCACAAGTCAGCCTGCCTCTCCTAATACCCACTCACAGAGTCTGAGCGAGGGTCAAGGGCCTTTCCCTCGCTTTCACTGCGAATTGCAGACAACAGATTTGCACAGAAGGCAAAGCAAATGGTGCCAATATTGGGAGAATACGGCCCAGGAAATCTACTGTGAGGGCAAGCATGGGGTGAAATAGGGTCGCCACACATTACAGGGAGGATGTCAAAAGGAGACAAGCTTACAGAGGACGCACAGGAAGGCTCAGGGCTTCTTCTTCCTCCCCCTGGAGCACAGTCCTGAGTCCCATCCACAGGCATTAGAAAGTATGAAGGGGCGGCTGTGAAGGTGAGGCTCCAGCCTTTGCCCAGAGTGACAACCTGCCCCTGCTACCACTTACCGTAACCCAAGAGCTGAGCAGCAACATGAACTTCAGAACAGCATAATCAGGGTAAGCAGGGAAGGTAGTAGAGATTTCTCACTTAAAAAGAGAAAGCTGTCACACACCATCCCACGCTGTAGTTTTCTCAATGGTCCTGAAAGCGGAGGACAGCTGGCGGATACTTGGGAAGAGTTGGGTTTGCTCAGCATCAGGTAGGAATTCAACAGGCAGACAGAATGTCCATGCCACCAAGGCACCCTCCAGCTGTGTTAAGCCATGAAATCATCCTCTTTGTGAGGAGCAGAAAGACTTTAAGGAACACACAGCATAACTGGGAAGGAGAGAGGTGGCTGGGCAGGTGGGCACCGCCTTGAGTAGATACAAGTTCCTTTCGTGGTGCTTGTACACTACAAGTGTTTGATGGCCCCATGCAATATAGGAAGACTCATCCACAGAAGAGATATGGAGTCAGTGTAACATTACTCAATCCCTTTTCCCTCTTCTTAGAGGAAAGCACAGCATTTCATACCACAGGCAAGCAACGTCCAAACAAAAAGAAAATAAAAGAAAGAAATGAAGAACCCAGAGCCAAGTTCTTTAGTGCTGGAAGTCTGACTCTACAACCTTGATAGGTTTTTTTCCTCTTTTTAAGACATGCTAATACAGATAAAAATACTCTAATAGTGCTTATAAAACCTTTACAGTGCTGTGTCCGGAGTGATCACATTATTCATAGGTTAGCAAGCCTTACGTGAATAGTGCAGCTCATTCAGTTGATTTGTTATTCAAGTATTATATAGGAGTACATAATGGCACAGTGTCTCATAAACCCTCTAGAATACTATTTTAATGTCTTCCCCAAATATTTCTAACTTAGCATTACAACAGTTGCTTACAACTCCAGAGCCAAATTCTTTGGAATGCATGAACACAAATGGGCAGAACGCAGAAACAGCCTCAAGATAACCTAAGAAGCAAGAAAAAGCTTTTTTTCACACTTAGGGACTTTGTATTCACTCAGAATTTCAAAGAGTAATGATGCTTTCTCCCCCCTTCAATAGAAAACAATGGCCAGACCCAGCTGCAGAGATGGGATAAACCAAAACGGTTGATGTTGCAGTGGGGTGTTCTGAGGGAGTCACCTCGAGGTCTCTTTTCCACTCTCCCCTCCCCATCCTGTAAATCCATTCTGGTGTCAAGACGCAAGATAAGGGCTTATTAAGCTTTTTTACCAACACTAGAGATGAGAGTCTGTAAATCCCATCGTTCCGTTATTAATACGGAAGTATTTTCACATACAGCAGTATATTAGCTTGGAAGTTAGCCCAAGCTCTTTCATTCCACATCAGTGCCTTCGATCTGTTAATTAGACAGGAAAAACCTTAACTATTCTCCTTTACCCAGACAATCTCTCACTTTGATAGATTCCTGAGCTAACTTAAGAGTTGAACGAAAGACTGTTCCAAGTGAGGCTTCCTGTCAATCTCAAGAGCAGTCCCCAGACAACGCCTCAGACAAAGATGCAGGCAAAAGACTGAATTCGAAAGGACCTGCCATGACACAGTCTTACTTCAACCTTCAAGAAATCCCAACATGTACATTATTTCCACATTTTGACTTAATTTGGAGAAATCCAACACTTCCTTTCCAACCCAAGCTTAGAGGCCAGGGCAGTTTTGGGTTACAACCTCACCCTAGAGGGTACTATGATATGATCTCCCTACCAAGTGATGAGCTGAGTTCAAAAGACAATGGCTTTAGGACAGCCTTTCCTTTGGCTCAGTGCAGAAAGAACCATATCTATAATCCTACAAGACCTGTTCTGCTCAAACCCAGATTACATCCAGCATTCTGAAAAATCAAGTTGTCTTCTGACATTTCTCAATATAGTGGAACCAAGCCCTAGACATTTTCGGCAGACCATACCTGAAGAACACCTGTGTCAGATTAGGATCTCCAAAGTTAAACTATTCAAACTGTGTTTTGTCAGTTCTTATGTAGTAGCAACGTGTCAGCTTTTCTCCATCACAAAACCCAAGAGCACCATTCAATTACTTCAGGATACTAAAGCAGGTTAACAGAATGTGTATGTAAGCAGATCATCCTCAGATAGGAACAGCTGCACTATATTCAGTTTTTGTTGGCAAAAGCAAAACTGCAGAGTTATGAAGCACACCCTTCCAATCTTTTCAACTAGAAAAAAGATCATTTGGATGCTTTATGCCAGCAGTCTGAGTAGCAACAATCCCAAATGAAGTCAAAAGGAGTATAATACTTGTGAAACAGAATTCAGACCCATAATGTATCAACTACTCATTCAGCATGGGACTAAAGTATTTGGGTCTTTAATGCTTTGGTTATGGTAATTCTGCTTCAAAAAATCATTAAGCTACACAGAAGAACACAGGATGCTCAGGCATAATGTTGTAGCTGGAATCTTTTCAGCTCTTACTTAACACAGGCAACATAATCACCAAAATGCAAAGCCATGGCAAAAAAAAATAAAAACAAATCCAAACATTTAGAGAAAAACCTTTCCAGAAAATGTTAGTGACCTCAGCACAATAATATACAATTTATAGGAAAATCTTCGATTAAACATTTTTTTGCTTAGCCAGTCCCAAAAGGTACCAGGTTTACATCAACATCAACCTAAACAACCACTTAGGTCCTTTTACCTCAGATCTAACAATAAATTTTCATTATAGCTTCTCCTTTTTGAAAGAATTGCATATAGAAAACAAGCATCAAAGTCTGAAGACTAGCCTGAATGGATTTTAGTACTTAAGAACACATTAAAAGAGGATCGAGTACAGAAAGGCCCGTGCATTTCTGCATCTCAAAAATAACCTGCCTATTTACAAGCCATCATTACCTTGGCCGCAGATTTCAAAGGGACTTTCACCATATTTTGCCCATGTTCATTAGTTACAATGAGATCTCTGAGTCAGCTAAGAAAGCAAGCAAGAAAGAAAATGTGAGTTTCAGCTCTCTGCAAATCTGATTGTTGAACATTTTCAGCTGATTACATTACCCCCTGGCCTAAGCTGACTAATTACTTTGACTCAATTGAACAGTAATTGGATTGTTCCCTATAGCTGTGGATCAATGCCACAACATTGTGCTATTGATAATCCAGTAAAAGCCTATTAAATCCATGGCCTTTTTGTGGAGAACAGTACCTTCAAAACAGATATTTGCTTCTGTTATGAATCATAATGCTAGTTTTCTTTTTACTTAAATCATTATAAGGCATTAAAAATATTTAGCATGCTGCAGCAGAGTGAAAGAGCAGAAACTGGGCAATGGTTTCCTTCCCGGGAACAATTTTAGAAGACGCTTTTCTAAGGTTTATCTACCGAAGAGTTTCAAAAACATATTTTAGATCCTTTGCCTGGAAAACTTGCATTTAAGGAATTGTATCACAAAATTTTTCTGGTTTCTTGCAACAGTCAAAATTACAAAAGAGAGAACAGGTCTCCACAGCTTTAACACCACCTGTCTCTTTGTTGTTTACCAAGAAAACAGGGGCTTTCGTGAGAACTCTGCGGCATGTAGCCACCTCTACAGGCTGAATTATATTCCAGGTGCTACTGGAGAACTTTCTGTAAGGAAGGAGGAGAAACTGACTTTCTCAAATAACATTAACTGTTGACCTTGCTGTGGCCAGCAGTTGCAGAGCGCAGCTGCGCTGCTGAGCATTGTCCTCATCAGGGTGGGACGAGCAGGAGTGCTCTCTGCTCACATGGGTGAGGGAGGACCACCCATCGAGAAGATGAGCTGGAGCTCAAGTCAAAGAGCCACAACTCTGGGTGACACTTCACAGCCCACGTTCAGCAGACAACCCAGAGGAGAAATCACTTGTGGCCTTACCACCCTTAACCCGCAGGCTGCTTCTCCTCAGCAAGATGCAAAAGTGCTCAAAAATGGAGCTGGAGCACATGTTCAGCTCACAGCTTGATCCTGAGAAGGCAACATTAATTCTAACATGAGAGTGCTCAAATACAGATAATTTGATTACAAAAGACTTACAGGTATCTGTAAGAATGCAGGTGGCCTGCCACAGCCTTGGTCACAAAGTTTTGAGTAAGTTAACCTCGAAAAAAGCTCTAATGTTTTATCATTTTGAGGAATCACCTCAAGGCAAACACGTCTGGGTTCATTTCGTGGTTGAGAAGAATTTGCCTCTGTAATAAAAGAGAACTTCAAACCCTTGTGCACCACCTGCAATGAACACTACCTCCTCTCTGAACTTCTCGTGACTCCTGTTAGCCCGCTGTGGCAGCACTGCGCACAGATGATGGGAAACCAGGATTTATCCCTCCAGGCACTGCCACCCTCTCTGCACAGGACAACACCACAAAGCATGAGGAAAACGCTTTGTTCCTGGCTCATGGTGATCAGTTTTTGCATTTTCCAGTGCCAGTAAGACATGGTCTCAGCAGACACATCTGGAGAGTTGGCAGTGAGCTATATAATGAAACTTTGGCATAGCTTGTTTAAACCTTACGCCTGTTCCAAAAGTAGGGACTGAGTCGCTAAAACCCCTGCCTGAGGTGATTAGTTACATGATTATTCACACACAGAGCTTAATCCCAAACCCACAGAGACCCTTGGGAGTTTACTGACTAACGACCTGAAAGTGGCTACCCAGAGACTCCCCAAAGATTAATTATGTGCCAGACCTGCTCAGATTATAGGCCTGATTTACAACACCTCTTGGTATTAAGCTTGCCCAGCTCTTTCTATTATTCTGTTTAACATTAAGTGTTTGTGCTGAAGTGTTCATATAGTTGCTTCAGGGAGCATTTTTGGAGAGCATTTAAAGCCAAACGGGTTAGTGGTTTCCAAGGGAAAAAAAAAAAAAGAAGAAGAAAATAACATAAAGATATTGGTATGGTCCTTGGTGCCCAATCTGGGAGAGAGGAAGGGATTTTTAAGCTTTTATTTGAAAACCTTTAGCACACCCATGCTGTGAGATGTCAACAAATAGAAAGGGGCTATCCTTCACCAGCAGCCTGTTCTTTCCTTCACCACATGAAGGTCCACATTTGTGCATTTTGGTATTTCAGCTTTTGAAATACCTAAGGACCCTCTTCTCAGCTCCCATGGAAGATGAGACTTTCCCTGCCATTTCAACTGGACATCACTTTGGGCAGTTCCAGGTCTGGATGGGAGCAACAGACCTTTTAATGGTAACATGTCCTCCTGGGCCTTGGCACACTGGAGGAAGAGAAAGCACCTCGTCCTCTTTCAAATGCAGAAGTGGCAAGAGGTGGGTAGGAAAAAGTGAGGGATTAATGTGCAAACAGACAAGTTACAGGCAGGGATATAAACCGATTAGGAAATAGGAAGACTGAAACCAGAAGGCAGAGAAGATGAGGAGTGAACTGGAGAGAGAGGTGGGAGATCAAGTGGGAATATGAGGAACTTATACTTGACATCTTTCAAGCAAGAACCCAGAAATCCAAACATCTCCCACCATTTTTCTGTTTAGTATTATATATGAATGTGCAAAAAGTTAGTTTCAATGTTTGCCTTGTAGTATCTTCTTCCATTCTCTCTATTCAGAAAAAGTCTTTTTTTATCAGCTGCTGCCCTCTTCCACCTGCAGAAGAACAGTTACAATCTTCAACAGAAGACAGACAAACAGCTGGTTCATACTTGTATCCATGACCCACATTTGTCCTGTCCTTCTGCCTGTATGGTGCGGCAGGAAAGGAGGTAAAGTTGCCTAAGAAGGCCAAGGTAACCCATCAGGTCAATGCCACCATGGAAGGACTGAACGTAAGGAGATGATCTGGAGCAGCGGGCCTCCTCTGCGCAAATTAGCTTCTGGGTGCTAACCACTGGAAGAGCCTTCATTAGAGACTTTTTGAGGGAGTTTAACTTCCTGACTAGCCTTATTTGGGTCAACACACACCAGGAGCAGGATCAAGGGATTTGCTGGTGTGTAGGAGATATATGGTCATGGCAGAATGGGTCCATGGCCAGTGGTTTCTGTTTCAGGCTGTGCTTGGCTTAGGTCCACAAGTTGGTGCATAAAATACTTGCACAGGGAGAACAGTCCAAGCTGTTACAGTGATCCATTAGGCTGAAACTTGTAAGCAAGTGTTGCCATGAGACTATTTGGAAAGGTAAGATAGCATCTCTAGAACAGAGCCTGTTTCACTGATAACATGGATTACATATTGTGTTGCAGTCATCTATCACTTAGAAGTTATGAGTCTGCAGTAGGGAGCAGTCTGAAAAGCCAGACATATACGTCAGGGATTTCCCCAATAATAGGGTTACTCATCAAAACAGCACAAAGGAACCGAGGTGAATATCTTCTCCCAGGCAGGAAAAAAAGAAAAAGTGAAAAAGAGGCAGTGGGCATCCATAGGTGCAAAACTGTGGCTTCATCAAAGCCGCTCTTTCCAGTTTCTGGGGTATTTGGATTTCATCTGGCCTCTGCTTGCACCCTTTAACCACAGCTTCCACCTCTGAAGAGCTAAGGGAGACAGACCAGTGTCTTACTCCCAAACAAGCCATCATCCGTCTACAGTGCAAGGCAGAGATAAAGGTCTTGTTGTAGAAGATCATTTATTCTGTGAACAGGGTTCCTTCAGCTGTGCAGAGTGGTCGTATTGAGTCAAATCCTGCCACCAGCCCCAGCAAGCACAGGCCAAAGCACTGAAATGAATAAATAGAAGACGTTAGCTCTGTACAGAGCCGTGGTTACTCCTGCAATCCCCATCAGATAGAGCAGGCAAATACAAGGACCCTAAATTCCTTTGACCTTCAGCCTAAGTTGATCACAAATTCCTTCGGTCAGGAAGGACTGTTTTCCAGGAACACGCTCCAGCATTGCTCACTCAAATGTTTTACATTTTCTGACGTCGGTTTTTGACCTCTGTCAAAGGCAGGTCACAGGACTGAGCAGACCGTCCTCATCCAGCAACAGGATCCTGCACAGGCATCGAGTCAGCAAATTAGAAATTGGATTGGGGGAAACTGGCTGTACTGGATTGCCTTGCTGATAATCTCCCTGACTTCAAAGCTCACATCTGTCTCGTGAGGTGGGGGACGGTTTCTAACTTTAGTTGACCCAAATTACTTCCAGCCTTCCTCTGCAGCACACAGCAACACTCAATCTTTGTATCGTGCCTTTGATCATTGCATCTCTGAAATAAACTGGCCTGCGTGCCTCTGCAAAAAAAGCTTTACAGGCAAAGGAATTTAGATGAAGCCCATTGGTGGTTCAGCTGTCCTTAACATGATTATTCCCTGATTTGGAGCAGCAGCAGGGGGGACCTGAGCACAAAACAGTCTTTAGGTGCAAGGCGTTGAGTTTTTGTGTACTCCTATCACATCTAAGAGCGGTTCCTCACCTAAGGAGAAGAGTCATGCTCTGGTTTTCCATAAGGTGGTCCTGTAGGTAACAGAAACAAGTTTTCCTGAAGTCTTAGTTAAAAAAATGATGCAAAGACCTACAGCCTGCTTTAGACCCTGACTAACCTTTAACTTCATCAGTGACAGGACACCGGGCCATTCTTCCTCTGTACCCTAAAATCTTTCCCATCCCTCCTTACCTTTTATGCCCTCAACAAACATACACACTCCGTAAAAGACGAATTAACATGAAGTTACAGACACAAAAGATGCTTAGAATTACAGAATTTATGTTGGGAGTCAGGATTTTAATGGCTCATATTTTTCTCTCAAATTAATTTCTAGAGTATCCTGTGGTTGTATTCCTGCTGGGCAGGATGAATGCTTTGTCCTTCAGTACTGGGATGATTTTTGATCGTCACCTGTAGTTACAACTCCGCTGACTTAGCTGCAATGGTAAGAAAATAACTGTAAAATTCTCAGGGAGATTTGGGACCTTCACTTCTGTTATTTCAAAGACAAGTGAAACTCAAGCAAAAAAAAAAAAAATGCAGCATCCCAGAAAAGGGTAAGGCCATTTTTAAACACCACAAATTAGCAGAATATAGCAAAACTCAGACTTTTGCCTATTCATAGATGTGACCGTTCTAAAAAGTGAGAAAAGGGAGAAGAGGTGTTTTTTTTTTCTTTAAAAAAAAATTAAAACCCTTAAACAGCAGGATATTATGTACCTGCTATTAAACTCCATCTGGCACTAACCCTGCAGGCAAGTAACAAGCCAAGACAACCTTTTTTGGGGGAAGAAAAAAAAAAGGACAGGACTGATTTTAGCAGAAGCTGTAGAAGCAAAATTTGTTTGAACACTTTCTGCACATCTTTTCATCATGCACTTGCAATTTTTAAAACTATTTTAAAACAGGGTGGTAAGTGTGTTAAATAGTTCACTCTCTGTGTCCAGCACAGAGATAAGAGGCTGTTTATAACTCCAACTGCAGAACTTTGGCTCTTGAGCTCAACTGGTAACTGCTTACACGGCAGGTCCCCAGTGCTTGCCCAGAAGGCAAATGTTACAGTCAGAGAAAATAAATAAATCTGACTGCTCTCATGTTTAGCCTTGCTCCAGCGCACCAATACTTCTATATATGGCAGCCCTGGAGTTCTGGTACATAGACACCACAGAGGAGCACATGATGAGTTGGAGGAGCAGTCCAAAAAAGTTAAAGCATTAGACAAGGAGGCAAACTGGATGGTTTTGCAAGAATGAACTGGGAGAAAGGAGGTGACGTTCTGCCAAAGAGGACTTGGGTCCTGCAGCTGCTCACAGAAGTGACACACAGTGACACTGTTTGTTTGACTCAAAAAGGAGAAGCTACAGAAGGGGTCTGCAGGAGAGAGACACCCAAGAGACACATGAAGCAATGTCAGCGTTGGTCCAGCACTGCCTAAACCAGGACAAAACTGAAGCCAAGAGCTATGTAACACATAGCATGGGTGCACATCAGGATAGGTGTCCACCAAGGAAAATACTCCGGCTTGTGCACATAATGGCAGAGCATGAGCAAACACCACCTGAGTCTGCCTCCCTTTTTCCTTGAGGAGAGAGACCTCCACAGCTGGTATCACAGCCTGGGTTGTAGTAGATTTCAGGTGCCCCAAGGTTCCAAGATTTTTTGTTTTCTTTACAGTTTGTTAATATAGAGGAGGGAGAAAGACAAATCAAAATGTGTTCTAACCCTTTTTTGCCGGACAGCTGCACTGTGGCTCCTCAAGGAGCCATGGAAGCTTATGACGGGAGCTGCAGGGAGAAAACTCAAGGAATTGGGTCTCTACCTGTAGGTGACAGGGGGACTGCTGTGGAGTGGATCAGGCTCTCCAGGTGTCAGAGAGCCAGGAGGTAAAATACTGGCCCCTTGACGAGTGGGCAATGTACCCAGTTTGATCTGTCCAGGCACCTCTATGTCTTTGCTGATATCCCTACAAGTGGCAGCGCCACCAGAGCAGAGACGGCTACAGCTTTAGCACCCTGTCATGACGCCAAAAAGTAGTGCTGGAGCGTCTCCAGTGCAAGCGGTAATTCAATCCAATTAAAAGGAGGCAAATGCCAGTTAGTCTGCATTTTCCCCAGAGCCAGGGCTTTGTATGAGCCAGAGAGAGCAAAGGACACCTTTCCAAGAGCCACGGCCAGCCTGCCGAGAAACACATTTCTACAGATGCATTTCTGCAGTCTAGAGGGGATGAGAAGAGATGGGGAGGGATGAGCCTGCCAACATGTAAAAGATAATATACAAATAAAGGTTGTAAAACTCTTCTATGGGAAGAGACCAATAAGCTTCAAATGTAGTAAGGCCTAATTCAGGTGTCCCTTAGGGACAGCTTTCAAATGTGATGTAGAATGAAACACTGGAATACACCACCTGGGCAACGCGGTGGAGCATCCATCTTCTGCAGAACACCATAAGCAAGGAGTCAAATAGCATCAAACCCAAGATAAGGGATCAAATTAGATATGTAGAGTCCCATACAGCCCTTTCAAGAGCCGTATCTCACAACAGCCCAGAGCCACACTTCAGCAGTGTCTACTATCTTGCCTAAGTGCTTTTACATCCTATTGGGACTATCTCTGAGTTGTACTAAGGCCTCAAGAAGACTGTGACCAAGGCCTCTAAAGAGAAGGCTGTAAAAGAAGATCTCTGCTTTCTCTTCCCTCGTGCATCCCAGAGGCACTATTTAAAACCAGAGCCCTAAGTCCAAGTCTGGCCATGAAGAATCCATGACTCCCAAGTCTTTGCAAGCCTCTAAGACTTCAATGTAGCTGGTACCCTTTTAGAGCAGACCTGTAGGGCATCAGTCCATCTGTGAACTTTTCTTTTTTTTTTTTTGCCATTCAAGACATAGTTCTTCATTAGGGTGTATTGCAGGAGAGGTTTAAACACCTCTGTTTGCACAGGAATGAGCTAAACCACTACTTACCTCCTTTGTGGACCAGTTGTACCCAGGGGGAGGAAGGAGTCCAGGAGGCTGTGTTGCACCAAAGCTCTGACAGCAACCAGTGTCTGCTCCAGAAATATCTCTTTTTACAAATAAATGTCATTAGAGACGTGGGAGTTGTCAGGGAGCACGGGCAGAAGTACTTCAGACACAGAGATTAAGAAGTACCAGCTGATGGCTGAAATGAGCTTGTGAGACATGTTTTAGAGAAGCAGGAGACTAAAGGAAACTATGAGCATGTAGAAAGAAGGAATTAGATCAATAAATCTCATCATATGCAGCCCGGCATAAAAATATTATCAGAAAAAAAAAGTGAGGCCTGTGGGTGGTGAATGCTGTTCTTGGTCTTCACATTTCTGCTATTCCTCTGCCCTTTTGTTCCTGCTTTTGGGCACAGCAAGAGAAGTGTGGAAACAAATCAAGAATCAGTCATACGCAGGAGGAGCAAAATCTCCGACAGCAGCTAATGGGAAGCAGAACATATGTTTACTGTCATCTTCCTCCCCGGATTTGAAAAGCCACCTTACTTCCAAGGGGGAGAACAATCCTTTTGCAAGTCTCCTGGAAGCGAGGAGAGCACCTTATCAGCCAGGTGCTGGCTCAACTCTCAGCGGTGGTTCACTTTCCTTCATCTGTGCCACCCTCCCCAGCACGTTGATGGAGCCGGTGATTAATTCAGCTCTTTACTTGAGTTTAATGCTGTTCCACAGTCATTTTGTGGAAATCATTTCTCTTTCATGGCAGAAAGCATCGTATTTTGCATGTCTGCCTGTGGGCTGTTGTTTCAGATTGATGGCTCATAGTGCTGCTGGTCACAGGAATGTCCCTTCCATGATACACACCTTGCTGCTGGGTAGGGGACGGGTCAGTCCCCATTGTACAGAAGAGCCAAGAGCCCATCAGAGGGACGGGACTGACGTAGGCTGGCACAGGGATGCGGGGCAGCACAGCTCCCTGAACCCACACCACATGAACCAAAGCATGGCTTCAAAATACAAACCGACCTGCACACTGCTGCCCAGGGAGAGAAGGGAGCAAAAGGAGGAATGAGTAAGGGAGATAACGGGTTTTGCTTCTGACACCCTCATGTATGCACAGAGACGACTATATAATCTCTTCATTCCACAATCAAACCTTCATCAATAACCCTCAATTTCTCCCACAGGGGTGATTTCTCCAACCCAAACGCAGTTTGTGCATCTAGTTTGTTTGCACAACCCACTTGCTGGGAGATGGTAGGGTTGTTCATATCTGGAACTGGACTCAACTGGAATTCATTACAGGCTGCAGGACAAGGAGGATTAAAACTGGACCACGCACAAACTATGAGCAAATGACAAATTGCAGTTCTATGCCTCCTGTGTATAAAACAGCACTAGATACACATCCCAAAGGAAGGAGCACTTTTATGCACTTAATTCCTTCACCAAAAATATAATAAACAGACCCTGTAGGTTTCTACCACTTAATTCTCTGCTTTGTTTCATTTTTTTCCCCAAAAGTTTACTTGGCCCCAAGCCAAAGTTATCTGTGGAATTTATTACCACAGTGGTTCCTCAGGTCTGATGGCAGCACTGAGAAACAGAAGTGTAGAGCCATTAAGTGCTTCAAAAATAGGCAACTATTAAATCAATTTAAAAAAAAATCAAACCTGTAACATTACATATTATGATACGGGTCACGCTGGTCATTGCCATACACCAGTCACGTTGGAGAAGAATTTACTCCCATGAATGACAGGAGCCAATCTTTCCCAAATGTAGTCCATCTGTGTTTTCTCCTGTCTTCTCCAACGAGGATGAAGGTTTCACTTTTCAGCCAAGTAGGTTTTACTTTGTGTCCTGGATATTGTTAGCTCCTGGACAATCCCACCTAGCAGCTCCACAGCACGGACACTGCCACAGTCATGTCTGTGTGAGATCAGAGCAGAAAGTACCAAGAGCATTCAGCATCATCAGGATAAAAAAAAAAAAAACTTTCACACCTGGAAATTTACCTCCAGCGATGATTTCTGCTGGGATATGAGCAACCAGGTCATCCAGTCATCCTTTCACTGTTGGAGGAAGATTTCACGGCACGATTTTCTGATAAAGTTTTTTCTTGCAGGCTGAGATTGGACAGGTAGTTAAAAGACTCTGAGAGAGAGCAAAAATACAAAATTAAAAGAAGAAAAAAAAAGCCTTGAGCTGAAAAATTAATGAGAATGTATGAGACAGAAAGAAAAAAAATAATGAGTTGTTAAGGGACGTTTTGTTTTGCAAAACATTCAAGGCCACATGCTAACCATGACATGTCACAGCCAACACATTTGCTTGTTATGAATGTTTGACTTCAGTTCCTCACCAGGAAGATGCAAGGTACTCTCATTAGGACTGTCACTAGGAAATCAGGGTTTGCTAATTAATATAACTCACCAAAACAGACGATGAGTTAGTACTGTACAGTGATATTTATACTTTTATTTCTTAAGGGTTCTCTTTCATCTCGTAATTTGTATTATTTCTATGGTCTCCAGAAAGAAAACTATTTTATTGATCCTTTAAGAGAGGTGAATAATGCCTGACTTCCTACTACTAAATCTGCAACTATACATGCTTCCTTCCCCCTCGAAAAGAAGTCACAGTGGCCAGACCCACAGCTCTACCCTTGGCTTCATTTGTAGTCTTCATATTTCTCAGTTTTGGTATTCAGTCCTTGACCTCTCCCTTAATTTGGACCTTGAAAAATAAGTTGGCAGCCACAGATTTTTTGATGGCTTTTCTCTTCCACACAAGGAAAGCCTGAGAGTTTATCTTCTTTTTTTTTCAGTGGAAGGCAGGGGAGCTACCAGGAAAAAAGAGTTTTTTCTTGTGATGTTCTGGATATAGTTATTCAAAATCTTGGAGCTTTATTCTTACTATGTTTCATAAAAGATAAACAGGAATATTAACCAGTAACTAACTGGGATAAAAAACAAACTACTGGTAATAAAAGGGTACGTGATATGCTTCCTTGCATTCTTAGATACTGTCAAGAGCATAATTAGACATACACCATATGTGTATGTATGTTATGTACCACCATAATTCTTACTGCTCAGGGCAATATTTTGGGTTTGCTTCCTCCCTGCATTTCTCCTTCATCCCCAGGAATGAGTCAGCCAGTAGCAAAGCTACTGCACTAAAGTCTGCACAAACTCACCCGTGTGACAAGTCACCATTCAACTGGTTTCTGGTCTTCGCTTGCTCCTGCATTCCCCACCACCAGCCCCAATCCCCATCCCACCACACGCACTTTAAAGTCTGCATTGCATCAACAGAAGTTTGCTTCAAAAGAAGGAGCCAATGTGCCTTAATGGCCGCTTGAAGTCATCCGAGTTTTACACACAGGAGGTTTACAACATGGGGATTTTCTAACGTGGGCATGGTCTGGACAGCATTAGTGTAACACAAGACATTGCAGGGGGAGCAGATCCAGTTCCTGCAGCAGGGAGCGGGATAGATTTTAAGTTTCAGTGTGAAGGCAGGTTGTCTCCTCATCAATCATAGCACTATAAATATTAATCTGATGTTGATTTAACAGCTATTTCTCCTGTTCTTGCTCTGCAGTAGCAGTTTCCAGTACTGAAGACAGAAACACTCAGAATTTCATATTACAGGGAGTGGGTAAGATTTTCCAGGCTTGGGTTTTCCCGATTAGCACTGATCCCTAACACCTCAGCTGCCTCAGAGAGCCCGGCGCTGGCTGCGAGGATTTGGGACTTGCATGATCTGCTGAGCTCCGGTGCTCTCAAGACGCAGGGGACTGGATTACAGACAGCAGCCTGAGCAGCACTCAAGGGGACGACACGAGCTATTTCTCCTGCCTGTTTTCTTTCCTGAGTTATCCACCTATTTTTTCTTTTTTTTTTCCTTTTTTCTTTTAATATGCAGTATTTTTTATACCCTTGGCATGGGAAATAGCTATCTTACCTGTGGAGAATTTCATGTCAGAGTTTAGGATACTGTTTTCCTGGCACAGGTAACGCAATGAGAAACCGCTACTATCCCCAACAGGGAACCAATATAACCTTCTGTCTACTGCCTTCTGCCCTGTAACTATCGCACTGGCGCTTGCAGCAGCCAGGCCGAGCATTCGGCTTCCCTGAGTTCAAAGCTGAACTCGTAGCCTCCCTGGCCCCTGCCAGCAGCCGTGTCTGTCTTCATCTTCTTTCTCCAGTGTCACGTGGAATTAATGAGAACAGTTAATATTCTGGTCTTGACAAAGGGATCTGCACCCCCAAACCGACACACCTGACTCCTGGCATTGTAGGGTGGTGTGTCCAGAATCAATTTTGCACCTTAGTGTCCAAACGACTGAAACAGACGTAAAAAGGCAAGAGTCGAGAAAATGGATAAAAAAAGACTTCACTCTGTATTGGCCAAGAAATCCTTAATGCTTCATGTTATGCTTTAGAAAATCACTTTAGCCTAAGACTCACTTAGTGATTACAGTCCCATTTCAGCCCCAGATATCCAAGTGAAGCTCTGATGGAAGGTTTAGAAAAGGCCTTTTAGCCACAGACGGGGAGATCAATCTGTTTAGTCTCAAAAGGGAGAGAGGAGGAGGCAACTTGATTACACTGTCTTCACATGGGGAAGATAACGGGCACTTAAAAGGGATTCTTAATCTAGGAGAGAAGCTTAACAAAATGCTCGTGGCTAGAAGCTAAGTCCGGACCAGTTCCAATTAGAAATGAGACACTTAAAAAAAGGAATTTAAAAAAAAAAAAAAAAGACACTATTTAAGTGGTCGTGACCACTGGGACAGTCTACTTGGAAAGGACACAATCTCCACACCAAGACTGGATGCTTTCTGGGAGGTGTCTGCAAGACACCCTTTACAGAACCCAAGAGGAAACCCAACTGGAATTTACCAAAATCTCACCCACCAGTTCCTTCTGAGCTTAGCTAAGCTCCCAAAATAGTTCCATTAAAAAAGATGAACTATCCCTTCCTAGCAATGACAGTGCAGTACTATTTTGGTCCAAGTCCACCTGGGATTTAGCAGACTTTATGCCTTGAACCACCCTACCAAAACTATCCTTGAAATGAAAAGACCACCCGAAATAGCCAGTCCAATGCCTGTTTCACTGCATTAATACCTTACCCCAGCTGGGTCTTGTCTGTTGTCATCCGTTTACATGTACGTTTGAACTGGAACAGAAGCTGCCGAGAGTAGGGAAGTAATACATTTACAGACATCTATAGCACAGCCTTCCACACTTCTCTCCTGCACCCGCCGTCCCATAGACAGGAAAACCAAAAGTGGGTTCACTGGAATCATGCACAACGGACAGACCTATATTTCACTCCATTTATGCACATTCATTCCTACTGTGTGAAATAGCAAACTCTACTGGCCTTCCCCTTACCGGCGTCCACCATTTCTCAGCATATAGAGAGGTGCCACCACCAGTTACAGGGCTATAAATGCTCTAGGTGATCCAGAAGTGGTTCAACAGGAACCAACAGGGCTGCATGGCTGTTTCTCCTGGCACATTTGTACCCAGCTTCTGCATATCAAAAAGAAAATAATGCCACCGGTTCCCAGAAAAAACCAAAATGTCTTCCTCCAAAAATATAAATGCCACGAGGGCACAAGATATATAATGCAACTGGTTCCTTCTCTGCAAGGGTTTCAAAGGAAACAGTTTGCTCACTGACCAGCATCAGATCCCATTAGTGATTCTGAAGTACAATGCTGTTTGATTTATTTATCAAAGCTTATATTTTCAAAGGAGTTTAAAGGAAACATGGTAATCTGGGAGGGGAGGGGGAGAGAGACAGAGAGGTGCAGCACAAAAAGCTCTCGTCTAGAATGGCCTTTTCAAAAAGTTGAAGTTCCATAGAAGATTTAAGAAGTCCCCAAAAGGTTTTATTGAAACAGTTACAAGTTTCCCTACCCGACACCTAGCCAAGGGCACCACACATGTGCAGAGGGGTTTGTACGCACATGCAACCCCCTGCGAGCAATGCAGGAGAGTTTATCTGTGGAGCACTTGCCTGTGGTTTTAACCAGGCAGCCCTCCCTTGGTTGCTCCTCTGTCTTTCCCCCCTATGTGGGGGGAAAAAAATACTTCCCATATCACACCATAGCCTGGGAAAGACAAAGCACAGTTTTCCATCCCATATAGTTTCGAGCTGGCAAACACATTTCCACAGGAGTTTGTGGAGAAGAGCATCACGCTACAGCAGCCATCAGCAGCGAGCAGGGTGGACCTTCCTGCTGCTGGCTGCCACTTTGTCCTTGCACTGGAGCCCCATTCCTCAGCTGCAGTGAACTTCTCCAACAAAGCTGCAGCTGCTAAAATTAGCATGGGATAAAGTCTACTTTATTCCGAACGATTTGCTGCCCTCTGTAGTCCAAGCAGAGCTTTATTCAATCCATGGCAGGAAAACTACTGCTTTTAACTGAATCCCTCCACGGACCCTTAGAAGTGTGGGCCCAAGAGGCGTGAGAAAAAGGCAGCAATGGCAGGTCCAACTGGGCAAGCAAGAAGGTCACCCCACCAAGTGAGTGTCATGACAGAAGTCATCCCAAGGGTCTCCCATCACCAAGGAAGCACTCCCCAAGAGTCAATCATTGAACTTCACAGGAACCACCCTGCAGTTAAAAAGGGGACAAACATGGCTTGGGGCAATACCTGTCTTGCAGCTCATGTTTCTAGCAGCTCTGCTGTGTCTGTAAGCTATAGGAATTCAAAGGTGGAATAGAAACCTGCGAAGCCTGTGTGAAGCTGAAAAAAAAAACCCACAACATCCTGAGCAGAGACCCCCCGAGAGACACAACTCTTTAGCATACTTTAACGCATCTGCAGATATGACATTTCCTTTGTCAAGCTCAAGCTGCTCGCCTGCCACGCTTCTCTCCGGCGAGTTAACCAGAAAAAGGGAGCTCAGCCCCTCGGCTGGCATCTGCAGAAACTTGCCGGGGGCCGAGGAAGGCTGAGGTTTGGAGACCAGAGGGGCTGAGCCGCAGGGTCCCACCGGCCAGTGCAGGCACGACACATAAATAAATGGCTGGCAGGATGTTCAGGAGATCAAGGACCTCCTTGCCTCCAATGGCACACGGCCCCAGTACTTAGATTATTCATGAAAGAGGGAACACAGCTCAAAACCAACTAAAGCTCCTATTTTCACAGTCCCGCTATCCTGAAGCAATTTCTCCCCTTTCCCTCCCAACTCACTGCCTTTGTTAAAACTAACCACAAAGCTTCCAACAGGGGAAAAAAAGCTCTTTCACTGCAAACCGATGAAGTTTACAGCCAGGTTTTTCCCCAAAGAAAACAGTTTCTGCTTTTCAGCCTTCCCTAATTACATTGGTACAAGACATCTCTCAAGGTGACAGGTGCTCTGGGTTTAATGTAACCTCAATAGAGTCTGCAGGTAGATGTAGCCCTCCAGTGGTCAAAACAAAGACACGCAGCTATGCGGTTTTTGTGTGTACATAGGAGGCAGAATTATTGTAACGGGCAATGATTGCTGCTTCTTCCCTCTCCTGATGGCATTTGGGGTTGCCAATGCACAGAAGATATTAAATCCCCCCCCGTCTCCGAGTGGGCACATGGGCTTCATCCCACCAGAACCACAGCTCAGGGGCTGAGGACAGACAGAAGTAAGCACACAGCCGAGCCATGTGAAACTTTCAGAGGAGCAAGGCTTCTCCATGCACACCCTCATCTGACCCAGCAGGGTGTCCGTCTGCCAAGGAGCCCCTCAAACCAACTGCATGGTGCGCCATGCCCTGGCAATCAGGGCACCCCCCCCATCCTAACTGGGGCCCAATCCTGACTATTTGGTCTCTTGGCAGTCCGGTAATGCCCAAGCCACTAAGCTCAGGTTGGACACTGCCTTTAAGCTACTTCATGCTCTGTCCCAATCTCTAGAAGACGTCACTGCCATTTCACCATAATTGCAGTTGGTCTCCCATCACCTTTACATTGAAACAGAGCCAGTACTGATGCTCAAACAGACCTGGGAGACCTTAGTCATCCAGGAGCATTTCCCCCACCGTATGGACTAATTCTTATTGGCCCAGAGTAGGGATTATTTGCTGCTACTTCAGGTCCTTCAAGAAGCAAAAGGAGGAGGGGCGGGACACAGACTCAGGACAGACAACTTCAATCTCACCTTGTGGCTCTGGCCACCGCTGTTTTACTTGATGTGAGCACCTGGGCAGAGCCTGGGTCATGTTCCCATCCACCTTCTTGAGATCAGAACACGAGGAGGGTCTCATGTGAATAAGTCGGAGCAGCTTCTTGCATTTTGTTATGCTCATGTCAGACCTCTGCAGCGCTCAGCCACCACCACACACTGTATTGATGCTTAAGAGAGCAGAGGAGAAAAACTTTACACCAAACTAGCAATATTTGGACACTCTCTGGGTCCAAAAGCTAAGGAAAAACGCAAAACTAAGTTGTAAAACAGGTCCAGAGGGAGTCTTGGTTTGGGTCTGTCCGTCTGTGGGAAGCGGGGTCCTTCGAGCCCTGACCCAGAGAGCAACCATCACTGCACCCGTACCTGCGTTCTCCCGGCCTAGTTTTACACACAGCTCTATTACAGCTCTTTTCCAGCCATCCTTCAATATAGCAGTGCCATCTTCAGGCAAAGCGCCTGCCCTGCACGCCTCTGCTGGGGCGAGAGACCTGCCAGGGAGTGAGGGATAAGGCGTGCTGCAGGACAGACTCCCGTCCTCAGAGGTATCAGTATTTAACTTACTGTTTCCCCATGTTAGCTGCAGCTTGCCCTCACTTTCCAGCTGACCTCCAGCCTTGAGAACTGCAAATGTCTATGTGAGCTTTTTTAACCTTGTGACAGGTCTGCCTCCCAACTCCCACGGCGTCATTGATTTTTCATCCAAAGTGGAACCAAAGCAGACACCACCAAGCTGGTCCATCAGCCCCTGGTCACTACTTCACTCAGACCCACGTCCCAAGACACAAATTACCAGCTAAAACAATCACATGTGAAGAGTAACTACTTGGTAGCAAGTGCATGGCTCCTGTGAGCTGAGACCTTCTACCTCTTCCAGCCCAGATTTTTGTCCTAATTCAGGTACTCCTACAAAACCCTTTCCATTCTGCAGCCCACATGTCTGAGCAGCAACCAGAGCCAGGCTCTGGCTCTCCTCCAGAGCAGAAGAGTCTTCTCCTCAGCTATCTGCACATGGACCTGTGCCCCCAAAGGGTACCAAGATGCCCATCAGCCATAAACACAAAATTGCAGAAAAATAGCTATTTACACTAATGCTATAAGCAAGGAGCCCATCTCATTGGGATCACCAGTAACGGTGCTCTGATTCCATGAAGGTCATGGGCTCACCAGGTACCCAGATCATGCCGCAAGTACTGGGCATTTGCGTTGGAGGGCACCATAGGGTATGGTGTAATGGGGTAGTCTTGGCCCAGCTGAAATGTCTGTGTGGTCCTCAGCCTCAAAGGATAACACAGGAGGGCAATACCAGCTCCCCACTGTGAACAGTGCATTCTGGCACCTTACAGGGAGAAAGACCTTTACCTTCCCAGCCCTCCTCCCTCTTCCCCGACAGCAGATGTTACACACAACCCTTCTTGCTGCAAATTGACAGCAATTTCCACTAAGCAGTTTGTTTCAGGAAAAGACACCTTCCACCAGTAAGAGCTACAATTTGGCACCATTCAGCCCAGCTGGGGATAATTTACCATCAGTGGCGCATCAGCCTGCGGGCAGCAAGGTGGCATAGACTGTCCCGCTGTGCTAGAAAAGCCAGGAGGTCGCAATGCTCTGCAGCACGCTTCAGCCAGGAGCTCAAAGCATCTCCTAGTTTGGCGAACAGAGCTGCTTATCTTAGGGCCTGAATTAATTAAGCCCTGAAACGCATGGCGTGGGGGATGTAATGGTGAATTACAGCTTTCAGCTGGATTCCCTGGGTCCTGTGCCAGCTGGCAGTGCCGAGGCAGGGCAGCCCAGCAGCTGCCTCAGTGCAAACTGGCTGCAAATGGCCATAAAGAGCAAAAAACGAAAATACGGATGAGAGCAAAGCAAGCCCACGGTGGTCTGGCCACGATGTGTTCACCTTTAGCAGCAGAGGAACTGGCATAGAGGACCCCACATTCAGTCTGCAGCAGAATTTGCCTTGTGGCAGGATGATTCCCACGGCTTTGAAAATATCCGTGGTGGGAAAGTATTTGCATGGGTTGGACGACATAGCGTGGCTGCACTGGGAGATGAGAAGCTGCTACACTGCCTTTTATTTCCACACTAAAGCAGTTTTCTCCAAGACTGGACCAAGCCCAAGGCTCAGCATCTCCCGCCACTGCGGTGTCACCTCAGAGGTAGCAGCCTACACACCCAGGGTCTAGGAAGAATTTTGGCCATCTGAATACACCTCTCTGTGCCGGGGATACGCAACCCCAGAAGCCCTTTGCAGTTCACACATAATATGGGGAGCAAATAGGACAACCCTACAGACACGCAGCCTACCTCTTTCAAGCAGCCCATTCCTGTAAGTCATGCGCATACCCACGCCAAGGTCTTTGTATTGCTTTTTGGTTTCAAAGAGGAAAGGTTCAGACACGGGTAAAGGGCTGCGTCCGATGAAGAACATCTCAGGATTTGGGTGGTGGCTGCTTAATCACGGTAACATCACATTCCAACAAGGTATGTAGGGGCCTCGGGGTGGGCGGTGTCAGAGCCGTCCTCAGCTTGACAACATGCAGCTGCTCTCTTCTAATGCAGCACCATCAGAGGAGGTGAGTGATTTACTGCTGTGCCTACAGCAGCTGGTTGCAATGCTCAGGTCCTTAAAAAAGCTGGGCCTGCAGCCCCCAGATGGTACTCAAACCCTGGCTGGAGGTGGATGCTGAAGTACCCACTTGTGGAAGAGGTTTTCCTATGGCTGCTTTGAGAGGCTCCTGCGCCACGGGGAAAATTCCCCCTTTTGTAAACAGTTCTCCTTTTCAATATCCCTAAAATATTTTCAAGCTTTTGTTTCAGATTCTTCCCCAAAAAAGAATGACAAAAGGGAAGCCCTGAGGATGAGGGAGAGATTTCCATTATAACCAGTCTTTTTGGTAAAAATTCCCATTTTCTGAACTACTCCAGTAACAACCTATTTTATTTTTTACCCTTCTGCAGCATCTGGAAGGTACCCTGCAGAACATCATTAGGAAAATGGTTCCTTGTACATTTTTAAATAAAGTAAGTAAATAAAGAAAAGGAGAAGGGTCTTGCAAGCCCACGGGCAAGTTGGGATGCAAATGATGGCATCCAGGCAGGACAAATGAATGCCAGGGTTTGCATGCCATCCAGAGGAGTTGCCCCAGATCTGCACATCGGATATGTCAGATGAGCCCAGGTTCATCCCGGGGATCCAGGTCCCTCAAAGAATCTGTGGGTTCAAAATTTTTCAGGGGACTGATGGTGTTAGAAACCTTTCTTCGGTAACTTGTTAACCAAATAGCATATATTCAATGAGAGTCCATCTGGATCAATAGAAATAGATCTTTATTAATAACATGCACATCATATGTATATTTAAAATACATATACATTTTTCTACTATTCACTTTAGAAAACAATTTCATAAAAACCTTTAATCAGGTCCCAAGTAATTTTAAACATTAAAAAGCCATTTTTTGTTGTAGAACCAGTAGGTATTATTCCAATTAAGTGGTGTATAATCACCATGTAGTTAACATAATGCAGGCTCATGCATTTCAATAGAAATAGGTGTTCCCTTTTCTGCTTTGTTAATCATGTCAAATATATGATGATATACTTGACAACACCTGCCACAGTTATTATACGCAATTGTGATTCCCTGCTGAGAGCACGCTGTACAGATGGCATTTAAAAGCTGGAGACAACTTTTTTACAACTTTCTGAGTTCCCGTGAGGGGCATCTGGCGCTGTGGGTAACCCAGAACCCAGTTACGACAAAAACCAGAAAAACAGAATTGCATGAACGGCGAAGAGGAAAGCAATCTGAAAAAGAAGAGTGAATTGCCATATCCCCTCTGTTTTCATTGCAAACTGAGGTCAGGGTCATGTTTCCCAAGGCCCTGCCGAGTGCCGAACCGGATCTGTATAGAGTGCACAGAGTTATCAGCCATACACGGTTTGCAGATTTACAAAACATATACAGAGGCTCATATGAGGATGGGACTTTAAGGCACGATAGTCCGTATACTCAACACATTCATTGAAAACAAAAGTTCAATTTACAGTGCAATAGAAACGTATTCAAGAACTCAAGGGGCAGCTCGCTAATCACTTTCACCAATAATTAGGCAATTGAGGAGTACTTCTGCAGTGCACAGCAGCCCCAGCCCTGCACACGCTCATACACATGCTGAGCGTCAAGTACACGAGGAGCCTCTCTGGCTCCGGCAAGAGCGTCTGTGCAAAGAAACTTGGATGACATCTGAAGCGTTTACAGGACCAGGGCCCTAATATTTTGGGGTGTCTGCACCAGTTCGTGCAGGCAGAGATGCTGCCCTGCTGAGCCGGGCTGCCCCCTGGCATCTGTACCCCTCTTGCCTTCAGCCACAGCTCCAGAAGGGGACCCCACGCACGCAGACCGTGCCTCCCACGGAGCCACCACCGCCCCTTCTGCATCCGGGATCAGGCCCGGCACTGACAGCCAGTTAGGGAAAAGCGGCACAAAGAAAACTTGACTCATCGAAACGCTAATTACCGTCAAGTGTGCTGCTATTCCGAGAGGAAAAGGAATTGTCCTAAGCCAGTCATTTTCAAAATCATTACCAAGTCTGTCCTTGTCACCCAGCTCCTCTATATTCGCTCTGATGAACATACTATCTCCAAGGCAACCAAGTCAAAGGGAAGGAAGGACTTTCTTTACATCCAGTGCAAACGTAGCCCATATGTGGGAGCTCCTACTGCAGTCATAATAAAATATATATATATATCACTGAAAGTTGACCACCTACAGACAGATTCACACATCAGAAGCCAGAAGAGCTGAATTGTAGCTACAAACCCAAAAAAGAAAAATCACTGTATGTAGCTGTATTAAAATGCTGGTACCCAGTAACTTGGTAACTAAACGTTAAAATCAGAATATAATTCAAAAAGTGTCAAATTAAATATTTTGGGAGTAACTTGCAATGTTGTTGCACCTTTGTACTTCTTGATCACCCCATAAACTACGGTTTTTAAGCACTAAAGTAGAATATTTCAGACCCACTTTTCAACAGCACAAATCACTGCGCAAAGCGGAAGACAGTAAAAACTTGAGCAGACTTAAAATATTTAGAATTGCGGAGCTTTGATTCACTTCATATCAAAAAGTCAACCATAAAAAACCAATTGGTTTTCTAGAAAGAAATAATCAATTTCAACAGCTCCTAGAGCAAGTAGAAATAAAAAAAAAAAATCAGACAATGTTTTTTGTTCAAGAAAACAACACATGAGAAAAACATGAGTAAAATAGCGTCCTCTTTCACTGGTAGCCCAAGGATTTTTGTTATCTGATCCAGATTTTTGTCTGTTACATCTGTTCAGTTATCGTAACACCTTATCAGAGAAACTTTCAATGGGTGAGAAAGTATCTGCCCCTTCCAGCAGGCAAGGAAGTTACTCTTCAAAGATGAATCCAACAGGGTGATGGGTTTTCTTAGGTGAGGTTAAAGGCTTTAATCCTACTGAGCTTTTTCAATCCACTGAAACGTTATCAATTTTACATAAAAAAGTTTTGTTTTTTCAGGCCAGAACCATCTTCTGAATATAACAAAGTAGGTCAGCGAGAGAAAAAAAAAAAAGCATTTTAGCATCTCATGTAGCTGCTAGATCATGATGAATTCAGGCGAAAATGGACAGGGAGAAAAAAAAAAACCACGCATAAATCAGATTACCTCGGAGGGGAAAATTACACAGTTTGAAAATTCAGAAGACAGAAGTCTTTTTCCTGTACCTCCTATCGGTCTTCTAATGTCCGTGCCCCATCCCCTCAGGCCGCATGAGGCGCCCAAGGTGCCAGCGAAGGCCAGAGAGCTCTTTGGTGGATAATGGCACCTCTCACAACAGCCATCAGCCCGTGCAGCAGATGGGTTTCACTGCCAGCTTTTACTGGTGGTATTAGGGCTCTTCCACACACCTGATAATTAGCTTGGCCTTTCTTAGCCGGCCCCTGTCGAGAGGTGCACGGCCACTATTAGCTGGAAATTTCTCAAACTGTGCCAAATGAGAGCTTAATTGTCCACATGATTTTGGGCTGGTGCAAGCCCGGCGGCAGCAGGAATATAACCACTTACAGCCGAGCAGCTCTGACACTGAATTACACGGACCGAGAGTTTAAAGACACCCTTTTGTAAGAGACGAGTAAACATGCCTTGTCTCAAAATAAAAACAAAAACCTGAACATTCATCATGACTAATAGCACCTCCCAAACAGCACTGCCCTGTTTTTCCAGCCTTCCCACAATATCTGTGGTGTTTATGTTCTCCAGTTTGCAGGTTATCCTCGTTTTGAATTAGACCGTTGCTTTTTTTTTTTTTTTTCATTAAAAAAACAAATACGCATTTCACTGTTTCCTTCCGTCTCCTAAACCTGTACTGGCTTCTAACTACTGATATCAGAGTTAACGTCGCTCTTCACACCTCCTGCTCTTGCCTTTCTGGTTTTTCTCTTGCACTAACACGTGCCTGAGAGCTGCAATGATATCTGCAACACGCACGACGAGGATGCTCTAAGCAGGGTTTACAGGAGGAATCCTACATGAAGCACGTCCCTGGCAAGCAATGGAATTTGTTCGTACTGTATAATGCTTCAGAAATAGCATCAGCCACATCTGCATGAGCAAAGCCTTTCAAAATAAAAAATTAGGTTCTTAGATACATATCTGCCTCCAGCTGAGCGTGCGCTATTATTTACTCTGCTTTAAAGCTTTAAAGTGGTGACAGTCAGCGAGGCAAAGCCGGTTTCTTCGCTGTAAGCCAACAGACCCGTAGGACTTTGACAGGCTTTGGATCACCTCGCGCATTTGTTCAGCAATTGTGGGATGCAAGTCACCCGCAGGTGAACTGCAGGTGTATCAGTGTCGGGCAGCTTACAGGCTCGTTAATCACATTTCCCCAGGTTATAGTGCAATCTTTGCTTTTGCCCCCGTTGCTGGAGCATCATCTTTTCCCTTATATTACTCTTTGGTATTTTCATGACATAGCTTTTGCAGCTATAAAACTTTCCACTTGTAGACATCAATTTGCTGAACATCCCTCATGTCGTAGCTTGCGAAATATATATTTACATATTCTAAGGTTAATTCCCAGATTGAAATTAGACATTTCACTTAACCTGAAAGACTATTACTAATGCTGAGCAGTTTCATCAGGAGAACCTCTGAGGTTTTACTAGCATCTGTCAGATACATTCATTCTCTATCTATGAGAGTTACCATTATTTTTCTGCCTTTTATATTCCACATGAAAAGAAATGACAGTCTATTCCCTAGCACCAATGTGAACCTCTGGCCAAACAGCAAATTCGCGCGCAAAGAAGTATCAGGGAAACAGCTAGGGAACGAACCAAATGAAGTTAAGGAAACACCGACAACGGGCTGAAGAAACAATGTTTCCTGTGAGTCATTCTGGTTTGTATTAAAATAGCAAAGTAGATACTAGCTAAGAGATAATATAAGTAAAAGGCGAATGCAATTATTTTTTTAAAAACAAAAAGAACAAACCCTTGCAAATCTCAGTATAGAGTGTCTTATAAGTAGCAAGCGAGTTAAGTCAATGAAAACCCTAAACAAAAGGCTGTTTCCTTTGGCACTGGCTCCTTCACGATCCAAGCTTTTCTCCAAGAAACTTTCTATCTATACCTTTACAGTAAATAACTTGCATTCTACTCCTCACTGTTAGACTACTCCACTGCTTTAGGGGCTCCCCTTCCACCGGGGATGGCATAATTTAACTGCAAAGTGATTTTGAATGTCTGTATCTACACACAGATAACTTAAATGCAGCTTTGTTTCTACAAAACACATTGCGCACAGTCTCTGCGGATAAGGACCTCCGTATTGCACCAGCTCTGTGTGTGTGTCAAGGTACTTCATAATCAGGGGGTTAACAGCGGGGACTGCAGAGCATTATTCGAAGTACCTTCCACTCAGCTCTGAACGCATCCGCCTTTGATCACAAGTGTATCTGCAATTAGTGCCTCATCTTAACATCTCAATAAGCAGTTCAAGCATTCAGAAACAAACATCAGTGGGTCTAACAGCTACTTTAATTCATTTTATAAATAAGCAATTGAGAATTTTGCTCCAAGTGGCTGCTCGCGTAGCCCATTCCGTAAACGGCGTTCTCTGCAGAGTAAGGCACGATGCGATACGAATGCAGCTCTTCATAATAGAGTGACTGGGAACAGCACTCCTGTACCATAAACTTCAGCCGTTTTCGTGCGTCAGAGTAAGCAGTCCTATAACAGGGAGCTTCCTTAAAGTATTCATAGCTCTCCCTCTCTGTCTCTAGGTGAATCTTCCTCAACAGATTGTTAATTAATACAGACCTACGGAGATAGGCTTCGGGGTCGTCCAGGAATCGGAGTTTCTGGAGAGAAAGTTTTAGAATACAAGTCCGGTCCTCGGGTAGTATCAGGTGCTGGGGAAGAAAGAGGAGGCAAACGGGTCTTTAGCATCGAGGAACGAAACCGGGGGAGGATGGGGTCTGGAAGGAGCGCGCTACTCACTTTTGGACAATACTCATGGTAATCTTGATGTAAATGTTCTTCTTCTGCATATTTTCTCTTAAAGTAGGCTACTTTCGACGTCGTTAATGTCTTTGGTAGGCCCCGATCAGATCAGCTCTGCACAAAACAAGAAAAAAAAAGAGGCTCCGTAACGCTCGCTGCCGTGCTGGTTGTAACATCACCGCCCGGGAGGGTGTAGGGGAAGAGGTGGGGTGCATTCAGGACAACACTCAGCCTCAACCCGCTATCTGCAGCCCTCACCCCACTGGAGAATAATCTGGGAGGCTGGCAAACGTGAAGGCATTTCCAAGGCAGTGCCCTGGCAGCACAGCGGGCCCTGCTGTGGAGGGACAACTGCAGCACTGGACACACGCTGCCACTGCTGGGCAGGGTCTCCGGGTCCTGCAAGCCAAGCGGGGTGCCCCTGGCCAGCCACAGCCTCACAGAGCAAGACGAGAGAGATATCCAAGCTGGAAAGGTCTTGTCTGCTGCAGGAAGGCCCAGGACGGGGCCACCCATCTGCAGAACAGGGGTCCCTGCACCACACTGGGGTGCGTGTGGGACATGGCATGGGTTATAATTTCCACGCACAGAGCTCCGTGGCTTCTCTGGAAAACCAATACAGAGCGTATTCACTAGATGGTAGTGTCGACCCAGAGAAGCGGGAGAGACCCAGCAGGGTGGGAGGGTGATGGAGCCGGTTTGATCTCTGGGTTGCTTCAGTTTTTCAGGGCACACAAGACACGCTCAGCCTTTGGGGTAAGAGAAGGGACTACTGGGCTTCTGCCCTGTGACAAGAGCCTAGTGGAGGTCTGCTCCCTCTGAGCAAAGCCCTGCAGAGGACCAGAAATCTCTGCACACCTGCAGTTGGGCCTGGCTGGCTGCTCCGAGTTCGCTCATCTCTATGGGAAGATGACATGGTGCTAATTCAGCATCTTAACAAGATCCGTAACTTTGGTGGCATTCAGTCTGGTGAACACTGGGTCCCTATGACAGCCAGGATTGGATTTTGCTTTTCTATTCACTAGACAACATAAGGAGGCATGTGCCTTTGTGGGTGGCACCATCACCTCCCCAACCCTCTCTTTTGTAAGATATTTCTGCTGTTTGCACTATTTTTTTAACACTTATTATGCTGACGTTTAAAGGCAGTGCAGGGAAAGAAAGTATCCGGAGTCCCTTTTTAGAATAACTCAAAGTCAGGTCCCATGGGATACATTTTCTTCCCCAAATTGAGATCTCCTTACAGGAGAAACTTAGGTTTACTGGGGAAATAAAGGACTTGGTTCTGGACTGCTCCTCTGCCACAGAGGAAGCCAAAAGGTATCACACAGCTGAAACACAGACCTCGTGTCACTGGAAGGATCCTGCCATGGGGCGTGGGGGCCTCCTCCAGTCTTAGTTGTGGGTGGGAGTGAAAAGATACCCACACAACTATTGCAGAGGCTGGTGGCATCTCACCTTCACTGGCAGGAAGGAGCAATGCACTCTCCCTTCCTTCCGCTACATCGAAAACCCAGGGGAAGGGGCTGCAGAGAAAATCCCCTCATAAGAGAGTCTTCTCGTGTTTTCTCCCTGAATTCCAAGTCTGTGAGGATGGAGATTTCCCACAAAAGGTGTTACAAATCTGGGCAGAAAACTCTGGACTGGCGGATCAACACCTCATTTGGAGCCAAGACTACCAGCCCTGCTCTGGGACCCAGCCTGACGCGGATCACACGCAACAGCAGCATTTCCCCTGCAGGGCTCAGAGAAGGACCATCACTCTTGCAGTGGTGTAACACCACATTTAAGTCAACCTGGATGGCTGCACACACCAGAGATGATGCTCCCTGCACCAACCTCAGCTCTCAAGGGCAGGGGTACGGCTGCGCTCTTCACAGCTCTGTTAGCACTGAGTAGCTGTAAACACTGGTTTAAATTCATATGCAGCAACCTCCACTGCCAGCAGGTTTTATCCTAGTATTTGAATTACATCAGAGCCTGGACACCGTGGATGTTTAATCACTCTGATATTAGTTTCTCCCCTGCGAAAACCCCGGTTCTCCTAGGTTAAAACCCCACTGCTGTGTTATCTGAGCGCAACCACAAGTGCATTTATCCTCCAAGCGCTGTGGGATGGGAGAACGTTACAGTTCTCTTCACGCTACTCTGAGGAAGACAAAGGTACAGAAAGATGAGGAGACATTCCCGTGGCCACCCAGGCTGTCAGGGATGGCAAAGGAGTCAAACCCAGCATGCAGGTCGATGAGCCAACCATGAGCCCATCCTTCCCCTTCAAGCCAAGCCTCTAAATGCTAAAACTCGCTCCCTAGTGGGTTTCAGTGAAAAGGCTGGAAGCACAAAGCTAGCACTGCCTGTGTGCAGCGCAAGCAAAAAATTAACCCGAGTGCAGGGGCAGAACAGACGACCCCAGCGCGCAGACCATTGCAGCTCAGTCCTGCAGCTCCGCTGGCTCCATGCAAACCCCTCCTTTGCTGCTCCTGGCCGCAGGAATCCCTCTGCCTGCCCCGGAGATGGACGGTGACAGTGGGACGTTCAGCATCCCTTGAGCACCAGCGGTCCTGGAGACACCAGCAAAGAGCAGGGAGCCAGGACAAGGCGAGGAGCCGCGGGAGCACTGGCACCACGGCTCTGGGGGGGAGAGAGAGAGGGTGGGCTGCGTTTTAGCACGTGCCGCGGGTGGGCGCTGACGCTGGCTGGCAGAAGCAGACAGAAAGAATCGTATTTTGCAGAGGAACACATATAACCATCCTGGCAGCGGGTTCATCCAGCAACCAACTGGCACCCCCTTTCTGGGGCTACGTTCAGCACCAGCCTGGGACATACCCCTGGGTGCAAGGTCGTTGGCTGTATTTGAAATTCCTAAAGACTTTACAGCATCAGACAAAGCGGCACAGTTATAAGAACCTCCGTAACTTGTTTTAGTAGTCAGGAAGGGAAACAATCAGAAAATGAACACCAAGAGCTCCTCTGGGCTGTAAGGCTGGTTTTAAATTTGTTTCCACTTGTAAGTGGAAGGCTACGTTCTAAGAGCAAAGCAGCCACAAGCTGCTCGACACCACACCAGCTGTTGGCAAATTCCAGCAATTCCAAATCTGCAGGGCCCAGGGCACCCATTTCCCCAGCCCAGCAGCTCCCACGGGTTGTCACAGGAGGCTCAACTTCTACCTCCTCGCCCCGGGAGGGAGGGGGTGCTGCCTGCACCCCTGCAGTAACAGGATGAAAAAGCGAACAAGAGGCAAGCGAGTCCCGCCGCAGGGCTGCTCCACGGAAGCTCAAGGTCTGCTCTTGTGCTCAGCGTAGCTGCCATCCCACCACCACCCACTTCGTTGTCACTGTCAGCTCTTGTGGCCGCTGGTGATGTCCACACATCTGTCTGCAGGTGCAGGGGAAGGAGAGCGTGACCTGCCCTGCACCCTCGACACCGGTGCCGATGCTGAAGCCTACGAGGGGCACCTCTCACCGCAGGAGGCTTGCCAGGACCAAGCCTTTCTCTAAGACTTAGCTTGAAAGTCAGAGCGGAGTGGCTCCGTGCGTGCCTCAGGGCTGCTTGGCCGGGGTTACAGGCACACAAGCCTGTAGTAATGCCGCAGTGAATCAGCCCCTCGGTGTTTTGTTTAAATATAAACATATTGAATCAGTGCTTTTTGTGTAGAAGGCTATTCTCATGAGCCAAGTGTTTTGACAGTTACAGCAAGGTGGTATGAGTCACTGCCTCTGCCTCAGTCAAGCTCAGAGACGGATACATCTTAATCACATTACATTTTTTCAGCGCTACACCACAAGTCAAGGCACAGGGCCAAATTTCCCCACGGGGACTAACCAGCCTAGCGCCGAGTCCTGAGTGCGAGGTTTGTCCTTCCAGCCTGGCTGAACCTCGGACAAGCGCATTCAGCACCCTGCCAGCGTTCAGCTGCAAGCCCTCTGCTAGTCACCAAGGACTCGGTAAAATTTGCAGCAGCGGGCAGCGCTGCCAGGGCTTGGGAGCCACCGGGCAGGGGCCGTCTGCTCACGCTGGCCAGTGTTTACATCCTGCCGGTGAGTGCCTGCTCTGAATGCACGGCACATCGGAGCACGGTGGCTGTAGCTGCCATTAACGCTAATGGAAGTTTGAAGCATAAATCCCACACGCGGCAGTGAGGGAATAGACGCCTCTGTCTCGAGCCTGCATCTCTCAAATGCAGCTTCGCGAGGGCTTTAATTGTACTTTCAAAAGAGCAAAATGTGGCTGTTCCTATTTATTTCTCCAGGAATAATTACAGTGCTCTATGGCGTGGTACCCACAGAGTTATTAGGCATGTTTGGACAGAAGGCTATCTTATCTAAATTGGATTGGAAATAGATTTATAACACGGCAACTTCACAGCCGAATTGCAAATTGCAAGAAATTCTCTTCACCCGGCCCCTGCGCTCCTGCATCACCCCAGTGACAGGAGTCCCTCTTCGGCACAGATTAGTGCCGGGTGATTTCCACAAGGCTGCAAGCTAGCCCAGGCAGGAGGCAAGACGGGGTTTAACAAATGATTGAACAGCCAGGAAAAAAAAAAAAAAAACAAACAAACAAAACAACAACAACAAAAAAAAAAAACGGAGAGGCAACGGAGAGGGATCTGCAAGCCCTGAGTCTGCACAGCAGCTCTGCCCCACAGCTCGTACGTGAGACCTTGGGAGCGTTCCCACACCTGCCTGTGCCTCCATCCCCCCCATTACCTTTCCTCAGGAAGAAAATTCATCCCTGCCTGCTGGGTGCTGCAGTGAAAGGGGTTGTACGAGCAGGTACTATGGGCTTGTTGATGCAGATGTCTGCAGGGGGTAAGCACAGAGGCTCGCTGGCCAAGCCAGACCCGCCGACGCTGCGCGCCGAAGGGGGTGAGTAAAATGTGCCGGTGCCCTGCAGGGTTTCCTATCGCGGTGTGAGGGAAGGTAATCAATATGCAAGCTAAAGCTGGCTGAGACGGAAACCAGGTCTGAGCATCTCTTGCATGCACAAATAGAAAACCTGAGGCTTCCGAGCACACAGAAATTGGCATTTATTATCAGCAGGAGACGTGACTTTGACATGGCAGGAAATATCATCATGTCCTTGCGACTGCTGTCAAACTGCAGTGATAAATTCTCCCATCTCTAACCTTAGCAGCACTCGCAATCAGGGAGCGCTCGGCTGAAACCCTCCTCTGATTTCACACGCTATGCTGCTGCATTTCCCCTCTTCAGGGGCAGGAAAAGCAGCTGGTCCCACTACGGGATTCCCAGTTGGTAACGCAAAGCTACCAGACCACAGGCACATGAACATGCGGATCGAAAACGCATGCCAGCTCCAGGATTTCACACGGACTGCCAATCGACTGCAGTCCTTCTGGAGTATCGGGTCTTACTCCTCGCTCAGGCGGAGAGAGCCCCCTTTCATTGACCCACAGAAAGGTGGGGACCCACAGCCGTGCTGCTGGCTGCTGGCTGGAGCTGCTGGCTTTGCGCTTTGAAAGTGCTTTTCTTTTAGTTTGCTAATTGCTTTGCAGATCTGCCTAATTGCAGGTTCTCCCTGGGCACACGTGTGTGCAAGGCACAAGCATCTGAATAGCTCTCATGAGAGCATAAAGACACGAGACTTAATGACTGAGTGACTATTCCCCTCTCGCTCCTGGTAGCCCCACTGCTTTTATCAATAAAATAAAATCATATTTCCAGCTTCGCCCCCTTTCAACACTAATCCCAGTAATTTCCCTCGCTCTGAAGGCAAGCCCAACCAGCTGAAGGTCTGCAAACTTGTTAGTTACCTGAGGATGCGGAGTCAATCTGCCAAGGGTCTTTCTGGGATAAACTCGGCAGTTCTGGTAAGATTTCCCCCTCGCACGGGCTCAGCGAGCATTTCTGGCAGCGCAGCACTGCTGAACGGTTACCTGCCGCGGTGGATCAAGGAGAAACACACATGGTTCAGGTGGCAAAGTCAGGACACACGCGGCAAGTAGCTGGACTGCAAGAGAGTGCTATTTCAGCAGCCCCACAGGGCTTAATAACAGGAAAAAACAAGAGTTCTGATGTCACATCCAAGTCTCTAACTTTGACCTTGCTTCTTGGACTCCCTTTCAAACACCAGGAAAGTAAAATAAAACATTAAGAAAAATCATTTTGGTCTCTCGGTGGTATAGCCGTAATCCTCTCGGAGCAAATGCTGCAAAAAATACAGCTTGCTCCTCTAAATATCCGGAAGTTTCCTGAGCCAGAACACGATTACTGCCCTGAACACCACCTTTGAAAATGGCACATTATTTCCTCCATTAATTCTTGTCAGCCTCGGAGGAAAGCTAACGGGGTACTATTAAAACCACACCATTATTTTGAGTAGTAGCATTAATTTCCTATCGCTCGCGCACATACACCCCCACACTGCCTGCAGAGCAATACAGGTCTGGGGAAAGTCAGGTTACCGTTTTTATTTCGCAGAATTATTGCAGCGTGCGTGTTTCAGTGTTTGCTTTACACACAGTACAGTTTGTAGGCTGCAAGTAGATGCAGCCGTACCCGGCCGATGCTTCGCCTTCTGAGGGGAGCACTTAGCACCCTGTAGTAAGAGTATTTCCCGCTCCAGGGGAAACACGATCACAGATATGCATGTGCATACCCAAACTCTACACTTTTGCGTGTGTGCGGAAACGCTCACACTTGTTATGTACACGAATGAAAATAAACAGGTCTAAATCCTGCAAGAGAGAAAGAAACAAGAGCGTGTATGTCTGTGTATCCACATCTCGCAGCTATGACATCTATATTTAGATAGTTATCTCATCCCAGAGGATGATACTTCGCTAACAGGCAATAAAAGTGTAGCTATGGTTACTTTCCAGAGTTCAGCTTTGACAGTAAAAAGATGACTCTGGTTAAAATGACCTTTCATAGATCATGCTGGAGTCCAGCAGAGCAGCGGACACCTCAGCCCACAGCCCGTAGCACTGCAGGACGAGTGGCTCTTTGCCCTCTTCCACGATGCAGCAAAGCCGAGAGCTCACACAAACAAATACAAAACTTACTCCACGCCAACAGCCCCCTACTAAAGCCGTTTGGGCAGATCCCACCGGCAAAGCCCCCCGTCGGCTCGCTGCCACGGACGACCCCACAGCTCGCTGTCCTGACCCCCGCCAGCTCAACGGCACTCACCCAGCGAGCCCCGGCTCCAGAGGGGGGACTGCTCCCCGTCCTTCCCTCGCTGCCCGGAGCCACCCGCTGCTCCTGGAGGAGGTGGTGGCGATGGAGATGGTGGTGGTGGCGATGGAGGAGGTGGTGGTGGCAGCTCCTGCGGGTCCCTGCAGCCACTGAGGAGCGCATCACCTCCCGGCCGCAGCCCGCGGAGGTGGGTTCCCAGATGTTCCCGGCGCGGATTGGTCCAGCGGGAGCAGATGTTGCCCGGTTGCTAGGAGCGTTGCTAGGAGCGTTGCTAGGAGACGGTGACGCTCTCCCCATCACTGGCGCGACTCGAGGCCGTGGGGATGGGAGGGAAGGAGGGAGGGGGAGGTCCCACCACCGGGATGCTCCGCGGCGGGACGGGACGGGACGGGACGGGACGGGACGGGCGGGACGCCGGGCTGCCCGGTGAGCCGGAGGATGGAGCAGCTGCCGCGGCTCAGAGCTGGAAAGGCGGTGAGGAGCTGCCTGGGGCACCGCGGCAGGGGATGGGGATGTGAAACGCCCGAGCTAGGAGGGGGAATCCCTGCTCTGAGGCTCGGGGGGAGGGGGGAAGGCAATAAAACTCCCCATCGGGGCAGGCTGAAGGATGGACGGAGCGGAGCGGCAGCCACAGGGGTGCCAACTGTCCGCTGCAGCACGGGGAGAGGGCGAGAGCTGTGACCGCTTCAGGGCAAGATTGGGAGAAATATACCCTGGTGCCCGGAAAGGCTGGAGGGAGCGGTGAGTCCAATTTGGGATTGCTGCCACTAAGAGCTGAGCTCTTCTGCTCTCTCTCTGGGTCACACTCCTCTTCCCTCCCGATTTACATCGCTCCCTCCTTTCCCCATGTCCACCACCACAGCTTGGCACACTGGCTTTTCCCTGAGCCTTTGGGATGCCCCACCTCGGCACCCTGGGTCTCTCTGGCTGAGGCACATACACCTGTGACCCGCAAAGAGGCACCACAGCACTCAGAAATCCCATGGGCAGAAATTGGGATTGCTGCAGGAATAGAAGCCACACAGCAAAGCAACCCAAACCTCCTCTTCTCCCCAACAAAAGAGCAGGTCACCGTGGGATGGGGCAGCTCCAGCATCTCAGCCACACAGATGGATTTTACTGCTGCGCACCCTCCTTATGGCAATAGGTGGGATATCAGACTCAGCCCACCCTCCCTACCAAGGGTCCTGAGCAAGATAGGAAAAGTTTAAAAGGAGTAAGTAAAACCTTATCTGCAGTGTGTACAAAAAGGGGGAATCCCTTTCCCAAAGATCCTAACTCTATAAATGGATACTGGCAGATAAGAGATTAAAAAAAAAAAAATCTTAAAAACTATTTTCTCCAGCCAGCTTCTTCGCTGGAAAAAGTATGCCGCTCCCAGACTTGGGACAAGGGGCTGTATGAGATGAGCTTTTCTGGCAAGCCAGATCAGTGCCAATGGCTGTGCTGAAGTCACCAACATGACACTGGCTTAGATCAGCCCCAGCGCCCTGCCTGGGCTCTGCTCTGCACCTTTCTCCACGAGAAAAACTCCTTAGACAATAAATTTTCTTCTGTGCCTCCCAGCTGTGTCTATGTCCACTCAACACAACTACCATGGATGACAACACTGCTCCTGAGAGCCATAGCTCATGCCATAGCCACCCATCTGAGCGGTCATTCACTGCAGCCCATGCCCCATCCTACTACTGAAGGTTACTCAAAGGCTCAGCCAGTGACAAAAGCAAGGCAAGGTGCTATGGGAACACACTCTTTTTTGAAGCTCTTGGGCAATCCTCTGTTCCCTAGTGATTTGGAAGTTGGGTGCCCCACACATATCATATCTGGGCATGTCACTGCTGGTAGAACACACAGAGCTCCCCTCGCTCTGGTTGCTCCAGGGTCTCTGTGAAGGTCCTGCAGAGCAGCAGGCACCAGGCTTAGTCCTCCTTCTTACACGGTGGGAATGGAGGCACGCTTCATTTGGCATTCAACTGATCAACATAATCTAAAATTTAACAAACCGAGTCTTGGCAGGCCCGAGTCCCAGCTAATGTGTGTCAACACAGCAGCCTCAAACCAGTAACTCCATTGCCTTTGAGGACCTGGTTGTATTTGGTACTCAGTATGCACTGACACGCACGTGCATGCACACAGCTCCTCCGGTCTTTGCAGTTTGAGAAAAGATCAGTCACGGCCATATACTTATTTCAAATTATCTCTGAAGCTCTGCTTCTTTTATTAAGAAGTCAAATGAACTCAAACTAATTTAAAATTTGAATTTTCTAGGACAATAGGAAAGCACTGGAATTTAATTGATTTTGATTACCCGCCTTATTATTATGCTGCCAGTAGTGATAGTTCAGGTTGGTGTAATTTTAAATTTACTGTGAGATGAATCTGACATTTCTCCGCTGCTGAATAGAGGACTTGAGCGATTCTTCAGCTCTTCACAAAGATGTCATAATTAATTCAGTAACATCACTTCTGTAAGCGGAGATAGAAAAGGAAGACACAGAAGCACCTACGCTGCATCTAAGAGCTGAATGAACGACAGGCTTAGTTACTCCAGGCTTCCTGAAATTGATTGTATTTTTTTTTTAACATTCAACACAATTTCTGCTGCAAAGACACATCTTCCCCTCTCCTGTCAGCACACAAGCTGGACTTATTAGCTGGCAACAATTTACAGCCAAAAGGTCAGCTCATCTTTCCCCAGCTGGCTCCAAGAAGCATTTCTATTCCCCAATCAGCCTGGAGCAAATTCTTCTGCAATCCAAGTCTAGCTGCTTTTCTTTGTCTCCTTTCTGAGGGCGCAGAGAGCACAGGGAAACGGATCCCCTGCCAGTATAAACCAGCTTTGCTCTGCTGGTTGAAAGGCACCTCCATCAAGATGAACAGCAGATGCCCCATGCCACCCCACCCCATCCCCTTTCTCTTGCCATGGGAACACAAGAGATCACCTCCGCTCCCCGCCTGAAGAGGACCTTTCCCCTCTGCCAGGGACGCCTGGCTGGGAATCACTGCCCAGCTGAAGTGCACAATGTTTTAATGCAATGGAAATTAAACAGAATTGTGAACCGGGACCAAAGTCTCTATTGACAGTGATATTATTTGAAAAGATAAGACTTTAAATGTGTACTGCGCAAGATAAAACCTGGACAGGCAGACAATAGAAGAGTAGCTTTTTTTTCTTTTTTTTTTAGTCTTTTAAAAGCAAGATTATCTAGCATAGTCAGTGCTATAATAAATATGTGTTTTTAAATGGTTTAGAGCAATTGGGAATATAAAAATCCAGAACATTAGCATTTACTTTACTTTAACTGCCTCACAGAATTAGAAAAAAATCATTTCCTTCATCTCAAAGCAGTTACATCTCCTCAAGCCAACTGTTAAAGCAAAATGAATTAAATTAATGCGCCCTTTTGAATTTAAGCACCAAACATTCAGAAGATGTGTGTATAAAAGCACCAGGCCTCCCAGGCAGCCTATACCTACACACGTGCTATGTTTCTAAATACAGCAGAAGGTATTTTCAAAAGATAAAACATACCTGAAATGCTTATAATTTGTACCCGAAACGCTGAGCAGTTTCACATGTGAGGCATTGCATCCTGGGCCAGTTTTTATCCCTGGCCTGGCCCACTCAGCTGCCTCCCACAGAAAAAGATCTTCAAAGGCTTTCCCAGCCATTGGCTTGTCACAGCAAACAATTGAGATGAGCAGCTCCAGTTTCTGGAGCCTGTTCACACCTCCCAACGGTTGGCCAACCTCGGAGGGACCAGATGACTTGGGAGGCTAATCCCGCCTGCGTCTAAAATGCAACTTTTGCATTTCATCCCAAAAGACCAGTTTCTCCTTCTGTTTTTCCTGTACGAGAACTCTGTTTTTCTGCTCTATCTTCCAATTCGTTGTACAAGAAAATTTTTCAGTATTTTAAAATTTGTTGGGTTTTTTTGACATTTTGACATTTAAAAAACCTTCCAAAAACTTCAGAAACAAGCCAGGGAAGAGCAGAACTAATGAAGCCTGTTTTCCTATACATTTGTGCTCTTTATCCCTTATGTCCTCCCCACCAACAACAACCAAATTCCACCACGTCTTCTTGGACACCTCCAGCTCAACCAGAGAGAGCACATGCTGTAGCTGGTCCAGAGCTGCACGCCAGCGTGATGGAGCAGCTGACTGACCCTTGGCCATCAAACCTACTTCTTTCTGCTTCTCTGTAAATGATCCCCTGCCAGGTGACAAAATCTGTAGAAGCATAATTGTCTTTGAGGCAGTTACCCTTCTTTCAACTGTGATTGAAATTGGCCGACCTGTTCAAAAATGATGATGGTGGGGGAGAGACTGGCGAGGAGACAGATGGCAGACAGCTCAGCTTCTTTAGCCTCAACTGAGCTGATTGAGAAGTGGGAACGCTTTCACCGTCTCATGAAAAATGATATCGCTCTTTCGTTGAAATTCAAAACTTAGTTTCCTGACATTAAAAATGTGACTGTTCCAACTGGTCAAAATTAGGATGACATCAGCGACGTCTTGGTAAAACAATACTTGGTGCTCGGCCAAGGAACAAAGCCGCTCTGAGCAAGGAATTAAAATGCAGCTAGAGGAAGAACAGGATAATCAGAACAATAAAGCCAAACACAGGCGGGAGCCCCTGGGGAGCCCGGCAAGATCCACACGTGCTCGTGCTGAGCAGCGGGTGTCCCAGCAAGAGCAGCAGCAAGTGGATTGCCAGGCTCACCGTCGTATTTGCACAGCGCTGCTGTACACCAAGCACGTAGAAAGCCCGAGTATTTTACCACCAATTTCATGGGTGGCCTCAGACCTGCCATTTAAGCCAAGCTGCCCAAATCTTGGCACCAAGATACATGGCCCATCCCCCGAGTTCAATGCCAGCAGCTTCGCCGTAGCGTGTGCCGAGCTTGCGTGGGGACACAGGCAAGTCTGCCTGGCGGAACAAATGAAGCCCCACTTTGGATTGCCCCGTGCTGGTGATCAGTCTGAGAAAACCCATCCACTGTGACAATACCACCAGCTCCTCTGCCACCATGCGGCGGCTGAGGACGTCCCCACAAGGACGTGGTGAGGCCGTGGGAAGAGCAAAACAAGTGTGGTGTTCCCAGCAGCGTCCAAGTCTTTTAGTCTAATTGCCGGTACCCCTCGGCATTGGGTTTCCACAGGAGAAACGGGGTGGAGTTGTCAGGGGAATTGAGGCCGGGAGACAGGCAGGGTGAATTTTAAGTGTTTTTCAGAAAAATGCATGGGGTGAAAAGGTGTTATGAACGACCAGGACAGGAAAGCGCTGCCCCGGGCACTGACTCAGGCCCTCCCACCCCCTTGGCAGCAATGCCCACCAGAGCTCCCCAACCCCAGAGCAACTCGTAGATGGTGTCTGGTTCTGCAGATCCCGTTCTGTGCCCAGAGGAGCTGCCAGGGGGGCTGACTGCAGCCCAGAGCAAACCCCCAGCCTCCCCTCTGCAACCTTCCCTGCTGCCGAGGCCTCCAAAAACTTAAAACTTCACCAGCACTTTCCCACCCCCTGCCCTCTCAGCTGAGCCTGGTCATCCCAACATTAGTCCTCAGCAAAACACATTATTTCATCACTGATTTACACCAAGTAGGGTGAGCTTTTCTGAACTCCCTTGTGCCTCTCTGAGCCTCCCAATGTATGCCAGTTCCCTGCCGTCTTTCAGATGAGGAGCTCTGGGTTGGGTTTTCTGTGTACGCAGATGTGGCTCGTACCTGCCACCGTTGCTGAGGCTTCCAGAAACTGAAGCTACCGACCGTTGCCAGGAATAGAAACTTTATTTCTGGGCTGGTCCTGGAAAGCCAGCCCTGTGGATGCCAGCAGGGATTCAGAAATCGTGGTTTCTCATGTCTCCCTCGAAGACGGCACTGCTATTCTGAGAGGAACAAACTACCCCCAGTTCAAAATCACCAATTAGGGAATTTTTTTTAGCTTCTGTCTTTCCCTGTCTTAACATAGACATGGATTACAACTGCAACCTGGCAGAAGTATACCACACACGTGAACACATCATGACCAAAGGTATGTGCAAGCATAAGTGGCCACCAGATAAAGACATACCCCTCATGGCTGAGGTGATGTGCCTGGCCTCCTATCGGCCCAATTTCCTCTGTTTCCACAGCAAGACACATCCACCCTATGGCCACCCCAACTGCTCCAGGGGCATCCAGTGTCCCATACACATGGCCAGGATGTCAACAAAGCTGGTATCCACACACAGGAGTGACACTGGGGACATTGACTCCCACGTGCCCTGGTGCAGGTACCAACACTGGGGGATTACCAGAGTTGCGTGTGAGGGGCTGCGCCCCCAACTCCTGCCAGGGGCTGGGTGGGAGATGGGGGGAGGACCGGACCCAAAACACACAGCCAGCACTTTTCCTTCCCCACACAGAGGCTGAAATGTGGGATACTGAGGGAGGAGGCAGAGGCACAGCGCGACATGGGAACCTCTTCAGTCCCCCAAAAGCACCCCAGCAGCCTCTGCCTGCTGCCGCAGGGCCCCTCTGTCCGTGCGGATGGACAGAGGCACCAACACAAGGGATATTTCCCAGTTCTCCCAGTTATGCATTATACACCACACACCTGCATCTTTGTTCTGAACAAAACACGTCCACCTCTCCTGGATGCATATTCACTCGGTTCTGCCACAATACAAACAAAAAGGAAGATACGCCAGTTTTGCATGTCTACATGAGCCATCTGCTTCTATTTTATTGATAAAAACCTGTAACAACAGCGTTCACCATAACAAAATAAGACTGTTTCTAAGGTGTGGATGGTTGTATGTGTGTGTGGATAATTTCAGCCCAGAATTCTGCAGAAGCTGGGTTGAATGCTTTTTTTTTTTCCCAGTCAGATATCATCTAGACATTAGTATTCCCAACGCAGCATATAATTAGCGAGAGGCAATATATTGTATGATCATGCACGTTAGCACTTAAGTAGAATAAAAATGTTTCATTGTCAAGTACATGAAAAGCTAAGAATAAACCCATACCACTCTTCCTGTTGAATATCCAAACATCTTTTCATCGTATTTTTCATCTTTTTTATCACAGTTTTGCACTTCAGATATCTCTTTCAATCACACACAGAGCAAGTGAAATGATGCTCATACCATTCCAGTGGCCTCACCAGTCAATACCAGCCATTTATTAAGTAGATTGAAGGTACAATTTTCAGTGCAAATCTTTGAACTTTACAAAAGTGAAAAGGGTATATGAGTTTGTTTCACAGAATCATAGAATGGTTTAGGTTGGTTTCTTATAACCTTCACAGTATGAACAATTCCTCCTTTACAGTATATTTATCATGAAAATAATTCAAATTCAAGCTCTAGAAGATTTGCTTTTGCACTGACAGAAGTTAGGGACCTGGCATTTTTATTAATTTGTCTGTATTGTTATTAAAGTGATTGATTTATAGACAAATTTTGTGCTTGTACATCTCAGGCTAGGAAAGGAGAGATGAAACCTCTACTATTCTTGATGCACCCTCAGCCACAGGGCTGAATTACGCGGAATACCAACCGGCTCGCTACCTGCCCATGGTCTGTGCTGAGGATATGACAGCAATGACAGAAAAAAAAAAATCTTAAAGATGGATTATTCCACTACACACGAGGAGGGAGACGCAGTAAGCGGGCTTACAACGCTGTCGTGTGGCAATGCACCCCAGCAGCGACGGATGTCCACCAGCAAAGCTGGTGGAGGGGAAGGACTATCATGTCACAGGGCAGGTGGAGGAAAGAGGAGATGGACACGCACACCTCAGCCACTGCATCTCCAGTGTCCAGCTGTGAGTGCAGCAGTGAGACAACGAAAACCTGTTCCTGCCAGAAATGGTATATCGTTCCAATATAAAAAGAAGCCAATATACACTAAAAAATATACAGTATATTTAAATCAACAGTCAAATATACATTGAAATGTGCTTCATGCAAATGCCTGGAGGCACTCTACCACAAAGAACATTTTTACATATACACGTATAAATGCCACACAGTATTTAAACGCTAAGTCTACCAAATGATTACTTCATTTACTCTTCTTGACAAACAACACTCTCTGCTGGGAAAAAGTCAACGAAGTTACAGCTGAGAATACAGCCCAGCAAGACAAAAACCCCAGCAGTGCCAGCTGGGAGAGATGTGGTTCTGGTTTAATTGGAAAACTTGTGCTTGAGGTGCCACATAGTGACAGCAAGAGATTGGAGGACAGGTTTTATCCTGAGCACCGTGAACATAAAATATTGCTACCAGGCACAGACCTGACTTGGAGCAGATCTCTACATATATTAATGAGAGGATGGGAGATGCAGTGATGGAGACAGCATGAAGGAAAAGCACCTGGAAAGTGTTAACAAGACACAACAGGGAAGAGGAAAGCTGGCAAAATTATATGATTTTTCCCAGCTGCTAATGAGGAGAGAAATTTGCACTGTTCTCCTAAGTCTCAGAAATTAAGGGAGAGGGAAGTATTTGGCATGATAAAATGCCTTCCCTGGAGGTCAAAGGCTAGTTAATGGTCGTGGGACTCAGGAAAGAATTCAGCTTTTGTCTGAATCCTGAATCCTTCTCGTTCTTTGCCCGTAGCCAAAATCAGCTTTTCATCTCTTGTTACTCAATGAGATCAGCCCACGCTGGGTATGACGTTACAGGGAATAGGCACCTCCAAAGTATTTGGTATCTATTTGATGGTCAGCCATTACAGTCAGGAGGAAACTCAAGAGCCAGGAGGTGATGTCCTCACTCCCTCGCACCTGCAGCTGCCTCGGGAGCTGCGATTTCTGTTACACCACTTTTGTTAAGTAAACCTCAACAATTTGCTTTCCAATTTTCTAAAGAGATGAGCAACTAACAGGCCCGAATGGAGCTTCGTCATTCCCATCTGGTTTCTGGGTTTCTTCAAATTTTTCCAGCCTCTGCTGCCTAATGCTCACTGATGCAACATGGTGCCCATGGAGTTTTTTGTCATGCAAGATCACACAGACTACCACAGCCCACCTGCATCGCTGTCAAGCAACACAGACTTCCTTCACCAGTGGTACCTTGTAGGATTCAGGTCTTATGTCCCTGTGATGGGGAATACCCAAATCCCATGCAGGTTCCCAAATTACGATCGAAAAATGTCTCAACACTGGACCGATATCTGCCTTATACAAGCATTGGGTTTTCCCTGCGTTGTGTGTGAAGACCTGTCTAGGGACAGAGCTTTGCTCAGGCTGTTCAGCTCTGCAGCGAGATCTCAAAATTTATCCCCCCATGAGAAACTCAGGAGCACAGAGGGGAAAAAAATCTCACCTTCAGCCTTCTATTTTGGGGGAGCAGCACAGGGAGAGCCCAGCCCACAGCTCTCCTCTTACACCCTTGTTTGTACAGATGGCTTGTGTGGAGAAGACAGAGATTGTAATGCTAGAAGAGATGAATGGTATCTACCAAGTTCTTTATCCAAGCTACAGTATTGACCTATATCTGCTTCATAAAGGTGAAAAAACATGAATAGCTGTGTGGGTTGAGCGGGAACATCTTCCCGCTGCCAGCTGGCAAACAGCTTGGGGATTACAGCATGAGGATTAATAGCCTTTGTCATTTGTAAGTGCAGATGCTAACCTTACTCACATGACAGACTGATCTTCTTTGGATTCTGTGCCTGTTTGCTGTTCCAGAAAGATGACCTTGGGCTGCTGCGAGAGACAAAATATTCACACATTCGTTTCTTCAGGCCTACAGTGTAGGCTGCAGGAAGGCAGGAGCCACTCAGCACTGAAAACACAAGAAAAAGCGGGGGGAGGGGGGAAGCTGTATGCCTTCAGCAGATCTGGAGCTAAGGATCGTGTTGAGAAACTGGGGTTTGGCTCAGGCTTAACACCACTGCGGCCCACTGTGACACTTTCTGGAGCACAGAGTGAGCAAACTCCCGGCTCTGCAGCAGCACAAGTACACCGAGCGCCTTCCCGGCCACTGCTTGGGGTTTTCATTTCTTGCACGACAGTTTGTTAAATCTGCACCAGATTCCAAATAAACACCCAAACCAGCTATGTTGAATTATCCCGTGTGTCTTTCCAAGCTTTAGGATCTGTCAGCTTCTGGCTGCTTTTATCACGGAAGCAGATCAGCTGGGAGCCAGCATCGCTGCCTGGGGTATGAGAATGTATTTGCTGGAATAGTGCACGCTGAAGGGAAAAACCTGCCTCATTCAAAGCGTGAGCTCTTCTACAAACCCTGGCTGCTGCTTTTTTTTTCCCCCTCAAGCCATAGTTGCAAACATCACACTTAGTACATTTTAAATGGAAAGCGGATGCTCGTGCATACTAATTCCTTCAGGCTCTGTTGTCCTTTTACAGAACAGGATGCTCACGGAAGAAAAGAAGAAAGCAAATACAGAACAGGTTGTTGTCTCTGTCATTAACTTGGTCCACATTGAGGTGAACAGGTGTCACTACTCTGCAATTATTAAAGCTACCCCAGCCCAGCCAACACGGCTCAAACTCCGCAAGTGGACTAGAGAGCAGGGAGAAAATTCTTGATAATGAGCATCATAATTTTAAGATGACCCCTCCAAGAGTCAGCTCCCCTTGAGCCCAGGGATAATGCAACAGCGAAGGCCATATTCTTTGCTCAGCCTTTCTGTCCACCTTTTGTGCTAAAGGGCAGAAGGCTGCTGAGAGTCAGAGAGATGAAGTGCAGTGATCACACAGATTAAAGATGATGATAAATATGGGAGTGGAAAGCAAGCTCCGCAGGCATGCTAGCTCCAAGGTCATCACCAGCTTCAACTGAAGGAGAAAATGAACTGCCACCAGAGGAAATGCCTGCTCCTCTGCCAAGCTGCCACCTTAGGCTTTATGCTAGAGAAATGATCAATAGCAGCTGGCAGCCTTTGGTTCTGTGCATCCAAGAACATCTGAAGACATTCATGATTGAAGATCAGTCAACTATGTAAAGCACCAAACAACTCCTCGGGATCTGCAGCCGCTAAAAATACATGCAAGTATTGTCCGTGTGCCCCAGGAGCTACACACCCCACATTACCCTGCAAGGGAAACGTAGACGAGCCATAGCTACAGGAGTGAACAGGCCACAGCAGGGTCCAGGTAATTAAAGACACTGGTAAAAAGGAAACCCAAATAAATCAAACGACATAGCAGATCATCCAGAAAAAGCCTTTACAAATGAGCACCTCAGTAAGCTATAGCTGTAACTCAGTGGGCTCAAAGAGGTACTCATTTCTGTGGGCATCAGTTGAAAGTCAGCATTATTACAGGGAATATAAACGTGGTGAGATCATTCTGTTCTGTTGTCAATACACATTAAAAAAAAAAAAAAAAACAACAAAATAAAATAACAGCACAGAGCCTAGCAGGACAGGGGCGTGCTGGCTGGAGAGAGACCAAGGAAGGAACAGACTGCCACTAGCTAAACGACGCTGTTTGAGAAACAGAGATGTATCCAGAGCACTTGCCCACAATAATCTGGGCTTGTGCCAGAGCAGTTGGTTCCTTCCCACACGATGGTTTTGTGGGTTTTCAGTCTTTTTTTTTTTCCCCCCAAGAGAAAAAAATTCAAATAAGATACAAGGGAACTCCAGACAGTGGTGGCAAAAGGGGATGAATTAGCTTAGAAAACATGAGTGCATTAGGAAACCTCCGAGCACTGGCACTTGCAAGCACCCAAGCATTCCCAGAACCAGGTCAGCCATTGCTTTCCCACTCACTGAAGTCCTCATGGCCTTCCCACGACTCTTCACCCCTCCTGGAGCCCCACAGAAACAGAGATTGGGCATCAGCATCCACGTGGATGAAGGCCGGCAGAGCATAGGGCCTCAAGTCTACTGACCACTACCAACTGAGAGCCAAGTGCGAGTCAAGATTCCCAATGAATAGAAACCCTTCCAGAAATTTAGTCGTCAGCCATTTCCAAAGGAAACAAGGGGTTAAAGCAGTGACTGAAAGGGCAGTGGTATTTACATAAGAAAGACCATGAGCACAAGCCCAGCTTGTATCAATATTAGCAATGACTAATTCAATCTGTCAAATGGGAAGAATTACGGGAGCTCTGGAATACGGGGAAGCTGCTGCAAAGCCTTCATTTCACAGACAGTCAATACTGAAAAGAAAAATAAACCACAAAAGCAACAAAAATCCCAAAGTACAGCTAGCAAGTATGAGCACCCCCAGCACTGTGTTCATCCCAAGATTCCTAAATTCCTCCATTGCTTCAGTAGGAACTTAATGAACCCCACAAATGCACTGCTCAAGGCACGGATGTGCCAACAGCTTTAGCAGCAGCTCCAAATAACCAATGCTCCCCTTGTCTCATCCCTTTTCCCTTTTTGCCAAATTTTTGCGGTAAAACATCAGGCCAAAACGTTGCAAGGATGCAGCAATCTGCTTCCACCTGAGAGCAAAGTTTTAACATGTGCTCAGATATTAACTTATTCTAAGTAAGATATTTTCACTTGCTTTCCTCTGACTCCCAATACTCTACACTGAAATTATACATTAGAATTCAATTCCCTTAATGCTGTATCTTCAGAAAAGATCTTTATACGAAAACAGCATAGAAGTCCAAAAACCAGTTTACTTCATTGCTTTTTAAAATTATCTTTTCCAAGATTTTTTTTTAATCACACTATTATAAATCTGGGTTATCTCCAGTTCACTGCTGAAACATATTATCAGTTTATACTCTTCCCTTAGCTAATCATTAAGCATAAGCAACATTTTGCAGGTTCAAAAAGTTATGAAGAGAATCTCAATAAGTTTATTATACATACACATCCCAGATAATAAAATTACTTACAAACACTTGTATATACATTTTACGCAGCTCAGGAAACAAGATGCAGAGATTGGAAAACGACTGAAATCAGCAAACGCACCTTTTGAATTGGGCCGTTTCCTCTACTTTTTTTCCAGAAGAAAATTACATGATAAAAAAAAATAAATTTCTATTCTTCTGGTTACCACTCGAATGCTCTTTTTCTCTTGCATTGGCAATACAGCAGCATTAACAGTGCAGTCAAAAATGTGTTTGTTTGCTGAACTGTATTTGGGTTAGATCCTGCTTTGTGATACAAAGCCCCAGTAGTGCAAAGCAGATATTATACCAGCTTATCTAGGCAATGGAGGACAACCCTCCTGCATAGGACACCCACCAGGCTCACCAGAAAAATGATGCTCAGACAGGTAAGCAATAAGAATATATAAATCCATGGCCTGTAGGATAACTTGTCTCACCTATAGCAGAAGTCCTTCTACATGCAGATTATTCTATCTGCCTCGTGAGGCCAGAAAAAGCCTGTGTGTATCACACCAAGGGATAACCTGCGTGTATCACACCACTGCCCGGCAGTGGGTCTGGCTAGCCAGACCCTGGAGGTGATGCAAACCAGCACCGTGGCTCAATTTTGGTCAAACAGCCAGTGCCAAAATTTGCACTAGTTAGATTTGCACAGCACCACTACTGAAGGGAAGGAGATGGTTGTGGTGCAGTAGGAGGCAGAATCTGGTGCCAGGTCTCAGTAAATGACAAAACCAAAACATGAAGTGATTCAGCACAGACAAACCTTTTCAGCAAAATATTTCCTGTCTTGCTATCATCAGCAGGAATGGAGAAATGCCAGTCCTCTCCTAGAGAGCACAGAGAACAGGAGACTGGGCAGCTGATAGTATTTGAAGATCACAGCACCTTAGTACCTGCATACCATCACTACACTAGAGGAGGAACATCCTCTGCTGTGTCGCACGCAGCATCGCAACAGCTAACAACCGCTAAGCTTTCAACAGTCAGGTAGCAGGCTAAGACGTGTCCTCTATCCATTGTTCCATGACTTCAACTCGCAGAAACAGGAAAAAAGATTAAAATGGAAAATGACAATATAGTCTGAAAAGTAACTACATAAAAATGTCATCACCTCATCCAGCAAGCCTGCTCCTTGCGTTGTTTTCAGTTAGAGGCAGGAAGCGTAATACTTTTCTCTGGCTCTAGTTCAGCAGAGCCAGCAGCCCCTCTAGGGGTTCCTCTGGATCCTATTCCTTGCCTGCAGGAGAGCTTGCCCTGAAGATGAGGTGACACGGCCTGGCATCCTTTACTGCTCAGTGTGCCAAAAACGGTCCCGAGAAGATATTACAGGACAGCACATTTGAAGAAGAGCCCTCAGCAAACTGAGCTGTGCTTAACTGAATCGCAGAGAAATCATGGACCTAAAGCCTTCCTGCGTAATGCTCACAGAAATGCTTTTCTGTTTTTTAAAACTGAGGTTCATTCAAGGTAACACATAGGGCAAAACAATGATGCAGGAAAGAGTGATTCAGGCACAAAGGTGGATGTGCAGCTTGTTCTGGTCTTTTTTTTGGTATTCGTGATGACAGAAGCCATGAACTTCAAGTAAGCATCTAAACATGCATTGTATAATTGCAATATAAAACTGACTCTAGTTCTCTCTCGTGCAAACCGATGGCGATGCAGGCTAACAATTGTACAGGATGCCTAATTAAAAATACCGGTAGTGCTTAGTCCTAATATCAGTTGTTAGTACAGGAGAACAGTAGTAATGTCTAGGCACTTAAAAGTTGACAGAGAATTCAAGAGTGCTTTCCCATGCTGCCTGAAAAATGTATCATCCAGTCTACAGCAGTATCAAATGCTTATTTCTAGGACTTAGAAACACAGTAAGAAAAAGGAGAGAATGTGATCTGCATGCAGGTTAGCCTTGCTGTGAGCTATCTGCGTGTCAAGAATATTTGCAAACTTCATTAATATAAATAAGGGCAGGGAGGAAAGAGATGGTTTACCCCAGAAGAAAACAGCATCAAAATCAGTCCGTGATGATTAAGCCTATGACAAAATGAGCAAGACAAGGAAAGGATTTTGCAAGTATTCCCATTGCTTCTCCCTAGGGTTAATTATTCGGATGTAGAAAATGCAGGACAACTTGGAAAGACAAAAACTAAACTTGCTTCCCAGGCCTTGCCACCTTTAATACCTATGACTGCTGACACTGAAAAGCCAGGTTAAAGTGTACATGACCTGTCAGAGCACGGTGCTCGCCATGGGATAGCTGTTTTCTGCTGACTGAAAACAAGGGAAGACAGCCCATAGTTCCAGGACCCGCAGGGTGCCATGGTAACCACTAGGACTCCAGCAGCGTGTGCCACCTGCAGACCTGCGTCCCCTTCGACTCCTTCATTTCCTGCCAATGACTTTGCTCTTCCTCTCCACTGCTGTTCTGACCCATAGAAATCCAGCCGATCATCTCTTTGCGCTTCATGCTGCGTCTGTTGTATATGGAGATCATTAGTGTGACATCAGAGAGCTGGAAGAGGGCAACCTGGAAGATGAAAGTTTCCTTGTAGACAGGGTTTGGCTGTCCTCGACGGATAGAGGTCTTGCAGCGAGACATCTCCTGGCCCATGGAGTTGAGCAGGCAGAGCTTTCCATAGGTGTCTAGGACAAAAAAGAGGAAATAATACATTTGGCACAGGTGACAGACTAAATGAAAGCCCTGAGTGGTCAAAATATACCCCAAAAACCTCCTAGTAGAGCAGCTTTGCAGTGAATAACAGATGAGGGCTGGACTGCTCTCCTTAGTAAAATCCATGGGATGAGAAGCAGAAGGTGAAAGCACCTCTTGGATTTCTTCCTATTCAGCTGGGGAGAAGAAAGGAAGGAAACTGATGCATGTTTCAGCCCTACTTTCTTGGAAAGAGATGGAAATCTGGTTCTCAAGCCTAGCAAGCCTGTCTAAGACCAACAGAAACTATGAGCATCTCTACAGATTTTCCATATCAAATGGTGTGTCTGCACCTTCCCTCCCTCTTCCTCACAACCAAGCTTCATTGGAGCTTGTCTTACCAGGGCTTCCCTTGGCTGCACTTGCCTCTCCACCACCTTCCTTTGGAAGAATGCCTCTATGACCTATTATTTGAGATAGCAAACAAAAAGGGTTCTGGAAAAGAGGGAAAGGAAACCTGCATACACAGTGAAATTATTTGATCTCGCATGATGGTTTCAAGGCTTTTTTCCAAATTCTCATCTCACTTTTTTGGTAGACTCAGGGTCAATTTTATTCACTATTTAAGTTAATACAAGGAGTAAAAATTCCTGTAGTAGATACAGGGAAGGGATGGCCCAAGTCAGTGTTCCTGTAAACCCACCCTGAAAAGTCTTGCTGCCTCCTGTGTTAATCAGTTCACCTCTGTTATGTGGTCGCTAATACCGTGGTCTCAGGCAGAGCTGCGCGGTCCTAATGCTCCACAGACCCAGCTCAGTGTAAGCTTTCACCTCGTTTTGCACGTGACAGTAACAGATCACTTGGCTAGAAAAGTCTCCTCCTAACCCCTTCATAATCTGCGCCTGGGTTTCTGCGAGTATTATTTCAGAGTGTGCCAAAGATAGGAAATAAATAACTAGCCTCCGTCTCTTGTCTACAGCATGTCTATCCTCTTCTGTTCCCGTTTGATGTGCTATTTTACGCACTTATCTACTGAGCAACACAAGGTGTGAAATTACACTTCAGGTGTGAAAACACTTCTGTGTCTCCAAAGCAAGGCTCTCCGCTCCTCTCAAACTGTTCCACTGAAAAAGCTGTCAGGAGACTGACAATCGAGGAGCAAATTGTGAGCCTGCACAGCTGTACAGCTATCGAGTTACTGCGGGGAAAGTTCAGTCCAATCATTAGCTGGGGGTGCCAGCTTGGCTCCCAGCGTAACACTGGAGATGAAGTAGATCTTGCCAACAACGACCTACTCATTAGACAGAAAGGCAGAGCTCTGACATGAAAGTTTCCTGATTGTATCTGGGAAGGAAGAACTGCGTTATCAAGAGGTGGACTAATTCCCACAGTAACATTCAGTGTCGGTGGTGCTGAGGGACTGAATTCTGTAACAACTTCAGACCCACGAGAGACACAAAGCCCAAGAGACGACTCTCACTTCTAGCTCGACTCAATGTGAAACCATGCAAGGTAACTACCAGACACAATCTCTTGCAGCACTTGTAGAGATGCCACATTGCTTTGCACTGACAAACCGTAACGTGCGCTGAGGCATTCCTCACGTGGAAGCCCTGGTTGCTGGTCTGAGGCTGCAGGGAACTCCCCGCAAATAAAAATAAGCGGGGAGTAGGGGTTTTATGGATTTTTTTTTTTAATGTGTTCACCCTTTTTTCTGTGAGGAGGGGATTTCAAAATAGTGAAAAATCACTGCCAGGCTGATTATTAAAATACAAACAAGCATCTAATTTGTACAACTCCCTGTCCGAATTTTAAATTTTTTCTTTCTTTCAAATTGAAAGCTTACATTTTTACATAATTTCAGTGCATTTTACAAACCAATTCCAATTCCAAACCAGCAGGGCTTGTTTCTGCTGACATGCAAGAGAGGTGAGTGCCGAGGCCCAGGAATTCATGGCGATGAGACCCCCTCTATTTGCTCCTGGCCCAAAACCTCCACTTCTCTCCAGATATGTCCCTGGTGTCATATCGCTTTCCTCGCTACCCTCTGAGAACTGCTTTGCTGAGGGTGAGGGCATTTGATTGGGATCACAGTAGGGGCTGGGAACAGTCAGCAAGGGCAGAGCTGAGGCACGGAGTCGCACTGGAAAGGTCCTGCCCCTGGACCCCTTGGCAGCTCCTGGGAGGATTTCCCTGGCTGTGCTGGGGCAGGGGATAGGCTGAGCAGAGAAGCAGCATGCAGCCAAGGTCCGCTACGAACAGCCTCACTGCTACCCCAGCTAAGCATGGCAATGTGCAACATAATTAACAGCAAACAAGGTACTTTTTTAGCTTAGCTTCCCATGCTGCTTCAGGGAAAGGTCACCCACATATGCCTGCTTTTCTGAGAAGATGGGGAGAGGACTGAGGACTAGATTTTCTTCTGAGTAAGCCTTGCTATCATCCTTCCTTCTGACTGCTGCCAGTATTGACAGCTCAGGTGCGATCCATCACATCTAACCACAGGTACATATGTTTAAGTGGTCCACGACAGAGAAAACCAAGTTATAGTAAATACCATCAAAGCAGCATTCAGCAAAGATCTAGTAGACAATGCTACCACTACAGATGATTTAGGTTTTAACACTAAAGCAGGTGCCACAGTGCCACAGCTACACACCTCATAGCATGCTGTTTCAGGATGTCCCAGTTAATTTTCCAGGCAATGAATGTACAAGTTTCTTGCAGTCAAACTCTAGGATGTCACATCGCTGACTGAGGCCTCAACTTTTGCAAGGGAGGAACAATATAGGTGGCTTTAAAGAAAACCGAGCATCATACAACCAATGACTTCAACCCAACAGAGATCGACGTCAGAAAATTAGGCTTTTTTCTTTGATACACATCAGATCTGCTACATAATCGTGCACCAAGGTCCTGTCTATACAGTATGAAGGTCAGTGGGGATTCTGCAGGTACCATGTGGATCGGGCAAGAATGTGCAGGCTGGAAGGAGACTACGCTCAGGGCAGAGCTCATACCAGGAGCCCTATTAATCCCCATATAAACACAGGCACAAAACCAGAGCAAGTGACAACTAAATCAAGCTGCTAGTTCTTCTCAAATTTATTCCACTGGGTGCATTTTACCAGCCAAAAGAATCAAGCTTGCCTGAACAGAAATAAAAGAGTAGGTGTGGATAATATATTTAGCGTCTGAAATTTGCTTTGTGGAGCTGGTACGTATGAGGCTGAGCTGTTATTTTGCTTCACTAACTAGATTTTAAGTTTGTGGTTTGCCCCTACTGCATTGTGCTCCTCCTTGCAGCATCTTTTTAGGTGTCTCATCAGGAAACACTTCCTAATTCTCCTTGTGGTCCAGTCTGGAGCTCTGAGATGGAAAGCTCTCCCCTTTGGTTGGCTTTGCCAAAGAAAATCCATCCCCAGATACATGGTGAAATCAGTGGAACTACAGCAAGGATGAACTCGCATATTTACTGAGGAATGTATGTGTGAGAGCATCTATTCATTATGCGGGCAAACATTTTCCATCTAATTACATGCTCAGACCCAGTAATGGCCTCATTACTGTGGTATCTCAGCACTTTACGTTCTTCAGTGTATTTACTTGCATGCCACCTCTGTCAAGCATAAAAAGAGAGGAGAAATTAAGGCTTACGTTCTTTAAAATGCCTAAGCGCTCACCTTCTATTTAGGCACCTATCTCACTGACATGAAGAAGGGCAAGGCCTCTTAATATCTGGGAGTGTCTGAGACTGCAGCTTGCCCACAGTTACACAAAAGTCTGTCAAGAAGCAGGAACAAGGTCTAATTTTGCTGAGACCAATTTTAGCACCACATCCACCGGGCTCTCCTTTACATACAGGCTTTGGAACAGCAGTTCTTGCTACAGATCATTTTTACTCCAAACTCATCTGTCATTTCTGGTATGAGTGGATTGAGCAATGTTCACGTGTACATAAAATATCAACACCTCTGCATTTAATACTAGAATGAAAAGCACTAAATCAAGGAATGCTGCAAGAAGCCAGACACATTTTGGGCTGGTGCTGCATAATCTTACTCCAGAGGTTTGGCCAAACCTCTCCTCGTGCAGACTGCTCTGTCTCCATCAACGCTGCCCCAACCATAAAACACCTCTTGAGAGCTCATCTGCAAAGGCAATCGGTTTATCCGCGATTCTTCTAATGACCCATTTCTGTCATCATCCTGCTAAGGGAACTAACTGATAATGACAACTCAAGGGAATAATCAACTGTAATTTAGATGTTCCTGTTTTTGGAGCAGGGACCATAGCGGGCATTCTGCTTTCATTTACCCTGCGCTCCGCCATTATTAATAAAGCTGACCCATGAACAAAAACACTGCAATACAAAAGTATCCAACCCCCTGCTTGAGTTTGTATTTAGAAAGGAAATAAACAACCAAAGACTTCTGACTCCTCAGGTCTGTGGACTGCAGGGTACAACACAAGTGCTGTACGGACTTTCCCACCCGCGCTCCAGGCAAGCTAGCTCATTTCCAAAAGCAGTATAACCATGTCAGCGTGCTGCAATCCAGACGAATAACACCCGCAGTGAAATAAAGCCTTGGGCCTGGAGCTTAATTTCACCCAGCTGGCGTGCCCACACTCCTAGCCTACATAATAAACGGCAGCATCGTGTGGCAAAGCAGCCCCAGAGCTCAACTCCGTGCTGCTCTGTACAGCACAGCTCAACACGAGGTCTCGGTTTGAGACCCAGAAGACCACTGCTCCACTAGTCATGGCTGCACCTCCCCATTAAACTGGCAGTGGGGCAGGAAAGCTCTGAACCTGGCTCACTGCAGCTGGATTGGGAAAAGAGCAGGAAGGAGAATTAAACCCAAGCTTTTGTTCCCAAACCCACATCGTGAAAGTCTGGATTAGGCCAGAGGCAGCTTGTGGCCTACTCTATAAACCATACAAGAGCTGAGGAGCCAACTTTCCTTCCCCTATTCCACCGAGTCTCTGTTGCTCAGGTCCCCTCTCCTGTGGCTGGCAGCCATCACACAAGGCAGAGGCTGGGATCTGGCAGCCTTCTCCACACATGAGTTATCAGAGAACAGATCAACAGCACCTTTAATTTAAAAGGCAGCAGAAAGGAGCGCTCCGCACCTTTGCCCTGAGGGGAGGTAATTGCCACCATCAATGACTTGTTTTGTGCAAGGAGAGGAGGGCTCCCTGGAAGCAATGCCCCGGTATCTCTGGAAGGGAGGCTGCTCCAAGCTCAGTTCGTTGGTGATCCTCCTCTGCTGCCACAACACCCCATGTCCACTTCATTTTACAGTGCCAGCCTTCACCTGGGACACGCATAACACAGACACTTCCAGATGTACAAGATGACTTTCTTCTAATAAGGGCATTTCAACACCTCCCACAACATACACTGAGCTTTATGCATTGCTGCTGCCTCAGAGAGGAGGTGGGAATTTGAACTGGGAGCGTATCAGAACGCATGAATGCACACCTTCTCAGCCATGCAACGGTAGTGGCATGATGTAAGGACGCTTAAGCCTGGCTTTTCTCACCTCCAGCAGTGGTAACCACAGGCATGGCCTTATTATACAGTCTGTCATCAGATCTCTTGCAAACACTGCTCTGTAGAGTCACTGCAGATTTGCACTAAACATTCAGCTCCAACTGAAATTTGGAATTAGGAGAGTTCTACCCTGGAAGCAATGGATTTGTCTTCTGCTTGTTTTCAGAGGGGAAAAAAAATAACTTTTTTGTCTTGTTCACAGCTGTGGAAGTGGGAGAGGCATCACCATACAAATGCACTCCTTTGATTCAGAAATATCTTCATTTTTATACCAAGTGTAACATGGATTATACTTTTAATAGACCTTTTAGAAATAGAAAACTATTGAAAACTGTACTGGATAACTGCATGCTATGACTGGATGTCTAATTATCATGGAACATTCCCCACAAAAATCTCACAATCACCCCTTGAAAGTCCATTATTCTGTGACTTGCTTCTCTGAGCCTAATCACCCCCAGGTCTCACATGTGGTGGGAAGAGCTGTACCAAGCCAGTCCACCCACCCAACAGTACCCAATACCACATGCCTTAGTAAGTCTATAAAAATATGGCAAATCACTGGTTCTCTCCCAAATATTCTCCCAGTCTCCAGCAATTTGTGAGTCAAGAACTTCCTCAATCAGAGGCAGTGTCTTCATATTTAATGGTCCTCGGTGGATCTTTCTTCATGAACTTGCCCTGTGCTGTACCAAACTCAAGTAGACTTGTAGCATCCACAACGTTCTGCAGTGAGGAACTTGACAGCATAAGTGAAGAGCTGTCTCCTCTTCAGGACCCACTACCTCCTCGCTTCATTTTATGATCCGTTGGTTTTGTATCAGGAGAGACAACGAACAAGTGTTGCCAATTCACTTTCTCAATGACACTTATGATTTCATAGACCTCCATGAAATCTTCCCCTGTCTCCCTTTGTCATAGCATCATCGGAGGCGCAGTCTATTCAGCTGCAGCTCACTGGAAGCTGTTCCCATACCCCTGATTGTCTTGGACGTTCCTCACCACATCCTTCTGCTTCTGACATATTCTATTTGAATAGAGGGAGCCAGAACTGTATGCAGTATTCATTACACCGGTGACTGTATATTTACAGTCAAATATCCATTTTTCATTTTGTTCTCTGTATATTTCTAACCCTTAATTTGTTTTTTTCACTACTACTGCTGATCTTTGAGTGGACATTTTCCTGGAGCTATTTACTATAAGCCTAATATTTCACTTCCAAGTTGCTCTTAGTCCATTCAGATTAAGTTTGAATTCCGCCCCTGCCCCCATGACTACCTTCCACTCATCCACCCTTCATCTTCCACCTCGCTGCCCAGCTGCTCATTACTGCAACATCCTTCTGGGGCTCCTTGCAGCTGGCCTCAGCTTTACTACCCTGAACAAAACTTTCTCAGCTGATCTTATTGTAAGTTTATTCAAGCTATATTTAAGGATAGGCAACAAAAAGATGCAGAAGGAGAGGTGGTCTTGTACTGTGACTGACTGGCAAGTACTCAGCAGCAAGTAGCTGCCCGGCGTCTCTACTGCTCTGTTAACCAAGATCTCTGGAGGACTGACTCCGCCCCAGCTCACCCTGGTACAGGTCCCCCTTCTGTTACCGATGAGATAGAAGCATGAATTATGAAGCTTCAGAAGCTCAATCAAGTTCCCTGTTCAGAGCAAGATACACAGGTTAAAAGTTAATTTTTTTAATTCATCTTCCTGGCCTGATTGGGAGTAATTAAAGAAATCAACCTGTGCCTTAGTTCTCCAGGAACGAAACAGGGATAATAACTGTCCTTCCCTCACAAATAAGTTGATAAAATAAAATTCACTAATGGCTTTCAAGCACTCTGATACCAGAGCAACAAATACCATGTAAGGATCCTAATTTTTCTATGGGAGCATCTTCTGTACTTCTTGGCATTGTTATCTGTGGCTCAGGTAGATGTTTGTTTTCAGACGAGTTTTTACTCCAAGAACTTCTCCTGTTCCCAATAGAAATCCTGATAGCTTGTTCTCTCCCTCCTGTCTTTTCCAGCATTAATGCTATTGTATTTGTTTAATGGGGTTAATATGCTGCTGGTATAATAATGATCATGTACAGATGTAATTATTATGTGTGATTAATTCTGCAGCTGCTGAAAAGCTTAGAGGACTTTTCTTAGGCGAGGGAATATCTTTACAATAGTCCTTCTTAAACTGCATTACACACAGACATAAACCCCCAAAGAAACACAGAAGGGGAAAGAACAAAGGCTGGATTAGAGGAGAGAGCGCTGCACCCAGCAGAGCAGCTGATGAAGATTAAACATCATGTGGGCAGAGACCATCTCTGTTGCATGTTTATATACTGACTAGCACAAATGATTGCCGGTCCATCACTACAATCCCAAGGTACTACTACCATGACATAGTATGCAACTGGTTATAAATTTTTAAAGATGTGTCTGCCAGTGGTGTAGGCTTCTCCTGTTACTTTTTTTATAGCAAACATCCTTTAAACAGACACACTGGGTTTTGTTCTAAGAAGATACAACACCACAGACCAAAATATGAACCCCTACACACTGCTAGCACAGGTTAATGATTTTTACAAGAACCAAAGAGAATGAGGAGCACAGCACACAAGCCATTAGCACTAAAACACCAAGGGTGTCCACATCTGACAAAACTGTAGATGCTTTTCTGCATGAGGCTTTTTGGCACACGCTGGTAATTTACAGTCCGATGCTGCAGCCATACTCTTGAGTGCTCTTAAGTGCTCTGAGTGATAATGGATCTATTTGCGTGATCAGGGATTGTAGACTCAGACCTATAACTCAGCATGTTCCCCACAACAATACCTGGACACTTATCCTTGACCAAACTATCCTTAAATCCCACATATGTGACCTGAAGAGAAGACACTGCCTGCAAGATTTATGTCTCTGTAAGCTGTCCAGCTGTTTTCTAACCCAGTTATTACCTATATTGTAGATAGGTGGGGGTCAGTCTCTTCTCCCAAGTAACAAGCGATAGGAAAGAGGAAACAGCCTCGAGTTGTGCCAGGGGAGGTTAAGGATGGATATTAGGAAAAATTTCTTCACTGATAGGGTTATCAAACATTGGAATAGGCTGCCTGGGGAAGCAGTGGAGTTGCCATCCCTGGAGATATTTAAAAGACAGGTAGATGTGGTGCTTAGGGACATGATTTAGTGGTGAGTTTAGCAGTGTTAGGCTGATGGTTGGACCTGATCTTAAAGGTCCCTTCCAACCTAGATGATTCTATGATTCTGTGTAAGCACATATGACTTTGGTATTTCCCTGACTCAGTTTAAAGGTTTAAGTGAAGGAGAAGATGTGTCCAGGAAAAACTGAGATGTGCACAATCTTCCTTTCCTTCTCCATAAAACCATTTGTTTTAGCTTCTGCAGTCTTTAACATCTAAAATCACCAATGACCCCGTCTAGTTCCTTCTTCTGCACACAGTGAAATCCCTGTGCAAGGATGCCAAGGGGGGAGCATGCACGCTGCAGGAGAGGCTAAGCTCACCTGTGCAGGACCACAGGTGGCAGAGAAGAGGGTCAAGGTGGGCAAAAAGCACAGATGGGGAATTTGCTGTCGTGCAAGACTCTCCTGTCATTCCCCAAAGCTGCAGCTGTCAGCAGCAGACAACACTCAAGCCACTGGGCTGCGACAGGACCACATATGGGTACTGTATAGGCTCTGTGCATGCAGAGCTGGGAATGGAGATGGATTCTGCTAGTTGACTTCTCTCAATGGCTGCCCTGAATAACAGTTTGGCCTTGGTGTTTAAGTGTCCCAAAGCGTTATTATATCTCAAATCCCTATGATATTTTAAAGAAATAAATCACTCCCTCTGAGCCTCATACAACAGAACTGCAGATAGGATGTATTTGAGAAAACACAAGGGCTATTTGCTCACTCTCCAGAAAGGGAGATAGCAGTTTAGTTTTCACCTGGTGAAGGACTATCGAGCATCTCATTCAGCCACCAGCACGTTTCAGACAGTAATGATCGGACCTCACAGAACTCCTCTGCCTACAGGAGTTGTCTGTGAAATGCTGCTCCAGTATCTGAGACAAGTGCTGGTCGTCTTCCTTCTTTTTAACTTCTTTCAGTTTCTGCTTCACTGGGTTTTCCTTTTCTCACCACGCTACTGGGAACTTTATAGGTGCAGAAGAACAACACAGAAGGCAGAAGCAACAATGTGACTTGGAATAAAAATAGCAGATTGTGATAGGCTCAGAATTTGCCTGTAATCATTTATGAATTTCTGTGTTTCACCTAAAAAGTGATCTAACACTGAGAGATACTGATCTGACAATGCAAAAGTTGATCTGGATACAGAAAGGATGTGAAGAAACAACTCAGGATAGCCTTAACAGCAAAGATGGAAGAACTGTTATGAAACAATGTCAGGACTATTAGTTTCGGTGGCTGACAGAAGACTTTGGCCAGCTTATCAAACCGATTAAACTAGGTTTATCTGAAGCCCTACAAACACAGAAATGGAAAATTCAGGCAGAATTTAAAATGAAAGATCCCTCAAGGAACGCCTCCTTTTCCCATCTCATCAACCAGACCAAAATGCTTATCAGGTTTAAAGATGCTGCCAACCAAGCTACTGCACTCCTGTGTGCTCCACAGCTAAAAAGCTGAATGTGACATCTAATCAAGGCAGCTAAACTTTCCCATGCTGAAAGCTAACCTGTGCACGCACTGCTAATCTGCCAAACCCCATCCCACCAGAGGCCCAGGACAAACACAACTCCCCAGCACTGACAGACAATGAATTATAAGGTTGCTCAGCTGATTGCAACACGTGGAGCTATACAACATGCACCCAAGAAGACATTTGTTAGAAGAATACAAAAAAAGTCACTAATTTGGTCATAATATTGCAGGTAGTAGGCTGGAGGGCAATTATTTGAGTTCTGTGCAGTGAAGACATTTCATTTATGGGAGAAGAGTGGGCATTACAGATGCCTGACCCAGCCAGACAGAAGACAACTGGTGCAGGGCCTGATTTAAGAACAGAAGTGCTGCATAATCCACATCTTCAGGCAGCTAAGAGATAAAACTCCAATACCACAGGTAGATACACAAAAACACGCCAGAAAAAAACTGCAGCAAATCAACATGGACCTATATTGGGACTACTTTAATTTCATTTCTGAGAATAAAACTTTAGAACGTAGCTATGCTGCAGCATATATAAACACTGGTGAGCTTGCTTGCTAGAGCATGTGGTAAGACTCTTGTCTCAGTCTACCTTTGCTTTAAATTACTAAAAAGGTCCCAACGTGAAACCTTTTAATAAAACGTGTACACGCAAACAAGAACATGTCTTTAAGTAACTCACATGGAGACCTACGTTGCCACAGCTAATACAAGACCAGCTAGGGCTATGCAGACTGGGGTCATGTGTTTTACTGTTGCATAGACTTGCCCTTAATTCTCAAGAGACGGACTGATGATACAGATTATTTCTGTAATATACTGAAGTATAGTTTAGCGGAAACTTAAGTTTTCACGTCCGTATACGGAAATATTACACAAATGTTTTGCTAGCTCTGGGCCAAAGAGCACAGAATCTTGCAAAAGCAATCTTAGCATTTTGCAAGCTGGAGACACTACGTCAAAGTCGGTGAATGCAAGGAACTGTCAAAGGTTATTACCTTTGGCAGGCAGGCAACCACATCACAAAAAGCAAATACACCAACAAACAAAAAAAATGTTATTTCACATCGCCATTAGCTGCCGGTTTCAGACAGGAGACAAAAGGACAATGTAAGATGAATACAGCACTGCCATTCAACCCCTGAATGAGGCACCCCAGCAGCAGTGCAGATAACACCATGCACTATGGCTGCATGACACCATCTATATCAGGGACATTAACACCGTCCATCCACTATCCTTCTCAAGAACTAACTACAGCTCAAGCACTAACTAAACCTATTGTAAGGCAATCTGCATTTTTTCCTTTATGTGTTGGAGGAAGGGGAACTCAACTGTTGCAACCCAGAAGAAAAACTTGCAAATCTTCTTTCTGCAGAAGGTTTTCTTGTGCGGCAGCAGAGAATTCACAGCAACAGGATCAAAGCACCCAGGGCCCAGAGCACTGGGTCACCTAGTGCTCAGCAGCACAGCAAGGGGACTAAACAAAGCACAGCCCTGGGAAACACATAATGGCACTAGGCAGGGCCTCTGTAGGTCACACAGTAACATATAATAACCTGAAAAGAGCTTCTTTCTCTTTATGGATCTGCTGAGAATTACTCTGTGCTTTGGGTATAATAGCACTTTTACCATAATCAGATGTTGTAAAGGTATATGCAATAAAAGAGACATTCGGGTATTACCGTCCCGTCAGCTGTGTCTTCATACAACTGCCTCCAATTACACTGTAAAATTCACCAGCACATGTATTTGACATTATGCTTTTAATTTTCAATCAGATACTCTACATGGAAACCCAGCTCAGAAATGACATAATTGAATATCTTGAGGAAGAAAATAAAAAGCAAATTTTGACTCAATGGTGTTATTTAATAGCAGTGAAAGTACTTACCAGGTGGCCTATTAATTGCAAGGTTTCGGAAATGACTGCCTTTGATCATCTCCACTGACAGCCGCCCCGTAGTGGCATTGTACGACAATCCCACGAGCAGCTCTGGCACCCCTCCATGCGACAGGGACTGTGTTGAAGAAGCGCTATCACTGTGAGAGACTGCTGACAGACTAAGCTGAGAGTCTGCACTCTGAAAGGAAAGAGCACCGAAAGTCTCATCAGGACATCCACCACCACCCTCCCTTAATTTATATCTTGTAGCCTTGTTTAGTAAGATCTCTTAAGAAATGACAATGACTAAGAATGAATTATGATGGGGCACCAGAAGAATCAGAGCATCACTTTTACAAAAACACATCTCTGAACTTTTTCTTTAAAGATGAGGAGCTCTGCGTAATGTGTTATCACTAGCATAGATCAAAGCCTCTGAGATAAGCATACATCCTACTACATGAAATGCACAGTAAATCTCCTTGACAATGACTTTTGGATGGAATGCATTTTGCAGTTTGGGTTTTTTTGGTCATGTACTGTGTATTTTCTTACTTTCTTTCCTCGCTACCATGATGCTCTCTCTACCCCCTCTTCACCCAGAGTATGATGTTTTATTCATGTCGTGTGCACAACCTCTCACCAAGCTTTTTGTAGACAATGAATCACGACAGAGCTCATCTACACAAATTGATTGGCATAGCCAGAGCTGGATACAACTGTGATGTGCATGGAAAACTATGAAGCAGCACAGCCAGTTCCTCCTCACATGACCCACCTCTCCACTTCCATCTGTCATGAAAAGGAACTAATTGCTAAGCCTTGCTGGTGACATGGAAACTGCACAATGCAGAGATTCACAAGCTAGTAGCTAGTGACAAATGAGATAGCTCTTGCACTGGCAGTAGTACAGGTCCACTAACATAATGGTCCACAAGAACTACTGTCCTTGTTGAAATTAAGACATAATTAGCCTTGGTGGTTCCAGGACCAACGTACTATTTCTGCCTGGCACAGCATGTAGGTGTAGTACATCCACGTGATTTTGTGTAAGCTTGCTAGCTGAGCTGTTGTTAATAAGGCACGGCTTTGTGTAGGGACGACATGCCCTGTGCTTCCCCTTACTGATAACTTTTTAAGTGACAGTAAAACAGATCCACCAGTTGCATTTTAACAGCCCTGAATGAAAGATATCAGGTACAGCTAGTCCCCATTCACCAGATGAATAACTTTACAGAGTCCGTATTTCTTTCATCAAACTTACGCTCAAATTACTCCTTGGCTCCAAGACCAATGTCACCTTCACTTCCCCTTCCTGGCCGATGTTGCTCAGGTAGAACAACTGCTCTCCCATCATCTTCTCTCCAATCATCTTGTGCACTGCATAGAGGCGGAAACGAATGGCGTGGCTGCTTAACTCCTCTGGCTCCAGCTTACTGAAGGTAATTTTATCCTTGAAAATGGGGATGGGTCCTCTCTGAACACTTGTTTTGCCCCTCTGTTTCTTGCTGGGCATCAGGACTGTGTGCACTTGCCAGGTGTTCACACCACTGCGGTCTTTGTCTGGGATATCCCTGGCCTCCAAGATAGTAACTACTAGCTTTTGACTTGAGGCTTTATAGTTGAAGATGACATCTAGATCACCACATTTACAGATGGGCTCACGAGCACCATGATAAGCTGGTACACTGCTCACTTCATCATGTTCCTGCAGAGAGAAGGAAGAAGTAAAACCTCCATTAGAGTTCGACTGCCTCTGTGATCCCAACTCTATTTAAAAAAAAATTCTTCTCTTCACTTGTGCTTGCAAGTGTAGGCAGTTGCTCTGCAAAACATGAGGAGGAACTTCTCTACTTTGAGGGTGGCAGAGCACTGGCACAGGCTGCCCAGAGAGGTTGTGGAGTCTCCCGCTCTGTAGACACTCAAAACCTGCCTGGATGCCGCCTTGTGCAACCTGCTGTACGTGACTCTGCTTGGGCAGGGGGGCTGGACTAGATGATCTCCAGAGATCCCTTCCAACCCCTGCCATTCTGTGATTCTGTGATTCTCTGAAAATAAAGATCCCACTGTTTCTTGAAAAGCCAGTGCTAGTTAACTGCCTGCTTTTGTGTAATATTCCCCATATAATCTAGTAAGCAACAGCCCTTATTGAAACATTTCCAAAAAAAAGTTTCATCAATATTTAAGTGCTTTGCAGGAGACCGTTAATTTGAAAAAATTCTATATAGGGAAAAACTAAACGAAGGTTTTTTTAAAAAATGTTGTTCATGCCAAATTTGAGGCATTAATAAAACTTTTTGGGTTGATTTGATTAAAAAAACACAACAACTTAACCTATTACTTTGAACATACACTGCAATTTTTTCAGAATGGCTTTTTTTACATTACTGAAAGCAAACAATTCAGTCAAACTTGCTGATTTTTTTGATATTTTGTTCTGTTGGAAATTAAAAAAATTAAGGACTGTATTCAATTTGATGGGAGGAGAAATCACCATGTCAGAATTTCTTGCAGTATGGAAATTCCATTTCTAGATGCTACCCTATAATTCAATACTTTTCCTACAGCTAAAGCAATGATAATCGAGAAAAACAGTCTCATTAAATACATATTGATTCTTTATTCTCTTTTTAAATCTCCCAAGAGAAGCATCTGTTCCTTCTGTTCAGTATGGATACTAATACTTTCAGAATAAAAATTCAAAATAAACAATCAGAACATGTGCAAACAAATTCACACACAATCTTTCACCCACTTTTGAAAGAAAAGTCATCTTGATAAAACAAGACAAAAAACATGGATGCTCACCTTACCTTTTGATGAGTGGGTGTGTGCGTTTCTGTTCAAAAGTGCTTTTCTATCTTAGAGCTAGAATGTGCTTCATGTGATAAAGGGGTTGCTATAGTGATCAATGATTTGTATTTAAACATGAGTATACACTGTACTAGGGAAAGATTTTCAGTTAATAGCCAGAAGGTGAATTAAGGCCTGTCACTAGCAGTCTGAGTCACCCTCCTCCTCAAACATTTATCTTCTTTCGCATTTCAAGTAACGCTTCTTTTCAACATAGGAATCTCATTGTTCAGAGTAGGGATGATGGGCCGCAAGACTTCTGATGTAATTCTCTTCAGAAGTGTCTAGGGTGGTATGTGTCTCAAACAAGACCTCGGACAAACATCAAAATTTGTATTTACTTCCTGTCAATCTACTTTTCAAGTGCTCGGATTCATCTGCCATGACGTGCAAAGCTCCGGCTTTTCGTATTTTCATAAGTGTCTAAGGGATTTTTGCATATGAATACCAAAGTCCCTGCGTGCCCATTAGTGATGGAGACCTGCTGTCATACAACTTGCAGAAGTAATATCAAAGAGAGAAAAATCAGTGCTTGGACAGCACACAAAATGACCCATAAAAGTGCCTTTTTGTATGAGCAGCAGGCTGCAAAGACAAAAATGCAAGGCAGGGCAGGTTGCCTGGAGAGAACGTGATGTTATGCAAATGTTAAGTGCTGCTGTGTAGCTGTTATTTCTGTCTGGTTGATGAAATAATATTTAAGAAGGAAATGCAAGCGATTGTGCTTGATTCATGTTTCCCTCCGCATGTTCATCCCTCCCCACTTTCATCTGTGTATTGAGGAGATGGAATCAAGGCACATTTGAGAACTGCTGCTAAAGAGTGGAGACAACTGTGCTTGTGACATAGCATTGCTTTCATCCACATGTCTGAGCTGGAGAATGCAAACTCCTACACGTCATGATAAACCCACAGGTACGAGGACACAAGAGGCACCTTCCTGCCCCAACAGGACCAAATATCTCATCTTCGGGCAGTGTGCAGGGCAGACTGAAAGTCAGCTATCTGTTTTTTGACAGAACAGCTAGAAAGGATCTGGATTTCAGGAAATCTCAAATTGTGCTACTATAGCTGTGGCAAAGAAAACCGCATGAACTGGAGGCAGAGAGAGAAAGAGAAATGTCAAACTGTGGCAGTAACCTTTCCATGGGCAACCAAGCTTTAGAGATCTCACGGGCTGGCACTTTCAGAGAGCGCTGTGCTATCTGCGACTCACCCCTGTACAGGTTTCCAGCACACAAAGCGTACGGATGCTCAGTCTTCTTTCTGTGGAAGTAATTGACAGAATTCCCCTTGGCTTTTGGAGCTCAGCTGCAGCTATGAGCCCTTTGTGAACGTATTGGTTATACAGACACTTAACCCAGAATCCAAGGAAAGTGTGGGGTTTAGACACTTCATCTGAATTTCTTTCTTTCCCTCTTCCTAGCACAGTTGTTGAGATGTCAAGCCAAGTGTACTGATTGATACTGTATGTCTAACCCGGTCATTCAGGACAGCCAATATCCACTTCACTAGGTAGAATAAGTCCATTTCTGCCAGAGAAACCTAAAAGAGCAGCTAATTATGGACAGGGCTTGAAATGGTACTTGTGGTTCCACTGCAGGGGCATAAAATTATCATTTTTGTCTCTAAAGAGACTTCCTTTGAGTGGAGCATAATAGCGCTTGGACATTTCTGGCATGTCAGAACATCTAGTTCCTGCAATAAAAAGTCTTTCATTAATCTACACAATACCTTTGCATAAGAAGCTGCTTGTAGTAGATAAACTGGGACTTGGGTGTATCTGCTCCCTGATGCTATAACCATTCTTTGCATTTTTTAAAATGTAGATACTAAGAACAAAATGAAAAGATGTATCCCAAAGAAATATAGGAGGCCACTGGAGACACTGTGACACATGCGACCCGTGGCAACGTACAACAAATGTGGCAAAGGAGAAATGAGCCTCAGACGGGCAGACAAACAGCGTGTGTCAGAGGCACACAGCAAAGAGAGGGCAGGGCTGCTGCCGCACAGAGCTCCCCTGTGTTGTGTAGTATTTTGTGGGACTGGTATGTGCAGCAAACCAAAATGCTGTTCAAAACACCCCTTAGGGCTGCAGCATATGCACTGAGGAGCTGCTTTCCATCTCTAATTGACTGCAGGCAGTGTGATCTGAGGAAAGGAACCTTTCCCTCAAAGCCTTATTGCTCGGAGTGTGGTAGAGGTATTAATTTCCACAGCTGAGGAACAGTCTCTTTTAACTCAGGCAGAAGATAAGACCTTTGTGCTGTTCTTTTAATATGTCTGATGCAGGCTGATATTTTTTTCACCAATTTAGTCTTGTGGTAAAATAATAATGCAAACCAACACATCACAGAAAGATTACAAGAGAAAGGGGGGATGATAAGTCATCAGGTATTTATGATGCCTTAAAATCTTCAATGTTTTCTGGAGGCTTCAAAATAAAGGCACAGAACTAAGGGAAAGCAGAGGAGCTCTCAGGCTCTCTCCTTCCCTGGAAGGATGCCTTGTATCTATGGGAACCAGAGTGATGGTCACTTGACTAAGTCACAGGCCATCCCCACCAGCTGCCTGCAGCTTTCCAGATGCCTCCCATTGTCTAAGCCATAGAAACCACCTGGAAAAAAGAGGCACAGAGCTGACCCAGTGACCACACAGCATCTCCCTGCACGTACAGCCAGTAACAAAGCCCTGGGCTATTGCTAAAGGATAGTAAATGCTGTCAGGCAGCTGATGGCTCCAATTTCACTTCAGAGATTGCAGTAAGAACTCAAGCAATAGCACAGCTCCTTTGAATGAGTGTTAGTAGCAAGAGGTAAAATACAAGAAAAAGGGGAAACACATAGAGAGAGGTGTATGTTCATGCACACATGCACACAGAAGTACCATTATCTTGTGCTGTGCCGATCAATTTTTCCCTTCATTTCTCCCCTAACGTTTTTTGGCCCCCAACATCCTTCAAAATCTTACTCTGTATGTAATAAATGACAATTCACCATACCTCCGGGGTCCAGGCCGATGAGCTGTCAGTAGCATCATTTACTTCAAATCCCTGGGTGGTAAATGCTGTCTCCATTTGCAAACGTCCTTCCGTGGCTTGCTGACTAACGCCATCAGCAGTGCTGGACTCCATTCTGGGCCCTTTATGCTGCCCAGTGACCCTACTCTCAATTGTTGCTCTTGAATCAACAGATATATGGTCATCTTCACAATAGGATAGGTTGTCTTGGTAACTCAGTTGGCTTAGTCCATCCAGATCTAACAATTTCCAGCAAGAAAATAATTTCAGAGGGATTAGAATAAATTCCTCCCCCTCTACCTCCCAAAATGTGAGTTTCTCTCCTTTCTTTTCTTTTTTTTTTTCCCCCCTCATCTCCAGTGTATGCAAGAGACAGTTTCTACTTCTGAGTATTGCAGCACTGAACTTACAAAATAACAAACCCTGTACAAATCAGCATTTGATGGAGTGGACTTGGCTGTTTCACACTCCATCCTGAACTGAGAAACCAGTTGCCTTTACTTGAAGAAGTTAACCAACAAATGCGATTAACAATGGAGCGTTTGGGATATTCAAGTACCTTGGGGATGCTTTGCAGCCCCAAAGCAATTGCTTCCATGAAAACACAGGTCAGAGAAATTAGAGAAAAGCACAGCATAGGCCTGATGAACATATATCAGCAATTTCCTTCTATGCAGAAGGAGAAGGAGGAAGACAGGACAGGAGTTACCATTACCTTCAAGGGGAGGGTGCTGGTGAGAAAAAGAGTTTCACGGAGATAACAGAGTGCCACATATCACCCATCCCTGAGAGCTTGGGTGCACATGACCAGCCCCACAAGCCAACGAGGAATCCCCAAATCCCAAGTTTGGGCTAAATTATCCCAAGGGTAACTGAGGGGACATGTGTTCCCTAATTTCCTGCCTGCTTTAATTAGTTTCAATTAATTTGATCCTACACACTTACTCCATGGGCTAAAGTAAGATTCATTAATAAGAATAAAATAATCTTCTTGGTTCAGACTACAGATTCCTTCCCTGCACCACTGAAGTCTCTATTTTGAACACCAGGCACTTTTCTCTACTTGAAGGCATCGGTACGAGCTCTCTGGGTGGAGTGACACAGACAATTACATGTGCAGGGACACAGATGAAAATAACATCATGATTTGGCCTTGAATGTGTTCTGCAAGCACTTCAGAAGAAAACCAGGGACCTTCCTCCTCCTAACGCATCTGACACCAGGCCTCGCTTTAGGAACACAAAGATTCTGCCTCCATCTCTTTCAAATAAGCAAGGAGCAGTCACAGTAAAAGAAAAAAAGTTGTGCTACCAGACAGCTGATGACAGTAATGAAAACAAAATTACTTCCTTTGCAAACACAGCTATTTGAGGTTTAAAGGTCTCACAGAATGGTTGAGATTGGAAGGAACCTCTGGAGGTCATCTTGTACATCCCCCTGCCCAAGCAGGGCCACCTGCTTGTTCATCCTCAAGCTTGCACATTTGTTCTCAAGGTCATTACTATAGAACAAAAATTTTTTTCACATTTAGTCTCCAACTCAAATCTTTAAAAAGCAATATTAATTATTGTGTTTAACAGAAAATACTATGCTTGGTTCAGATGAATCAATGTTTTCATCCCTGCCCAATAAATGAGACACAGAACCTGGTGACAACTGACACAGAGAAGGCTGAGGTACCCAACAACTTTTTTGCCTCAGTTTTCACTGGCAATTGCTTGTCCCGCATCTCTCAAGTCCCTGAATCTCAAGGCAGGGACTAGAGGAATGAAGTCCCACCCATTGTAGGAGAAGATCAGGTTTGAGACCCTCTGAGGGACCTGAACATATGCAAGTCCATGGGACTTGATAGGATGTATCCCAGGGTCCTGAGGGCACTGGCTGATGTAGCTGCTAAGTCACTCTCCATCATACTTCAAAAGTCATGGCAGTCAGACGAAGCCCCCAGTGACTGGAAAAAGGGGAATTTCACACCCATTCTTTAAAAGGGTAAAAAGGAGGACCCTGGGGACTACATCAGTCAGCATAACCTCTGTGCCCAGTAAGATCATGGAACAGATCTTCCTGGAAGATATGTCAAGGCATATGGATGACAGGAAGGTGATTACACACAGTCAATATGGCTTCACAAAGGGCAAACCCTGCTTGACTAATCTGGTGGCTGCTGATGATGGAGTGACTGCCTTGGTGCATAAGGGAAGAGCAACAGATGTCATCTAACTTGACTTCTGTAAGGCCTTGACATGGCCCCACACAATATCCTTGTCTCTAAATTACTGAGATAGGGATTTGATGGATGGACTATTTGATGGACAAGGAGTTGGCTGCAAGGCCTCATACAAAGAGTTGCAGTCAATGGCTCAATGTCCAAATGGAGATCAGTAACAAGTGGTGTCCTTCAGGGGTCTGTAATGGGACCAGTACTGTACAATATCTTTAGTAATGACATAGACAGTGGGATTGAGTGCACCCTCAGAAAGTCTGCAGATGACATCAAACTGAGTAGCACAGTTGATACACTTCAGAGAAGGGATGCCATCCAGAGTGACATGGACAGGCTTGAGAGGTGGGCCAATGTGAACCTCATGAAGTTCAACATGGCCAGGTGCAAGGTCCTGCACCTGGGTCAGGGCAATCCCCAATATCAGTACATACTGGGGGACAAATTGTTTGAGAGCAGCCCTGAGGAGAAGGAGTACTGGTCGACGAAAAGCTGGACATGAGCCAGCAATGCGCACTCACAGCCCAGAAGGCAAACCGTATCCTGGGCTGCATCAAAAGAAGCGTGGCAGGTCAAGGGAGGTGATCCTCCCCGTCTACTCCACTCTTGTGAGACCCCACCTGGAACACTGTGCCCAACTACGGAACCCCCAGCGCAAGAAAGACATGGACCTCTTACAGCAGGGCCAAAGGAGGGTCATAAAAATGGTCAGAGGGTTGGAACACTTTTTCTATGAAGAAAGGCTGAGACAGTTGGGGTTGTTCAACCTGGAGAAAAGAAGGTGTCAGGAAGACCTTATTGCTGCTTTTCAATACTTAAAGCAGGCTTACAAGAAAGATGGAGAGAGACTTTTTACCAGGGCCTGCAGTGATAGTGCAAGGGGTAAAGGTTATAAACTGAAAGAGGGTAGATTTAGATTGGATATAAGGAAGAAATTCTTTACTATGAGGTGGTGAGACACTGGAATAGGTTGCCCTGAGAAGTTGTGGATGACCCATTATTGGAAGTGTTCAAAGTCAGTTTGCACAGGGCTTTGAGCAACCTGATCATGGCAGGGGGGTTGGACTAGATGATCTTTAAACATTCCTTCCAACCCAAGACATTCTATGATTCTCTACACATCCCTCTGTCTAGAACAAAAAGCCCAAAGCTTTCTGAGTAGAAGAAATTTCATGTTTGGCCTTAGCAGCAAATATGCCTTTTCTGATTCATACCTGCTCCACAAAAAAAACCAAACAACCAACCCTCCCCCTGTCATTCCCCTCCCCCCCCCCCCCCCCAAAAAAAAAAAACCCAACAAAAAACCAAACAAGGGGAATGGGGATTATACTCAGGAAACATTTCCTGGAGGTGTTCAGAAGTATTTGCCCCTCTCCTTGGCTGCTCTTTCAATTTAACAGCTCAGAGTTTAGGAGAATAACTTTATCCCCTTTCTTCAGCTATGAATGGTCTCCCATTCTCTCTCCCAGTAAAATGCTTCAAGCATGGGCACTTCAACAGAGAAGTCTGAGAGCACCTCACAGCTTTGTAATTTTAGTCTTCTTCTGAGACATGGGAGATGGTCCTTCAGGAGGAGAGAGGGATCCAAATTCACATCTCTCAAATTCCAGGTGAGTGCTCTTCTCACTCCCTTCCGAAATGCAAAACCCACCTCTTGTCCTCCTCATCCTCCCATCTGGCAGACCTAGCACTGAAACCAAGAGCCCTCATTGTCTTGCCTCTGCCCTGAGCTGAAACTCTTGAGTGAGGGTAGAAAGTAATTAGGTTTTTTGCCATTACTTCCATTCTTCCCTATGAAGTCAGAAGCCAGAAAGAAGTAAACATAAGAAAGCAAGCAAGAAATAAAACAACAGAAATTCCACAAATATACTGAGACTGAATGGGTACAGGCACTCCTTAAGGCATTTAATTAGCAAGCCAATGTCTAACACGCATTTTAAACAGTGGGTCATCCATCAAAGCAAACACCACACAGCAGGCTTTCAGAATAAAATGCTACTGTAGTAAGAAATTATCCCTACACAATTGTCTTGTGGTTTTGACTCCTGCTGGGATAATATCTAGATCAATAATAGAGGAATTTTCAAAAACTACATTAAAGCCATAAAAGGCTATTCATAACAGGAGAACTCCAGAAATGTATTAATAGAGTAAGCCATCTCTCTAAGACTCAGGCAAAAAAATGAATGTGTTAGGAAAGCAAATGTAGTATTCAGGGAGAGGAAGGGAAAAGGTGATTCACCAAAATAATTTAGTGAAATAGTCTGGCCTTTTCTTTAAATTTAAAGTAGTTTGGTAAGAGATAATCACTTATAAATACCAGTATTAGAGGATCATTACAGGTAATAGCCAAACTATACAGACTATAACAACTACATCTCTCCAATTACATCCGTACTAACATTATATTCACAAAAAAAAACGGTCAAAACAAAAGTTCTCATGTAAAGGAAAAGGTCAGAGCAGTAAAATGCCTGTAATTTACCTGAGAAATCTTTAAGGAAGAAAATGTCAACTGTCTTATGAATACCTGACATGAATAAACAGCATAGCATCAGGGATATACATTGAGACAGCATTATCTCACTATTTGAACTTTAATTAGTCAAGAGTCCCTGCAGAGCAATAGCAGCCAATTCTAAAATTAAGGGCAGATAGCACTTTACACTACAAGAGGGCTATTTTTTCCAGTCCTGTCCCCAACCTTTCCCTGTTGCATCACATGTGCCCACAAGCCAAGAAGGAGGCAAAGAGAATACTAGGGAACAGAAATGACCAACAAATCAGGAAAGTCTGTATTCGGGGTTGGAGAACTGGCTATGAAGAAACTGTGACTTTTGTCAGATGGAAGGATGAGCATGACCTCCAAATAGAACTCTGGGATATGGAAGCATCTCTCCAAAGATATGGGGAAAGCTCAGTACCTCAAACACTGAAAATCAGGATGGAAAATACTGTGACGTTCCCCCTTACATTGGCAGGTAAACGGCCTGGTTAGCCTACAGTGTATTTCTTCTTTTTTGATGATGCACAATCTCTCAGTTCTATGAAGCATTACAATGTATTAAAGAAATGTCCTGAGAGGCCTCATCAGTTCCTAAAACACACTGTCAGAGTTAAAAGATGGAGCCTAGTAGATCTTGCTAAATTAACACTACATAGTTCACTGACCAGCGAGAAACACTGAGATGAAGAGTTTAATGTGTGCCTGTTACCTGTGCTGACCGAGGCGACGTTTGCTCTGTGGACTGCAGTGAATCACTGTGCTTTTACAAGAAAAAGCATGTCTTTTCTTTGTGATTTTCCAAAATGAAAGAGATTTGAACCCTTCTTCTAGACTGTATGTAAACACATGCTGAAAGTTAAGAACCTGTTTAAATATGGTCCAGGGGACAAACGGATTTCTGTATGGATCTAGGTACTTCTGGACTTGAAATCCTCCTAGCTACTAGGAGTGATTTTCAAACCCCTCTTCCTGAAAGACAGTAACAGCAGCAGAGATAGGAGTTAATGGGACTGAGGCATATTTGTCCTCATACAGCAGTAATCCCCTTGCCTGACCCTTGCTACAGCCCCAGTTCCAAATCACTTTGCTGTACCCCGGCACCATGTGCTCCTTCGCACTGAACGAAACCAGATGCAGGGAGACCAAGCAGTGGTTCTGCCCCTGGTTATTTTGAGATTAGCCATAAAAAAGTGCTAAAAAACTTCCCAGAAGAGCCTCAAAGGAGCAGAATCATTATCTAATTACAATAAATCTAAACAAAAATGGCTTGTAAATTTTAGGGGTTAAAGAGAAAAAGGATCTTAAATTTCAAGTGATATTATGCAATCAGGCCAAGATTGTTTAATTTACCACATGCTGGGTAATAGCCTGAGAAGACTCCATGTTTCCAGAACTAAAATAGGCTCTTTATTAACAGGGTGATTTGTAGGGAGGCTGTGGGCAGAGCTAGCATTCAAGTCATTCAGCTCCTCAGAGCATCCTCCAAACACTTCCTTCCTGCGGTGTGCACTCCTCTTTCCAAGCTGTATTCGGGTCACTACAAAGATTTTTAACAGGTGACAAGTTAAAGCCAGACAAGTCCAAAGCGCAGACTATCATGACATTGATAACAGAAACAGAAGGTCAAGGAAAATCTCATGTAAGAACATGATGTGAGAAGACTTTGCCATATGTCAAGGATGAGTGGGAGAGAAGCTATTCAGGGCTCTCCGAGATGCTCAACTTTACTGTATGCCGAAGTTTGTTATATTTTTCTGATTCTGTAAGAAAAGAAAAACTACCAGCTATATGAGTAAAAGGTCTGTGAAGAGAACACAAGGAGAAGAGAAGTCTTGGGCAGAATCTAATGAAGGTCTGAAAGCACCATGATCCCCATCTGGACTGAGCACTTTTGAAAGATCCTTCATCCCTCCCACCCAGAAAGGTCCAGAGGATCTGCTCAACTGAAAGTGTTTGATACGTCATCGGGGCACAATGATGGCATTACATGCCCAAACCTGTCTGTGTTTTGTGATCACGGTACCAGCTAGGGGCCAAAATGGACTCTCACGCACATGGAGTTCTCAGACCAGCAACTGGGAGGTAACGGGGTGTGGAGCTATCTAGGATTTACCTCAATCGGTCAGCTTTTCTCCCAAATAAATGTCTCATATTGGAAGCCGTGGGTGTATCTAACTATCCCTGTACACCCTGTAACAGCAGCTCTACATGTTTCGGAAACCTCTCTAGTTTTGAAGGAGACCTGACATACTCAAGGATTAGTTTATAGGCATTTGTAACAAAAGGTCTGATCTTGAGCTTAGTGAGGAACAGGGACAATCGAACGTCTCGGTGAAAGCAGGCTTTAACATCTGGTTTCATCTAGTTTCTGAACAGCCAGTTAAAGAATATTAACATTACCTCTGAAAAGAAAAGTAAGAGCAACTCTGCACCATGTTGTGTGAGAAAAACAGTCCAACGGAAAGCCATACCTTGAAATGATCTCTAATCAGAGGGCGCATCAAAATCAAGCAATTGTATTTCAAAATTAAAACATTCTATACAACAAAAACCAAGGCACTTTCCCAGCTCTTCCCTCTAATGAACTGCTCCAGATTTTAGAATGTGTTCAGGCCAATTTTCTAAGTAGCTACATTCTTAAATGCATTTCATCTCTGTTTGTATAAAAGAGTCATTACATTAGTCCATAGAAGATCATAAAATTCTTCCCTTCTGTGCCATAAATTTTTAGTTTCTGTCATTGCCTGACATTTGGCGTATGTGCTGGCAAATGATACAGCATAATTCATTCACCGTTCACCTTGTGTTTGCAAAGCTGTTACAAAAGGAGACGTTCAACTTCTGCTAAAAGGCTTGCTAAAGAAATGACTTAAGTGGCACAGAGGAAAAATAATTAGATCGAAGTCCTGCCGTCTTTACTCTGGCAAAACTGGCAATAAACCCTATGAAAATCCCTGATGAGAATGCCATATACAAATAATGGAAAGATCTCCATGGACTTCAGCAGGGCTTGGATCCAGACTCTTCCCTCTAAGTACTTTAGAAATGAGCTGCAGGTGACCAGTAAGTAAACCAAGTTTAGTAAGAGAGAAAGCAAGATTCAGGACTTGTTCTCCACAACAAAATAACCTTTTCACATTGAGGCTACAGATCTTGAAGACTCCAACTTCTTTAATCTTATTTCATGCAAACAGTACCTTTGCATTCAGATACCTCTGTACTGTACTCCTCACGGCTGGAGAACAAATGGCTGAATTTGGATCTGCGCTCCATGCCTGCTGGTGTTGCTTTTCCAGACACTTCTGATCGAAAACTTTGTGAGCATGACGCAGAGACCTCAAACTGCTTAATCACCTCGTCATCGCTGCCTGAAGATGCTGTCTGTTCTTCATCCTCCATGTAACTGTCTACTGGGAGAAAAATACAACTCGGGCTTTAGACAGTCTGTTGCCCTCAGCCAAGAAGCCAAATGACACGGCACACTTCTACCTCTCAGATGGACCTTCTGGGGAGAAAAAGGGGACCAAGGGTTTATGGAGGTTTGGGGAATGAACTTGAGAATCACCAGCTTCTTCAGCCTCTGGAAAGCTTGTGAATGTCCTATTACATCAGCAACATTTACATATTATTAGACCTTGCCCAGCTCTGCATGTTATCCTTTTTTTTTGTTGTCGTTAAAAAAAAGAAGATATTTAACAGAGCAGAACACAAAGTAAGACACAACACACATAGAGAACCACTTGTAAAATCATTAGCATGCGCAAAGACAAAGTAGTAGGCAAAGGACTTGAAAACTTGGTCATGCTTCCATTCCCCTTCAGATCCTGCTAAGGTGGAGAGGGAACTTCTTTTGTGCAGAAAAAGCAGCTCAGACATAACCTGCCCTGGGTAATACCATGAACACATAAATTCAGTACATGGCTAACAGGCACCACTGACTCCATCTGCCAGCAGCAGAGGAACTCGGGAGACCAATGTAAATTGTAACCTTTAAAACTGAAGATGATACGCATTTGAGCACGTCCCTGTGAACGCCCTTCCCCTCCTGCTACCAACACGTGCTTTGAATACAAGATGACTGCACCCTCATTAGCGCGTGAATATCCGCCAGATGGGGGAAGGAGGGTTCAATACATACTATATATACTTGGCCTTGCTTTGTCAGGACGAAAACGCAGAGGCATTTTGCTGATCTCCCTGCCATCAGCATCAAGGAAGCACAACAGCAGGACGTTTTGACCCACCGGCACGCAGAGAGAAGGGAGCAGTGGGGATGATGGGCAGTCGGTGTGTACGTGCATGTTTGCGTACACGCGTGTGAATAACCCAGCTGTCAAGTGTGGTCGGTCCGCTGCTCACTCTTGACCATGAAGTATACGATATCGTTGCCAAGACTCGCTTTGATAATCGCTATGGCAAACCCAAGCAGCTGAACAAATGAGCATTGCAGACAAACGGGCGGAGGGCAGAGTTCTCAGTGACATTGCCTGGTTTGGGAGGGAAAGCACCTTTTTTCACCTCAAAACTCACTTACATCAACCACACAGCTACAGGTGGGGAAACCAGATCCTGCTTTTACACACTGTGTTAGGTCTATTAAAAATGTGCCGCATAAACTTAATGACAATTGGTACCACTGCTCCATAAATTTACCTGCTGCTGCTGCACAGAAGACGGCGCTCAACTCCTTGGGCAGAGAGGACAGAGCAAGGAAGCTGGCAGTACCGAAGCAAACAGCTCCCACCACCAGCCCAGAAGAAGCTGGCTTCTTCCATGCCACCACACTGGTAAATTTGACCCTCTGGTCTGATATGCCACAGTTTGACAACAAGCCTGCTGTTCCTTCTAGAAAATTGCTCTCAGTTGGAGGAAAAAGCTAAGCGTTCCTATTCTGATAAAAATGAAAAAAGGTTTTAGACATTAGTTTGTAAATTGTCAGTGACCAGCTATCATAAAAATGGATTATTTTTATGTAAGCTGTTAAAAAAAAGTTTCTTTGAAATTTTTTAAAAACAAAAATTATTTCAAGCTGTAACAACCCTATGGCCTAAATGTGCTACGATCTATTCAAATACTCGAAATGCATAAAACTAAACATTCCTTTTCAGCCAATTGTGTTGTCAATTCACTACCTGCAGCTCATGCAACCTCTACAAAATTAATTTAAATGCTCAACAAATGCTGGTATGTTCTATTTATATGTGTATATCTTTTGGGTATTTAAGATAAAAACCAAAAATGTCTCCAACACAAACAAAAGTCTACTTTTCCCTCAAACAGCTTGCCAAAAATCCTGAGTAAAATATCATCTTTAGTAATTAAGCCACATCTTTCACCATTCTCTAAAACAACTCTAACATTAAAATCCTGGGTGTGTGGGCATGAGGCTGTATATTTAAATAAATGGGCATTACTGTTGCGTACAATTCTGGTTATTACAAGAAATTTGGCAAAGGCTATGGGGATGCAGCACTCCTGGACCACTCCTGTAAGGGCACTCCCCGCAAAACAGAGTGGAGCCCTTTTTCTAGGACAGAAGGGGAAGGGTGAAGGGATGGAGGGGAGGAGTTTGGCCCTGTTTGATATATTATTGGCCACTTGAATTTGACTTCAACTTTACAAATCCCCAAAGCATGACTGCATCACTTGTTATGACACTGGATGCTATTTCTTACTAGCATTTGGAAGCATACAGGCTAATTAAATGGTGGCACTGGGGAATCTGTAGCAAATGCTTGATATGTCTGCTGCTGAATCTCTGCCTGAGCAACAGACAGCTCTGTGTCAACTTAATATCTCTGTATTAATAAAACTAACTTTACCCAGGGGAGAAAAAAAACGTTCACCATTCAAATATACAAGTGTCCTGATTAGGAAAGGACAAGGGGGAAAGATTTTCTATATCACCAAGGAAACTTAAATAAAGGACCCATAATTACAATCTAAATTCCAGAGATTTAATGAATAAATCTTGTGATCTGCAGATGTTGTATAGTACATACATATTTCTAGCAACTTCAACTCAATTACTTCTATGCAGCATCTGTTTTACTAATCAACTTCCCACCACTCATAAGAAGGTATGTGGGATCTTTTTTTTATTATTTTTTTCCCAGAGGAGACTGCGGGGGGAGGAAGGAGGGTGACCTCTTTTTCTGGCAAAATATTTCGAACTACCACTATTTATTCAGAAATTTCAAACACCCAATCAGTTACAAAGTTAGCTTACAGGCATCCAAATACGCTGAGCTAAAATGCATGAAATAAATAATTCAAGAATACTCTGCAGTGTTACGAAGTATAAAGAATAACTTATCATTTGCTCAAAGCTTATCCAAGGAAAAAACATTATTGAATAAAATACATAGTGTAGGTGTAAAATGTAGATGTACTGCATGCATCCCGTCTGCCTGCACGTTAAAATAAAAAAAACAAAAAACAAAAAACAAAAAACCAAACAGCAAACAACAGTCATTTTGGCTGAACAATGAAAAGTTCACAAATGCCAAATTTCTGCTATCCTATACATTTAATGCTGCCCTTGTGTGCCCACTTTCTTCTTAAAGATTTTGCTTCTGCTTTATGGAAGTCAGTGAGAGTTACAATAGGCGCATCACCGAGCCCTGAAGGAAGCAGAAGCACTATACAAAAAAAAATGTATTTGATCACATAACCAAAGATACTATCAGTACATCTATGCATAATGCATATACTTGGAGGATCCCAGGAGTGCTCTGTGCTGTGTTCTTTGCTATTACAGAAGCAGTCACATAGGCCTGGCCTTAAAATTTTCATGATCAGGATGACATAGAGAAACAGTGATCTGCAACAGCTCCTAACTCAGCAAAATGCAGAATCACACACAGAAAAAAGGGGGCTTTCATTTTGGAAAACTGGAAAGGCCTGCTGCAAACAATGGATACGTTAAAGCTTCTCAGAAAAAAAAAAGGAGGAACATTTTGCAAAGGGAACACACGTGGAGTTGCTACTACCAATTATTCCCATGCAACCACAGCTCTGATTTGCAGTGTCTTCAGTCGGGAGTCATCTTCTCCCTCTTGCTGTCAACCATTTGAATTGGGAGTTGAAACGAAAGTACAAATTAACGCAACTACCTGATTTATGGGTTTGACTAGGAAGGAGAGTAGCCCATGCCTTCATTTATGCTCAAAACTATTTGGAGACACAATCTGATCATCAAAATCCATTTTATGAAACAGAAAGAAAATCCAAAACATCCACCCAGACCTCAAACAGACTTAAAACTGAGAATGCACTGTGATACAGTAAACCCATGTTTCTAAACATGCCATTATGGACATGTGCACCATTAACACTGACTGGTCATTTACTAATGAACAGAAGGCAGCCTTCACCTGGGCTTTCTCCTTGCACCCAGGCCAGTGTAGTTTTGCCCCTTTCTGGTATGTATACCAACCAGGGAGCCATTTAGTGCCCAACGTAAACATGAGATCCACCCCTCTTTGCTGAGTGACAAGTGACAGTGTCCTGCTTTTGCAACACGTCAATCTTTACCCCTTCATCTGTCCTCACACCATGACCAAACCAACTGGGAGCTCTCCGAGGCAAACACACTTGGGTGTCTGCATGTAATGCAGGCAGAAAGAATTGCAACTTGGCAGCTTTCATACCAGGGGACATTTCCAACAAAAAAGAAAAAAAAGGCAAACAAAATAAAGTCAGAGAGTAATCAGAAACAAGTCATTATTTGGCTCTGACCATCAAGCACCTCCGTAGCTGAACAATACAGCAGTCAGAGCAATACACTCTAATTCTGCACACTGCTGTGCAAGGAAATAGAGAACTGCCCACAGCAAACAGCAGGCAAACCAACATCTTCTCCTGTTGCTTTTTTTCTAGGCCCAAATTTGGATTTTAAAAATAGGAACATGGGATTCGGCTTCAAACTGACTCTCACTTTGCTGCCTGAAGTTCTTCCATAGCTAAAGGAAATGGCAGCCAAGAAGCAGAAGCGCAATCATCCCTGATTTTCCCAATCACCTACTTTACATTTTACATGTGGAGAAGCATGAGTCAGGCTTCATTTACGCTGCTGGGTTTTATTAGCACAGGCCCAGGATTTGTGGAGAATTGGAAGATAAAAAGAGATTACACACTGTAGGAGGCACTGTTAGCCAGGAAAACCCCTGGTGTGGATGCAGTTACATCCATGAGTCAACCTACACCCCTTTGCCAGCCCAGGTTAGGTGGCCTGAAGAAAACATGCAGTTGTAGAGGCAGAAAAGTACCTTCTGTCAACAGATGCTGTGTCTATGCTGGGGACACTGCAGGGCACAGGTGTAGCTGGGTATGCTCTGGGGTGTGAGGCTGTAAATGCCTGTGGACTCGGAAACTAAACAAACAGCCAGATCCCTACAGAGGGCGAGTTAGAAAACACTGTCCTTTCCTTCCAACAAATAAAAATAATGATTATAAAGCAAAAGTTATGATGACAGTTTTCCTGGTAGCTTTGACAGTGCAATGGGCTGAATTCCTTCAGGTTCTCCATCAATTGCCTCTTCTACTTCTTTGCTTGGCTTGGCTACTCACTTCTTGTAGTGCAAGGGAGTCCCTATGTAAGCTCTCTCCACTACGTTTAAGGAAGTTTCACTCAATTGGCACTAGCTTCTTCCAGAAAATGGCCTCAAACTGGCCAAGGAAATGCCCAGGAAACCCAGGACATGATTGACTCTTGCTCCGCTTTAAAGCGCAGTTTTGCCACGCCATGCTCACAACCTGCTAGACCCAGCATCTGCATGCCAACTACATACCGTTCATAGAACCCACTGCTGTAACCATTAGCTTCACATCCACAAGCCTTTGTTTGCTGATTAGCAGGGTGGAAATCAACTCCCTCTCAAAGTTATTTGTTTGGGGTTGCTACGGATAACAACTGCACTGCAACAAGGCAGATATTTATTTTCCCACTGACTTTTCTAATTGTAACTTTCTGTTTGCTACCAGAGGGCTGATTCACCACAGTTCCCCTTTACCACCGCTGTAACACCACCGTTTCCATGGCATTGCAGGGAAAAATCACAGACTTCAGCAGCAGCAGTGGGTGAGGATGTGGTACAACAAGACTCACATGCGTTCCGGACCAAAGCTGTCACCCAAAAGGGACAATCCTATCCTTTCCTTCCCCTCTTCCCCTTGTTTCAATTTTAGCAATCATGTGGCCAACTCACCTGATTCAAAAGTAAACTGGAAAGGGCTGGTAACTCTCAGCTGAAGAAATGACCTGGTCCTGTTCACCACCCAGTGGCAAGCTCATGAGGCCAGACATGGAAAATAGCACAACTGTGTGATAGGGGAAGGACAATACATCTCAGCTGCAGTTTTACATCAGCTACAGACAATTGCAAAACTGCACCCTCAGGGCCAATGGTTTTATAGCTATATTATTTATGGCAATAAGTCTAGACCCCAAAATTGACCCTGTGACACAGAGCTTCAGCAAACCTCAGTGCTCTCATTAATCCAAATTCAGGGCTTTCTCTCCAGCAATACCACTCATACTATTTGCTGGAAAACACTCCCACACGGATTATGCTGCTACGTATAGACTGTATGAGCTTGAAACTCTTTCAGCCTGAGGACAGAAAGGTGTCCAAGTGCCCAGCTTGCGTGGGCAAGCACTCACACCCAGTGCAGTAAGCCTTTCCAGCGATGCCTCATTTCACATGGATACTGAGCTCTCTAGACAGGGCACAACCCTCCTGAACATCAGGGGACTTTTAGGTAGGGTGATGAAGCCATGACAGTATCAGCCATTTTCACGGTCCTTAAAAGGGATTTCCTACAGATTTTGCTATGGACTGGTTTAAGATTCAACCTAAGTCATTCATGTTGGTCTACAAATAGGTACTGATGAAGCCTTCCTTCAGTAAGAGGACACTGCATGAGAATCACACAAACAGCATCTGCAGAGGCACAGCCCAACAACACCGTCCTCGTTACCTGGAAGACCCACACAGCTGAACAATACCATTCACTGTCTATAAAACTGCACAATTTTTCCTCCGTGACTGTAATCTCCCTATTTTCTTTCATTGCAGTCTCTCCCCTTGATTACTAAAACTGTTCCAGGAGTCTATGAGGCCACTTAAAACAATGGCTGCTGCCAACAGGTCATTACAACAGCCAAAAATGAACTGGGTGCAAGGAAGTCATATCCACACCCCTATCTGGCAAGAGGTGAGGAGCAACACCAGCTCACCTTTTGGCAGAGTGTTCCCATCTCATATAAGCTTATGTTAGTGTTTTTTGTGCTGTTAAGCAATGCAAAAAGGCTAGAAGAAACAGCGTTGGATTATCCGTACTTCCAAAAGTCCTAATGTTCATTCCCTTCTGCAAGCGTTTGCCTGCCATCCTGGGTTTGCATAAGTAGCCTCCTACAAAACGGGTGAAGCTAGCAAAAACTGGAGGAAAAAAAAAAAAGAAAAAAGAAAAAGTACTACTGTTTGTATCAGCACACAGAAATACTATGTTCCAGCTCTGCACAGAGTGCTGCTAGTATGCCTGCATGTAACCTCCACCACAACACAATGAGATCATTCACACCTGCCTCGCCTGTAGTAGGAGATGGAAGGTGAGGAGGCAGGGTTTCTAGGAGAGAGGCAGCACTTCCCAGATGCTGCCAAGATGCTGTTTATTGGTAAATGTAGCCTCTTGAGTCCTAAACAACCTTCCCAGAGGAAGACAGAGTCGCAACTGCCATATGGGGAGTGGGAAGAGGATGCCACTTAGCTAAAGTGGATCAGAAAATACATGCACAAACACACACGCTCACACACACAATTTGTTCTGTAACTGCACTGAATGGCAAAATCCATTTCTTCCTCTCAAATACATCCTTCTCCAGACAGTTTATGCAACTTTCTAGATGGCAAGAGCACATGACAAGTACTCCTCAACACAGTATCCTTCCTCATGCTCCCTAGGGAGCTAGGCACAAGGAAGCTCTGCCCACCAGACAAGGAACTTGGTGAAAACCCAAACTCCTGATCTACTGTGGACTTACAAAGATTCTGTGTCTAAAATGACCAACTGAGGATGAACAGCAATGTTGACAGCCCCAAGACAGAGCCCACAATGGTAGCACCTTTGAAAATTTGTGTTTTGAACCACTCTTTGGCTTCATTTCTCCAGCTGTAAAGCTGTCATGCTGCAATCCATCCTCCTTTCAGGGCTATTGTGTACTCTCATCACCACTTACTTTTGGCATCATTGCTGAAGATCCCTTATAATTTGAAACTCTGAAAAGGCAGAACTGCGAAGGAGTACTTTAAATATAAAAGGAACATGGTACCACCTTCAGAAGGACAAAAGTCCGTGCACAAACACTTTCTGAGTGGTTCTGAATTTCCCAGAGAGAAAGCATTCAATGCAAATTCATGTCTGCACTTCATTTCAGAAAGCTGCAGACTCGTACCTCATTCTTCAGAGAACAGATGCATATCCTCAGTCACATTAGTGCTTTTTCCCACTTGAGCAGCCAGGAGTATTTTCTGTGAAGTGCTTTTATCCACTGTCTGTCTTTGCTTTCCTTCACTCAGTCCTAGTGGTGCTATTGATTCAGTGTAGCCTCTTTAGATGTCCTGGTTTGAGTACAGGCACTGATTTTTATAGGGATACATTCTGGCTAAAGCACTGGCTGGCTCCATAGCCAGACGGTGATAAAATTCATCAACACTTAGGAACTTTACATGGAAACTGGCCATCTATATATTTTAGTCTCAGGTTCAATCAGAAGTTTTATTTATCACGCAAGCAACATCTTTCTATTATGGGTATATTTTGCTATATGGGTTTATAGGACCGAATGAAAACTCACTTCTTGCCTAGGAATTCCCGGCCACATGAAGGGATATTTACTGAGGTCAGGAGTGCTCATATACAGCAGAAAGAATAATTTCCTCTACTACAGCAATTAGTGGCAAAAATCAATGACCCCTGTTAAGCTGGAGGCCAAGGTAAGTAAATGCAATAGTGCTTTCTAGTTTTAAAAACTCCCAGAGCTTCAGAGGCACGCCTCCCCTTACACATGTACTGAGGATAGCCATCTAGACAAGACTCCTATTAGGATGTCAAACTTCCTAGTATTCCAAGGTCAAAAATCTATTTTAGTGCAACTGAAATGCAATCTCCCGCTAGCACTGAGATTGACTAATTGATGGAAAAAAGTCTCCAAAGACTTCATGTAGTTTAAGTGTAGTGCTCACCTATAAATTACACTAGTGTTATGAACGCAGTGTCAGAGAGCTCAGGAGACTCTTCAGTCACAGAACTCGTGATGCAAAATTAGTTCAGCTCTGATTCAGAAGACTCAGCTCTGGTGGTGTGTCTGTCCCTATGCCTTTTCAGAGCAACGTCTGCTGAAACTGCTAACTTAATGGTCACTTTGACTTTTTGTTTGCAAAGGACATCGGCCCTGAAGAAGAAGTGGGCTAAAGCCATTGTATTCATGGCACATTTTTTGCTGCTCTTCATCTTTTTCATTATTACTTTTTTTTTATCTATAGATTCAGGCTGGGAAGCAGACGGACTGGCCAGCTCCACCCCTCTGCTTTCAGTGCGCTACTTTTAGAAGTGGCTTATTGCTCTACTGCTTTTTTTCAATTCTTAAGCCAAATGTGCAATGATGGATTTGGCAGCCACGCTCCCGCCAGCCACCCCCAGTCAGCTGATGAGCAGTATCTTAGCCGTGGGGGGATGCAAAGGCTGCTCCATTCTGCAATGGGAGACAGTTTCTCTACCAGAAACCCTGAGGTTAGACAATGAAGGAGGGTCTCGAGGAAGCTGCAAGAGCAAGTTCATCTGTATTTGCAAAATTTACGGCTATGTGATGTGCAAATGGTGGCAGGGATCTGCATGCATGGAAGGGTCTGCCTTCCCATCATTAACCTCTTAAACCAAACACCTGGCATTGCAATATTTCCTGCTGAACTACCTCCTCATTTTTAAACTGTGGATCAAAAGCATCCAAAGTGCCAAACTTTTCGCTGCATGTTTGAAACCTTGGCACAATATTACTAGCATCGTTTAAGTACAGACCAGGACTCAGTGGCAGCCAAACCTGCACCCTGCTGATTACCATGCCTCACAGTATCTAACAGACGTTTGACTTAAGAACCCAAGTATTTCATTGCTCAAACACTTTATTAGATCCCTAAGCCTAAAAATGGTTTTCAATAATGTGTGTGCTGCTCTGGGGCCTCAGAAAAGCTACTTTGGGAGCTAGGAAACATTTCCTAGGAGGCAAAAATGTGATCAAAAACATATTTGATAAAAAGGAGAAGGGGTAATGATGGTTTTTAACAGCCATTTTATTTTATTTGATCTCAGAAGCATGCTCTAAGTTTAAAAGAGGGGAAGAACTATTGGATTTTGTTTTGCATCTTTTTTAAAACAAAATGATTCTCATATAAGATTGGTGGCGGTTTTTTCCCCCTTAAACCCAATAAACTATATATTGGAATGACCTTGTAACAGGTTTCTGTGGCTCTTTAATCACCAGTGGCTGCTAAATGAAGCATATCTATTTTCTCTGTTACATTACTATTGGCAACCAGGTCTTCAGTAAGTGCCCAGAAATATTTCCATGGCAACAAAAAGCATTCAGCATTGCTACTGTTTTGTGCCAATTTAGCTTTAAAATATTCTATTGTGGAGAGAAATATGGTACATTAAGTGAAATAAAGTCAAGATGCAATGTTCTGAAAAGAATATAAGGATAAACAGGAAACATGTATTTTGCAGAAATAGGGAAAAAATGCCAAATGGAAGGAAAAATGTTCAAAGCCAATATTGATGCTACTGAACGCCTTTGCTGAATGTCAGCAAGTCCATATGCTCGCTTACGTTGTCACTTAGGGTTAGGTAACAAAGCTAACAGAAATAAGGATACCTCAAATATCTTCTCTTGATCATTTTAATCCATGACTGAAATTTTAAGTTGCCAGGATATTACAGCCTCTCTGCATGTCTAGGTTACCATCAGAAGAGTTCATACTCTTGATGTTAGAGAGTGAATCTAAAGGAAAAAGAGGAAATAAAGAGTTGAAAAATGAAATACAAAGAGCATGTGTGTGTTTTGGAAGTGAAGGGTCACTTAGAAGAGCAAACTGAGTTCTGCCACAGGAAAGGTCCTGTGGAAGACATTTTCAAATCACAGTTCAGCTCTTTATCTCTTATTATACAACTTAGTTCTGAGAAAAAAGGCACCAGCTCTGAGCCCTCAAACTCTTAAACAGCCAACTTCATGACTTGAGTCTTGAGACCATTGGATGCCCCTTTGTGCAGTGCATTGCAGAGATAAAAAGATAAAAAACTATTTGAAAGCATTTGGAGTGACATTCCCTCTGGTGTAAAAAGCTATGCAATGCCCTCTAAAGTGCTTTGTGTGGAAGTAGAGAGCTCTAGGCAGAAGCAATGTAGGTGCTGGGGAGCTTTTTAAGGCCAGCCTTCCAGTCTACAGTGGCTCCAAACAGCTTACTGGGAAGTAAAGCAAATAAACTCTACATGAGAGCCCAAGAGCAACTTGATCAGTACCTGCTCTCAGCTGGGAGAGAGGCAGAGTGATGCTCTCCTTTAGCTGCAGTGACAGATTACTCTGGCATCTGACTGTCCCTCTATGTGTCTCTCACCAGGAAAATTCATCTGGTCCATGATGTGCTCCTAAGGATCCTCTTTCTCAGATGTCCCTGCGGACAGGACTGCAGGTGGGAAACTGTTCCGACAGTGACAGCAGCTCATTCCTGTCCCCCATTTCCCTGACAGCTCAACACCTTTTCTTCCATCCACTGTGAGCACGGGTGTAATCCAGAGACAGGACAAAGATCTGGAGGCCACCACCAGAATAATGTGTTCGGCACAAGGCTGCTCCCCAGCCTACTCAGAGCAGCCCCAGGTTTTGCTCTAATAGCCCCTTTTAGGGGTACAGGCTCTGCAAAAGACAAGGTTGCACCCTGGATAGTACTCGTCCAAGAGGATCCATGGCCCCAGCACTCCCTGGAAGGACACTACATGCCCTGCTCCATGGCATCTGTGCACACGCTGGACACATAATCCAAGCACACACAGTAAATCCAGGCCTGCAGCATTGACTTGGTGCCTATGAACAAACCCTGTGGGCAGGATATCGCACAGGCAATGTACAGGGGTACCAGAAGGTAGGGGATCTGTACAGGTTAGAGGCTAGGCTTCAAGAGATACAGCTCTGGGGTGCTTAATCTGAGAATTGGCAATCATTCAATTTGGAATATGAAACAAGCAGTCCCAGTTTGGGAGACAGAACAGCTAGACCAAAAGCTCTTTTTAATTATTTACTCCCTGGCCATAACAGTGTGAGGAATAGTAATAAAGAAAAGAGCTAATTTTAACATTCATTAAAGAACACCGTCAAGGTTTATACCCTCTCAGTCTGATATTCCTATTAAATATGAAAACAAACATGCTGATCTTCCGCAGTCTGCACAGAAAAGGCTAAATATGTAAGACTTCCCTAGAAGCCAGGAGTGATGAAAAGCTCTTGGTCATTATAAAACAAAAAACTTTCAATAGTATCTCCTGCCTGCTTCAATAAAAGGAATTTAGCTATTTGAAGCCAAATTCTGAAGACCCTCAGTGAGTCTCAAGTTCTTCATCAGCTCCAAATTGTAGACCTACTCCTGCTCCACCTTTCCTCCTTTATCCCCCTTCCTAGGATGTTCGTAGAAGAGCAGCTTTAATCCCGCAAAACCCAACAGTGGTGTCAGCAGGACTGCAGCTTTCCTGCTTGTGGTTGGGACATATGTCTCCACCAGTCCTCTGTGACCCAAGTAACATCCAGCCACATTTACGATGATATTTAGTAAATGCAAGTCACGTGGCTGAAATTCAAAAGCTGTTCATGTCACTTAATGATCAGAAGTCATAGTTAGGCCTATTTAAAACTGAAAATATCAAATTCAGTTCTGCTTCCCATAATCTCCTGCCTGCCGTCCTCTTCGGTCTTATTTGAAAAGCCTGTGGGGGTGGTGGGAGGGGAAGAAAGCGATCTGGGAGCCTTTCATCCATAAAATCATGAGATATGGCTGGCTTTTTAGTACAGCATTTCACAGCACATGGCACAGTAACATCTTGAGATTCCTGGCACAAAGAAACAAGGTTTGAGATTATATATATCTTTAATAGCAATGACGCAAAGGCAGATGGTTCTCAAAGCAAAGGCTTAAGGCTAAACACTCCCTTTGAAGGGTCCTGCTACCAGAAACAAGACACGGGGGAAGCAAAATACTCCTTGCTACAGCAACAGGCCCCGATTGCCTTCTAATACACAGCATTTCACCGTGGAGATTTCCACTTATTTCAATGAGATTAGGCTCACAAACGAGAGATGAATTGGAAACAGAAGAGGAAAGGTTAGATGTTTCTTTGGGATTTGGGGCGTTTTATTTTAGCTGTGGGAAACAAAGACAACACAGAACATAATGAACAGATTAGCAACTAAATCAAATCTATACCAGAAGAAAGAGGTCTGGATAATACTGTCAGGGTGCGTGCCAGCTGCTTACCTGCAAAACTTGCCTTGCCATTCTTACTTTTTAAGGAGCCACCCAAGCTGAGGTTGTGCTCGCGACCTCCCATCCTCATAGAGGGCTCACCTTCTTCCTCAGCAATGGGAGGAAGCCGATCAAGCAGCTGGAGATCTTCATTCGCCCAGTAGGATCCATTGGCTGCCAAAGATGTGGTGTTTTCAACACACTGCTCTGGTAAGCTGCTGGTATCTTTAAACCGTTTTTGCCTCTGCAGACCCATGTCAGAGCCATGATGGAGGTCTTGGGAAGCAAGGTCAGGACCCCCAACATGACCATCTTCTCTAGGATATAGGTATTCCTCATCCCAGAGGTCCAGGTGTCGTTCACCATCTGATTCCTCAGAATAATCCTCATAAACTCCTCCATTATTCTCCAAGTCCCGGTTCCTCTCTTCTTCTGACTTACGACCCACTCCACTCAAATTCAGCAGTGAAGCAGATATAGAGTCTCCCGCTTGTTGGATAGCTTCGTATATTTGAGACATCCAAGAAGACAGTGGCTGAAGGAAATTCTGAGCAGCCTCAGAAGCCATGTTTAACACTACGCCGGTATCTGGTGATCAGTTGTTCAGCTTTGCCAGCATGTCACTTATAATTCAGGGAGCTACAGAATAAGCACCATAAGAGATTACTGTAAATTACTTGTCCATCAACACCTGTCGACACACTATCTACGTAAGATGTCTAGAACTGAGAGGAGAAATGGAAAAAGCACTTCTACCCATTGAGAATACCACTACAAATCCAGAAATGATGGACAAATTACACATACTCCTGCAGAGATCTGGAAAGCTTTCATTCAATTGCTAATTTTATAAAAATAAAAACATAGAACATTGGAACAGAAGTACCTTTTCTGAAGCGCACACATTCTGGTTACAGCTGTCAACAGACCTGGTAAAAAAAAGTACAAAACAATTTGCAGTCAAAAATCTCAAACAATCTATTGGCCCTGACTTCTACCACATCCTTAGCATTTGCATGTCCAGATGGAAAAACTGAAGTGTAGAGAAATTGGGGAGAATTATGTTTTGATTGGTTGGTCTAGTGGGAGGTGACCCTGTCTATGGCAGGGGGGTTGGAACTCGGTGATCGTCAAGGTCCTTTCCAACCTAAACCATTCCATGATTCTATGATTGTTTAAAGTGACAGGCCTAAGGTGTGCAGAACCAGCCCACGGCAGACAACTGTCTCAAATGCTTTGCTCCAGAAATTCTCTGAAGAAGCTCTCTCTGCCCGCAGAGGAACACAAGCCAGACTTGTTTTGCGCTTCACAGAAATAAATAAATAAATAAATAAAAAACCAAACAAAAAAAACACTCAGGAGATGGAATATTATAGGTATGAAATTACTGGGAACAGAGATGGAACATTATAGGTATGAAATTACTGGGAACAGAAGCAAGTTAACAAAAGCATTGCTATCATGTCAGTACAATAGGTTTTCTCAAAACTCATCTAATCCCTAAATAAAAACACAACTTGCAGAACATTACGGTGCCTTTTTGCCTGATATACATCTTCCCACATTATCACAAGACAGATATTCTTTTAGAGACTCTGAGAAGGAGAAACCTACAAGTAGGATGATGGGTTTAGGAAGAAAGAATTAAACGGTTGCAGATTTTAGACTAAAAGACAACTAAAAAGAAGCAAAGAGAAGCTTCAAAAATTAATACCAGTGTCTTGCTGAATTTAGAGGTCTAGAAGCAATTAACCTATAAAAGGGTAAATGCAGTATAAGCAGCAAGAAAATAAGCTCAGCAGCAACGTGTATTACCTCGTGAAATGGCCTCCAGAGAAATGTAGTGGGAATCCCACCTTGCTTGGTGAGCAGCTTTTTTTTACAGACGGCATCAGTGACTTAAGAGGTCTTTACCTTTTGAAACACTTGTGCCAAATAATTTTGTTCAGTGATGTTGACTTACACTGCAGACACTTGCAACGAGTTTATTATCAGCTTCAGTATGTACTAAGAATTACAGTCCTAACAAGGGCAGTAAATGAATGTAGGTTACTAAAGCCATTTTAAAAGCTGATGGCTGTTACAAACTCTCCAGGCTCAGGGCACACACTGTTCCAGTTTCCACCTGTCAACCACTGCACTCTGGCTTAGCCGCCGGGACCCAGGTAACACTCCCTGCCACGCACTAAATCTTTGGCAAAGAACAGACAACGCCATGGCATAACCTCCCAGGTGAGTTGTTCCCTTCATCACCTCTCCTCTTTCCAACCCTGCCCTTGGCAAAACCCCTCTGCTGTGTGCAACTTATTTTCTCATAGACCTAAAGCGATTACACACTCCAAACAACACATTTTCAGCACAATGCAGATCTGCTGCTGCTAAGTCACAGCACCAGAGCAGTCACTGGGAGGAGATGGTGCTTGTAAGAGTGAGATTCTCCCAGGCGTGGAAGGAGATAAATTTGAGTGGGTAAGTACTGGATACTTTTTAACCTGTCATTTATTTACAAGCAACAATAAATGAATCGCTTGATTTCTGATGAAAGGAGAACGTCATAATGCTGTGTCTCCATCTCAGCAGCAAGAGACACGACAGCAGTAGCCTTCGGAGGGATGCAGGCATCCAGGAGTGATAGCTAACCAATGCAGATAAAACATATGGGTGCTAAAATGAAGCGCTGATCTGTTCTAAAAATCAACAGAACACAGACTTGTGATATTTGCATAGGGAATAATTAACTCCTCTTGTTATTAGATCTCAGAGCTAACACCCAATTGGTCCAACAGAGCCATCCCGCTTCTCCCGCTTGCTGTCGCTGACTGCACCATGGCTCAGGCAAACATCGCGGTCCTGCACAAGAGACTCTGCATTAGGGAGTTTGGTTTCACAACCATAAAGATGGAGGGAATTTTTCAAGGCAAGATTTTGCTTTAGTCACAGAATTAAAACAGTGATCTATAGTCACCTGCAGGGCTTGGATGTGGTCACACAGTCATCCGTAGAGGCAGATAAAACCTGAACACGCATCTTTCGTATACCAAGTAGTTGCCACAATCATCTTGCTATAAGTAGGCTGGGGGGAAAACATGACGCATGCTCACGTGTACATACCCAAGACCTGGAAATTTGTCTGGATTAAAGCTGGAGAACCCCAACAATTGGTTTGATTTCAGTTTACAGACAACGGAGAGACACTGAAGTATATTTCACCCAAAAAATCTGAACCTCTTTGCAGTAACACCTGCAACATACCTGTACAACTTGCAATCCAGTGCCTACATAATCCCCACAGGCAAAAGCAACACAATTTCTAGAGTGCCTGACTCCGTTTAGCCTTTGCTTGGCTTTTCCTCCTGTCCTTACCCTCTTACCGAAAACTCCACAGTCAGTGATATGCTGAACAACTGGAGTTCAACTGAATTATAAATCCCTTATTTTTGGTTTGCAGCAGATGGCGAAAATGTGTAACAAGCTGCAGACAAGTTTAGGCGGGCAACATTTTTACAAACTCAACAGAGGATCAAAGGGGGCTGAGCTCTGTTATAGGCTTGCTGTTTCCCAAGAGCTCTCTCCCTTAATTAGCAGGCACTGCTCTAACGGGGTGTTTATGATATATTTCACAACATGGCCTTTTCAACATAACGGATTTTTACTTTTGAATTCTCTAAGAGTTTTGACTTGCATTAGAAAAAAAATAAAAGAACTGAGAAGAGCATTTAAAATGTGTGGGAAAGAAAAATCCATTTCTTTTTAAAAGCATTCATCAAAAAAGAGAGAAAAAAAAAAGAACAGTTTAGAAAATTCACTTCAAGTTCCATCTTCTAAAACTAACCACATGAATTTTCACACTGAATCGCCTGCTTAACTCAAAGTTGGGTGTTTTTTTCCCCTCTTGGAAAATCAGATAGCTAAATGGATCAATGTTAAGCCTCTCAGAAACCATCATAACCTTTACTACAATCTATATTCCCTTTTCTTGATAGGATCATTATTCCTGAGTAGCGTTCCCATTGAGAGGTGCAATTACTGTATAGCTAAAAAAAGACAACTATTAGCAGAATTTCAAACACTACCACAATGCAGAGGTTTGTAATATTAGCAAAGTGTCTTTCAATCTTCTTGATATGCAGGGTCCTAAAAAATTGCAATCAGATGTACATTTCTTACAACGATTTCCCTTATTCAAGCTGTTTTAGAGTGTAGGCACAAACTTCCTTCAGTCACTTTTTGTGCGGCCCTTGCAAAAGTTTTCTACCAAATTCCTCCTTTGTAGGGAGGCTTGTAGACGACAGGTTGAAAACAGTGTCCCAGCATATAATAACCGAACAATTTTCAAGTGAGTGCTTATTTCTGAAACACTACAGAGGAAGAAATCCACAGCCTCACCTCTTTGCCTTGAAATGTATTATCCCGTGTAGGGACACAAGAAGGGGAAATCAGCTCCCAGCTTCCAAAGATCAGAAGACATCTTTGTCACATCACTGTTTTAGAAAGATGCACTTATTTTGCCGCTGCCAAGAATATTGTACCAAGAAGCCTTTTTAGCAGTTTGGGCAAGTTGCTGAATCAATCTGTCCACAACTGAAATTCTGAGTGCTGTGCTGGGTCACTGGTTTAGACAGCCACACTACATGTACCAGAAGAAGCAATTCCTGCCTTCCCCACTTCTCATAATTTTTAATTAAGACATTAATAATGATTTACCTTTATTTCCTGACAGACAGCATCAGCCCCTTGTGCCCACCTGGCACGCCACGTATCATATCCATGGACAGCAGCTTTATTTGTGTGGACACCTAGGAAAACCAGTGCTACAGACCCACCACGAAGCCCTGCTCCAAGCTTAGGAGGAAAGACCTAAACCAAGGTGTGAGTCTAAGCTGATGCCCAGAACATCAAAGGTCTGTGCAAAAGGCAAGGCCATTTTTCTCTTCATGAAAGGAGGAAGTAGGGAAGGCTTGGAGGAGTAAGATAATTTAATAATTCTTTTTAAGGTATTGAAAACTATAACGAGCCCGATCCTCCTTTCGGACTGGAGTCCAATTAGCACACATGTGAAATAGCAGAGGGGAGATTAGAAATGTACTCTGCTGAAGGCAGGCAGCCGCAGCACTGGGCCAAGAAATCCTCTGTCCTAGTTCTGGGAACAATCTGGACTCTTCCCTACTCCTGTAGTTGCCAGAATCGTGTTTTAACAAGATGCTAGCAAAGCCCTTCCACCCTCACAGCAAAGGATAACCAAACATTGCTACGACAAAACTGTATTTCCAGTTAAGATTGTCACAGTGCCAAAACCAATCTGTGCACTCAAAGCCGTTCAGTTCATTGGAGCCTCTTGCAGAAGCATTATGAGTAAAGTTCACAGACAGTGCACAAGGTTCACATCAACCATGACTGTCACAGCTGCCCAAGTTTCCCTAAGGTAAAACAAAACATAAATACAGAACATCTTGGTACCTTTTTGGCCTACGTGTTATAAAAATGCTATTTATGTAGCTGAATTTAACACAAAAAAAAAAAAAAAAAAGACGGAGGCACTTTCCAAGTGATTATGTGCTCTGTAATAATAGTTTTCAGCTGGTGATTCAGAAACTCCAGGGCATTCAAGGAAGATCTAATGGTTTATGCCAATAAATTACACACATCTCATTGGAAACATTTATGGGTTACAAATCAACAAGGCAATAAACCCACTGCTGCAAAGCATTGGTCCTGCAAGCTCCAAAAGGGTGAAGTGAAAACAAAGATGAGATCAGACAGATATCAATGCACCCTGCTGCACGGGGTTTAGCCTAGGCAGAAGAAGCCTGCAGACTTATTCCTCACTCTCAAATCATCTTATGTCTTTGCGGACAGCTCGCTATTAGTGATGCTGTGCCAAATTAGTTTTAAAAATTGATACCCAAATGACAGAAGTGGTTTTGATCAGAATATTTAGCCCCATGGTGTCTCCTCCTTTCTTCCCATTCCTTTGTTGCATGCTCTCCGTTTGTCAGAAATAGAGGCAACAATTACTGATCCTCACAGTTTCAGTGGGATCGGGAGAAGACAAAAGTGATAGAAGAAAAAAAGGAATTATGCAAATGTGACATTAGTCATGCAAAACTATGGAGCCTTTTTCAAAAAACCCATATAGACTATATGGTGATAAATCCAGGCAAAAAAATGCTCATGGAAGACCAGCATCCAGATATAGAGCTCAGAAGCTCCACCATCAATGAGGCTGAGGAGCTGATGGCAATTTCCTATGGTGACCACTTCACACCCTTGTTTTTGCCTAGACTGTAAGACCTCCTGAACTCAGAGGTGTGTTTGTTTCGTGTAAGTCCAGTGCGCTCACAAAACAGGGAATCTGTGACTGCACAGACAGATACTATTGCCACCAAAATATTAATACAAAACTTGAGGGAATTTTCAGGAGGGACAAGATGGAAACGCTTTCCTTGACCATAACATTAGGCCTCGATATACCAGAGAGCCAGATTCTGCCTCGGCACTGATGTTAAGTCCACAGTCACTCCATTGAAGCCAGGCACATCCTCCAAATCAAAATAAGGTCCTTTGTGTTTAAAGAGCCACTTGTCACCATAGGCACAAAAACCTAACAGTTCTATGCCAAGTGGTAGTACAAAAAGCAACAATGAATATCTTTTTGATTATTTATACTTCTCAAACTGATGGTTACAAAAGGGCACAAAGAAAGTCACAGTTCATTGCAGTATTAGAAAAGTGGTGTTAGTAGTGGCAACTGTTCTTTCAAAGTAAAGGAGTGAGAAACAGCTGTAATTACTGGATTAGGGGAATGAAAGAAGAAACCTGCAGTCAGAAATTACAGCACATTCTGTAATTGAGATGCCATCGTTCGTCAGCTTGCATGAAGACAGAAGAAACAAAAGGAAATCACAAGTTCAAAAAGCTGGAGAAACACCAGTTTACACCACCACTCGAACCCACCCACCTGTGCTGTCAAGCTGTTGCATAGAGCAGACCCAATAGACGGAGACTCCACCCTGCCTGCAATCATGCTACCCAGTCTGCAGCAACTGAACAAGCCAGGGTCAATCAGAGCAATTACTTGCATGGAAATTAGCAGTGGGAGAGCGTGTCTAGCTGTTTAACACAATGAAGATATTTTAGAAACATTTTGAGGAATCACTCAGTTACTGTTACTCCTTCTTCCCCCACACACTCCATCGTTACAGCACCCATGGAAATTGCTCTGTATGGACCACCATCAAGCAGCACACAGAGTGCTGTTTGGGAACCACAGCCCCAAGTGGCAAATGCAGTGGACGATTATCCATTCCTGGTTATCCACCTTTGCGTGTGCACGTGGTGAAGTCTGCAGCTCCCATCTCCTTTCACTTCTGCCAAGTCAACCACCAGTCCAGACAGACATTCTGGGAGGCTGAGGGGCCACTGGGAAAGCCAGACCAAGCTTCAAACGATTTAAAAGAATTCAGACTCAGAATGCTGAGCAGGCAGTTGTCCCTACCAACTTACGAACTGCCCCCTCAGCTACTCTTATCCTTCATTTAATTCAGTCTTGTTACAAACCAGGCTCTCTAATGTCTAGGGCAGGCATCAGTGGCAACAGTCACACTGTCCCATGTCCAACCACTCTTCCTACAAGCCTCTGTAGAAGCAATGGAGAGAAAAAGCAATTTAGAAAAGCAGCTTCATTTGGGCACTGAGAAACTTTCCCTTTCAAGAGTTCTTCTCCCTCCTGCCACTGGCTGGTCGAGGAACCTAACATCCTGGCTGAGCTATGTACCTTAACTAGGGTAACATGAATAACCCCAGACTCATTTTCAATCTGTGCCTTACCGAGGGCAACGAAGCTACTGGGTACTTGGCATCAGGGTTACAAAGATCAACCACAACCATATTTCTTTGGAGAAGGACATTCCTGGGCTTTCTATGACTTACCACTCTGTTGGAGGAAGCCAGTCTGCTGCGCATGCCAGACTGGTACTTTCACGCTCACCCACATTACTTGTTTCTAAACGTGAAGCTAAGCCTCTGCCAGCACATGACAGTCCCACACGCTGCACGTGGTGGGTCCCCAGTGCCTGGCTGGGCCCAAGGCAGCACTGACAGAGCAAGGTCGACATTCAGGCAGCGCTGCTAACATTCCCGCCTTTGTTGACTGTTATAGGTGTTGATACTTTCCTAAAAGCCTCAGCTACAGGAGACGAGTGGTTTATATAAGAACTGCATCTCTGTTTTTTTATTTTAAGTGTGCTGCTAGCCCCAGAGGCTAGAGCAGCGGCTGTGCAGAACAGCTTGAGAACATAAACTGAAAACACTCTCAAGGCTGATAAGACACAAGAAAAAAAAATGGAAAAAAATGTTTCTTCAAACTTCATGACGTTTAAGCTGATTTGATCTATCAGGAGTACATGCTTAACATCACAATAAGTGTTCAAGGCAAGGCACAACTGGAATATTTTTGTATAAAGCACAGTTAGGAAACGATGATTTCTTTCCTGGTCTCAGGTCACATCATTATAAAAAAGATTACGGTATAGAACAAAGAGGGCCCTTTTCTTTTTCGAGTCAGAGCACTGAAGCACACGGTTCGATAAAGCTCTTTACACAAGGGTTTGCCCACCACTGTCACGTTTCTGTGAAGTTCATTTCATCCCGAACTTTTGAAGCAAAGGGCTCAGCAACATTACAAACACCATACATAAGAACACCATCACCACCTCTTGGTCCTGAAGTTCACACTACAGGAAAGGACACCAGCCTCAGAAGGTCTCAGACAATACCCCACTGACATCTGTCAGGCTTCTGTTGGAGGGAAGGTCCTCCTTCCTCGTACAGGGGGATGCTCCAAGGGGAAATTTCACCCACAGACACTCCACCACCACCTGAAAGATTACCAGTGCTGTGAGGAACCACTCCAGCTGACTCCATCAAGGCCAAGGGTGGGGTGTTTAATCTTTCCCTTGCTAAGGAATTCTGCACATGACCTACATCAAGGCTGCACGTCGCTGCAGTCAGCTCAGGACTGCTCCACGCTGCCACCACTTCTTTCTGCACATGCTTGGGCATAGCCAAGCAAGCTTGATACCTGTGAAGTCAACTCTGTGCTACACTTCTATCAGTTACATGTTTACCAGCTTATTTATCAAGCTTTGCAGCCTGCTCTGAGCTCTCCCTTGCAGTGCCAACTCCATCCTTAGTACATACAGGCTGGCTGCATCCAGATGAGCTCGAGCCCCCACAGTGAATGGACTCCTGCAGCTGAGTGAGAGGTAATTGGGGGAGCACATCCTTGCCCAAGAGATGGGCTCATCACTAAGGTCAATGAAGCAGCGAAGAACAGGGTTCACAAAAGCCTCAAGTATCAAAAACGTTATCCATTGTGTCCCAGTAATTAAGAGGCTTTGTCTTGGAGTCTCCTGAAAGGTCTTCAATTAATTCTTCATTTTCACAAAGATCTTTCCCTTATCTTGTTCCTTTCATGAAGACACAAACTGTACAATTAAAATTAAATTAGGAACAAACCAGCCAGATGTATCCTAGAGTCATGACAATGGAAACACCTATTTCATTCTGTCACTTGCCTCGTTCTGAGGTCAGGCTCTATACAGAAGAGCAAAAACAACAACAACAAGAAGACTTTGACACCTTGCAGTACACTTTCTGAATGACAGCCTGTGCACCTGCAAAGTAGACAGATTTGCTTATGTTTCTATACCAACTCTCTATCAGTAGATAACAAAACTCAACTAGATCCAAGGACAAGAGAAACATCTCATGCACTGAACCCATACACACCTTCTCAAGCTACAGCCTTCATTTACCTCTGCTGTTGCAAACTGGGGTTTATCCTATTGCAGATGTTACAGTCGTGCCAGAGGGATCAAAATACAAAATGCCTTCTCTCCTATTTAGATAGTTATAAAGCTGATAGTCATAGCGGACAGATAGGTTCTAACCACTCTTAATTCCAGATGTGGAAAAGCACAAAGATTTCCCCAATTTGAAGCTTAGAACTGGGAAGAACAATTAGTGGGTTCCATGTTAAAGAACAGCTGAGTCTTTAGAATCAGGATCTCCTTGTAACAAACACAGCTCACCAGAAGAAGTTGAGAAGGGGAAAAGCGACTGCTAACCAATAAGTTACACCTTACAAAGACTCCCATCCCGCTCCTTTCTACCCTGCTAAATCAGATTTCAAATTTGAAACAAACTCTTGCTTGTCAACACTCGTCTTGGGAGAGCTCCCTCACCAGGCAGCTGACATGCTAGAAACAGCCTTTCCTGGCTTCCCAGCCCAAGCTCAGGCTCCAGGTTTCTACATTCGCCATATGACATGCTACGTTAGCCTGGGGTTTAATCTATTCTCTCATGCTGCTGTCCTTTAAAAGCATTAGCATTTCCTACACGCATATTCCATATTGGCCTTACAAGTATCAAAATGCTATGGTGAAATTTAAACTAAATATAGAGATGATATTTTTAAATAGCTCTTAGCTCCAACTCGCCAAGCTGATTTTGTTTGAATGGAAAAAGCAGGCTCCAACTTTAAGCTTCCATTGTAATTAATGATTACAACACATTCCTCTGCCGTATCAGATTTAGCACCTCATTAATGTGTGTGGTATTTTGCTTGTACGGCACAGCTGTAGTTAAAGTTGAATTAGTGTTTCCATTATAAACTCATGTTTTCAAAGGTTTATTGCTCAGACACATAAGATTTAGTCTGAAGTGAAAATTGCCATCGAGTGTGTCAGCTGGGAAGCAATTTTTTGCCCTTCAAAATTTGGAAGGAACAAAACACAAAAAAAGCAAGCCACCCTGTTTATTAATAATTCACATTTTAAAAAGCATTGCAAATACATGTTTACATGATAGCCTGTGACAGCTCCATAGAATGTCAACACCCACACACTCCTGGGAGATGTGTCATCTTAAAAACCGAAATAAAAGCCACATTTTCACACCACTTGATGGGAGGCAAAGAGAAGGAAAGAAAGACTTAAAAATAATATTGATGAAGGAAACTTATAAAAAACCCACAGTCTTTGTTTAGAAACATTAAAGTTAGGACTTTCAGTGGAGAGGGGGGTGGGTGGGAATAATTTCAAGTACCATTTGTACTTCCAACTTTTTGGTGCCTGTCCCTGGGTCACTAATGCATTTAGCAAGAAGCAGTCAGTCCCACTGACTTCCTCTCACATGTGGCATCCAAGCCTTTGACTGTCCATAAATCCTGGACTCTTAAGGTTTGCCCAGACAATGCCCTTTGGAACAGCAAAGTTGACCTCAGTGTACAAGGCAAAATGTACAACAAAAATACCTCCAGGGGCTCCACATTTTGCGACTGTGCCCTTCTACAATTAGCTTTAAGACTGAAACACTGAGAAGCAGACCTTTTGATTGGGAGGCTTTTGAGGCCTGCTCTTGGCCGATTATCTCAATGATTATACACTTATGACACGCAAATTTATGAACAAATGTATGATGAAATTACTAAATTCTCAGTCACGACCATTAACAAAATTGATGCATTTTTGATGGCGGAGGAACATTAAGATGTTATTTTTGTAGCACAGTAAAAATTCCCAGTTATTTTGACTCCAGGACTCATGAGTTTGTCCAAGACATAATGCTTCCAAACAAAAACAAACGCATGAAAGAGAGTGTAATAGCTACTACAAGAAAACCAGGACAGGCATATCCTTTGTGAGCAGAAAGGCAGTGTCGTTACCCAGAATTGCTCACATTCTGCTCTTCGCAGAATTAACAAAACACTCCTTAAACAGACTGAGAGTGGAGTGTCCTTTTTCTCCAGTGTTGCCCTCCATTTTTCCAGAGATTACTCCAAACAACAAAGACATTGGGAGCATAGTAGCAACTGCATATCCATTTGATCAAGTTTTGAAGGTTATGATAGTCTATCCAAAACCCTACTGTGTTCCACACAAATAACCCAAGACACAGCAAATGGGTCTATCTCTGTCCTCCCAGCAATCAAAGCCTCAAGAAAATTCTGTACATCAAAAGCAGTATAATAATGTGGTACTTACCAAGGCGCTCATGAACTCTGGACTTTTCTTTGTAGTGTTTTCTTCTCCCTTGTTGTTCCAGGCATGGGAACCCACCTCTCTTTTCAAAGCAAAGCTTCTTGTCGATGAGGTGCAAGAAGACTGCAGGGGGGATAATGAAGACTCCAACTGCAGACAAAAACCTAACGGCCTCAGGAGTAACTAGGAAGAGAAAGTCAGAAAGAAACCATCAGAACAAGTGCGAAAAACTCCCCACAGAAAGATGTGCTTTAACCACATCTTCATCCGTGGCTCTGCTTCCCCATCCTCTCCCCAGAGGAAATGGCAATGAAATGCAGCAGACCTTGGACTTGAGTTAAACAGATAGAACATCCGCGTAGGCCCAGTCTACTGAGGACATCGACAACAGGGTACATTACACAATCACACCTGGTTGTGATTAAGGTCTTAATTTCTGTCACATGAGGAACTCCAACACAGGAAAGACACTAACCAATTTTAACAAACTTTCATATCAATGCAGAATTCCACCAGCTTCTATATTGCAAGAAGGATCCAGCCAAGAAAGGGCAGCTGGTCATAAACCATTTCTGCACAGCTTGCAGTAAATTCTCAGGGGATGCTGCAGGGAGGATTAGCTCGAGGGGTGAAAGGCCCCAAGACTTCCTTTGCAATTTATGTATGTTCTCTAAAACCATCAGATTACAGCATAATGGTATGCACTAACTTCATTACGTTTACTAAAAACCAGGTTAATGTATCACTCCATGATCCTTGTTCAACTGTTACTTTACCCTTAAGTAAGCAGCATATTACTGTACTACATAATTATAATTACCATTCCTTACTGCAAAAGGCCAGCCTCCAGCTCAGGTAATTCAGTTTAGCTTCCCTGGTGTCAGGTTTGGCCACATGTAATGAGCACAGTGGTTTTGCACCAGGTGATAACCTAGTCCTATACATCAACATCCCTATGTCAAACTGTAGAGAAACAGTCTTATTTCAATTTATCAGGTTCTGCCTGTACCACTGGGTCTGCAACAAACTGCAGGCGCCAGCAAAAAGCTTTTAAAGCCATTTCACCTCTCTCACACATATCAAAATGCCAAAACAAGGGACAAATGCTACATATATCACCCAATGTGGATGGGAAGGGCACACACGTCAAAAACTGTAAGTGCCATCTGCAAAAAAAAAAAGAAAAAAAAATTGGCTTGTTATTCTGGTAATTACTTCACCAGGAAGGGGTGAAGTTCAGTTGTTCAATTCAAGTCAAAGACCCCATAAAAATGAAACATCAGCAGCATCAGTGGCACACCAGGGATGCCTGTGATTGCAAAGCTGCCACTCACAGATGAGATGAGCAGGAGGAAGGGATGTAAACAGAGCCAGCCCTGCCTGCGAAACATCCCACTGGGAGTTTACAAGACTTGACTCAGCGAAAGATTTAGGCTAGAAGAGCTACGCTGTCTCCAGCTACAGCCTTGATAGTGCACATTAGGACTAGGATCTAGGGGATTAAAAACCCCTAAATTAATGCAAGCCGAAGTGCCTCAATTGGAAACAAAAATCACCAATGCATAGCAGCAGCCCACATGCAAAAAAAACGAGTGTTTGGGACTGAACCCAGAGGAATACGGGTTACAAAAACTGGAGGTGGCTCTGACCTTGCTGACTCCAGCCTAAGCAAGGAACAGAAATACGCACTAAATCACAGCAGCTTGAATAACAAGAAGATCAAGTCTACACTTCCCTTGTTCTCTTCTGCATGGGCACAGACACCTGTCTGGCAATTACTTCTGTGTCCCCCTTGTGCGACACCAGCACTAAGCTGGGTCCATGAAGACAGCACGTCTCCCTGCCAGCACTGAAATTTGGTGCCACAGCTTCCCTGGATAATTTGGCAGGCATATACCAGCCTTATCTCCTCCTCACAATTCAACCCAGGGAGCAGGGCTGGGGACGTGAGAGTGGCTGAGTGATACATCTACTCTAGCTATTTTCAGCTGCTGAAGTCACCATTAAGTGGCTGCTGGAGCCAAGTATAAATCAAAGGAACTGAGTATAAATCAAAGTAAGCATAACCCCAGAATATATATGACAGCCTGGCTGGGTCCCATCACTGACGACTCCTTTTCTTGAGCACAGCATATGCAGGAAGAAGGATTATGCCCTACCTTATAAAACACTTGGGATCACCACATCTCAGCACACAAGTGTGAGTGTGTGTGTGCACGGGGGGGAGGGGGGTGGGTGGTGAGCACAAGCTCACATGCATGCATGCATTTGTGTGTGTGTGTGAAGCTGGAGCAGGTATGTAGCAAACTGACAACCATGTTTTGAATGTTTTATGTGAGTGACTTCATTGCAGAGGGTGTGATGTAGAGGGGCAAGGACGCTGCTGTTATTGTTTATTAAGCCCTTTTATAAAATCTCAGCTGTGAGCCCAAGGAGATGCCAGCATTTCCCCTTCTCAGACAGGGCACAAGCAAGCCACCAGTATTTTTAAACATTAATTGTCCAATGCACGCTCCAATATGCTTCACCCCAGCTGTAGAAATCCTCAGAGTTCCCCTTTCTCCAGCAGACCTGCAAAATCCCAGAGGAAAAAGCAGACCCTTGACTAGACCAGGCATCCTGAAATAAAGTTTGGAGACAAATTATCAGCTGCTATCCGCTTGCCTTAAAGGATCTCAGACTGGCACAAAAGTATTATTGCCCATCTATTCTTGTTTCCTCATCAGCTACAGAGGAACAAGAAAGTAGTAGTGCAGGGGCACAGGACCTGGGACAACCCTTCAGGCTTCCCTTACTCCTTGAGCAGAGATGTAAAAGGCACCTCCTCTCAAAGCTCACAAAAGAACCAACAACAATTTCTAGGAGGAAGCTTTCAAAGCCGAATGCTAACAACTGTGTCCACACAGAGGAAGAGGTTTTGGGACCACAGGTAAGAAGGGATTGCAGAGACCCCTCCCCATACATTCTGAGCAGCAAAGACTATCAGCCAGCTAACAACAAGAGCTGAGATCCCTGCACTATTCCTCCCATCACTGTAGGCACCAAGCAGAGAGGAAAGGTGCCCCAGAAAGACCACCACAGCTCTGGCAGGAACTGACACCTCCTGCATAGTTGGCTGCCACAGCAAACCACAGAGTCCCTCTCCTAAGGAGGGTCTGCCCAACTGTGAGAAGGTGGCTGGGACTTCTACAGCACAAGGCAAAGGAGCTTGTGCACCCTGTACCACAGCTTTAAGCAGAATTTTCCTCTCCTCTCCCCCACGTTATCAGTGCCAGATACTAGAGGTTTGTGCCACAGCGCCTCTGAGGGAGGGCTGTGATTTTGCACCTGAGCACCGTCTCACATACGTGGGCAGAAACGTTACAGTCTGTGCACCTGGCTCCAGCTGGAAGCTCATATCCCTCTGCGATGGGAGGCATGCTGGCACTCTGCTCCTCCATCATCAAGAGGAAAACATGCTGCACCTGCACACGGTCCTGACCACGTGGCCCAGCTCTCCTCTTAACCCTCAGCTGAAGGGCTTTCTCTGCAGACTTGAAACTCTAGGCTAAGACTACGCCTGGGAAATTACTGTAAAACTGATTTGGAGTAGAGCTCTAATCTGGCTTGTGGTGGGATGTCTGGGCCTGTGAGGGTGTTGAGGAGGAAAAGCAGCAGAAATGCTCACATGTCCAGCATTGCTGGAGTGTGTCAGAGTTTCTCACACAAGTAAAATCTCCAGCCTTACAGCAATAGATGACAGACTGTACCTGAGGGCAAGAAGAGGGGATGCAGCGAGGCATTCAACTGTTGGTTCAAACCTTGGGCACCCAAGTCCAGGGAAGGAGCTGGCCACTATGTGCTTTGGGACATGAACAGTCCATTCAGCCAGGACTCTCTCCCATTCGCTTACCCATTTTTAAGCTAAGAAATTATGCCATAGACGCCGTTGTGCAATGCCACAGTGGGTCCACACATTCTGTTGCCCCAGGTGAGAACGCAAGCCAAGAACCAGTGTTTGCACTCCTGGCAAGTTGAGGACATGCATAACTGCACACGCTCCTTTGTGTACACTGCTTAAGAACAAACAAGAGGTGCAGTGTGAAGGGCCCCAAGATAGGAAACAGGAGATCAGAGATGGAAGCGAGATCAACAGAAGACATCTGACAGAGGACACAGGGAGTACAAGACATTACAATGCCGTTCCTGCTCCAACCTCTCCCTCAGAGCTACCTCCACACTACAAGATGACTTCAAGGGAGAGGCAGGGAAGAGCAGGAGGGAAATATTGGCCACACCGTTATATGCATTGAATTCAGGTGGGTATTTGGCTTGTGGCAGGTTTCACAGCAATTCTGCTAGCAGACTTGGCCCCTCCAGACAGACCAGGACTAGGAGAATGAATGGAAGAAGTGCCACAATAGATTAACTTGGAGAGTCTGCAGTTAACAAAACCTGAATCCATTCAGCTTTGCAAGGGTTAAATTTTGCATAAAAACCTGTTCCAGACAATAGCTCTTTCATTCCATTTGATACCAAGCTTCCTGCAAAAGGAATGTTTACTGGTACTTTTTAATTACGAAAACCCCCATAAATTGTCTGTTTTACTGTCTGTGCTAATTACATTTCATTATATATCTGGAGTAAGCTATGATTTTCCTGCTGGTTCCCATGACATTTTTCATTATCAACCACTAATTGTCTAGCATGCACACTGCATTGTGAACCAAGTAGGCTGACGCGTGGGCAGAAGTTCTAGCAAAAGCTGCAAGGCAGTCGAAGTGCACGTTATTATTATTACTATTATGATGTATTAGAAAGTTTCCACCTACTTGCATACCTACATATCCTCATCCTTATCAGCAGTGTTACAGAGCAGCAAAGCACAGAAGTCTGTCTGTAACAAGCCTCTTGCTTAGCAAGGCTCAGCAACTACTGAAGGAAAGTTATGTGGGGTGAAATGACGACAGCAGCCCCACTACCAGGACAAGTTCCCGGCTGAGTGCAATGGAAACACCAAGGTTTCTCAGTCGCTTCCTCTACTCAGAGCTCAAAGCATGTGGGTATCAGGATCTTGTCACTTTGCCCACTCACAAGCTGAGGCCAAGGTTATAAAGGAAAATAGTGCCATATGTGGATTCCTAAAGGAATAGGATAATTAATGGGACCTTTCTGAGAGAGCAGGCTAGAAAAAAAGGTAAAGGGTTTTCATGAGCCACAGCTAACACTGTTTCCATCATAGCAAAACCTCTAACGAATCCATATCTATGCAAGCTCAGAAAGTGCCACAAAGGATAAAGCAACTCATGGCATGCAGCATTTCATAAATTCAGACCAAGGGATGCTGTAGGCACCGATTCTTCATACAGCAAACTGCTAGAGTAAGGAGCACATGACCACCGCTCCCCAGATCATCATTATCAGCCTCGGACAGGTGGCAATTCTATTCGTGTGCACCACACACACAATACACAAACACTTCAGAAATAAATGTGTGTTTTCACAGGCTTGCAGCTCTCTCCTGATATCTATTTCAAAGGAGATAAAGCCCGACCCTTCCTAACAGCACTGTGAGGGAACAGTTGTATAACTCCTCCTCTTCTCCTCAAGGTGATCCACAAATACAGTATCAGAAATGCAATCAGACCACATTCAGCGCTGTAGCAGAAGGGTGAAATTCCCACCCAAGGCAGGAGGACTTGCCCTGCATCGAGGCTCAGTTTCACACACTTTATTTTTATGTGCTGATTTATAGACAGCAAGAATGAGGAAATTCTCCAGTCCTTTTATATAAGGAATATGAAGGACTGGAAAGCATTTTTGACCTGACTATACTCCTATTAACTTTGCAAAATTTGACTGATCAAAGGGTGGAAGAATGGGCCTATTTGTAGCTGCCGATGATGTATTTGCAGGTCACCTTTAAAGATGTAAGCTTACGGCCTATGACATAGGCGTGCAATTTCAAAGGTCTCGGAGACAGTACAGCTACTTCATCTCCCTTTCTTCCACAACCCACATAACCACAGCACCCAAACACTTTGCCGGCTTCAATGAACTTATCCCCCTCAGCAACTCTGATGCAGGGAAATGCTAACACAACTGCTCCACAGAAGGGGAGCCACAGCACAGACACAACCCCAAATGGTGGAAGTTAGACCCAAAAGAACAATCAAGAAAAGTCCCATCCATCTACACAGGCACTTTAGTGTCTAGAAATACCTCACTTTTCACCTCAGGGCTGAGACTCCCAAATAGAACATCTACAGCACCTTCCTAGAGGTGACACCTCTGCAACAGCCACGGGCCTCCAGGCATCTCCTCAGTTGTCTTGGGTCACCTGAAAGCCACAGGACTGGCATTTCTTCCCCCAAAGCCTGATTCTTCTTAGGGACACAACACAGTAGAGGTGCTCAACACCTCCCGGCAATACTAAGTTCAAGGGAAGGCACATCAGGCACAACAGGGGGGACGGAAGCAGTGGCATTAAGCAAGGACACTCACCTAAGAAATGTAAGGCCTGAGGCAAATTCTCCCTTAAACCCCCAAACACAGATGAAACAAGGGAACAGAAGCATGTCCTAACAGACAGGGGAGCATTCACGCTGTCTAACAGAGGTGACTCAAGTAACAACCTCGGCCTCTAAAGGGTGATTGGGAGACTAATTGTCAATTTAGTAACAATCTTAGAAAAGGCTCCAATTCTGTATGGTATTTAAAACTCATTGTAATTTAACAGGTCCAGGGAGACTGAGAAATTGAGCTGCACAGCACTTAAATTGCCACTCACGAACTGAAGCTGGTCCCTCCATGTCAGGGCTGAAGAGGGGACAGCACAAGGAACCTCATGGTACCCATCCAGGCCTTCATCCTCCTGTACCACCTGTCCCTGCCAGGATTGTTCTCAGAACTGGGCCAACAGCTGAAATAATCCAAGTGAAAACTGCAGCTTCCACAACTGTCTCTCAGTCCTTCTCCAGACCACTGAAGAAAAATCAGAACCAGGCAGAAAATTACTTTCCTAGTCCACAATCTATGAGAAACCCTTACATCTAAGTCTTTGCTCTGTCATTTCTTCTCTATCTCAATATTCACCCTCATCTCCAAGCTATGCTCAAATTCTCAGTTTTGCATGCTGGAACTATTTTCCATTGTAAAAACAGCCATCACACAAAGCAGTGTGGGGACTAACTTTGTGGTCAAAGCTTTCACCTAAGACATAGGAAAGCAAGAAAAAGGCTATAGTGATAACTACCTATACAAACTGGATTAGATCAAATGAGAGAGCCAATCTCCTGCTGCTTAGGGCTCTCCTGTTAGACATGAGACCTGTACTCAAATGCAAGTCTAAGTCAAGCAGGACAGAGACACGAACATGCCCCTTCCACATGTCCTCTGACTGTTTGACCTCTAGAAAAACCTACTGCAGTGGAAAGGGACATCTGGTTTCTCTCACCATCACCACAGTCTGCTCAGAGAGGAATTCCATTCTGAATAAGGACACAGCTTGGGTCTAGGAAAGTTCTTTCAAGACGATGTATTTCTCAGAAAAAGTTATATTTTAAATGGAATTTAATTGTCTGACAAGAGCACGTTTTGTCAGAAGACTCTCAGCCCGCTCTTACTGTAGTAGGTTTGTCTTTGATCATGTCCCAGGCTTGTTTTCAGTCACAGTATAACACAGAGTTCATAATCGGATACATTTTGTCATAGCTGACACCACCACTGCCTTACTGGTAGAAAGGGAAGACTAGGGCTGTCAGTCTGCCACCTTTCTTGAACACTGAAGTCACGCTTTTTTTTTTTCCCTTTTCCTTAAAGACAACTTCTTTGTTGCCATGGTATCACTAATGCAGTATTTTGAGACAGGGAAAGAAGATAACCATGCATCATCATGGTGACACATCTATCAACCGCCATCCTCTCAAAAAGGGTAAATAAGTAAGGATGCCAAAGTAGACTTTTAAAGGCTCCTCCACCCTTTTTAATTTTTCCCTCTCACATACAAATTGTTATCTACAAAGGTCATGCCTTGGTTTTATGACAGAGAAGATCAGAATTTGCCTCTCAGCAAGCAGTGTCTAGGTTTATTTATTAATTCCTTCTATTCTCCCCTTGCTACATGACACCAGCTGAGGTACACACTCAAAAGAGAACAGAAGCACTTGCATGTTCAGAAAATGCCAGCCTGGCTCCCCATGTTAAGCCATGCAGTGACTGCTTCATAATTCTTGCTTATACAATGATTTCTTCCTGAACTAACAAGGTATCTACTGCTGAGCACAACCCACATTTATCTCAAGAGTAAGAGAAATGAAAAAGGGCACTCTGATGGTGTCTCCCATACACCACCTTCAACTCACCAGGTGTGGTCTTGTTAGCCTTGTAGCATGTCTTTCCTATCAATGTTGGAATTACTTTAAAGAAACCTTTACTAACTCAGCAAAGTCAAGGCCTTGCACTCAGCACAATGGTATTTCCCTCCTTGACCGTGCATATAAGAACATTGCATCCCTTCTGAAATTTCAGAGAAAGCTCTGCACGTGGCTGGCACAACCCTGTTATCTCAGTAAAACCAGTGAACAGTCACAGTGAGAGAAGCCCATGCTCCAGAAATCTCCCTGACTTTGCGTCCAGATCGATGAACAGGCAACAACAGACACGATGACTTTCAGCACACCACCACTGCCGCAGTGGCCTTCACAGTGGTGACATGATGAGATTTTCATCTCCCTGGTGGTGCAAAAGGAGGAATAATGGAATTAAATTAAAATTTATATAAGCTGAATTTATCAAGGCTTCTGCAACGGAGGAGGGAGTAGAGAGCAACAAGCAAAGCATTGACAGAAGGCCAAACTGGAAGGATCCCTGGTTATGGGTGAAGAATTCAATAGTGAGGACAGAGTCCCCTAGCAAACAAAAATAAGTATTTTACATCTGGGAGAGAAAGGAAAGGGGAGGAGATGGAGGAGAAAGGAGGATCTCAGTTGCTGCTTCTCTCTTATTTGGGGGGATAACAAAGGATAAGTTGTCTCCACTCATAACTGAAGTGCTCTCATCTCTTCAAAGAGAAATCTAATTGGTATCTTTATGCTGTCATATACTTTTCGCATCCACAAAACCTTGTTCTTAGTTCCACCAATTTGACCCAAGGCAGAATGACTCACCACAGCAAAACACCGGACAGCAGCTTCTTTTTCGAAGACCTAAATAAACCCTACTCCATCAATTGACCAAGGACGATGCAGCAGTAAACCCTTTGCTGAAGGCTGTGCGTTGCCTTGGCAACCTGTCTGATCTCCATTGCTCCAGGGACTGGAAATGTGCTGCCAACAGGAGATTTCAGCTAATCAAACCAAATCTCTTAATACTTAGACAATTTCCCATCTGCGGAGAGCAGGCCATGTGCCCGCAGAAAGCAGGGCACTCTCAGAACCCAGCCCTGGCTCCTCCTTGACCTGTTATTTGTTGGGTCCTTGTACGCCGTGAACATCTCCTGACAGCTACAGAAGGAGATGAGGGGGTGGCAAGAGGCCACAACATGCTTGCTATCTGTACAGCAGTTCCACACCTGGACTCAGCACACACCTGGCAGGCTGCAGAGAGGACAGGCAGAGAGGAGACTAGCTGCCCGCAGGCAGCAAGACCCCTGCAGGGTCCATGTCTCAACCCCTGACCTTTGAAAGAAAAATAAATTTTCCAATATTGGTAACATACACTCCCTACAGGCCTGGTACTACATGTTCTGAGCCTTCTCAATCCACTCTGTCCCTTTTTCAGTTCCCATTAAACACATCCAAGCAATAGCAGTGGCAAACTGCTGACCAAAAAGAAAAAGTGGGACAATAACAATGTATTTCTCGACCTTCCTAGACCGGGGACTGCTGTCAAATTGCAGCACAGAACACCTGCTTTATTCTAAAACTTCTAATTGGCAATGCTAAAAAGGGCAGCTTTGGTAGCTATTTTAGCCTTGAAAGCACAACCAGTAATTGATTTTTGGTTTGGGTTTGTTTTTTTTTTTTTTTTTAAGTAGAAACAAGACCAACCTTCCTACAGCTCCACTAAAGGTTTCCGGCCCCTGCATTTAAGCCCAGCCACAAAGACAGACAATCAGTCTGGCATTTAGCACAACCAAGGGGCCACACAAAGAGGCATGAACAGCAGATGGGAAAGGAATTTTCTGGTTTTCCAGGCAATCACCAAAGGGAATCGGGGCATTTGAACCGCAGACTCAGTTCTACCATTCAGGCTCTCCTTCCCCTCTTGGGTCATTCTTTACTGCACCTCAGAGGACACTAACCCACCACTATCTGAACACAGGCCCCACACTGAGTTTCATTCCACACGCGTTTGCTGACAGATTAACTCATGGTATTGCCACAATTGGTGCAGGGGACCCTTAGATGTTTTTTGTCCTGGTATGGAGGACATCTGCAAAGGAGACGGGACCTGGGATAGCTACCAAGCTCAGGCTCCAGCTCTTGAGGAATGGGTTGGAGAAATTGTTGGTATTTGAAAGGGAGCCCTGAAGCGGAAGAAGGCTGCTCATAAAGGAGGGTGTGGTTTCAAAGAAAGAGCATATTGTGGAAGATTTCTAGGTCTCTGATATCGACCAAGTGACCTACGCCCTGGGAAAATATGTTCTAACAATAACAAAAGCAATTAAAACAAATGCTTGGGGAAAAAAAATCCCAGTGTTTTCTAGAGTCATGTATTTAACAGAGCAAAGAGCTTAGCAAGTACTGCCACCTTCTACCATGTCACCGTGAACATTTCTCTATCCGTGTTAGGGTAACAAACCAGTTAACTTGCTACTAGGGCTGCATAGAGAAGGATGTGAACTGAAGTCATCGCTCAGCTAACCGAGGGCTCTGTGACAAGAGAAAGGCAATGAATTCCTGCAGGCATAAGGAAGAGGGAACCAGAGCTGGTTTTAACAGCTAGAAGAACAGCTGGCTCCCTACATGTGCTTTCCCACCTTATTCTTTCCTATGTCACACCTTTTTTCTACTCCAGGCACTCCTCAGCCTTACTTAATCTCAGTTCAGCCAAAATGAATCAAAGATGGACCCTGGGACTCATGCCCAAAATACCTGTCTCCACAGGGCATGGAAAATCAGAAGCATGGAAATCAAAAGCGGAGTTGTCACAGATCTAATGTGGAGCAGAAATGATCTCTGAGAAAAATGTTTATGATGTAAGACACCCTCTATAATTCCTTTGTAAAAGCAACATGCAGGGCAGCATCGCAGCACTACAAAACCTGTGAGAAGAGCCCCCTCCAGATTAAAGTGACCACAATGCTGCCTGGGAGGATTCATTTGTGTTACCAAGTTTCAAAGCATCTGCCTGGAGTTTCTTTCAAGCAAAAGCCATGACACTGGACCATTCTCAGGGATAAATTGAGAGCCATGCCACTTCAGAGCCAGAAGAAGAGTGAGATGTGGTGAGGCAGACAGAGGTGACTGTTAGCCAAAAACAGATGCAACGGAGACAAACTGAAATAGATTCCACATATTTCAAGGGCTTCTGCAGTTCTGATGCTCCAGTCCAGCCCATGTGAACAAACATCCTCACACACAATCTGCAAAACACTTGACATAAAGGACCGCAAGAATAAAGTGCAGCATGGATGTTTTCAGACACACTGAGCCAAGCTATGGAGTCTACTTACTACTTTATTTGGATCTCTTCAGCTGTTTTCTCCCACAGCCATCATGCTACATTTAGGTCCTTTTAACCTACCTCAGTCACAAATACCTGCAATTATCCATAGCTTCCCCTTGCACAGTGATCAGATGTGCCCTCTGCTTAACAGGAATGCAAATACTCTGTACTCCTGTTACTCATTATGGATCTAGAATTATGATCTTACTACTGCTTTACAGCAAAATCTGAAATGACAGCAGGAAACAGCACAATGTCAAAGTAGAAAACAGAGGAAAAGGCTAACTCCTATTTCATTACTCACAATTTCCAAGACCTTTGTATTTCAAGAAAACCAAACAAGCATGCAAACCCAAAGACGAAGTGTTGGTAACACAGGATTTGCTTTCCAAACTGTAATTGTCACCAAAGTACCAAACTAGGAAAGCTATCTTCTCACCAAGAAACAGCCGGAAATCATTCAAAACATGAGACTTACCTAATCACACCTACATAAAGCAGCAAAACAAGTCAAACCAGCACTGAAATTTCCCAAGAACACTCTTCTCACAAATAACACATTTCAAAGCTTTCTTCCTGGGACAGCTTGCTAAATCCTCGGGATCTGCGGTGTTCATGCAAGCTGGGCAAAGCTGAAGAGAAGCACAGTCCTGAGTTTCAAAAACAGGAGTAGTACTCGTGCTCTTGCTCTTTTCTCTGTATGTACTTGTTGATTTAATGTCCCAAGGAAGAAGGAAGGCTGCTGGTTGGTAAACATGTGACAGCCACCAAAGGAATGCTAGTCAGAGAAACAAGCGATAAAGCAGTCTATGCCGCTTCTGACAGTGTTTGTTTAAAAACTACTGCCTCACCTGTAGATTTCCCCCTGCTCTCACCTTATGAGTGCTAGATCTTTATTTGAGCAATTACGACCAATTTACCTAAAAAAAAAGTTGCCATTCATTTATCATGAAATTGTAAGACATTTTTCTTTCCGGTACAGAGATATAATTTATTACTCAGCTTAAATTCAAACTCTGGTCATAAATATTTTTGATCTGCTTTAGAAATGTATCTTTTCCATCCTCGATTCCCACAGATTTGCAGTGACAAAGCAGAGTGAGGATCACAGCAAGCATTCAATCTAAAACAGTGTTTTCCCTCCAGGGAGCAGCCTATCCCTTGCACTTGTCCTGCCTCAGCCAGTCATTACTTCCCTGAACCATCTGCCCACCCCTCCATTGCTGTGAGCTCCCAGGCTGGAAGAGCAAAGCTGATGGGGTTTGTATACACAGACATAAAAACTGTTCTTACAGCAAAAGGTGTAAGTGCAGCACCAATCCTAATGCATACTTGGTCATATACCTACTACACACCCATGAACGGCTGGCGATTTCATCTTGGAGACTGTCTCTTAAAATAAAAGTCACACTTCATTGCAAAAAAAAAAAAAAATAAAGAAAAAAAGAAAAGGTAGAGAATGGGCTTCAATTCCTCTTTTTTTTTCTTTTTTCTTTTTTTAACCTTAATGTATATTTTAAGGAAGGCTCTGTGATACTTACTGTGAGATCACATCCTGTTTTCACTATCCACACAACTGCTACTTTGAATGTGCATTTTGGATGTAGATTTGATTCCCAGTAGAAGAGTTATTTTTCCCCAGCATTCAGGGCAAATCCATCCCCACTGTCTCTGCCTGCAAAAGGTCTCTCTGCAGTCAAACTGGAGCTCTTCCCAGCCATTTTATTAATTAGCGCAAAATTTTGTTTCCGGCTTCTAGAATATCTGCTGCTCCTCAAAAACAGCATGGAAAGGCTGTAAAATAAAATCACACATCTGAACTGAGCTACTCACAATGCTCAAAGCACAAGAAAGTGTGGGGAAGGATGGACAGAAAACGGGGGGAAGGAGGGGAGTACACTCCCCACTCATCAGGGGCTTGCAGACTTGGCTGTTCATGACCAAAATGGCCTCTGGCCCCATTCCCTGCAGCAATTTGTAAGTTGGCTCTAATCAGCTATCAGCAGTATCTTGCCTCTCTACAGTAAACTGCTCCCTGAGGCAATTTTCTGCAGGTGTTCCTAATGCAACTCTTTTTCGCCCCCCAAAAAGGCATTCTGATGATCTTGTTTATAAAAGCTGCTGCCTGGCAGATCCCTGGCAGAGTAGTCCAGGCTGGCATCTTCAAAATAAAAGCTACTTAGAAAGAGCTCAAGAGGGGGAAAGAAAGTCCTTATAGAGCAGACATCAAGGCCCTTGACTTACATGAGTCTTGCCGCACCAGATTCTCCATGGATCGGGCAACTGAAGAGGGTGTCTGGTTCCCTGGGCCGCGCGATGGCTGCAGACAAAAGGCATGGGATGGGCAAAGCCCTGGTGAAAGGCCACTGTTGGGGACACTTTCAGCAGGGCTCTTTCCAGACTCACAGCTTCTCCCCCGTCTCCGTGATGCCAACATCAGGCATGGCTGAGTGATCATGCTGATCAGCCGTACGAGGTCCCAGAGCAGGAGGAAGCAGCCGCGGCACTGTGCTAAAAATAGGCAAAGGTGCAGCAGAGCAACAAGGGAAACACAAAGTCTAGTTATGTCAGACTAGTCACTGAAGCTAACTGATTGAGCAAGTGTCATCCATTGCCCAGGAGACTTGCCTCGCCTGCTAAGGCAGCAGGAAATTTCCTAATTTCGAACTGAGCACCAATCCCTTGAAGATTTGCAGAGATGGGTTTACCAGGAAGGGGCCGGGGCAGTTCAGCACGAAGGTCTGTGGGTGCCTCATTCCCCGTACATACACGTAGTCCCAATGCCGCATGACTGAAAAGAAATGTCCGAGTAGCAGCTCCAGAAAGGAGGCAGTCAAGTGAGTTGCGAAAGAGAGAGGAAGGTCTCAGGTTCAACACAGGTGACCCAGCACCCAGAAAAACCATCCTCCATCCATGCCATGGCCACGGCCACCGAGTTAGCGTTGTACCAGAGAAGTTGCTTACTCCAAACTTCTTCCCATTGATTGTTCTGCTATGCCCTTACTTTTGAACTCTTCCCTTCCTAACTTCCACTGCAGCCCCTAACATCCCTTCTGTGGTAATATGATGTTTATTCACTTTTACTCAAATTTCTCCAGAATTCATCAGGACCGCCACATTTACAAAGGAAAATAGGAGACCATTTAAGTCAGACTCTGATTTCCATGCACTCAGCTGCTTTCCTTGCTCTCCCACATTAAGTTCTTACTCCAAACTTTACCCTTGACTCCATCATTTATAAAGTTGCAACGGAAAAACTAATACAGGAATAATGCCACAATAATGCTAGAAGAATAAATTCTTGTCCTTGTCAACTCGACACTGCCCTTTTTCTGTTTGTTTTTTGGTTGTTTTGGTTTTTTTTTTTTTTTTCAGAACAGTTGTTCTAAAACAGCTAGAGCACAACTGGCAGAAATTCAAATACATTTTCAGACATAGCCAGTTTTTATTATTATTTGTCAACCACCAGCCAAACTGTAGAAATATTCCTCTTATATCCTGCTAAATGTCAAGCCGATATTTTTAAAACCCGGACAATGTATTTCACATAAACCTTTACACCATTATTTCAAAGATCAAACATCCTTTCACCTGGGAGCCCCAGCACTGCTGGTTCCCCCAGCAACATGACTTTCTCCCAGCTCAGCCGAGCAGCAAAACTCCTTTCAGGTGTCCACTTGCCGAACCGGTGCCCAGCCAGCCACGCTCTCTTTCAAAGCTCCACCAACAGCCCTGTGCCAAGGCACCTCTGAGAGAACCCCTCACATAAATTGACTTCTAATTCTTCTTTTCCAAGGTCCACCAGGCTTACATCTCTCAGAGAGGGGGCGGGGGGAGGGTATTTCATCGGAGCTTTTTAATTGATCTGAATTTGCCTTTTTAACGTAAAGGCACACAAAGTCCTCGCTGCCTTCACATGTCACGCTCTTCCTCCCCAGAAAGGCAGCGTCTTGCCATGTTGAGCCCAACACAGATGAGGGTCGTCCAAGACCTCCACTGCCCTGATGCGGATAATAAAGCACATCACCCCGTAATGAACATGGACTAAAAATGAGGCCAGCACATGCCTGGTTGTCACCTCCCAGCCAGGGAACGTCATCTCTCCCTTTAATTAGTTAATGCGGCTCACTATGGGCAAAGCCACCCCACAGGGTGACACCTGCACTGACCCAGACCCGTTATCAAGTGCTGAGGGAAGGGGAGAGAGGAGGTTTGCAAATCCTGGGAGGAGGCAGCCAAGGGGTACCCCAGGACTCCAGAGGGCTCCTGAGAGCCCAGGTCCTGCCGCCGGCTGCCCCTGCTGCCCTCACAGACCCTCACTCATGCCCAGGTCTCACGTGCCTTGCTGGAGGGAGAAGGACTCATGGGGACCCTGATGATGTGAGTACCCCGATGATGTGAGTACCCCAGGCCTGGGAGAGAGATCAACCCCGGCACAGCCCAGTTATGCCAAGAGAAAGGTGCTTTACACTGGGGTGGATGATTGTGTTCCTTCACAGAGCAGCAGCCGTGGGATACCTGCCACGGCACTCCACCAGTACTTAACATGCACCACTGTCATTTTAGTTCCTTTGCAAAACAATTACGACGGCACACAGCATTTGCTACAGGTGAACTTGGCTGAACAAAGCCATTAATGTGCACGAAAAGCCAGAGAGCCATGTAATCACACACAAGCGGCAACACGTCATGCTTTCACTTGGTTCACTATGTTAAGCCTTCTTCAACATTCTCTAGACATGCAAAAAGAAATATATCTCCTGCTTTTTGGGATCAAAGCAAACATTACTCTTCCCCCTCTGCCCCAAGCCTTATTCAAAAGAAACACAAGGGAAAAGAGAGAACTGCATACAGCAGAGTCAGGCCTCTGAGTCAAGATCCCCAAAACTGGAAAACCTTATGAAACAGACTTTAGGTCACCGCACTTCTCACTCCTCTTACCAAGGTATGAATATACGAGTGAAACTTCTCTGGCACATCTCGCCGAACTCGCCCAGCCTCTGCCGGGTACGCCGCTCCTCTGGGCTAACAGAGTACAGCATCAGACTATACTGGAAGGAAGACGCCTGTGCCAGATAAGCGTGAACTCAGAAATATTTACACAACACATTTTTGCCTAAGTCACATTCACCCACTGTTTGCTAACAGGTATAGATGACAAGGTCCTGAACTCAAGAGGAGGAAACGGTCTTAGCAGAAGCAGTGTTTCAATGAAACACGTGTCCAGACTCCACGGCATTTCCTCACAAACATTTCTATGAAGTGGCAGAGACCAAATGCACAGCCTTGTTTACCTGAATACCACACTTGAAAGCTAAATGAAATGAGACTGTAAGCCATTACCCATGAACAAAAAGGTTAGCTTCACCTATAGTCCAAAACATCAACAAAATCCACGTGCCCACTAAGCCTATAGTAGGGAAATCTGACCTGGTTTGCCAAAGTATGCAAAGAGAGAAATTGTGTCTGTTTAGATTATTAAGTCAGCAGTAATTTGATCAGTTACTCTGTGGCTATTCCAGTATGTGCTGCTTGATGGCCAGGCTCGCTACAGTCCGGTGTACCTGCAGACTTCACAGATGGGTTTTTGAATCCAATCCTGACTTCTACCCCAAGCTTGGACTCCAGGGCTCCCTTATTCCAGTGAAAAAGTTTTCCACTAATTTAATAGTATCTGAAGTGGATCTGAGTGGTCCAGTTCACAGAAATTTGCAGAAGTTTCAGGGGAAGCCCAGCGTCTCTGTTTCAACTCGTATTTCTTCTACTGAGACAGTGAAGGCGGGAGGAAGGAAAGCCTGGAGAAGCACTCAGTCTAGTGGGATGTCCAGCAAAGACAAGCTGGCAAATCAACCCCGAGAAACAAAGCAAGCAGGCAGGCCAACTCAAACTCCACAAGAGGTCTATGTACACAGGGGTGGTTCAAGTCTATTTAGAGACCTGAAAATCAATAGCAAGGATTTTTCTTTTTCTAATTAAAGGTGGGTGGGTTTGTTTTGTTTTTTTTTTAAATAATACTCCAGCATTGAAAGAGAGTGTTGCCAGAAATACTACTAAAACCATTACAATTTCAGATGAGATGAAGGGAGGCTGGATTTCCCCAGAAGAAGAGCAGGTTTTGATCAGAAATCAAGAAACAGGTGTAGAGTGTTCTTCACCTCGCAACTGAGTCCACATACTACTTCAGAAACATCAAAGTAAATGGAGACTTGTGGGTTACAAGAGTCCAGCTTGCAAGCAAGAGTATGGAAAAGAGCAGATCTAAACCTTCAAAAAACTCAAGCTGAGAGCTGCAGGCAATGGCTCTGTCTGGGAAAGGACAGAGGAAGACAGAAGGAAGTGGAAGGACGGCAAACAAGAACGCAAATACTAAGTCAGCACATAGGCTAAAGCAATGTAGCTGGACAGACGAGACAAACAGACCTGTAATACAGGCAGTAGCAACGACTCTACCATGGAAAGCGATAGGAGAGGTGGAGAGGAAAATACCGACAGCTATCTTGACAGGGATGAGGAAGACAGAACCAAATACCTCAGGAAGAAAAAAAGACACCCAGCAAACAGCAACACGTGCACCTATTTGGCAGAACACTGCCAAATAAGAGGAAGATGCCTCCAGAGCAGCTTTAGCTAATTCAAACGATTGCCATGTACAAACACTACAATCTAATCCCAGCAACACTGATAAGCAGCAGTATCAGACTGAAGGAACGGGAACAGCTGCTCGCGATAAACAGTAAACCCATTTGGAGATGCATGAGCAAATGCAGGCGGCCAATAAGGACCCCAAAACACCAGGAATGTTATCACAAAACCTTCACAGTACTTGACACTCACAAGCACTGTCATCTGTCCATGCTCAGTGCACGTGAATGACAGCCAGAGATGTGCCTGGAGCACACCACCACAAGCAGGGGAAAGGAGAATGCAAGGACTGTGCTGCCAATCCAGCCCAAATCCAGCTGTGCTCTGAAACAAAGATTTGTCTGAATGTAGATAGGAAGGGGGAAAAAATGAATACTTTAACAATGGATATCAAAACAATGGTCCTCAAAAACTTTCAGTAACTCTGAAGAGAAACTCAAATGCATTGGGAAATGCCCGTGCCCCAGAACACACAGGGAATCCACACTTTAAACAGATCAACTCTGCTTCCAGAGCCTGTGCAACTCCACTTGAAGGCAATATCGTTAACTACCAGCAATTAAAAGAAAATCTAACGGTGAAAAGATAGCCACAAGACTAACAGTGCAGGCAAAACGTACAGGGGGGATTCTCCAGCAGAAAAGTCATGGTTGCAAGGGTAGACCAGCCTGGGATTTGACTCAAAGGGCATAAAAAGATTGTGCTTTCAGTGACAGCAACATGCTTTAGGTCATAGAAGTGACAAAAAGGACACAAAAGTAATAAAGAGAAAGCCAAACGAAGCAGGCAGCTTCTACAATACAGGCAACAAGGACCATAAACAACACAGCAGAGATGAGTCTGTCCGGACTCCACTTGTCAATCAGTTGTGGGAAGCAATAGAAAAAGTCAGTAGAGGACCTCCAAGGTTCAGGGTGGTGAGAAGATGAACCAAAAGAAAGTTGTGGTACATTATGAGGCAGCCTACATAATTGCCCATGGCAATTTAGTTTATTAAATTAAGTGTATTAATGCAGGTAAATCAGAGATTTGAACATTTGTTACCAGAAAGGGAATCGATGTGATTTTCTGCAGCGTAATAGCAAAACTCAGCATCAACAAAACAAGCAAAGTACAGTCTGCTTACCCCTTTCCTGCAGAAAAAATGAAGTTAGAAGGGGACTCAGAGGACCACCTGGGAACTCATACATAGGCCTGGCTGGAAAAAAAAAAAAAAAAAAAGTATCACTGCTCCTGTCATTCTTGATGAGGATGTCAGAAGTGACTCGCTCCCCTCAGAACAGTACCACAGGCTCCAACCAGATTCCTTTGCTGCCCTTTGCTTCAGCCCTGGTACAGACCGCACTAGCACAAACGAGCTTGGCTGTGCAGGAAGACTAAGGGTTTGTACACATTTATTCTGCTTTGTTTAATTTTATCTTATGTCACAGTGCACCTTCAATTTAAAACTCCTAATAGATGGTAGTTAACATCACTGAGTGATTATTAACTATTGCAGCTTGCTAAATGGGAACCTTAGCTCAGAAGTCAAGCTCTAGATTTCAAACGTTAACTCAGGAAGTGATTTAGATGAAAACTAAGACCTTTGAATAAAACTACTTTTAAACCCTAAAGAATAAGTTTAGACTCTATTGCTCAGCCAGACAGTTTTCAAGGTGTTTAATTTCAGGGAGAGATGACAGATTTCAGCTAAATTTTAGTAGTGTGGTAAAACTACTGAGTGTAATTAGTTAAAGCATCTACAGAACTTAGTTTTTGAATTCCCACTTAAGGTAGCTAAGTAAAGTAACTTTTATTACATCTCAGAGCTTATAATAATTAAAGTTTACAGTAAATCCAAAGAATTCAATAGAATTAACCTGTTATAAATCTCAGAACATAAAATCGGTTTGCAGAGGTAGCACGTAAGTGATTCCCAGCCTTTCTGCAAGGTGCCAGCCATTGAGAGAGCTGATCAGTCAGTCTTTGATTAATTGCCTGCTGTGTAAGAGCCAGGGTCAATCTACTCAATTAGGTGAAGGTCTGGTGGAGATCAGAGATGTAAATCAAAACCTATGGCAAAAACTTCAGCACAAGGTGAGAACATACCAGCAGCCTTTCTTCCCTGCAAGGACTCGTCTCCCCCGGGCAGCCTGCTCTCCAGCCACAGCCCTAAGTGGATGCTGAGGAAAGAGCAAGAGCAGGACACCCATATGTGCCTTCTCCTGCGTAGCCTTCCTGCCTCCAACCATGTTCATTTCTAAGGATTTTTTTGAGCCCGACATGGCTCGTTTTCTTTCAGGTACTTAACCAGCCTCACAGTGAACCCAGGTAAATTTTCCGCACCCAACACACCCTTCAGAAGAGATCTCTTCAGATCTACCACCCACTGCATGAAGGTCCGGCTCCCTCTGTTCCTCCTGAAGCCGGCTCCCTTTGATTCTCCTCAGGCCTTTTAAGGCAGTGAAGAAGCACCCTCTGCTCACCCCTCTATTACTACTCACATAAGTCTGTATACCTGATGATCCCTCAAAGTTAATCTTTTTTCCTGGTTTATGAGTCTTTATCAATCAGTCATGCCCAGTACCAGAAATGTCCACACTGCTGACCTAGCCACCTATGCAGGACCTCTTCCAGTTCTGCTATATCCTTTTGGGAAGGAGAGGGCCAAAACTGTGGACAGTACTCAAGGTAAACTCTAGGTTTACACAACAACGCAGTGGCATTTCCTACAATAAAGGGCAGCTCACTTACAAGATCAGGCAATTCCCCATCTTCAGAGACAAAAAGCGCTGCGCCACGGAGTGCAGAGACACGGGCTGCATCCACTGCAGTCCCCAGGTTGTCACACCTCCCAATGGGCAAGCCCCATGCTGCTGCGGGAGAGGAGGGACTCACATAAGGGGGACACAGCAAGATAAGGCTCAAAGGAAGACAAAACCCAGTGGGAAGCTGTAACTCCCCAGATACGAGAAGCAGGAGAACATCAGAGCAAGTGCGGACAGTGGGGAAGTGCTGCGACGTGTTACAAAAGCACAGATTAAGATTAGTTTTAAACCAACCAGATTGTGACACTGTCCACAGGGCTACAGGAGACTGGGTATGTAGACAGAAACCAGGAATGATTTGAAACTACAGTTACTCCACACAGACTGGGAAACTATCTTGAGAGGGTGATGAAAACACTGTATTTTTAGACATTATAAATAACTAGTTAAAAACCTGTAACAGAAAAGCAGCTAGTCCCCAGCAACACAAAAGAACGGCTATTCTTTTCAACACCTTACAGAAGAAAAAAAAAAGCCCACAGAAAGCTAAGCAATAAGCTTGGATTTGAAAAAGGTGAACTACATAAAAATCAGTGAAGCAGTAAAAAGAAATAGCCAGAAGGGTGGAATTACTTCCAGGAGACCACGTACAGGTACTATAGGAAAGCATCAGGATACTTATATCATCAATTCGAAATACTTTAAAAGGACCAAAAAAAATCAGTTTGTTGTTTGGGGTTGAACAGCAGATTAAGGCAATTACTGGCAGTAAAGACAAACAAGGGAAAAAGAATATCCTTCAGAATGTGAATATCATGTTCAGAGGAGGAAAAGAAAAAAAGATCATGAACTTCTGGCAAGTTAATTGTGGAATCATAGGAAGGCAGACCAAAAAATAACTGTAGTAAGCAACTTCCTAACGGCATAAAAAATTAATTACAGCTCTTTTTCAATTGTTGCAGAAATAGGACACCTTCCTAAGAGCTGGTGGGGTCAGAGGGGATGAAGGCGTACAAGGAACACTCATGATGATAGGCCTAAAGCAGAAAAGTCAAATTTTGTACCAGTGCTACCTGCAGAGAAGCTGAAGGACATCGGTCATGTATTTTCACTCAGAAAAGGGATCTCAGTGACTGTCCAAATAGTTCTTTGAAAATAACTCAGTGTTCAGTAACAAGGTAAATAAAGAAATATTATGAAAACTAGTGAATAAGACTACAAAAACAGCATTGCCAATAAAAATCCATACTGCACCCCCTTTTCTTCACTACAATGCAGAAGTCTTGAAAAGGTTATAGTAGAACCACACTGAGACAGGCAACCTGGATAATGAGGGGTCTGAGATAGCTTCTACTAAAGGAAAAAAATTGTCTTTTTCAGACAGGGAAAGAGGTAATTATGGGATCGGGGCGGGATGGAGGGGTAATAAAATGGTAAGTGGTATGGAGGTGGCAAATAAGGAATGAATTATAACTACTCCTTTCTGGAAAACAACTAGAAACACAACAAAATGAGTAGGTATCAGGTATAAAACACAATGCACAGAAGTAATGTTTAATGCAACACAAGGCTATGAAACTCACTGCTGCAGGACATTGCAGGGGCTGGAAGCATAAACGGGTTCAAAAAGCGAACAGATAAATGGAGTATAGGTTCATCAAGAGCTATCAAACATAAAAGCCATTTATACCGAAATCTCTGGGTTAGAAAGTCCCCAAACTGCTGATTGTCAGAAGCTGGGAACACATAGCCAAACTCTGTTCTTAAACATTCTCCCCAGGTACTTGCTGCCAGCCAGCATCAGGAAGCTTGGCTTTGACACAGCACAACCATTCTTCCGGCAGTGCACCACAGATTGCTTTTTTTGTTTAACTTTTTTAATTATTTTTAAATTTAAAAATAATCTGAACCCATAAGATTGCAAGCTGTTAACAAAAGATGAAAAATTAACCGCTTGGTTTGCAGCTTTCACTCAGTAGATCAAACAAATAACCTGCTCCAGTAGCTTTGCCTGTCAAATAAACCTTTCTGATCATTTGCATTAAGCTCAGGGGTAGCAGTCCCAGCAGAAACGATACCTGAAAGCTAGTTCACACTGCTAATCACCCGGCAACTAACACCGCAGCACGCCAGCCCAACTGGTGTGCTATGTACACACCCGTCAATACCAGTCCCCTGGTCCTGCAACTCAACTGTACAAAAGTATCATGGATATTGCATAATCACAGCTCTCCCCTAAACTAGGGCAAGGCATTAACCTCGAGCCTTATCTTTATTCATGCTCGTTTTACTAAGGTGCTTTCAGTTCATGCCAAGCAGCACAGGGAAAGGTCACCGCTCTGGTAATGAATCCTCTACCAGGCCATGATCTCCTCCAGCCTGGAGTCTCCTCTGCCACAAGGATAAACACTTACAGGTGGTAGTTCTCTTGGCCAGGTAACATCATCCCAGCAACGGCAAAACAGCATCCTTCTTTCAGCCTCAGCCATCTGCGTGTAACCAGTGGGATACTCAAGTGGCACAGACAGTTTCACAGCCAGCCTCTGCTGCCTGATGGAGAGGTCTGGGACCCATTCCACAGAGCACCAGCCCAGCTCTGCCCTGATGGGCAAGGAAACCAGAGAAGCCTTAGGCCATCCGACACGGAAACCAGTCCAAGAATAACCATTACTTTTGGGGGGAAGGGAGACTGAAAAACATCCAATTATCTTTGAATGAAAAACACTCAACTTGGAGAGGAAATCTTCATATCAGCTTAGATTCCCTTGACCTTTCTGGCAGTTTTTACACAGCCAAGTAGGAAAAAAACGATGGGGAGGGGAACGGAGATGCAAGGAAGAAGGGAGAAAAGGTAAAGTGAAAAAGGAAAAAGCAATAGGACAGGTGTGTGTCCCCCCAACTGGGTGACAACAGTTCAGCTTCCAACTTTGAAAATGAGAATTTCGCCCAGAAAAATGACAGTATCTTTTTATCTTTTTCTTTGATGCCACCAAGGTTGGCTGCCAGGAAAATAAGTTTTGAATAAAAATGTTTTTGACCAGCTTTGCCTGAAACACTCAATTAGTGGTGAAGGGCAGAGCAGGAATGGGGAATGAAAAAAAGCCAAAAACAAAAGAGGCCAGCAGCTGAACAGCAAACAAAGCCAGCCTGACAGAGAGAAGCTGTCAGCACCCAGGCCACCAAGCACCTGATGAATCCGTGTTCAAGCTAACACATCCAGCCCTTTCTCTCAAGCAAGGCTCATCCTTTCAAGAATGCCCTGTACCACCTTCTCCAGAGAGCCCCACCAGGCTGCCTAGGTCCCTCAGATGCCACCAGCTCCCCTGACAAGGTCTGCAAGGCCTCTCAGGTGCCTGGATCTAGCAATGGGAATGGCTGACACTGAAAATAAATGAGGAGGCTCATTAGGAACCAATCACCACAGTGACAGTCACCAAGCTAGGTTAATATCACTCCAACCACGAGCACTCGAGTAACTGCTCAAATGTGATTCCAACCACGAGCACTCGAGTAACTGCTCAAATATAGCCGGTAGGCTAGTCTCCTTTCAGTGCTCAGATTCACGCTCTTCCTTTCCTATTCTTTCTTTTATTAATATAGTACATCTCCCTGGCATCTCTAACTTAACGCCCCACTTGTTGGCTGACTGACAGGTCTCAAAAAAGCACACCTCTCCACTGCCAGCGCAATTCTGTTTAATCTTGTACAGAGAAGGTGTATCACTTAAGTAACTTTTTCTCCCCCTCCTTTTCTGCAGGAAAAAAAGGAAAGAAGTTTGAAAAAAAGAATGACAGCAATGTTTTAACGTAAACGGGAGCAATTTGTATGGAAATCAGATTTTTCAGGTGCCACAGAAGATGTGGGGGCCCTGCCAATCTGCAGGGAAGAGCTAAAAAGAGGCATGAATTTGACACAAACACTGTGAATTGATGAACCCGCAACTTTTAGTTTCTTCCCTAGGGCAAAGTGTCCTGGAGAGAGTCTCTTCTGTACTACCTACACATTTATTTTCATTCTCATTGACACTACTATTGTAGAACAAAGAACCTGTTTCTTCTCTTATTTATACACCCTCTCGAAGCCCCGTGCACGCAAGTCCTACAAATGTAGGCAATATGCGAGTAGGTGCAGCTGGATGTAAACCCAAGTGGGAAGTGGTTTCCTTACCGAGCTTGATGAGAAAATGAGTTATACAATCAATAAAGTAGCACCAGACAGTAAAGGAAGAGAAAATCATATGATGTACTAAACAGCACCCAGACGTTATCACCAATAAATCATGGTACTATGGGAGTCAGCAGAGGCACAACAGGGGTGCTAAAGCTGCTGAGAACAGAGGAGCCGTGAGCACCCCAGGGAAGGCAGCAGTCTGCCACCAGCACTTTAGCTCAATCAGTTTCTCCCGACAGTATTTCTCCCAACTGTTAGCATTTGTTACACATGGGGAAAAAAAATCTTTACGCTCCAGAGCTGGCACCCTTTGTCGTAAGTGGGGTTATTTGCACCTCCCAGAGAAAGACCTTTCAGACAATGATTCTGGCAGATATTTATGTTCTTCTGGTAGCACTGCAGTAATCTCTTTGGAAACCTGAACGCACCGATCTCTGTGGCAGGGGATGCCACAGCATTCCACGCTTAGGACCACTGCACCACACCACAAAGCAGCAATGAAGCTATTCCAGCCAGATCCATAGCACTGCCACACACGGGCAGACAACGTTTCGACAAGAGCCTCAACATCAGATTGTCCAGTTTTATCTTATACTTGCAAACGCAGAGAGAGCAACCAGAGGAAAACACCCTGCTTTTGCCTTCCCATGGATTCTGCACAACAGACTGCCCTGCCAGAAGAGCCTCTCCAGCAACCAGGTTAGCAAACAAGCTACAGCTGCCATTTACTAACACAAACGCACACCCGGTCTTGGAAAACCTGAACCGAGCACAAGTTTTGCAAGTATTCACTTTTCCACTTTCTACTTCAGTGTTCCTGGTATGCTAGTATAATTTGCCACCACTGTTCTTACAAAAGTGTTACACCCTTTCTAAAATAAACCAGGGCTATGTGACAGATCTAAAACAGCAAAATGCATCAGAGCAATTAGCAGTTCTGCTGCTTTTATGGCTCTGATTGGAATTCTGATCTCAAGCAAAAAGCTATTTCCCTGGTGAGAAAATACGACGGCTCTGCATACGGGCTCCATCTGCCGGCACACCGCTCTCCTGGCTCTGCTCAGTATATAGTAAACTGAAACAAAACCTACACAGCCATCAATTACATTTTTCTTCTCGCAGCCTATGAATTTCAATAAATACACCATCTGTTCATCTTCTGTGTGGGAGTTCAGTCATCTTCTTGGCAGCAATATTATTCTAGAGCAATTACCTGTGTCTTTATCACCTATCATTGTGCTTCATCATCTTTTCATCATGTGTAAAAACCAACCACTTTATTACTACAATTTCTGTAGGCAGCCCGGTCCTGTTAGTTACCATGGAGATGATCCGTCAAAAGAAGTCTACATTTAAAGAAGTAAAAACTGAGAAAAGGAGGAGGAGAGAAACACAAAGAGCCCAAAATGAACTTGTTTCTCCAAGTCAGAGTTTAAACACAAAAGGCACATCTCAGGCAGCAACACTGAGATGCCACTAACAACACAGTTGGGAATCCATCAACCTGCCAATACAGAGGATGAGTCAATGACTCACAAGCATTACCGTACACTCCGAGGTCAGAGACTCGGCTTTAATCCCTCAGCCGAGTCTCATGACCTGCTCCTAGGAAGGACAATTTCTTATTACTGTAAATCAAAAGATAAAATAGGGAGATGGAGGACAGGCTGGGATGGCAGGCAGACGGCAACAGCAATTTTCCCCTCCTTGGCAGTCACTAGCAAGACAGTGAATTTTACATCAGCTGCACTATAGTTTATACCCATTCCTAAAAATGTCTTTGAATTAATATCTTTTTTCCCCAACTTCACTCTGTCCGTGCTCCACTTTCTCTTACCCCTTCCCCAAAAAAGCTCTGCTTTTTTGCTCCTTCACTCAAAAACTACACATTGCTCTCCTCCTCTTTCCATAAAATAGACACACACTTGCAGCTGTTCTACCTCTCTCTTTCCAAATTCCTATATATTTCAAAAGCAGCTGTCAGTGCCAACTATTTACAGATGCGTGCTCCCCCACCTACCCACATACACCCCCTGCCTTCACTTCATGAAATCCTGTTTTCTTCTTCGAATTTTTTTCATCTCCTCCAGCCCTCCAGCTCCCATCCTTCCAAGCTGTAATTGCTCTCATGTTACTGCAGGAAAAATATTAGCAAAGTACAAAGGACTTGCTGATGCTCTGTGTTTCTAAGATGCGTCATTAGCAGCCTTGAGCTGAAACACGCCGGGCTGCAAACTGCTTTAGTTCAATTCATCTTTGTATCTCTGGAAGAAATAAGCAATCTCAGAGCTATCCAATTTGTTTAATATCAAATGCACATGCACTAAGTTTTAATGATGTGGACTGTCATTCTGAATTGCAAGAGTACAAAAAGTGACCATCTATTCACTAAGTTCACAGCTACCTTCCATAGCAGAATTACCCCAATCCTGCAAATCGCAAGACAGAGAGGGAGGAAATATTTTCCAAAGGTTCTCCAGACTTACAAGCACTTTAATTTTCTGTCTATCCACCTTGAGACACAAGGTACTCAATTTTCATAAGTGCTAAGGGCCCACACTTTCCATGGGTTTCTGCCTGCAAAGCACCCAAGTCTAAAGAGCATCAAAATTAGGTATTACAAATGAGACAGATGTCTAGAAATTTGGGACTAAGCAACTACCAGGGTATTGAAAAAAAGGCACTGCAGCAGAAATAATGCTTGCGCTCAGCAGTGAAAAATTCCAGTGCTTAACTTCTGAGAAAATAAGGAGGGGACATTAAATAGAAAGGGGGATTATGGAAAAACAATAGCCAGGAAATAAAAGTGAGTGATGAAAATTAAAAAAATAAAAAAAACGCCAAGGATATATCAGGAATATTGTCATCAGAGTTCAAACATAAATCTCATGGACATAAACAAAAGTATCAAACTTGAAAAATTCAGAATTTGCTGAAAGAATATGAACAAAACAAGAGAAATCACATTTTGATTTCAAATCTGATCTCCCCTGAAAGTTTACTATGGAGCAAAAGTTCTTCCCAACTGTCCCCTTAGCAGAAGTGCTACTGAAAAGCGACTTAACCCACAGATAGATCAGATGCTGCAACAGCTTCAGATGTTGAGGAAATGGCACCCACACACTGTCCTTTATCTGTAAAGGCATGGGCCCTGTGTTCCCTCTCTCTCTTTAGGTACCTTACACAGTCAGGTTGAGCCATCAGCTTCCATATGGTGCTCTACCTTCTACAAGACAGGCCCAGGGAGAGTTGCATCCCTGCTCTTTAGCAGGGCTGGTTGCTGCACAGATTGGATGTAGATGGAGACGTGCCCAGGCTAAGAAGTGGCTTCCAGCATCCTCAGCCAATTTGAGCCGCCACTTGGTAGGCATGCTGTAGAAACGTCTCTTTCTGCTAACCTCATTTCCTCCAGCCAACCCTTCCAGACAGGCTTAGTGGCTGCTGACTCCCTGCACAGGATCTCTGTGCCCTTCCAAGGCAGATGCCCTCAACCAGCAGCATCTGTGCCGCCTCTGCCCTTGGCAGACGCTGGCAGGCTGCTGGGGCAGACGCTGGTTCTGCTTGCCTCCTCCCCTTTCCCACCAACAGGTCTGTAAAGACAGCCAGGAGAGCTGCCCCGACAGGGAATGCTGCCTGCCCTGCCTGCTGCTGGGGCTGCTCTGTCCAGGGCAGCAACACCTGGCAGCAGGACATCCCAATTCATGCCACCACACACAGTCCACCACTGGGACTTGGACAGCCAGCAAGGTCCTCATCTGTCATTCCCATTCTCCAAAACCCTCAGCAGCTTTGCAAAAATTACTACTGCTTATTCTTTGGCTTGAACAGATGTTCCCAGTCACTGCTGTGTGTTTGCACAGCGATCCGCCCTCTCTAGGGCTTGTACAAGAGCACACAGGAGATCATAGAATGGTTTGGGTTGGAAGGGACCTTCAAGATCATCTAGTTCCAACCCCCTTGCCATGGGCAGGGACACCTCCCACTAGACAAAGTTGCTCAAAGCCCCATCCAGCCTGGCCTTGAACACTTCCAGGGATGGGGCATCCACAACTTCCCTGGGTAACCTGTTCCAGTGTCTCATCACCCTCATAGTGAAAAATTTTTTCCTGATCTCTAATCTAAATCTACCTCCTTCCAGTTTGAAGCCATTCCCCCTTGTCCTATTACTACATGCCCTTGCAAAAAGTCCCTCTCCAGCTTTCTTGTAGGCCCCCTTCAGATACTGGAAAGCTGCTATAAGGTCTCCCCAAAGTCTTCTCTTCTCCATGCTGAATAACCCCAATGAGATGGAGAAGGGAAGGCACTATGGGGCTTGTGGTTTGTCCCAGCCTGGCCACTCACAGCATGCTTAAGACAGAAGTAGTGAGCAGCAGGTGATGATGGCCAGACAAGAATTAAAATGGAGTACAGGATAAAGAAGGATTATTCTTCTCTTTGGAAGAAATCAAATGCACACAATCCAACCCAACACACACAATGCACCACTCCATAAAACAGCCAAAGCATCCACCAGGAACAGGCCTTCCAGCTCCCTTGCAGGGCAGATGAGGGGGAACCAGTATGTCCCCCTCTTGCTCCCCCTCCAGAGAGCCAAACGCACATCTCCCCACTGGTACCCAGGAGCTGCTGCTGCAGTGGCAGCCCAGATTACTGGTCAGATCAGGCACAAATTGCTCCCTGCACAGGCTTGCCAAGGGGAAGTGGTGGCACACAGAGCAACCCCGCTAATGCCAGTGGGCCCTGCACAAGGGTCAGCAGCCCTGCACCTTCTCAGAGTAGCCTGTTACAGCCTGGAGCACTGCAGAGCCCATGCCGCTCCTCCTGCTGAGGATCTGTGCCTGGATGGTAGGCAGAAGGTCTGCTCTTCCCTCGGGACCACCGCATATCTACAGCATTCCTAACAGCCAATAAGACATTCCAGCTGTGTGGACAGCCATCACCTTCCCAGTCTTGAACTGGCTAGGAAAGGAGTAGAGAGAACGTGGGGTTTGGTTGCTTTCAGATAATACTTGCAACCTTATCTCCTCCGTGGTCTTGCATGATCATCCCTTGGCATGATAATTAACATGTGGACTCAGCACAGATATTCAGGAGCTGGGCTGGCATTTGGCAATCCAAGTGGAAAACAAGCAATGGCTAGACAGAGCAGGCTGGGATAACATGTGGCACACCAAATGCTTATCCAGCTCAAGGTCATTGTTGCCTGATTGTACTTCACCAGTGGCAACCACATGGTTGGACCACCTAAACTGTGCTTTGAACTGCCATAAAGCTATTCCACCCAGTGATCCAGCATCACTCTTCATCAAACCACAAGGTAGGTAGAGCAATGGGAAAGGCACAGGAAGAGGAGCAGCACTAAGGAGGGAGAAAAATAGATTTAATCACTTAACAAAAGGCATCATCAACTCTTTGTTCAGAATTGCTTTTGCCAGAGAACCAAATAGAAGGCAACCTTGCATGTTTCATGGTTTTGCAGGTATAAACAAGTCAACACAGCTAATCCAGTCATCCGGTCTGCAGGAGTAATCCAGAAACCAGAGCTCCCACAACAGTACAGGCAACCCTCAGTGAGAAACAGGTAGCCAAAACACCAGGGTCTCTTGCAGGCACAGAGCAGGCAGCCTGTCTTCTCATGGACAGACTCACTTAATTCATCTGGAATTCTGTGACAAATGTAAATACTTTAATAAGTCCCACTTTGATAAAATGATAACTTGCATTACATTAGCACTTCCAAGATGTCAATCGAGACTGGGACACCGCAGCTCAGAGTGCTGTATGGAGTGCCCACATAGCACCTTCCTCTGCCTGGGTGCAGGAGAGCTTGGAAGAACAGTGGGGAAGGGGTAAAACAAAAACCACACATCAAAGTTGGTGGCTGGGACAGAAACCAGGACATAATACCCAAAATGCCAATGGGGAGGATTAGGTTAATGAAGAGGTATCATTAATACTTTTCACCCGTTCCTGCAAACCCTGTAATACCTATATAGTCATACACAAAGCAATCCATATTTCTGTGATCAAAGCAGTGTTCATTGTTTTGGTTCAGAGCATGTTTCTATCCTCAGTTCAGCAGTAGCCTTGACTTGCTCCTTAAAAGCTTAAGGATAAAAGTATTCCTGGCCTCACCCTAGGGCAGCAGTTTACTGGCAGTGCTTGATAAAGTGTGCAGTCAGCACCACCCACACCAGTCTGCCTGGCAGAGAAGCTGGGCTGGACTGGATTCAAAGGCAGCTGACGGCTGGGGAGATGGTGAGACACAAATCATCAATTCCGACAACAGCCAGGTGGAAAAACAGGAGCTCCCTCAGAGCTTTTGGGGAAAAAAGGGTTGGAAGATCTCACAAGATCACATCTCCTGTTGTTCTCACGTCACTTTGGCAACGCACATGCTTTTTTATTTTTACATATATATTACTGATTTATTGGTTGTTCCACAGGCTTTTTACAGCTTTTTCATTAAACAGCAATTAAAGCAGGCAGCCAAAGTCAAACTAGACCTGTGTGGTGAAGAGGCAGAAAGTCCTGAGCAAATAGTTTTTCCTTCCCCATTACAGGTTTTAAAAAGACAGAGACACTAGATCTAGGTGATGTTTTACGTTGTGCCTGCAGGTACCTGCATGCAATCATAGTGCAAATTCTTGAAAATATAATTGAAAATTCCCTTCAGCTTATTTCCTGCCCTGTTACTTATAGATATTTCAAGAAAAGAGTAAAGCTTTATGCCGCCTTTTGCTAATATTGATGCACAATGCCAGCAGAGCGCTTTAGGGACCTCCTGCTTTGTACTCCTCACATAAAGGTAAACCCACAACATCTGACTTTCAGCTAAACAGACCAGCAATCCACTTGCATACTTCATCACATGACCTCCTGCACCAGTGAAATCTGGGATCCTTCATCCTTAAGTTCTGAACTTTTCTTCTACTTTAAAGCCCAAACTGAAGTTGAGATTCTCAGACAAGGGGTTACAAGTCCTTAGGAAGCTCACAGCATTTGTCCTCTCCGGGGAGAAGCTCATCACGCAAGTAGCTGCCAGCAATGAAAGGCAATTAGGATTTTCCTGATTAATATAAAAATAGTATATAAATACTTGCAGCAAAAACCATTACAATTGTGTCTCATTCTCTAGCCCTAGAGGAATCAAACTCTCTCATATGAAAAGAAGGTGGAAGTGAAAGGATCATCAAAAAAATCCAGATGAGCCCCAAGATGATCACACTTGCAAAACGTTTGGGAAACTCTTGTGTAAAATGAACACATCAGTCTTGAGGCAGTACTGGGAATCAAACGCTCTTATCAGCAAAAGCCTTCAGCTGTTGCAGAGCTCTAGCAAGGCCCCCCTGGCCTAACATGGAACGAATTCTTCAAAAGAGGATCAAGAGATTGGCTTGCTGTCCATCTGCTCCATGCACGGCATTGCATTAGATGATACAGCAGAGATTTCATCTGGATTCAAGCTAGTTCGCACAAGTAGTGGAGACAGTTTAGCCCTGGCAAAAATGCACAGCTAATAAATCCCGCCAAGGATTAGTTTGCAGAACAGACACAGAAAACCCTGTAAGCTCTGGGATCCAGCCCTTTCATCTGTAAAGAGTCCCCTACAACTATGGTGCGCTTACAGCCAAGAGACACCAGTGCCATGTTCAGCTGACACCACTGGGCTTCACATTCTTGCTCTTCCACTGAGGTGAAATTTCACATGGGGGCAGCCCATACAGTTGGCTGCCTTTGCCTTTGGCAGTATGGAGCTGTGACCATCCCTGCACGGGGCACAAGAAGCAGTCCTTCCACTTTTCTCAGTACTACTGCCGCATACTGCATAGAGTGTCCAGTGGCTTACTGGGAACAAAGAAAGTGACAATTTAAATGCCCGTTGAGAAGATACAAAAAAAAAGAAAAGTTGCAGGAAACTTGACACACAAGGAGTCCCCAACATAAGAAGGACATGGACCTGCTGTAGTGTGTCCAGAGGAGAACCACAAGGATGATCCGAGGACTGGAGCACCTCTCCTATGAGGAGAGGCTGAAAGAGTTGGGGCTGTTCAGCCTGGAGAAGAGAAGGCTCCAGGGAGGTCTTATTGCGGCCTTCCAGTCCCTAAAGGGGGCCTACAGGAGAGCTGGGGAAGGACTTTTTACTAGGGCATGTTGCGATAGGACAAGGGGGAATGGCTTTAAACTAGAAGAGGGCAGGTTCAGATTAAACATTAGGAAGAAGTTTTTCCCTTTGAGGGTGGTAAGGCACTGGAACAGGTTGCCCAGAGAGGTTGTTGAGGCCCCATCCCTGGAGGTGTTCAAGGCCAGGTTGGATGGGGCTTTGAGCAACTTTGTCTAGTGAGATGTGTCCCTGCCTATGGCAGGGGGGTTGGAACTCGATGATCTTCAAGGTCTTTGAACTGCTGTCCCTGTCACCTGTCCTGTCTGCTCCTCCCTGCAGGTGGGACCCCACTATGCTTTTCCGCTTCCGACCCTCCAACGGGGCAAATAACAAAGTTGGTTGGCCTTGAGTGTTATAGCAATAAGTGTAAGCAGGAGCCTCTCTGCATACCATGCCTGGGCATCAGCTATAAACATTGGTCTTATCACTCTGAGAGAGTGAACATTTTCTGCACAATATGCAGTTAATTTCAGTTGTTAGAAGAGGCCCAGCTAAGAAGCGAAGTTACTGAACAAAATTGGTTCTGTTTTACCTCAAACCAGGACACCAACCTAAACCATTCTATGATTCTATGATTTAGGCTTTAAAAAGGAAGATAAGAGGAGGAAAGAAATATAAAAAAATCACTATGTATAGAAAGTGGACTACCTGATCTCTGTATCTATTAGGTACAATGCTTAGATTGCACAAGAAAATCTGTCAGGGGTGAGTTAGACACAGTTCATCTGGACATGAGGCAAGGGAATGGACCTGCAGTCTTTTCCAGCTCTATTTTCTATGGCTATCTGTGCTCCTCACAACTCATGGGTCAAGACACCCTCCTGCTGGTTAGTATACAAAGCCAACCAAAATAGGATTTGGTCCATTTTGATCAAGCTAGAGACTTTCCTCACAAAACAATCATGTCTCCATTTAGCCTCAGCTCCTAAACATCCAACCAAAAAAGAGTAAAAAATAACCACAATTAAACAACCAAAAAGAGAATAATTCTACAAAAAGAAAGTCAGTATTAAAATCCATTAGGCAGAGAAACACAGACTCTATTAAATTTATTGCTTGGTTTCAGGACTTGGGAAGAGTCTCTTCATTTCCTGTACCTATTGAGTATTTGCTATGTCCCCTATGAGCTAAGTCTTCCAGAATCATTTTAATGTCATGTTCTAAGCACTTCTGCATTGTAAATCATCGATTTTTATCTCCTTCTTCCAATCAATGCAAAGATACTTATGCTGAACACATAAAAGCTCTTGACACTATAGAAAAAACAATTACACCCTGCAAGACGTTTGCTTTTGGTCATTGACATCATGGAATTATCCATTACACTTTGCACATGCCTGCCATTTACAGGAAAGCGGTGTGACCTTGCCTGCCTGAAGTCTGCATCTCTGCAACCTGGTGAAGCAACGCAGTAGGAGCTTGCAGCAGAGACTGCCATCCCTGGCTGGGGAGTACCTGAACTGCAGTTTGGGAAAGCAGGGAGAAATCATGAAAGCAGAAGCAGTTCTCACGTCAGTCCCACTCCTGTGCTCCAACCAGACAACACCTGCGTCAGACACAAGACGCTGGCTAGGCAGATCTTTCTTCTCACCACTGCAGTCATGCTTCCCTCCACAGCCCCAGGGGCAGACTGGAAATCTTCATTCTCTCTCGTGTTTGCCACTGTTTCAAGGGTGGGCCCAGCATCCATCCTCGGCCAGTGTGCCAGGCTGGTCCTTCTGTCTCTTCCCACTCCTACACTCCGGGCTAGCAACAACTACATTTAAACTTCAAGGCAGACACACACTGAAGCACCTGCAAGCTCATGTTATGGTCTAGAGCACACCATGATCCCTTTTCACTTGGCCTCCCTAGTTTCCTTCTCTTGGATGATGCTGCATCCTTCCTGGATGCAATCAGGACACTGGGCACAGAAAACCAGAGCACTCTTGGATGGCTCCCCCACTCCACGTTACTGGCAAGACAGGTTCACAGGATGCGCCAGGAACCAGCTCTTTTATCTCAGCAAAACTGCAACAGACTCGTCGTCTCTGAGTGGTTTATGTTCATGACTCGCCCACCAGTCCTCGTCTTGCACTTTCTTCTTCTGGCAGCAGCAATTCACACCTTTGTAGCAAAGCACCAAAGTCTGTGCTCCCCGGAAAGGACCCACCACCAAAGGACCCCCCAGGAGGTGCAGTCTCCCAAACCACAGGATCACACTCTCTCTCTCTCCCATGTCACCAGCTCAGCAATGGAGGGAAGTTTCCTGCCATGCTATGACTGACACATGGATATGCCCTGCCATCACACGACTTGCTGCTTGCTTTCTCACGTATTAGAGGAAAGTGTTTCAGCCAGCACCAAAACAGTCAGCAGCATTTGAGGAACAAGTGTGTTGAACAAGCACATCCAGGAGAGTGCTGTACCTTCCCTAGTGCTGCTGTCCACTTAGCCTTTCTATTCCAGGTGTTTTTCCAGATCTTATCAGAAGTTGACACATGCCTTTAGCCCCAGCAGATGAGGAACAGCCTTCACAACTAGCTCAAAAGAACTGCATTTCATTTTAAAACCTTGGTAAGATCTGCCAGTGTAGAAGGCTAATTCCAGTGAAGTCAGGGAGCTGTGAGGATTACATCAGATCCAGCCTGTAAGCCATCAACACATCTTTAATAAAAGTATAGAGAGAGAATATTAAACACCCAATGGTCTTCATTCCCTCTGCTGGTTGCAAGAGCAAGAATTGCAAAAGCAGTGACGTCGGCAGGATCTTTAGAGGCCAGAGTCATCCTGCTTAATTCTCTAAGATCCTGAGAGACCCAACTGAGTGAGGCAGAAGTATCTCTCATTAGCAGTACAATTAACTTCTTGTGTGTCTGGTAGCTACAAGTTCCAGGCACTGCACGGGAGATTTATTCATTTATAGCCAAACTGCTTATACTGAATCTATTTAAAGTTTTTTAACTTTTCATTAGAGGGAGTTGGGGTTTTTATCTTTTGTTGTCAAAACAAGCAGAACTCAGCCAAGTTCACTGCAGATTGGCCCCCGTTAATGGGAGACCAAACCACTTGGGGAAAACCAGCAATAAAAAGCTCCACCGTGTTTAAAAACTGACAACTGCACTTTGACACTCAAATTCTAGGAAAAAAAAATGTTTTTTTTTCCCCTCTCTGTTATTCATCAGCTTCTGAACACCTGGAGCATCAGGCAGCCAAAGGAACAGTGTGAGAACACCAAGCAGATACTGAGGGCAGAAGTAGGAGTAGAGGTCCCTTATTTTAAAGGGGCTGACGGAGACATGCACAAAAAAGAAATGCTAAATTCAAGAATTCACAGCATATCAGTTCAATGGCATTAAGCCCTTTGACTATGTCTCTTCTTTAAAAATCAAAGCAGTCTTAAATAATAACAGTATAAAATTATGCTGATTTCATACTCTTTAATCTAAATCAAGACAGCACATGTGGCTCAGTTTTAAACTGTAGAGGAAATAATAACCTTCAGTCACAAGGAGAATGTGTACTCAGCGATTTGCCATCATTCCGTTAATCCACTTTAGAGTCACACCTTCGTTAATTAGAAAACAGGGAAATTAATTGGTACAAACATAAATTAACAGCGATCTCTCTGTAATACCTATGCAACATTCACCATGCAGTAGTCAACCAGATTCAAAAAGACTCTTACCAACAGGTCTCCTACTCGCGAACGCCACGTTTCAATGTCTGAAAAACAGGGTGGTCTGGCAGATGATTTTTTTCAGTTCCCCCGGCCACCTGAACAAACCAACCGCACCACCAGCCCTGAAAAACGCTCTGCATTTCCCAGGGGGTGGAAATCAATCAGACTGATGCATACCTGCTCTGTTGCAATACCTGCCCCTGACTCCAGCCTCAGGTAGATCTGGAATTTGAAAGAAGGAAACCTAACGGGGAAAGTCCACCAGGCTCAGAGAAGGCCAAGGACAACGACTGAGGGGAAGGAAATGAAAGAAGGCAGTGCATTTGCAGTGGTCTGGAAGAAACCGTATCAAGCAGAAATGTAACCATGCTGCACGTACACTGACAAAGCACAGGTACCTTCATCGTGCTCTCTGCAGCACAACACATCCGTGGTATCTATCACTGTACTGTTCAATCATCAGTGTGCAGCCATCCTTCCCAACTACAGCATCTTCCTTGCAAGACGTAGGGCAGGACACTCCTGCGCTTCACAGCCGGGAGCTGAGGACCTGAGCCACATCATACAGTAGCTGGAGACGTGTCTTCTGCTCTGGCCACTCGCTGTTGACACTGCACGGCCCTGTGGAGTGCTGAGGAGCAGGAGAGTCCCCTTAAATAGTTTGTGGTTTCTCCACTGTAACAGCCCCTTTTGCAACAAGATGTAGTCTCCAGCTTTAGGCCACTAGTAGCTTCCAAAGACTGGAGAGAGGGTGGATAGGTATTGCTGCAACAAGAGAAATAAGACATGGCAGAAGCGTGGCATTTATAGGTCTTATACCTTTTCTTTAAAGGTAGAACTGAAGAAAATACAGCAAGCAGATAGAAGTGAGAGGGGGCCTGTTGGACTTCCACACTGACTCCTCAGTGCCCATCACTGAAGGTACCTGCACCGCGAACGATGCCCTGACTCTGCGCACGCCCACAGTACATGCACCTGTGTGAGCAGCATGTCGGTGCTGCACACGCCTGCAGTGCACGGCAGCCCGTGGCACTTCTGGAAGGGCAGTGAAGACAAAGCAACAACCTTCGCTGATGGCTATAAAACAGCAGATGTTACCATATGTGCCAATTATTTGCTTCAGAGCTATCAGGGCAAGAGGGTCATGTAAGCCAAGCATGCCCTCCAAACCATCCTTTGAGATAAGTGCGTGCACACATGCACGTGCACGTGCACCTTTCCAAAGAGAAGTGGAGGCATCCGACTGTTATTCCCCAATTTAACGCGCAGCAAGCAAGTGCTCAGAGGACAACAGGCTCCGCAGGTCTCGTGTGCTGCAAGACCTGGATTTTGGTTCACTTTGCAGAGACATATAAGGTCACAGGCTGGAGACATGAACTCTCTCGTCAAGCAAAGATCCACGCCAAATGTTCATTAGACAATCAGCCAGCTGCATACAAACTATTTATTGGGTAGCAAGGAGCTACCGAGCCCTTCTGACAGCATAAGCAGCCTCTAGGTTGTGGCTCAACATCCTTAAGAGCAGCTTGACATACTGAATCAACACCCTGTCAGTTTGAATGTAGCCTTGTGATATTATCTGTAGTCATGTGTGTATGGCACATCTGAGCTCCCACCTAAAATTAATTCGAAACCTTCCAGCACTGGGAAATTTCGCTGCAAGCTGTGCTCTGCTGACATGATGATTTATTGATTTATTTCTCTACAAGGAAAATAGAGAGCACCTCCAGTCAAAGGATATGTTGCATTAGGAGACTGTCCTGAAGGAGGAGGAAAGCAATGTGAAAACACACAGTACTTTTCTGGACTCTGCTAGATTCACAGGAAGGATGAGTTTTGGGGTTTTCTTTCCTTAAATCATATATAAATATTGTACAAGCTTTTTAAAGAGGTGAAAACCTTTTTAAAATGAGTACAGCCAGTCTAATGCTCTAACTTCTTCTGAAAAGAGGGCCGAGTCTTATTGGTACAAAAATTTTCCTTAAAACTTTATGTGAAATAATAATGACAAAAACTTTTATTTAATGTTATATTATTTCTAACTATTTTAAGCAATCATCTGGTATAGTAAGATTGTAATGAAAAAACGCTGGAGATACCCATATGACAGGGATGCTGCACTGCCCTCTAGAGTCTCTGTCACTTTATCATTCCAGCATCTAGACACATTCTTACAAACATGGCTCTAAAGTCATCACAGAGAGAACTGCTGTCTACCAGATATGAAGCACAGCCAACAATTAAGACAAGAGTTCAGCTTCAGACTCTTCAAGTGGCTCTCAGTGTTATTTTGGACAATATCTCTAGCCCCCCCTCCCCCTTTAGAAAGACATATCTATAAAATAAGGCATTGCATTTTAGGAAGGACTTTCAATAACAGTATGCCTGTATCCTACAGAAATAAAGATGCTAACAGAGGTAAAAAAAACCACTGTATTTTTTCTTACTTGTTCCCTTCCCAAAAGCCACAACTATTCCTGTAACTCAGGCCACAGGACGATGAATCTACGTGGCTCCTTCCAAGATGGAAAATTGCTGCAGTCAGACCTTCTGCGTTCAAACTCTGTGCAGTGCTACAGAAAGATGGATATTGCTCCTATTAGTGCTTTGTTTTGGTTTTAAACTAGTTTCAGTTCCTTTCTCTCAAATCCATAATGAAAGATTCCCCAACACAGCTCACTACTATATATACCTATCCATCTGGGTGCAGCTAACCACCATCAACTTTGTTCATCAGCTGGCAAGAAGAGGACAAAACATACCTTAACCTTAGCATATCAAAACTACATCACATATCTTCCACTGATACAACATCCTAACAACCACATACACACATTTACATCTCCCTTGTAGCTGGAAGTGGTCTGGATACATTTTGTCCTTCTGCACTGGGATCGGTAGAGCATCTTCTACACGTCGCTTACGACCTCTTGCTTCACCCCTACTAGTTATGCATCTGAGCAGCCCATACACTGTCCCAACAGGTGATGTCTGCCTTTCTGGTTTGAAATACACAAATATAGTCTTCATACTTGAACAGTGCTCAAAGGCTGTAGCTGATATCAGGATTCCCTGATAAGCTCCCAGTAAGAGATGGCTTACACCCTAAAAATCACTTGGAGCCTAAAGGAACAAGAAGGGGATGAAATAAGGACAGAACCCATTTTGCTTGGTTTGTCACTGTCCATATCAAATTGCACAAATGCTGTGGGACCTGAATCATTTCAAATATGTAATAATAGATACATGCCTAAAGGTACACACACACAAAGTACCCTTGAAAGGACACAGGGACCTGGCCGAGCCAGCCTGCTGCTGTCCATTATCAACTGACCTGCTGATCTTCTCAGCATCAGAGCAGTAATAGTGAGTTCAACTCTGGAAAAGAAGGTCTCAGCCTCATGAACCAGATGGGAGAAAGGGAGCAGGAGTAAGGAGCTCTGGGGATAAGGTGAGGGGGGAAAAAAAAAAAAGACAGACTGCCCAGTTGCTAAAAGACATGCCGTGAATTACAAAACCAGGACTGTCAGGACAACTTCTCAAAGAGCTTGACGTTTATATTAAGTCTTACGCAGCCAAGGGAAATGAAGCATTGCTAGAAGATGGTCTTCGACGCTGCCCAGACCAACTGCTGGATGGCAGTGGGAACACTGAGGACTGCATTCTATGCATGCCGTTTCTAGGCACAGAAGATGGGGGCACAGAACACAATTCTTAGAGTTTCTCTGGCTATATGCCAGAGTCTGGAAGAGGACTAAGGTCTCCAGGAGAACATCATAAAAGGCTCAGGAGGTTGGGGTTTCAGAGTTGTTCCCTGAAGTTTGCCTGTTTTCCAAGCTTCGCATCATCTCTCCCATGAGGCTTCAGCTTGCATGGAAATTACAGCACATTAAACTCACTCCATAGCCTAACTAAAGCACCTTGCATGATGACTGGGGCTGTCCAGGGGAATCTTCAGACTTTAATAGAAAAGGCAATAGAAAAGATGACTCATCTGCTACACGGCACACTATCTGGATATTACAAACAACCTTGAAGTCTTCAGCTTAGCAAGGCTCAGTGTAACCAAATTCCCAAAGGTGAACTTACTCTATAATTTACTCTCTCTCCTCCAGGCTGGGTCCCCATGACTGCCTTTCGGTCTCTCTTGGTTTGAGTTTGAACTGGGCTCATTCTTTTGAAGCCTCTCAGATGGAAATGGGAAGTTGGCTGTTTAGTAGTGATGGCAAAGGCCTCACTGTCAGGAACAAGATGTGAATGGACAAACATGTCCTGGCGTTTTAAATGCTTCCCTACCCTTCTGAAACTGTTAAGTTCTTTTGGTTTATCCATCTTCACCTGCACCCTCTCTCCTGCCCCTCTGCCAGGAGTATCTGGACACGCTGAATTTTGTCTTTCCAGCAGGTAAGGAACTACAGGCATGCTGCTGCCATATGGATGTGACAGCAAGTGTGAACCTCAGTTCGAAAGGAAGACACCAAAAACCAGTCTCCTGCAGGTAGGTATGCACTGGACATCCCAGCTCCCACCACAGTCAGTGGATTGCCACTCAGTACAGCCCGGGGTGCCGAGAGAGACGCTCAGCTGAGTACTCGCTACGAGTCTCCTTCAAAGTGAGCTGAATCACTCTCCAGCTTCATGGACTGTCCCAACTAGATCTCCATTAACTGTAATGGGAGCTCAGATACCTACCACACAGCTTCACATTGGTTTTATCTCACACTGACTCTCACCTCTGTTCTCAGACCCATCACAATGACATACAGGTGTGTGCTCTTTGGGAAGCCACACACCTTACTTAACATATTGTGTATGCAACATTACCATAATTAAACCACTGAAAGTTTTATGTCTAGACATGACTTAAATATACATTACCCGTTTGCATTGTTCTAAAAAATGGAGGGGGGTTGTGTTGTTGTTTTTGCTTGGTTGTTGGGTTGGTTTTTGTTTTGTTTTTTTTTTTTTACAAAAGATTATATTCCCTCTGCAAATTCAGTAGTGTCCCCTCAATGTTTTGTTACTCTTTAGGCAATGTTTTTGGAAACTACCGAGCAAACTGCAAACACTGAGATACTATTATCTCCGTCCAAGATAAAGTTGGAAAGCTTTTAAGTTGGCCAAATGTACATCACATTGAATCACACTCAATTAACCTAATCAAGAATTTCTCTAATGAAAACATACGTTTCTGGGCTGGCAGTTTCTGACTCAACCACAATTCATTCAATGTTAAGGAAAAACCATTAGAAAAACCATCTGTTCTCTTTAAATAGAGAAGCTATTTTTACCGTCATGATGAGCCCAAGTAATTATAAAACAAGTGAAGTGGGTTTCAAAAAGAAAAAGAGAGGGCAAGACAGCTGCTACCTTGTGATTATCACAGTACAAACGTTGCTAGCCGTGCGCAGTTTAGGCCTTGCACTCCTCACCCTGCTATGCATCATGTAACCTATTGTCATTCCAATAGCTGAAGCTACACTGTATATGCTACAGGGAGGCATAGGGGTTAGAGCGCAAAAGAGTGAGTTTTGGTGAATGAATATTTACATACTAGAATTGAATGCCAACAGAATCCCAAAGTTATAGTTCCCAAAAAAGGGTTGATTCTCAAAGGAAATCAGTGACAAAATCCCACGCGATTGCTATTTTAGGAACGAAATTCAAAACTGCAGTCCTCAAAATCATCAGTCAGTTGACACCTAATCCTAGGGGATCTGATATTTTTTTGCATTAAAATTCCCCAGGCACCCACTTGCTCACAGAAACCGTGACAACATTAACCAAATCAGCAGAACTCGCTCATACCTCATCCTTCCCATAACTGTAACACAAAAACTTCTGCTTATGTTTCCTGATGAGCTTATCTGTCACCAAAGAGATGAAGCACCATCTAAGATCAAGTGGGCAGCCCCCTTCCTCCAGCCGTGCATGGCTATGGCTACAAGACAGGCCAGCCCTGAGAGAAATTACAGGGTTTGCCTAGAAGGATGTGAACCCCAACATTCACAGTGCCCCAGCCTGCAGGGTCCTCCTGGAGCACAGTAACTCTCAGTACACCCTGCTGAAGCCGCTCCATTTAAACGCTTAATGAACCAAAGAGAAACGCCAAAGGAGCACAACTCCATCATGGATTAGCGAGTTACCTGACACAAGGCAATCTTCACTTCTTGCTTGTGCTCCAGTGGTTGCTGATGCTAACTGCTGAGAACATGGGTGACAGTTCAGGAGCCTGAAGGCTCCTCTTTCCAGTCTCAGATAAGGAAGCATCTCCACAGTATGCTGCTCCGCGTTTCATATCGACTGACTGAAAGTCATTCACACTCAGGCTACTGGCTGTAGGGTTTCCTATGGAGACACCTGGCTGACCACTGGATCTGTGTGACCATTCTGTTTATGGCCTGACAAGAGCTCATCATGGATCTTGCTGCAGTGTCCAGTATGGAAAACGTTCCTCCAGTGTCACCAACTTGAGCAAGTAAGCCAATCACAACTCCTAATTTTCCATTGCCCCAACTCTGGAACCATCTAGTCATGTATTTAGTGCTCCAAATGAACTCCAGAAGTCCCAGACTGCCTACGACTCACCTACCAGTTTCAGCAATGGACACTCACAAATGAAGCTTGGTGACTCCCGGCAGGCAAGGGCTGCTGAGCAACACCACATGAGTAACTGCTCCTTCTCCTTCCCCAGGGGCCAGCTCTACACAGCTCTCCTTCCCCTGGTTTCAAGGGAGAACAAAACAAACAAAGGCAACTGCAGAAGCTCTGACAGCATCCCTCTGCCAGGCAGGAGACAGGGAAAGATCAGGAGAGTAAAGACCTGAACCAGAAAAAGACAAGAAAGCAACAGGAAAGCAAATGGGGAGAACAGCAGCAGCTCTGGAGGTCTGTCCTTGTGCCTTCAGCAGGGCAAATATGTGAATAGGTGTCCTGCACAGTTCTTACTGAGGAAGCACTGAAAACAAATGTGCTCACAAGAACCACTCCTCCCCCCCGAGACTGCCTATATGGAAACCTTTAATCCACTCCTTTTCCCCTAAAAGGGGGACTTGAAGCTCGGTTGCCAGCGTTGCTATCAGATTTAAGTTATTTGACGTTTTTCTTAACTTTGTAACACTTGGAACCATGTCATCACAAAAGAGAAACTCAGCCTTGGTTTATATTTGTATTTCTAGCTCACGTGTTTGCAGAAGAAATATCTGAAAACCAGAGGTAGGCAGACTAAGGGTCACAGGGTCAGTCAGGACACGTGCTCTCTTTGAGACTTGAAACTACTGATTTTTCAACACTAGCTAACAGGCTTGGGAGGACTGGGTCATGGTTTCGGAGCACATGGCAACACTGTCACCTTGACCTCCTCACAGGGTCTGAAGGATAACATTCAGACACACCTAAACCAATTTTCAGAGTGGCAGGGAACAGCTCATCTCCTCCCTCTTCTGCCCCTCCTGACTTTCACAGCACATACTACAGCATGCCTCAGTGATAAAGAAGAAATCCACGAGCAGCACCAAACTGGGACATGTTGAGTTGTACCAGCATAGCCAGTAAAACCATCAGTTTGAGGACTCCTTCAGGGTAGCACTTTCCATTTGTCTTTACTAAATTATGACTCTTTGGTCATTTTGGAGGATTTGGTCATTTTGGACAGACCAGGTCATGTGGCCAGCTATAAGATTCCTGGGTAATCAAAAAGGTGGGAGGTTGCCAGTTTTTGGGCTAAAATTAGAGGATCATCAGGTACAAACAGTTGAGAGTCTGTAACTGAGCGGTGAGATCACTGTATTTTCCCACCCATGAAGTGCCCCTTACTATGGCTCTCCATGACATTAGGTGCACATCATATGGTTCTCAGCTGCATGAAAACATTGGTATGTGGCTCCTGGAGCCAGGCAGGCTGTCAGATCCCTCATCGTGAGCCACCTTAAAAAGCATGGCAGAACTTCCCAACATAAGTTATGGCAATAGGAATACACCTTAATTTGTTTACAGGCTGTCTTCTGACTTCAGCATCGTGAAATGCACTCTGCTTCCATTGAAAAACCTATGATACACCATATTCAATCATATAAAATCCAAGTTAAGGGGGAATGTTTATTAATTTTACACTGAAATGCAGGTAACAAATCAAGTAATTCAAACTTCAGAACAAAACCCAAAGCACTGCTGCAAAACACTGTGAGCATTTGTACATTTCATCTATTACAGCTTCAGTAAAACCTTAAAGAGCATTTACTTTGAAGTGCAGCAACAGAACCGCCTGGACTCATCTCTCAGCAGGACTCCCTACACAGCTGTATCACCCACATGAGATCCAATAAATATAATTGCAGGGTCAAAGTTACAGAACTTCTAAAGTCATTTTTGCAACTGGAAAATAAAATAACTTGTAACTACCCATGCTTCATGAAGCATGCACGTTTTTTTTAAAGGACTGTTAAAACACAACTATCACAACTTCACCCACAAAAATCTAACCCTTCAAACAACAATAATAGGTATTTTACCTAAATGTGTGGATCCTGAAGCAAATGATGAGGTGAGAATCTCAGCTGCTATAACAAATAACTTTCTAGTCCTTGTGGCAATGAAAAAAAATCTTTCTTTCCTTTCATCTGCTCCTCTGGAAAGAAACTCAGAGGATTTCAACTGCTGCAAAACAAGAAAGAGGACAAAAAACCTCCCACATATCAAACATTTTGTGTGTGATTTTTATGGTGATTGCATTGTTCTTCAGGGTTGACTCAAAGGTTTTAAGCACAAAGCATAACCATAGTGTGTTATGCAAAACAGGCTTCAAACAGCAAAGCTTCTTAAATATTTTCAACAGAAGTTATTGATAGAAAATGTTGGTTCCAAAGAATCCATAGGAAACGAGAGAAGCATTACCCACTCTAGAACAGTGTTTCACCCCCCTCTGCCACTGTTTGACAAAAAATTTTAGACTCATTTTGTCCAGTACAAAAGAGTACCAAAAAAACCCCACCCAAACACAAACAAAAAAACCCAAAACAACTCAGCCTCAATATAGGAAAGGCACTACGTCTCAGAAATTCATTGGAAACCCCTGAGATCCAGACACTCTAACCCACAGTTCTGATATGTGCCAAAAATATTCCAACTCACGCTTGTCATAGAAAGACAAGCCTCCTTCAAGCAGAAGTCCTGCACTAACATCTCCCAGACTGGCTCGAGCAGTGGCTTTGCTACTGTGTGGGTATTTTTGAACTGTCCTGTGATGTTTCGTGTTGCCAAAGAATCCCACTCCCCAATGTTAAAGCTTTCCCTGTCCTCGAGGATGGAAAGTCTCACGACTAAGTCCTCTCAAATAATTGTCAGACACTGGGCAAAGTGTATTTTTTCATTTATTTACTACAACTCAAGCATTAAACAACATAGTTACTTGGTTTGGAGATGCATTTAAAGATATTATGGAAAACCACATTTATAACCACACATATCTTACTCCAGCCTATAGGCACGATCCTCACCCTAATTTCACTGAAGGAGATCTTTGCTGGCAGAAGCAAGTACCTGTTTTCTCCAAAGGCCTCCATTCAGCTCAGCATCTGTCCTCTTTCCCCTCCACACACTCCTTCCCATGCTTTTCTCCAGTTTATAACCTCAGAATTTGAGAAACCACATTATAACACTCTCCCAAAGGGGAACCCTCTACCCACACTTATTTTTATTAAAACGTGTTTCTTGAGCATGACCAGCCAGAGTCTTCTACCAATGACTGTCCTGGCACTTAGTTACTGATAGTTTGTTAACCAACTGTGAAAAAACCCTTTCCCCACCACCCATCAGGCCAGCAACGTCAGTGCCCAACCTCCTTCTGCACTGCAAAGCACACCTCGTCTAAACACCCCATGCACGAGCAATTGATACTGACAGCTAAGAGAGGCTGCGTGTAGTTCACTTTGCGCTCAAGAAAGGGTAAACACGACACTGACCAAGTAACTTCAGTGAAAACTCACTGCAAAACCACTAAAACAGCTGGTCTAAAACTACTAAAGCACCACAAAAGTCTTTGAGACACAGGTGTAAGGAAGCAGGTATATAGTATCTGCAGCCAACATAGAGACACTGCAGACAATGAGCTATCTTAGTCATGCTTTTAATTCTTAAATAGTCCATTAAAAAGGAACAGTCACCATATCTTCACAAAACACAGACCCTGCAAAGCTCCAGAGATCTTTGCATCAGGAACTGCAATCCCACCTGAAATCACAAAACACAGAGGTGAAGAGCACACGCTGCAAAATCCCTTTGGATGCTGCCACCACTTTCAGCCAGCCATGTGACAGCGCAGAGCACAGCAGGACACTGGCCATCTCCCTGCTTCCCAGGCAAGCCATGCACATCTCCCCAGCGCACAGATGCGTCTGTCTATGAACCAGGGCTGTGTGTTAATTAGTTAATTAATAATTCACTTTAGCAGCTTAAACAGTGACAAGTGGTGTTCCTCAGGGGTCCATACTGGGACCAGTGCTGTTTAACATCTTTGTCGGCGACATGGACAGTGGGATGGAGTGCACCCTCAGCAAGTTTGCTGATGACACCAAGCTGTGTGGCGCAGTTGACACACTGGAGGGAAGGGATGCCATCCAGAGGGACCTGGACAGGCTTGAGAGGTGGGCTCGTGTAAACCTCATGAGGTTCAAGCAAGCCAAATGCAAGGTCCTGCATCTGGGTCGGGGCAATCCCAAGCACAAATACAGGCTGGGCAGAGAATGGATTGAGAGCAGCCCTGAGGAGAAGGACTTGGGGGTGTTGGTTGATGAGAAGCTCAACACGAGCCGGTAATGTGCGCTTGCAGCCCAGAAAGCCAACAGCATTCTGGGCTGCATCAAAAGAAGCGTGGCCAGCAAGTCAAGGGAGGGGATTCTGCCCCTCTACTCCACTCTTGTGAGACCCCACTTGCAGTACCGCATCCAGCTTTGCAGTCCTCAGCATAAGAAGGACATGGACCTGTTAGAGAGGGTTCACAGCAGGGCCACAAAGATGATCAGAAGGTTGGAGCACCTCTCCTATGTGGACAGGCTGAGAGAGTTGGCATTGTTCAGCCTGGAGAAGAGAAGGCTCCAGGGAAACCTTATAGCAACTTTCCAGTATCTGAAGGGCTCCTACAAGAAAGATGGAGAAGGACTTTTTACAACAGCAGGTAGTGATAGGACAAGGGGGAATGGCTTCAAACTAAAGGAGGGTAGATTTAGATTAGAGATCAGGAAGAAATTGTTCACTTTGGGGGTGGTGAGACACTGGAACAGGTTGCCCAGAGAAGCTGTGAATGCCCCATCCCTGGAGGCATTCAAGGCCAGGTTGGATGGGGCTTTGAACAACCTGGTCTAGTGGGAGGTATCCCTGCCCATGGCAAGGGGGTTGGAACTAGATGATCTTTAAGGTCCCTTCCACCCTAAACCATTATGTGATTCTATGAAACAGAACAAGCTACTGGAACAGCCTGCAACGAGCAAACCGGGCAAACACTGCAGAAAGGGAGTGCCAGCAAGGCAGCCACAGACCTTCATGTACCTGGCCAAGGAGCCGCCACCTCCTCTCAGGTCTGTTTCTTGGCAGGGCTTGTGGCCTCGACTAGCCGCTCCCGAGATTTACTCTTTGCTGCAAGCCTTGCTTCCATGTCTCTCTCAGAGCAAAATTAAACACTGAAAAAGAGAAAAATCTATTACAAATTGCTTGCTGCAGACAATGACTGCAAGGTCCTGATAATTATCTTTTTAAAGTGGCTCAAATGCTTATCTTCTGACCAAATTCACAATACCAGTAGGAATCAGCAGTGTGCAGATGCCCTCTATCTGCAGAATCCTGCCCAGCCGCCCCCCGAAGAGCTAATGCTTAGGAAAACAGAAAATATCACACCAAAGAGCAATAAATTCTCTTTGAAAGCTCTTTTCTTTCAATCACAGTGAGATACCACAGAAGGCTGTGTAAAAATTACTCTGTTTTAGTTCAGTCACCAAATATTTTTGTTTCAACTGCACAAGCACTTTGTTCTCTGGACGACGCAATAAGAGATGTTTGGAGGATTTTTTTTTAAATGTATATACATTATCTGAATATGCTCTCTAGACACTTCTGAGATGTAAATCACATACTGATTTTCCACATTTTCATAAGAAATGCCCAAGTGTTTCAAAATTCTTTTTTTGACCAAAATAAGTAGTGTTGGTATCTGCAAAACTGCATTTTTTAAAATAACAGCCATCTGAAAACATGTCTGCCAGCTGTAGGAATAAGCAGTATCTGCAAGTTCCCAGATGCTTTCAAATCCTATCAAAGCCAATGAAGGCTAATTAAGACTGGCCCCTCACTCCTTGGAGGCACCCTGTATCTGGTACATTTGAGTCACAAAAGCTCAATAATAATAATATAGGTAATAATAATACTTAGCTTGCTTACAACACATTTCATTGCAGAGCACTACAGAAACAGGTGCATGGAGGAGAAGCAAAATGCCACAGTCTCTTAAGAAGTCAGCAGCAGAGCAAGGATTGATGCCCAACACAAGTCCCAGCCATGCCTCCTGCATGGGGCCAAGAGCGACATGAAAGGTACATGACAAACAGAGGGGTCAGAATGGTGAGAGGTACCCTAAGAAAGAAAATAAACCAGTCCCATTCCATTTTCGCCCTTCCCCAGTGCCGCTTGGACCCCCTGCACTCCTCTCACTGGGAGCCTTCACCAGGGAGCATCATACAATTTATTCCAAGCCAGAAATCAGGACGGTGTTAATGAAAAGATGCCATCCAGCTGTTCCACGCATGCATGCAATGCAGCTATGATCCCACAAGCAGAGGAAGGAGTAAGTGTAATTTTGTGTTTGTGTATGGAGCGTGGACTCCGTGATACCCTTCCAATACCCCTTCTTCAGCCAACACTTGTCCTCGATCCATCAGTTGCTTCTGATGCAATCACACACTTTGTTCTTGAAATCATATCCTCTCTTGGCTTATGCAACCATCCTTTCACACCTCCAACTGTTCCTCTGCATGATCTTGCCTTCCTCCTCTATGCCCTCCCCATCTCCCTGAGCCTTCCAGGAGACCTATTCTTTCTTACTTCCAGTCTCGGACCCTATTTTTTGTTTATGACCCACAGCTCTGCCTCCACTCCAGGCTTATGCTTCTGTCCACACTAGATCTTGGCATGCCTTTCCAGTGCTTTCCAGCTTGGCATGCTGTTTCCAGCTGAAATTTCAACATGGCTAAAATATAGCTCCTAATTTTGTTTGGCCTAAAATCGGGACATCTTCTTGTCTCAGAACTTGCTCTGGGGTTTCACACAGAAGCATCATCCTAGTTTTTGTACAATGTCTGTATGGATATGCTCTTTGTAACCTACCCAATACTCTTTCAACTCCCTTTCTAGTCTTTTCCATTTTGATTCCCATAAGCTGCTCTTCTCGGCACTTCACAAATGGCATCTTGTCTTCCTCATACCCACTGAGAAGGCTGCCACAAAGGTCCCTTTTCACTGCTTTAACCGAGTCCTGCAGCTGGTCACACTGGTGATGGATAACATTGCTATTGGCAATTTTAACCATTTACCCACTCATTTAACCCTTCAACACAAGACCAGTCTATCTAACACGTAAAAAGGAAGAAGTCCACTCTGGATAGCACAGCTAACAGAGTATCCATGACTGATTAAAACATGTCTAATTCGATTTGTTTACAGCCCCTGCAATAGGTTGAGTACATACACGTCAGATAAATGGTTGATAACTAAATCCTCCTCCGAGTGGGAATTCATCTCCCAAAACTACACGAAAAACAGTCAGAGCAAAGCCTGAGTGCCTAAACAGCAACTAACAGCACCATTTTGTAGAGTTAGTGTCTTCCCCGCCCCGAGACAGATTAAACTCAAGCCCTTGCTGAATAATTGATCAAACTTTCTCTGTGCACAATCAGAGCAATCAGCAATAGATCATACAAATGGAAAGTGAACACAAGGTCTCCCTAATGACTACTTAACCCCACCGATCATGACGTCAACCTATCTAAGGCACATAAGAGGCTGCTTTTCAAAATAAAGCTGCCTGATGTTTTTAGATAACCTCCCCTGATAATTATGACTACTCCTATTTATGTAAGAGTCATCTCTACAGCTGAGCAGCACCGTGGAAGGACTTAACCAGGCCAGATGGTACACACTTGTTTCCCACATGCATAAGAACCAAAAGAACACTTCAAGAAAGTAGCGCGCAATAAACGATACGGACTACTGCAGATGGGTCCCTCAGGAAGTGCTGGCACCATTACTTAGAGCAATGGCAAGCCACAGCACTTCATTTTACAAACCCTGACACAGCTCACAGCGCTCTCGCTGCTGCCGTGCTTCTAGCACGGGGCCCCAGCACATCCACAGGTACACCACCGCACTCACGAGACTTCCTCCTTAATCGCCCGTCTGCACTGAATGGGACCCATTTCACCGTGACCTAAGCATACTAAATCAGTGCTACAGCCATTATCAGCAAGGCTCTGGGGCCAGCTTTGAGTTAAGGTGTCCTACATGCTCGAAAATGTTGGGTTTGGTACCTCACTTGTATCTGGCTCTAGCGTCCACAAGCCCAGCGGTGCTTTAGCTTTTATTTTGTCAAAGAAGGAACGCTGCCTACACCCCTGCAACTGCATCCCAGTTCTTCAGCTGAAGCACTCCCTACCCTCTCCTCCTAGGCATATGAAGTTGCCTGTCTTTGCAAATAATAACGCTCAAAACAAACTCTCCTCAGAGGCAGCGCCCCTGGAGAATACCCCCCACTTGAATCAAAACAGGAAGGAAACAGATTTAATACATTCTCCAAGTTATTTTGCAAGCTATTTTGAAGTCTGACTATGTACTTCAATGTTTTCTCATGGGGACAGGTGCATAAGCACAAATACAAGCTCTTTATGAAACTGTTTCACATATTTAGAAAAGAACACACAATTGCAATCAATATTTTCCACAATGCAGGCACTTTTCAAGATTTGCTTTCAGCACAGCCAGATGTGATGTAGGTCTATTATTAGCAAGAATTTAAGCAATACTACGTCAAAACGAAATGAGAGGTAATACACAAAAAATAATAATAATAATAAAAAAATCCAAGAGCTCTGATTATTTTCCAATAGCAGGTTTTTGATACGCACCAGTGTGGCAGTACTCAAGAAGGCCTTCCAGAGTTATATGCAATTTTACAGTCAGGCATCAAGCACACAGGTGCAGGAGGTAATTTCGGAGGGCAACGGGCTCACAAGGGCAGCTGAGTTATGGCCTGAGGTGAGAGACCCCAACCACCACAGCTTGTTGTCAGAGCAACTCCTCCAGGCTCCTTCCTCCCTCAGCAACTCAGGACCACACATTACAGGACATGGAGCTCACTCTGCTGTGATGCCCTGAGAAAACACAGTACTGAGAGATCATCCTTGGCACAAAATTGACTTTTACCTGCACTCTGAGCTGCAATAGGTACCTGTCTTCCAAGGTCAGGCATGCCAGCTCCTAACACCACCATAAAAATTCAAGACCCACATCTTCTTGCCATCCAGAAAGACATGGGAAGCTAAGCAACAAGACTGTGGACTGTTGTTGGTCGCTTTTTTTTTTTTTTTTTTTTTTTAACAAAGCATCTACCAGTCTTGCCTGTATTTTCATATTAACAAGGATCTTAAGAGCCAAGAGAACAAGAGTATCCTCCTCTGGATTGCTATACCAGACCAACATCCATTCCTAGCATCTTTAAGGGGAATAATTCACTGAGGATTAAGTTACTGTGCCTGGGATCTTATTACTGCACTAATAGGGATTAGCACCACATTACAGCAGCGTGATACCCACGTACATGAAGTGATACAAATACATAGGTATAGATTGTTTAATTAAAAGCTTGTTCAAACAACCAACGGACCGTTAGCAGAGTGGAATTGCCTTTGGGTGGAATACGGCCAGCACACCCATCCACACAACAAAAGGGGTTGCTGATATGAAATGCGGTTGGGCTCCGATGCCTCAGACCTGTGGTAGGGAACGTGGGCATCCCCGTAACACTGCTGGTTTCTCTACACATCCCCAGCCAGGGAAAACAAAACCCAGATACAATGAACTTTCAAATGAAAGCCAATATATTGCCAGTATTTAAAAATTACTCTGAACAGTCATACCCCCTCTTTTAAATATATTCTCTTGGGAGGTTTTTAATTTAAAAATGTACAGAACATACTTAATACTGTGAGGATACTATATTTAATACCATTATAAGTATTAGAAGTGTATTCAAATGATCCACAGTATTTTGTTCTCTTTAGCAGTGACCTGAACTGTGTTCAGGCTGTACTCGTTGCAAACTGGGTTTGATGCCAAAGTTACTGGAGACCAAACTTCCTCACTTCTGATCCTCCAGCCAGCAGCAGCAATCAATTATTTAACAACAAAAATCAAAGCAGACTGCTGTAACGCATATCTCTGATCACCTCGAGTCATCAACACCACCTCTTCCGGCAGCCCAGAATATAGAGGAAGAGAGACCCTCTGGCTATTATTCTCTTCTCTGAGAAACAACTCTGATACAAGGACAGAATTCAACACTACCTGAGCTATCAGGATGCTACTGCTCCTCTCAAAGTTCCCCGATCTGCAAGAACCCCCAGTTCTGCCAGTGGTGCCACTGCTCCGTGCAAGTACAGGCAGGGTTGGCATCCTCTAAAGTGCCTGTTGGATATAAAGCTAAACAGAACAATCCAGATTTCCCCACTTCAATTAAAATCATAGTTTACAACTGAGTGGAATTTAATGCAAGAACACCGAGTCCAAGGAATGCCATTTTAATAGTAGGCTTCCCTCAGGTCTTCTTTACTTCAGGTTATTACTTCTCAATCCAAACATTTAGTAATTTTCAACCAGATCGGGAATTAACTGTTAGATGTTCTTACCAAGATCATACATTGCAAACCACCAAGGAACCAAATGAACACAAAGCACACAGGCAGCCTTGAACGCAGTACGCGCCAAAGCAAGTATCTCAGCTCAAAAGGACAAGATGACTAAGGCTGAGATAGAGCAGGGAGGGGGGAAAAAAAAAAAAAAAAAAAGAAGTTTGCCAGATCTGGACTGGCACGCAAAATGAGCACAAAACAACAGGCAGTGAAAGATACTCCAGTGGGTCTGGACCAAGTCAGATGAGTCTAGCAGGGTTTATTAGCTTGGTCTCGCTGCAGCACCTGTGAGAGGAGGTGGCAGCCCCAGCACAGCAACACACGGAAGGAACTACAAGGAACAGCAACCAACAAAGCACAAACGTTTCCAACTTTCTCAAGCAAAACTCAGCTAAAAGCAGGTTGGGAAATGGCGATCCACACCAAAGCTTCAGCAGCTGAAGCGTAAGACGATGCATATGTCTCCAGGCTGCCTTCTTACACTTACGGTCAGCGTATCATCACTTCACCACTGCAATGATCAACGCACTGATCATACTTCATCGGGAATCCCATCCCTCATATTTGTTAGGTTTATGAGGAGTTAACTTACAGCATCGTAAGAAACTGCTCAATGTTCCATTTGCTGCTCTCTTGGTTCAATCTCCTCACGTTTACAGTAAGAGAAAAAGAAGCATAACATGACTAAGTTAAAATGCTAGATAAAAATTCCTTGAATTCTCCTTCACTAGAAAGAACACCAACCTTCTGGATGCTCAGGAGGCTACAAACTATGAAATGAAATCTCATTTGCTGCTCTTCTCACCCCTGCTATAACGCCAGGCTGGGAGAACCTGTCCACACGGCTGATCCAAGGGCCCCGTACGCCCCAAAACCCAGAGCACAGGGTTGGGGTGGTGGGAGCTCAGCTACCCCCACACCCTAATCAATCACCCACCAGCCACCTCAGCCCAAAGACTGAGCCTACTACCAGAAGAACAGGTACATTAAATAAAAAACACCTCTTGTAAGTATTTGGAGGAGACAGTTATTCTTGTTTAAGGAATAAAGCAATAGCTCTGCTGACTTTTGGGTCAGAAAGACATCTAATTAATTAAATATTGTATAATTGTCCATTTCATATTTCTGCAGCAGGAACAGAGGTGAGAAGGCACTCACAGTGTTTTTATTAATTTGTCAAATGCTGTAAAATATAAACTAACGATAATTCAGTAATGTACTGAGCACTCCAAGTGCCTTTGGATCTCTGCTTTGAGGATCTAACTAACCAAAGGACAGATTCTGCTAGGTAAAGGCACACCGTTACTCTGAACAAACCTGGGCAGTTCCTTATTCTCCTAAGGCCACTTTAAAGCACCGAACGACTCCACCTCACATCAACCTGGGCCTTGCCTGAGATGACCCTTCCTTAACGATAGAGCCTTGGAAAAAAACGAGGAACACAGGTGGACATTACCAAATGACAAAAGGAAGAGGGAAATTAGACTCCCTGTTAAGTCCAATCTTTTTGAAAAGCTTAAGCCTAGGATTTTGTTCCCGAGAGCTTATAAACTGCTATGTGCCATCCTGACACCTGGTCAAGGCTCAGGTGATTATTTTCGCCCAAAACCTGACAAAAGATAGAGCAAAATCAAGCCAGCTGTCTTCAGTAAGCACTGATGCTGGCATTTCTACAGTAAATCAGGAGGAAACCACCGGGACCATGGCTAACAGTAGAGATTCAGGTTTTAACTCGCCAGCGCTGTGACCTGAAATACAAAGAGAAACACGTGCCCTCCGTGCAGCAGCAGCACTGCCGCGGCCGAGACCTCAGCCAGGGTGGTACATGGCGGCAGGCAACAACCCAATCAATCAAAAACTAGAAGGCAATCATCCCTAAAATCAATTGTATTATAGCGTGGTCAGAAAACCCAACAACTCGGCACCTCTGCGAGTGAAGAAGCGCACAGACAATGACGACTCTCCCGTAATTACAAGAACACCTGTTCATTAGTATCTTCAAAGCAGGCTTCCCTGTTTCTTTATTCTTCCTAAAATCGGTGTCCGTGTATGCCCACCTGCTCCTCTCTTTCCGTGGGGAGGGCACAGGCAGCACACACCACCATCCCCACCATCCCCATCCCCGAGATACCCCGGCGACGGGAGGAGGGGGCACCGCCCGCAGCCGGCCCGGCCGGCGCCGCCAGGTCTCCTTACGGAGGAGAAGAAGGAGGAGTAGGAGGAGGACACCCCACACACCCCCTTTTCCCGCCCAGCCGAGCCCAACGGCCCCGGCTCGGGCTGCGGAGCGTCCCCGCCGGTCGCAGCAGCAGCACCGGAGCGAGGCCCGGTTTCACCCCGCCGTGCCGTGCCCATCCCCCGCGGCTCCCCCTGGCCCGCGGCGCCCCGCTCCCCTCAGCCCGGGCCGGCAGAGGGGAGGCCACGGGCCCTCCGCGCCCGCCAGGGAAGGGCGCGGCCGGCGCCTCAACCCCCTCCCCGAGGAGGCCGCCCCTGCGCCGGGCACCGCCCGCACTTACCGACCGTCGCCATGGCCGCGGCGGCGGCGGCCCGGCCTCCCGCTTTCGCTGCCCGATGGCGGCGGAGCCCCGCGGTGAGGCGGCCCGGGCCGCCGCCGGCGAGGAGGGGGAGAGCGCTGACCCGCCCGGCGCCTCCCCGCCTCGGCGCGGGGAGGAGGGTGGCGGCGGCGGCGGCGGCGGTGGGGTCCCCCGGGACCGCGGCAAGGAGCAGCGCTGCCTTCTCCCCGCGGCGGTGCCGCCCCCGGGGCAGCAGCGGGCGGCGGGGGAGCGCTGCCCGGGGCGGGCTGGGCGCGGGGGGACAGCGAGAAGGGCGGCGACAGCCCGGCTGCACCCGCGGCCCCCGGGGGAGGTCGTGCACAGCACAAGGCGGGACTGGGAAATTTCGCAGAAAAATCCGATTTGGGAGGGTAAGCGGCATCACCCCGGCTCCCAAAATTTGGTGCCACCTCTTTTCCCGAGTCCTTAGGGCTGTACTGACCTGGTAGCAGCGTGCATGGCGTAACCGCCAACTCCACCCTCGCTCGGGTGGACTTTGTCAACACGCAGCCCCGTGTCCAAAACTAATGTGGAGGCACAGTGGGTTGCCCCAAGCCTGTCTCTGAGATTTAAATGCTACCTCGCTTTTCATCACACATACCAAACCCGCTTCTAAACAAACAAGTTGCTCCCCATCTCTGATAACCTTGAGTAGCTGATTGCTGGCCCTTACGGCCTCCATTATATTCCATATCCAGGTTTACATTTCCAGTTACAGAAAGCTGAAGCTATTGCAACATAATTTTGCTTTGCGTGTTTCTATTGCAGCCAAACTACGGCACTGCACAGAGAAGACTGACTCGAATCCTGAAGTGCTAGGAGCAAGACAGAGTTTTAGCATATTTCTCAAGCCCTTGCAGCCCATGAAGTTCTTGCAGTCCTGTCTCCAAGTGTTGGGTGGCATACCGATGGAGGAGGGAAGTACTCCATTACCAGGCTTAATCCAATGCCCAGATTTGAGGGCAAAGATGAAAATGGGGTGAGGAAGCCACATCCACAGAGCAAGCATGAATGGGCAACTCCAGCAGTACAATGAACTTGAAAATGAAACATACCAGAGAAGAAGGGATAAAATACCTGGGCCATTTGAAGAACTTGCTATGCATGTGTGATAATATAAACTCTCTCTGCATAGGGTCATGTTATGTAAAACATTTAAGTGTAGGACTAGAAGGAACCTCAAGGTATTCTCTAGTCCACCTCCTGCCTCCAAAGCAGGATTCTTTTTCTCAGACAACCATGACTAATGTTTTTCCAACTTTGTTTTGGACTCCCACAGTAAAAGTGACTCTGCTTCTTTGTTATAAGGCCAAACTGTTTATTTAACTGCAAAAATCTCTTCTTAAGTAAAGTCATGTTGCTGTAAATTGTATAGCTCTACCTCAATGAACATGGAGAACAATTAATCACCATTTACATAAACACATGATTACAAAACTGTGAAGACAGTTCACTGCCAAACCCTTTCTTTTCCAGACTACGCTCTCCTGCAGTCTTTCTGTTGCCTTTTTTTTTTTTTTTTAGGATTCTTTAATTATTCTAGAGGTGATGCCTACACTCTGCCCAAACTGTACACAACACAGATCACCACTGCCATCCGTGGCATTTATAACTTTTCACATCCCCCCGTATTGCTGATCTACCTCTGGTTTGAGGGCTGCAAAAACCTCCAGATTGAGAAGAGCTGCTTACACAAGCATTCCCCAGCTGGTATGTGCATTTCACCCATCCTTCCAAGTGCAGCCTTTTGCACCTTTACTTAATTAGACCTTGTTGATTTCTCGCATTATAAGAATAAGAATTATACTGGAAAATGTCTTCCACTTAAACAGTTTCTAAACTGATGTCACCTGTAAGTGTTTTAAGTTTATTCTGCTTTTCATCACTCATATTATACTTTGTAAACATTGCATAGCACTAGTTCAAACTTCCACTTGGAAGATCATTTAGCTTTGCCAAAGAAATGGTGATTACTATTGTATGAATGTAGTTCTTCAGTCAGTTGTACCTCCATCTTGGAGAAGTTTCTTAGAGAAGTTGCAGCCAAACCATATTTCTCCAGTTTATTTACAAAAACTGTAACGACATCCAGACACATATTGTCATGTTATCTCACTCCTATCTACTAGGTCAGCTGGAAGGTAGACTGGCGTTACAGAGATGGAAGTTTCCTTGCAGCCTTAGACTACTGTATTAGGCGAGGCTATAACCAGGAGAGAAGTTACATACTAGAAAACAATATTCTTGGAAGTCTAGATTTACTGTTGTTGGGGGGGGAGGGGGTGGGTTGTTTGTTTTCTTAATGACAGCTTGTCCTGGTTTCAGCTGGGAAACAGTTAATTTTCTTTCTAGTGACTGCTGTGAAAGTAATGTCAATAATACCTATTGTTTTTAGTTGTTGTTAAGTGATGTTCACACTATTCAAGGACTTTTTTCAGCTTCCCATAAAATCACAGACAGAACAATGGAATGGCCAATGAAATATTCCATACCATAGACCTCATGCTCAGTGTATAAATGGGGGTTAGCCAGGGGGGTGGAATCACTGCTCCAGAGGGTGCCAATTCACCAGGCAGTGAAAGTGACCCATGTCATTATTGTAATTATTATTATTATTTTTCCTTTACTGTTATTGTTTCTATTAAACTCTCTTTTTCTCAACCCACCAGGTTGGGTTTTTTTTCCCCTTCCCCCCCTCCATCTTCTCCCCACCCTTCTGTGGGGAGGGAGGGGTGAGCGAGTACTCAGCTGCGTGGCTCTAGTTGCTGGCTGGGGTTAAGCCATGTCATAGCTGCTTGCTTCAATGAAGCATTTTAGGAAGTCCCTCTCCTGTTTTTAAAAGCCCATCAGACTGCAGCAAGAGATTTTTTAAATTTTTTTTAAGAGATTACACCAGCATTATGAAACTTTGCTTACAGCTGCCTCTAAATTCTCAGGATTACTGTTTTGAAATACTACCACTGCATATAGTCAGCAGTTCTAAGTCTATACTTAAGCATAACTTTAATTTTACATCTATGTATTTTTATAAACAAATTAAAGAACACTTGTTTTCATAATACGGGAGCCATTGCACTCACAGGCTCTCATCCTGCTGGAGAACTTCAACCATCCCAACATCTGCTGGAAAAGCAGCACAGCAAGCTGTAGGCAATCCAAGAGACTCCTGGAGTGCATCAAAGGTAACTTCTTAAGCCAAGTAATAGACAGCCCCACCAGAGGGGATGTGATAGTGGACCTGATGGTCACCAATGCAAGTGAGTGAATTGGTGACATGAAGATGGGAGGCAGCCTGGGCTGCAGTGATCACGCACTGGTGGAGTTCGCAGTCCTGAGGGATATGGGTCAGGCGAAGAGTAAAATCAGGACCCTGAATTTTAGGAAAGCAAACTTCCAGCTCTTCAAGAAATTAGTCAATAGGATCCCCTGGGAAACTGCCCTCAGGAATAAGGAGGCAGAATAGAGCTGGCAGATCTTTAAGGATGCTTTCCTTAGAGTGCAAGGGTTCTTGATCCCCTGGTGTAAGATATCAGGAAAGGAGGGCAAGAGACCAGCATGGCTGAGTCGAGACCTGTTGGTCAAACTAAAGGGCAAGAAGGAAATGCACAGGCAGTGGAAGCAGGGACAGGTATCCTGGGAAGAGTATAGGGACGCTGCTCAGATGTGTAGGGATGGGGTCAGGAAGGCATGCTGGAGCTGAACTTGGCAAGGGATGCAAAGAATAAGAAGGGCTTCTGCAGACATGTCAGCCAGAAAAGGAAGGTCAAAGAAAGCATACGCCCCCACCCCCCCGATGAGCAAGACCAGCAAACTGGTAACAATGGATAAGGAGAAGGCTGAGGCACTCAACAACTTTGTCTCATTCTTCACTGGCAACCTCTCTCCCCACACCTCTTGAATGGACAGACTTCAAGACAGGGACTGGGGGAGCAAAGTCCCTCCCACTGCAAGAGAAGATCAGATTCATGACAACCTGAGAAACCTGAACATACAGAAGTCTACGGGACCTGACAAGATGCATCCCAGAGTCCTGAGGGAACTGGTTGATGTAGTTGCCAAGCCACTCTCCATGACATTTGAAAAGTCATGGCAGTCAGATGAAGTCTTGGGCTCAATGTCCAGATGGAGACTGGTGACAAGTAGTGTCCCTCAGGGGCCCGTATTGGGACCTGACTGTTCAATATCTTCATCAATGGCATAGACAGTGGGATCAAGTGCACCCTCATCAGGTTTGCAGATGACACCAAGCTGAGTGGTGCAGCTGACACATCTGAGGGACAGGATCCCATCCAGAGGCACCTGGATAGGCTTGAGATGTGCGCGCACACGAACCTCATCAGGTTCAACCAGGCCAAGTGCAGGGTCCTGCACCTGGGTTGGGGCAACCCCCAGTATCAATACACGCTGGGGCATAAAGGGATTGAGAGGAGCCTTGACTTGGGGGTGCTGGTAGATGAAAAGCTGGACGTGAACCACCCATTTTGTATTCAATTCATTTATATTTCCACTTAGTGTTTCTTCTTCTAGATAAGGGCACTTCAATTCCTGTGGACTTTGAGAGTCATACTACCAAACTAATTCACTCATGTTAGGCCCCTTTTATATGCAAAATCTTTCAAATTTCTATTTTGTATTTCTTCTTGTAGGAGAGGACATCTCAACTCCTTTGGCCTTTCTTGATAGTACAGCTATGATCAATGGGACAAAATACCAACTATCTATGTTCTTCTTGAACTTTTGTGGTCAGAAGGGGGTATTTAAGTCTATACCCTTACAGGGCTGAATAATGACACCAATTCTAGCGCTTGTTATTGTTTACAGAAAATACTCCAGCTTACCATTCTCAGTCTGTTTGCTTTTTCTGCAGTACTGTTGCCTAGCAATAATTTTCGCATTCTGTACCTGTACTCAGTACTGAGCTTCATGTTTAATTCCACACCCGCTTCTTCCACATCACCTCTCCAATTTATAACGATCATTTTGAATTCTAGTCCTGTCGTTGTACAGCTTAGGGTCATCTGCAGTATTAATAAATGCACATTATATTTCTTCATTTTAATATCTCCTGATACTAGATTTGCTGGAGACAGAGTACAATAAAAGGCTTATCACCAAGTTCATTTGCCACACCTATGGAATCAAACCATGACTAAACATTGCTGAAATTGCACACTAGAACATGGAGCAAGTAAAGTGTGAAAAATAATTTATTGTACTAATTTTAAACAGTCAGTAACCTTAATTTTATGTTCAGAGATAACTGATTCCAAACATGTCTCATACAGGCAAATATTTTGTGAGCTGTTCTTTCAACAGCCTCAGCTAAAAACAACGTTGCAGACCAACATGAGTTCCAAGTGATAACTCACATTGCACAAACCAAATATAACAAGCAACCATCTTCTCTTTCCATCTCAAACAGAGCACAGCAACTTTGTCTCCCACAAGCAGCTTTCACCAGGTGAATAAAGGGGATCAAGTCCTGTACCTTGAGACAGTTAAGGTCCACCAGTCACTACCAGTATTCCAACATCACCTGTGGTTCTGGTCCCAGACACTTCTTGTTGTACATTCAAAGGCATCCAAAACAAGCACTTTGTGTTACCTCTGACATTTACATTTTGTCATTAAAATTCACATTAGTACTTCTCCAACTGAATCCTCTAACATCTTCTTTTCCTCTTGGGGAGAGATACTTCTGAAAGGAAATAGAGAGATTTTTCTGACAAGCTTTTCAATCTATCTTCCCTCATGGGAATGATTAAGGTAGAATTAATTCTACCCAGCAAAAGAAATGAATTACTTGAGCTCTTGAGATCCCCTCCCAATTCCTCTCACCATGGTTTTAAATATGAAAAAAAATCTTTCCAGATTCTATAGCACACTACCATTCAAAACATCAATTAAAAATTCCACTGATGAACAAAATACCATGCTTCAAAACTTATTCGTTCTTCAGAGCTTTTTACTCCTCATGAACACCTTTAAGATTTCATTGTGAATTTGACAAATTGAGTATTCACAAAATAAGCACAAAATCCCTGGAGAGATTGCTTATGGATATTTTTAAAGCATCTGAATTTGCTGTTAAATTCTGAGAAATGAAGAATATTCCTGATTTAGAAAGAAACTTTTCGTCCACAACAACTCGAAGGAAAAATAAATAAATAAAAGTACAATATGAAATGCACCACTGGGCCTCCAATTTGACCATCTAAAAATTGAATGAATTCACATTGTCTACAACTAAGGTGATCAGAGAATGTAATCTCATTTCCATACAAAATGCTCTTTTCCTTTTAAAAAGAGCAAATATGTGCTACCTCACTACAAATGTATTTTAATAGTTGTTATGCTCCCTTGTATGTAATATCCTTCCATTACATACAGTTTTGGATAGTAAATTAACTCCATAAAGTAAATTAACTCCTCACACTCATCCACGTCATTAAAGCTTTCCAGAAGTTGTACTTTACCCTTTGCTCTCCCTTTAAGCAACCTAATTAAATTCTACTCTGTTCTATCAAGTTTGCCTTCCACTACATAAGCAAGACTCATCGGTCTTAGACTAGCTAGAACTGCCAGTGGAATTCATGCCTTTAGCTGGCCAGCTCCTCTCCCAGGAGCACTACCCATGTTTGAGACATAGCAGCAAAGCAGTACACTGCACTCTTCCTACAGCACAGCAACATAAGGTACCTTCAGATAAAGAGGATACAATTTTCTTTGTACAGTGTCTGTTCCATGGTGCTTATGTTCTCCTCAAGCAATACTGAGGACAGACCCTGAAGCTTCTGAGTTGCAGAGCAGTTCAAGATCATCTAACATCTCAATTTGTACTACACACATTTGATGCTTCTGTAGAGCAGCTCAATCAGCTTTGAGAAACATGCTTTACCATTGCTTCCAAATAAAAACTGCATTATTTCCAGTAACAAGAGTGATAGCAAAGTCACCCACTGTTCTGCTGAGGTTCCCGGAATCCCACCCCAACTATGTCGTTCAACTTCTAATATAGCAGAGGATGCTCTTACTGTACATGGATGGATACTGGAACTTAATCCTTGAAGCATTGCCCAGCTAAGGCTAGAGGGCAAACTTCTCTGTCCCCTCACTTCCACAAAGCAGAAGGCAAGAAGGGCTATTCTAACCTCAAGTGCAAATTACAGGACTTCCCAGAGCTACTAGAACAGGTATCTTCTGTAAGTGGGACAATGGCTGAAAAATCACTTTTCCCTACACATTGGAACTCTTCAAGCCAGATTTGTATTATAGAAGAGTAAGTCTCCTTTTAACTGAACTAATTTTAACTCCAAACACACCATAATGAAATCTATACAGAAAAAACATGACTCTCAGGATTTGCCACCACGTATGTGCTCGCAACAACGTCTCAGAGCAAAGCTTTAATTTTCATGCAACAATTTACAGGCTAAAAACTAACCTAGCTATTGCAAGGCAGGAGCACATGGTCCAAAACATCAGCTTTAGTTTCAGAAATATACAGCGTAGTAGAGAGCTCTTAAAAAACAGTCACCAGTTTGTTAGAATTTCAATCATTGTACCTTCTTCATCTGAGTTCTCTTCTGTGATTACAGGCATCCCAATATGCCGAGTAACAGTTTCCGCCACTTGCATTTCACCTGCAGATACATTTTTAGGAAAAACTGTCAGCTTTTTTAAGCTTAAGTAAGCCTTTGGAACTTTGAAATGAAATCACTGCCTTCAAAACAATGTTTATTCAAAACTATTTTTCTGTTCAATTTCATTTAACCTTTAAATGAACTTAAATGGCAGAGCAACTTCTATCAGTTTAAAAGCTGGATAATAGAAAGACGATTTCCTTCAGAAAAGTTATTTCCCATATTTTCAGAACCGGGAGATAAAAACATCTAAAGACACTCTTGGATGACAAGAAAAAAGATGCATAAGTAGGGATGTGCAAATATCTGGAAAGTATGTGCAAAAAATTGCACCAATCCAGATGATATAAATGCTATGATCGTAAACTAACTAACTAAATAAATCACTGGTCAGTTCAGATATGATCGTTTCAACAGAGACCTGAAGTAGATAACTGATCTGCCTTTCCTTCCTCACCTCCTATTCTGATCTAGCAAAGTACACTCACACCAAGTATTATATTAATCCCATGTCGATGTGAGTCAGACCTCAAGTTCTGAGACTTGACCTCTTTCAGAATATATTAACAGAAACGATGACACCATACAACAAGAATCCGTATAAATGGCTAATCCTTTAAATTGTTGTTCTCAGCATCATGCTTTCAACAAGCTTCACAAATAAATGAAATGGAAAAGATACTCACTTAGGAGCTTTGGAGGCAAATCAATTTTTCCTCAAAAACTCCTCCTCTGAGGCAGAAAGGAGCTCACAGTCCAGTTTTCTTTTAAAAATGTTCACCACATCCTCACTTACTCATTCTTTCTTATAAGCATTTTCACCCACATTCACCCAGCCATTCTTGTCATTCACAAAAACTCTATCCTTCCCACAGGATTCAAGGGGAGATTATAGGCATATGCATTTCATATTCCATAATATTTCTTGCTAGAAGTTTGAAGTCTTTTTCTGACTATTTTAAGCAAGGGCCTTCACTGACTGCATACGGGGATACCCCAATGCTTCTTATATCATTATAAATAACCCAGAACTGTAAGAACTGTATGAAATACAAGAAGTTAATAGTACTTCCTTCCAGGACGCATTTTCAAATTAAGAAAAAAGGTCCCAGAGACTGGATTAAAGAACTCTGTACCTGCTTTCAAAAAAAAAAAGTTTGCTCCTTAAAATTGCTTTTATTCCTAGCTAAAAATGTTAATTATCAGGAAAAATAAAAGAGAATTACAGAACAGAACCATAAAAAACAACTCACAGGAGTACAAAAAAAAAAATCTTGTCAAGAAGGTAAAATTTAAGTCTAGCTATAAACTAAACAAGTCTTACCCTGTTAAAATATAATAATTGCAATTATTATTCAGAAAAGGATTTAAAAAGAGTTTTGAGGCTGCATCAGTTGTTGACAAAATATTTAGGTTCACATGAAAGTACTACAAATTTCAGAAATAAAAGAACAAAACAAATAACAACCATCAGATGGAAGGAGAATGACTGATGTGATAGTCCAGGTACTAGCCTTACAAAGCATTGTCGTTAAGATATTGATATCATTTTCTCTTCAGAAATATTAATGGATAGTCCTTTAAGAGCCCAGCAACAGAACAGAAACAGGCAAGGTTTATTCTGGATTTCATGAAGATGGTATTAACTATCAAAGAGGCTGACTTTCATCAAAAAGATAACTTCAAAAATAGAAGCTGTCAAAAGAAAGAGTTAGACCTATATTTTAATCTCCAGTATGTTTGCTATATGGCAATAGGAAAAATTAAGACACTGCCACACAGAACATGCTTTTCCAAGGACATGATTTTCTAGAGAAAAATTAGCAGGACTGTGTATGAGACTTCAGATTAACTACAAATTGCATGCACATGTGTTGTCTTTTTACCTGACCCAACTGTGGAAAACAGGCACAAAGGTTCAATTATGATATGGTTATCACAAAACATTTCTTTCATCTTCCTCCACTAATCAACACTGAAATTTAACTCAGCTGCCTCAGCTAGCAAAGCAATGGATAAACTTTTGCAATCTCTCCAGATGCACAAATACAATCGAGAAATACCTTTGATTTCCACAGCATCTCTCCTACTTGCTGGCTGTGGTCTCCTACTGTTTTTTTTACTTCGGCTGGGAGATTTCCCATGATTTGATCCTGATTCAGAAGATTCTAACTTTACTTGACGATGTCTTCTGGATTTGGAAGCCTAGAACCAAAACATACACATGAATGATACAAAAAAAGCTAAAATGCTACAGCCACATATTACTGTACGTCACCCAGTACTTCACAAGTCAGCAAGGACCAAAGGAATCAACTTCCTCATATGTCAGGGTAGGGAAAGGAGGAAGGGAGGATAGGAAGACTCCCATTAGCTACTGTTCTTCAGTTTAACAGGACAATGCCCTTCTATGATATAATGGATTTGTCACTTAAAATTCGGGTAATCAAACATTCATTTATTGCCAAACCACTCTCTGTTGGCATCAGCCTGCACCGCTGTGTGCAAGCAAAAGGAACACTTCCAAAAACTGCCACATCACAAAGCTTCTTTACTATCATATTTTGCTTAGATGCCTGGAAAACATTATCACTGCATATTCACAAGTTTGGACTGTGATTCCAATATCTAAGCTTCACGGAATTTGAGCCATTAAACTCGCAAGTATTTTTATTTAATCTATTTTAATTCCATCTACTTAAAAACCAGAGCGCCGACATTAAAAGACACCTTGTAAACTGAACTCCCCCAAGCATAAACCATATCTGCATTGTTTCCATAAATCTAACAAGAATAGTAAGGACTTCGGGTTTCCCCAGTGATAGGGAAAACAGAACACTCAAAGGCTGAACTGCAGAGTTCAATTTTAACTCATTCCTTTTGGGCCCATCATTTACGTTAAACTGGTATTTATTTTTAAATAACAGTTTTAACTACATCCCTATCATCAAATTTTATACCCACCTCAACAACTGCAGAGTAAGACCTGTATTTGATTCTAGCCAATGCATTTGCTCTTTCAGAACCCTGCAAATAAACAAAAGATCAGTCAGAAAAAAGTTGTCATGTTCTATTATGGCAATATGAAACCAGACAATTATTTGACCAATATCTCACTACAGCAGTAATTCTGGAATTAGAATTAGAGCTATATTAGAATGCTGCCAAACTTTAATACTTTAAAAAACAAAGCTCAAATTTCATTGAAAAGACAGAGCATAATTTTGGCTGCCTTCACAAAGCCCAGGAGAAAAAAAAGTAAAATTTGAAACTTCACATCTTACTCAAATTCAAAATTGAAACAAGCAGGTAAATAAAACATGAGAGAATTTCGTAGCACTAAAATCAATAGTTAAAACTCCAGGAGGAACAATAAAGGAGTTTGGCCGAGAAAATACAGCTGTTTCCTCTCCTTATCTGAAACAGACTATAGCTTTTTATTGCAAGCATCCAAGTGCTATCAGAGCCGTGAATGCTCACAGTTTAATAGAAAACAATGCAATTTAAAACCAAAGAACCCCCAACCCAACCAGCTATTCCTGAAACTTACTTTGACACTATTATCAAGTTTTGACATACACTGCTTAGTCTGTGATCTGAAGTCAAGAAACTAAGATTTTGCCTGCACAATGTAGCAAACTTGTTCATTTTTCTTACCTCTGATCCTAGCAAAGTCTCCTCTTCCTTTTTGTTTGATATTTCATCAGTTTCTTTCGCATTTAGGAATAATTTCTGGAAAAAAAAAAAATAAATTTTTTTAAATGTCTGTCATATACAATGCAGCTAAAATCCAAGAATTGTGAAAACCAGAACAAATATTTACACATGTGCCTGTTTTCTTTGTTGGTCTTACACTATGGCCTTTCCTTGAACCAATGCCGTGGTTTGGCCTCAGCCGGCAACAAAGAACCGTGGGAAAAATGGGCAGAAAAAGGCAAAACTCGTGGGTTGAAATAGTGTAATTTAATAGAACAGCCAAAGGGAAGAAGAAAGAAAACAGTAACACCGATAAAGGAGTATAAGAACGCGATTACAGTACCGCCGTGCACCGACCGGACCCGGACCCGGCCCCCAAGTGGCTATTGCCCCCCTCTCCCCGGCGCCTCTTATAGCTGGGCATGGGTGACATGGTATGGAATACCTGCCTCCCCTGCCGGCTCCTTGGGGAAATTAACCCCATCCTTGCTGGAACCAGGGCAACCAAGAATAACCATTACAGACGTATTTCATACAGTCATTCTAATACATAGAATCATAAAGTAATTTGGGTTGGAAGGGACCTTTAAAGGTCATCTAGTCCAACTTCCCCTGCAATGAGCAGGGACATCTTCAGCCAGACCAGGTTGCTCAGAGCCCCGTCCAGCCTGACCTCTCTGAGCAACCTGTTCCAGTATTTCACCACCCACGGCATAAAAAATTTCTTCCTTGTACCTAGTCTAAATATTTCCTCTTTCAGTTTAAGACCATCACCCCTTGTCCTATTGCAAAAGGCTGGGCTAAAAAGTTTGTCCCCAGCTTTTTTATCAGCCCTCTTTAAGCACTGGAAGGCCGCAATAGGGTCTCCTCGGAGCCTTCTCTTCTCCAGGCTGAACAACGCCAACTCTCTCAGCCTGTCCTCACAGGAGAGGTGCTCCAGCCCTCTGATCACTTTTGTGGTCCTCCTCTAGACCTGTTCCAAAAGGTCCATGTCTTTCCTGTTCCTAGGGCTCCAGAGCTGGACGCAGTAGTCCGGGTAGAGTCTCACAAGGGCAGAGTAGAGGGGCAGAATCACCTCCCTCGACCTGCTGGCCATGCTTCTTTTGATGCAGCCCAGGATATGGTTGGCCTTCTGGGCTGCAAGCGCATATTGTCAGCTCATATCCAGCTTTTCAGCCATCAGCACCCCTAAGTCCTTCTCCTCAGAGCTGCTCTCAATCACTTCATCCACCAGCCTGTACTGATACCAGGAGTTGCCCTGACCCACGTGTAAGACACTGCATTTGGCCTTGTGAACCTCATGAGGTTCACATGGGCCCACTTCTCTACCCTGCCCAAGTCCCTCTGGACGGCATCCCATCCCTCAAGAGCGTCAACCACACCACTCAGCTTGGTGTCATCTGCAAACTTGCTGAAGGTGCACTCCATTTCACTGTCTGAATCACTGATGAAGACACTGAACAGTACTAGTCCCCTGAGGGACACCACTCATCACTGACCTCCACCTGGACATTAAGCTGTTGACCACTACCATCTGGATATGCCCATATGGTTACTGACCATAAGTTACATCTTCCAGGGCTCGCCTCCCAGCAATTACTTATGTTATCATAGAGCCATTACCACATAAGAGTCCATGTCCTTCCCCCCATATCATAACCCTGCCTAGAGTTTTACTCATTCCATGCCTTCAATGTTACAATTCCTTCTACTTAAGTCTGAAATTTACGAAGTATGCACAGAGGTAACAACAATAAGACAGTTCTTACATTTTCATACGATCTGTTAAGTTGCCACAGCATAACAGTTGATATTACCTACCATTCTGTTCTGCTGCCATTCCTGATGTTCCAAAGTTATGTCTTTAAGAGTAATTACAAATTCATCTTTTATCAAGCTCAGGGCCTTGTCTGGCTGGGATTTGTCAGCTGAAATGACACACTTCATTTTCTGATAGTGGTCGTGAATATTCATCAGTTCCTAAAATAACAAAACAGAGTCTTTCCAGGAAAAAAAGATTCTAGCAGTAAAGCAGTATTAGTCCTCAATGAACAAAACCAGGGTTATACAAACCATTGTTAAGGAGACCATTGAACTAGCAGGAGTGTTAGATTCTGTTTGTATCAGTTCAGTTTTAGGGATCCTAGCAATACTGCTACCTAGCACTGTCCAATCAATCCACCAATAGGCAAACGAAGAAAGAGTATCTTTCATTATTTAAACTAAGGAGGAAGTCTCAGTGATACTCAGAATCAGTGTTGAGGTTTCATTCTGATATTGTGGTCTATTTTCATCTCTTTGGAGGAAGCATTTTAATTCCTCCTTTTGAAGAAGGTCTTGTCACCCTGTCATTTCATGGATCACTGATTTTTGTACCACTGTAGTCAACCTTATTGATGATACATATTTGCTAGCAGCAACTGGAAAAAACTGTAAACAAAGATCTATTACTGAGTCATAACGAGCAACATAAGCAACTATACCTGGCTTGAATTACTCAATTTTACATAAAATGTACTATATATTAAACAAAACCAAGCTTTAAAATCAGAAATTAAGGTTATAGAAGGCTATAAACTTGCAGATATGTAAAGTCATATTACTACGAGTGTCAAGCCTCCAGCTGCAACCTGCAGACGTATAAAAACACACACAATTCCCCCCACCCACCATTTTCCATTTTTCTCTGCCTAACTGACACTTAACAATTTATACCCTTCCCCTTTTACATCTTACTGAGGCAAAACTACAAAACACTAGAGCATATTTCAGTATTGAAAAAGGTACCACAATTATTTGAAACTAAATGTTGTGTTTCTCAGGGTTTGGTTAAATTGCTGGCACAGACTATTACCCTAGTCGGGATTCCATAAAAAGATTTACAAAGGACAAGACTGTGCTAATTAGAGAAGTTATAGCTCTCGGACAACAGAAGAAGAAAAATACAAAAAAAAAAACACACCCAGAGATGAATCTGTAGTTTAAAAGTCACTGTACCTCCAGTACGTCATTAGTGATGAGGCTGTTTACTCTGTTACTTGGGTCCTTAAATTCTTCTTTAAATTCATTTTCCTGAATCTTCTTCTTAGTTCTGTAGTTTAGCTAAAGCAAGAGACAATGTTTTGTAACCTAAAACCAAATTTAACAATGGCGCCTCCTCTTGAGGACATGCAACAATCAAGAGATGCTGAAAGGCATAAAACCATCTCATCCAACAATAGCAAGCAGCTTCACCATCAAGTGCTCAGTCAGAACTTTTCAAAAATTATTCCCTAGTCAAGAATTTAATCCAGCACCCAGACTCATTTCCACAAATGGTAAGACATCCCAAATCCAGTAAGAACATAGATACTGAAAAAATATTTTCAGGTGATAAGCATGCTACATTCAAACATCCTCTAAGCTTACGTCACGCACCTAGCTACATATAGCAAAACATATTATATTTCAACACAGCCTCTAAGCTAAACTAAACATAAGTGCTGTTAAACTGTCAGCCACCAAAAGTTGAAGATATTTTATTAAAAATGATAAGTCATTATTGTAATAACTCACTAGCTTTGGCATTGCTGTGAAATGGAATGCTCTGGCAAGTCGCAGTGTCCTAAAGATGTATGCTGCATCATAATGCTGGGAGTCTATCAGGTCCTGTTGAAATCTCTGGATTTCAGGCCAATCTTTCAATGCAATTCTGATCTGCAACAAAACAGTAATATATTGCCACACTGACCTGCACATTTCAACAAATAAAAAATTAATTCAGCTGACTACTGTGATCACGTTATACTATGCGCAGTACTTGGATGTCTAGGGTGTAACATGTCACACGAGCATAGAACTACAGAAAGGATCCTACTATAACATTTGTCACTACTACCAAAATTTTATGCAGATAAGCTTATTATACTGTTGCGTTAAATATTCTCACTGCAGTTAAGTTTCTTTGACAGTGACATGGAACACAAGCCCTCTTCGACATTTGAAAAAGTAAAGTCTTCACATTTTAAGATGCCTGGAACAATACACACTTCAGAGATTCCCACTACCTAGATGATGAGGAAGTAATACTCATACCATGATTTGCCGCCAGTGAAATGCTCATAAAAGTATCCCTGTCTTCTTGCTTCCCTTCCTCTCCCATATATTCTGTCCAGTTCATTTGCTAAGTTAGCTGCTTTGATAATTCCCAAACTCTCTAACAATTGCTATATAGCAGCAGTTTTAAAATTTCCCAAGTTCATCTCCATAAAATGTATTGACTTCTTTGAAGTTAAGATATAAGATGTAATGTCATCACTGTAGAACACTTAACCTTCAGTTTCTTATTTAAAGGATTTGGACTCAATTGTGCATATACAGAAAACATACAGCACACAGTTTCCAAGTAAACCAATCCTACTTGCACTGAGTTTCCAACTCCTTTATGTAGTGGTCCCTGTCCTAAATTCAGCAAGGAGACAAGTCATTCAGGCATTCACCCTTTTAACCTATTTACAAATTCCACTTCTACTTCTGATTAACAGGAACTGGGAATAATTCAGCCAGTCTTCGGTCTGTTGAAATTCTAAGGAATAATTGAGGCAATAATGGAGTTCACCCTACAGCTGATGAGCACGTTCTCTGTTCCCGTTTTGAAAGCTAGTCATCTTAATTTTTGAACAGACAAGAACTTCCTATCTGGTAAACAAGATTTCTGAGACCATAGCTACAATTTAGGAGGCATAAGCAACATTTTAGTCACTACCATGTAAGTTCTCAAACGCAAAGGTATTTGAAAGGCTACCTTTTCCAAAGGGACCATCTGGTTCTAAATATTTTTGAGAGAGAGGAAACGCCCTACCCATTTATGATGACAAAGCAGACAAAGGCATACCAGTTATCTTACATCTAGTATCTCCCAAGAAGAAAACCTCAAGAACAATTACCTTTTGTTTTGGCTGGCAAAGCTGTGTACTATAGAGCCCATACAAAAGGTACAGAGCACCAACTCGAATCTGGAAAGCGTACGGGGGCAAGAAGTACTGCTGTGCCAGTTCTAAAGTCTTCTTTGTGAGCTTATTCCTCTCCAGAGGTCTTATTCTACCACTAAAGTAAACAAAAAGGAAGCATGTTAAAGCAAGTAAATTTAAAAGTGTGGGCTTTAGAAAACCCATTATGCAGAAGCAAGCCTTCGGTATTATTTTAAAAACATTATCATAGGGCCCAAGTTCTGGGAAGTCTTCAAAGACAGACAGACCTTAAGCTCTCACACGGCATTGCATGAAATTCTCTGTATTAAATTAGATCTTACATGAAAAATACAGTGCCCTATAATCATTTTTTTTTAAATCTCATGAGGATTGCACCAAGCTCCCTGAGGAGCCAGTGTTCAAATCACGTGCATTACTAATATACAAAATAAATTGCCCTAATAACTGTTTTCCAGTATTACACAGGGGACCGATGCTTCGCTGCCGTTTACCTATACACCAGCCAGGCAAACCTTCCCCAAAAGCTATGCCTGAAGGGGAAACACGGCTCACCAACACCACCCTTTAAGGTCTCCGGTACTACCACGGGGCAAGCTCAGCAGCGGAGAGCTGTGGGCTTTGGGAGAGGGAAGACGGGCTCCCTGAGGCGGGGCGGGGGCGAAGGAGGGCGAAGAGGGGCAAAAGTGCGGCCGGATCCGCTGCCTGTCCAGCCGGTGCCGCTCAGGGCGGCCCACCACGGGCAGGCCGCTGATGAGCCAGCCCGGAGGGGGGGGTGGGGGTGGGCCGGCCGCAACTCCTCACTCACTAGAAGATGGTGTGGAAGCGGCGCTCCTGCCACAGCTCGGCGAAGCGCTCGAAGCGGACGGTATCAGCCTCCTGGAAGGCGCCGAGCAGCTCCTCACAGTCCACCTGCAACCCCGGCACCGAGCTCATCCCTCTTCCGCCGCCGCGACACCGCACGCATGCGCAGCCGCCTCACAACACTCCCCAGGGCGCCTGCGCAGCTCCCCGCGCGTGCGCACTCCCCGTTACCCGGGGACGCCGCTCTGTGAGAGAGAGGGGCCGCCTCGGGGATGGTTATCCCTCCTTGACCCCCACCGCCCTGGAGGGCGAGCCCGGCCCTCGGCTGGCCCCGGGCCGCAGTCGGGGAGCAGCCCGGAGGGAGGAAAGGGGTTTGGGCGGCAAGCAGCGGCCACCATGCGACAGCCCCAGGGAGGCTGGGGATGCCGGTGGGGCTTCGGCGTTCCCCGCAGAAGCCCCCTACTCAGCGGGCTCGGCAGCCTCCAGCCCGGCGTGCCTGGGAGCGGCGGGGTCTGCTGAGGGAAGCGGGGTGGGGCGGAGGGGGGGGGCGAGGGCTCGACAGCGCCGCCGTGCACCCGTGTGGACGTGACGCCCCGCCACGCTCCCGGACAGATGTTGCCCCCACGAAGAAGGGCTTCTGCCGGCGCCGCCGGGGGTGTCCCCTTCCCAGCGCCGCCCGCAGGCGGCGGGGAGCGGGGCTCGGCGGCGGCGGCAGGAAGCCCCCCCTCCTACCCCCTCCTTCCGCCTGAGCGAGCGCGGCGGGCAGGGTCTCATCCGGGGCGGCCGCCGCCTTGCAGCTCCGGAGCGGCGCGCCGCTCGCTCCCCGCATGCAGGGCCACACGTAGGCGGCCGGGGCGAGCCGAGCCGGGGCGGGCGGGGAGGGGGCCGCGGCTGCCGAGCCGCACGTAGGGAGGGTGGGCGCGGCCTCGCCGGCGGCGCGGAGCCGGGCGGCGGGGGCTCTCCTTTCCCCGCAACGCCGCGCACGTAGGGGCGAGCAGCTACCGAGGCGGCTGGGGAGAGGAGCGCTGGCGTCGGAGAGCCCCCCAGCTCCGAGTGAGTACGGACCTGCGGTACCGGGGGAGGCGGGCGAGCGGCGAGCACCGGCTGGGGCGCGGTGGCAAGGTGTTCTTTCTGGAGGAGTCTTTTTGTGGGGTGGAAGGACGGGGACTGTCTTCCCCTGGAAGCTCCGCAGCCCTCCGGCAGTTCCCAGGAGGGTTTTAAAGGGGGGACGGGGGTCTCCGGTTTCAGGGCGTCGTTGCCGTGATCGGTGGCCGCGGGCGGAACGGTCTCCGCGGTCGGGGCTTTGGCCGGAGAGGGGCCGCGGCCGTATGGCAGCGGGGCTGGGCGGCAGCAGCGGCGCCTGCGCTGGGGAGCGGGTCCCCGGGCTCGGGGGGAGACCGCCCGAACGCTTCGGCATCGCTGGCCGGGGAGGGGGCTGCGGACTCGGCTTGCGGGAGGTCGGCCCCTGCGCTGGGGGAGCCTCGGGGGGGTGAAGAACGGCGTGTGGGAAAAGCAGCGAGGGCGCGGTGCGTGCGGCTTTTTGGGACGTTTAAACCCGCAGGAGTTTCGCACTGCGACCGGGTTAAAAATTCACGTTTCGCTTTCTCCATTAATCACCCGCTGCAAAATGAGTTTTGAATTCTGCCGGCTCTGGTACCGTGATGTTCTCCAGTTCACCGTTAGCGGCAACTAATTGATCCAAAGGTTGCTCCTTAAAGCTAGGTGCTTCAAGCTATCGGCTCCTACAAGGACAGTAGCTTCCGCAATGCTTCAGGCACTAAAGCATCTTTCCGTATTTATTGTATTTCCCAAAAGGCTGCTGGAATCCAACCTTTAGCAGCCTGTATAGATGAGTAGGAAATGAATGGCCATCGGCTAAACAGCTGTTATCTCTAAGCACCACTGATTGCCACTGTCATTGATTATAGGAACAGACGCGTTACCATAGCTGTTAAATATGAACCGGGCAGGTTTTAGCAGCTGCAGGGGGAGAGCAGCAGCTGCAGGGGGAGAGCTGCACCTGCTGGGTTTTGGGTTGGCTTTTTTTTTTTTTTTTTTTTAAGACAAGACATTTTCATCTATCATTTGGATTCATATTTAGAGACGTAGGGCAGTGACCCCGTTCATGCTGTATGCGACCCTGTCTTCAACAGATTGTACTGATTTTGAAACAGAATGCCAACGCTGTTGGGAAAACAGTTACAATGTACTTCCCCCCCCCCCAAAGGACTTAAGGATTCAAAGCACAAGCAAGTTGATAATTAACACATGATGGAGTGAGTTCGTCGTTACTTACTTACAGGTCAAGCCAAGCCCTGCTTCGTGACAGGAGTTATCCCTTAATCTAAAAGGAGCAGAGGAGCTTGGCTCTGGAGTGATGCCGAATTTGTAAAGCTTGTGTGTTTTCTGATTTTTGTATTTTAAGCGTGCAAGTGTTGTGATTTCTCAGAGATGGTGTTTCAAGAAACGCTGGATGGACTTATTTTTTTTTTCCTAAGGCAGATGGGGTGTGTGATGACACTTTCATTGTGTAAGATGATGTAAGATGTAGTGAGGAGGAGAATGATGTGCTCGTATGTTAACATGTACTAAGTCTTTCCTTGGCTACAATGTAAAGAATGAAAACGCAGAGAAAAAAAAGGAACAGGGTCTCTTGGTAGAATTGCCCTTTTCTGGTATATACAATGAAATACGGTGTCAATTTCTAGGCTCATTATTACTCTTGATAAATTGTGTGTTTTCATGTAGTGCTCCTTCAAATTTTTCATTAGTACATTTTAATTCTTAATAGACTGCCTTCCAAAATAAAATAAAAAAATAATTACATGATGTAAGGAAGAGTGTGCTGGTTGCTGTATATTCTTCTTATTCTTATTTAACTCCTAAGAAAAAAAAAAGGATGAAGTCCTGTTTGCCCTTTTAATTCCTAGCTTATAAATTGCAAGTTATAAGGCCATTTATCCTGCATAGATATAAATAACAGGGTGTTCTCCAATTGCACATGGTGCAAGACAGCTCCTTTTTTAAAAAAAAAAAAAAACAAAACACCCCTGTATTAGAATACATTTTCAAATTGAAAACATGAAAATAAATCATGTTTTACTGGATTTTAATGAAAATAAATCATAGATATATTTTATTAAATAGCATATTCAAACTTATGTATGTACAAACCTATAACTAATACCAAATAACAGGATCATACTCTACTGTGACAGCACTTGCATGTGCCTTCTGCTTTCAGACTTCCCAACCAAGCAAAAATGTTGCAAATATTTTTAATTGTGCAATAGGAAAAGGTATTGATTTAACAAGACATCAAGAGTCACAAGTTCTTGTCAATTTATTTGCATATACTGAGGGCAACTCAATTCACCTGGAGACATCACCTTGGATTCAAAGTAGTTTCTGTGTTGTAATTAAGGGCATTCTTGATGTGATTACTCAGAGGTTTCATAAACACTTTCTGTCCCCCTGGCTCTGTACCTGCTGCTTTCTTCTCTCTTTAGCTTCCCACAGGAAAACCTACACTGTCCTTAACATCCAACTTGATAAACTTAACCTTTTTTGTTCATGCGTGTGGTCTACTTAATTCAGGTGGGATAACCATTGTGTCTACGGTGAACAGGATTCAGCTGTACGGGCAAGACAGAATTTATAAATTCTTTTGGAAAATAGGCCCCATGTATGCTTAGTGTCAAAGTTTTTGACTTCAGTAGTAGGTAAGTCAGACCTCAAACATGTAAGGAGTTTTAGTTATGCTACATAGTGGTCCTTTAGTTCACTTTAAAAAATGATTTTGCCATCTGTCATCTCCGTCTTTTAGAACAGGGATAAGAGATTAACAGAAAGATCACAGATGTCATGAATTAGAAACAAACCCTCTCTTTTATTGAATTTTATACTGTTACACAATCAAAAAGAAATACAGTCACAAGTATGTCAAAATGTTTCAAAAGATATCAATTGCAATACGTTGTACTTGGTTCCAAAAAAAGAATTCCATTAAAATATACCACTTCTTCATGAGAGAATACTGCTATTATTCACAAATTCTACCATACTGTATAAGTCCAGTAGCAAACTCTTTAACTTTTTGGTAACTTGGCAAGCCTTGCTCAAGGTAAACAGAGAAGCAGAAGGAAAATGACAACTCATTTCTAGAATTTGGATCAAAAGTCACAGTCCTCTAGAAGGGAGCTTTCAAGGGAGTCTAATTGCTAAGTGCCTAATTGCTAATGGTGTTTTTAGTGAAAGCTGGATACCCAACTCACATGAATTCCTACGAAAATGGTCTTCCTACAAAGTATTCCTGGCCTGTGAAATGTCTATTTTCATGCTGGACAATTACAGTTTGAATAATTTGCATAAGTGCAGTGACATTTGAATGTGTGTTCTGTTCAGTAGCAGTTAATCAGTGGGGACAGGAACAGATGGCTGACCTCTGGCATGTCCAGCTATGGACTGGTTCACAGCAGTGGGGTACTCAGGACTCCCAACTTCCACAGGCACTGTTGAAAGGAAATGGCTCATTCAGCAGTGTTACAGTGGAGATATTGGTAAACAGCCCCCATTTCTGCTACGTTGTTTAGTTGTTTAAATATGCAGTAGTTTAACCTGTAATCATCAGATTTTTTTTTTTTTTTTTTGATTCCTACACTTGTATTTCATTGGAAGCAGAGTTGACCAATTCATCTAAAGTAAGCTTTGAAGTCTTGAACTTGCCACCAATGTAAAGTTTTAATTGTTCTTTTGGGCCATAATCTGCAATTATTTAATTAATAATTACTTGGGGAGAGTTTAAAGACACAACAGGAAATTTAACAGCAAATTGATTCTGTTTCAGCCCAAGGTTTTCAAAGATGAACATACAGTCCAAGTCTACCTCACTACATGGGAGGAAGGTATGTTAGAAAGGTGTACTTTGGACTCCAGGCTACCTTAATTTACTCAGGATATTACACCTAAGATCAAGTTACTGGACAGCAGACTTAAGTGACTTCTTGGGAGCTACAGCTGTAGTTAACTACTTTCAGGTAAAGGAATGATTTCATCATCAATACTGGTTTAAAAATTCCTTTACGTCTTAACAAAATCACCAATGTTGTTGATAAAAAACATCAATTAGAATCAGTATGTGAAAATAGTAATTGTGCTATGCCATGAAAGAGGCATGGCTTAGTCACAATAACCTTCTGGAAGCTTTGTTATTCTCAGTTTATAATTTCTACATAATCTAGCATCTTTCCTATGCAGAAGGAAACATTATATCTACCTACAGTTTTTTCTTTACTATTGGCATAGAATAAATGCTGTAATGTAGTACCTCAACATTTGAAAAGGTAGCAAGTCAGCAAAGAAATTAGTCAAAACCACTAAGAAAACATTTAGAAAGTAATGTATTCTAGAAGCTTATCCTCCAAAGTCGGTTTAGAATCAGGCTGTATATTGCTAGTCTAAGCAAAAAAAAAAAAAAAAAAAACACACAACAAAAACCACAAACCACAAAAAACACACAAACAAAAAGCAGCTAAGAGGTATACTAGATTTTGTAAACTTGCATCTGCATTTAGCAAAGCTCTTACAAGGCCAGAACAATTACTGTTACTTTTCCACACTTTCTTCAGTGTCTCTAGGAGGCTTGTTTGTTGTTTTTGTTTGTTTGTTGTTTTGTTTGTTTGTTGTTTTTTTTGTTTGTCTTTTTCGTAGTGTAAACCAACAGGGCTACTGCAGCTCATTCCAGTAGTTGCTTGTTTCAGTCATTTTTACGTGGACAGTAAACAAGATGCTATGCCTTGTTATTATGCATAATAAAAAGTGTAAGAGTTATGAAGATTCTTAGATGAAGTATGGCTCATTTAAACCCACAGCTTCTGTCTTTAAGACCAGAGATGGTTCCAGCAGGCTCATAACCATAAATCATGTAGGTCACTTACATTTTCTTCCTCTTTTTAACATAGATTTTTCTCTATGAAAATTTACAGCCCTCCTAAATTACACTGAAAAGGATCTGACAGATCCAAACAGGTCAAACTCCTGCTACTCTCTTGACCTTATTTTGGAGAACATCAGGCAGGAAGGTATGAAGTTTCTCTTGGGAGATAAGAAACAGTAATTCACCAGGCCAACTCAAAGCTTGCCGGGGCAGTAAGAAAAGCAGAACCCACTTTACCTAAGCCTTTAGCAACTTCACCATTAAACCTTTTAACTGCTGACAGAGAAAAGATGCCATGAAAAGAATGCCATCCAAGACACCTGACACAGCAGGTAGGCAGTAACTGATGTTTTTATCCAGAGAATTTGATAAGCTTTATACACTTAAAGGCTGCATTAAAAGTTTTTAATAGTCAGTAGCAGGTATATATATTGAAAAAATTCTCTGCATGAAGCTTCAACTGTAGCTTAGTGCACCTACATGCTTTCTCCTCTCTTTGTGCAACTTCTACTCAAACTTTAAGTGTGGAACAGTCCTCTGCTACCAGGGCCTTATCTTTTTTTCAATTGGTAGCCAATAGTCTCCATTTAGTTTAAATACAATTGTGTCAGTTTGAAAAGTGCTCTTTTCAGTGAAACAGTAACAGTAATTTTAGAAAACAGGTTAAGCTTATGTACCATTATATTGATTTCAATAGAGTTTCCAAAATAAAACCAAAATAACTCTTGTGACACTCCACATTTCATTTGAGTGTTTTTTTAAATAGTTCGAAGAATGCACAAAATATCTTGCCCATATTTACACATTACAAGGTTGTATCAGTAGCATCATGTGTTATGACAAGTCACCTAGTCAACAGCACAAAAACATAGAACAAGCTTTATCATCAAGCATGACCTTAATTTTTTAATCATGCAGTTTTGTGATAAAAAACCATCTTCTGATTGATCACTTGTGAATTGTACTTTCTCCTGCTTTCCAGTGTTACCTTGATAAAGCTTCAAGAGACAAGCCTTTAAGCTGTTCATAAGTAAGAATCTTTCCACTCCAAAGTAACACAAATACACTGTCTCCTCACTTTCAAGTTTGCTAACTGGTGTGATAACAGATTTAAAAATTTAACATCTTTGGCGAGCGGTAGTACAACACTGTCTAGGAAACTTCAGTATTGAATAGGCTCAAATAATTAACGCGGAGATGTTACAATCAAAATAAGGAAGCAGTGATTTCCAATCAACTCTAAGTTAAAAAGGGAACACGGATGAACAATAACCACTAACAAAAATATAAATTATCTCATTTATCTCAGATAACACACTCCCCAAGGGGGCCTGGTCCACATATAGTTTATTGATGTAAGAAAACAATACAGTTAGTGTTAGATCCAACCACAAAGAGCAAAAGAATGAGTGAATGAAGGTTTTGTACAGTACATATAGGAAAATAAGATGTTTGTGACAACTATATACTTCTAAATAAAAAGGCTTCTAAATATATTCAAGTTATTGAAATCTACATGAAAACATATGGATGTTAATAGCAACAAGGTGCATAAAACTGAAACATCAAAATATTGAGCAACTCAATGATGTACTAGATAAAACTTTGCTAACAATGCAAGATGTTTTACAATCTGCTTGAAATATCACCTATACCACACAGGGTAAGCTGAACATTTAGATTTAAGATCATACACAATATTAGCATTAACTTCAACAACTACAGGCAGGGAATTTTTTTTTTTTAAGCTGGCAAAGTGACTACTTTAAGAACATCAAACTCTCTCTAAATTGAGAACGTATCCAAATAAAATGCTGCTAGCCCTTTCCAGATAAAGCCTTTCCTTTGACTAACCACACTCATTTAAGTCAAAAGCATAAGACAGCATTTAAGAACAATTTATATTACAACGTGACTAAAATAATGACATAATCCAGGTTTAAACATGATTTTATAGGCAAACAAAAGAAGTTTCTTCTTAAAAACTAGTTTTTATAAATGCAGAATATATTGCATGAGGAACTGCTGGTATTTTTTAAGAAAATATATTGTGCGATTGTGGCTACAATGCACTGCTGCAAAGCATTGTTGTTTCTTATAAAAATTATTAAAATAAAAAAAAAAACTTTATCTGAACATAAAGAGTAGGAGAGCACAAGTCTTCCAACTACCTATGAAGAGCAGGGTGGAAGTATTGCCAGTTTTTCCTGTGTTGACATTTTACTAACGATAAGGTTTGGTGACCAACTCCCCAGCCAAAAAATAAATATATTTTTAAAATCAGGTGCATATTTCAAAGCTGCTATTGCAAGTGTGTTTTAAATGTAATGGACTTAAAAGTGTATGTACCAAAGAATTATAAAAATGCACTACAGTTTGAGTTATTGTTACATAAAGAACATATTAAAAAGACTGTCAAAATAAGTAGGAAGGGGATCAAAACTGAACTAACTGAATTAGTGCAGTACTGTAGCCAGGCTTCTAAAATCAGATATAGAAAATATAAATAGACTGCTTTAGGTGATGATTCACCAGTGTCCAAAAAAGGAACAAGTATTGTGAAAGCTCAGTTAACTTGATCCAGAGCTCTGAGCAGTTCTTCACCCTGTAGCAGGTTTCTGTTGCCTTGTATGGGAGCATTTACTTCACAATCGTAACTCGTGAGTTGGGGTAGCCCACTTTCATCCATCGACTGCCCTAGAAGTTTACTTGCTATGTCTAAAGAGGGAGGGGAAGGAAAAAAGTGCACTTTATTCACCTTGCTTAACCTTTCCTCCAAAATTGCTCACAAAGGAGGTAAGTTTGGATGTTTCTGTCACTCAGTTCTCTTTCCCACAGTCCCTCTCCACACCCCCTACATACTAAAAAAAAAAAAAGCCAATACCAACCAGTTGATAGTAGAATGATTGTCTTTTGCTCCACTCCATTTGTTTTACATCCCTTTACGCGTTTCCAAGCAAGCGATGCATTTCCTCCACGGTCACCTGTCTGCTGGAATAAAGACCCCTATAAAGAAATAAAATAAAGTCTTCTTTATTGCATACTGTATCTTTGCAGCCTTCCACATCCCTCTTCCAAACTAACAGTTCCTGTTACTAGTTACTAATGGAGGCATTGTTACAATTTAAAGTGGACTTCATTCAGAACTTGGGGAAAACATATTTCCAAGTATGCTGGCCTTGAAATTTAAAAGAAAACTGAATCAGATTTCAAGACCTAACTTCCCTCACAGAAAACAATTACTAAATTCTGGTTATCATCAGTTACCATGCTCAAGATTAGCATGTACATGTACACATACACACCCATTTAATTACCACTACTCTTGCGTGAGTAAGCATCAGGTTTTCACTGAAGTCTCTAATGGTTTTCTGCACTGGAATTAATAGTGTAGACAGGAGAACCTCGGTAGGTTGATTCTATCTAAATTTAAGATGTAAATTCTGCTTGCACTGTAGTTATTGCCACCAAGCCATGTGACTCGAGTCACATGGGGAATACAGTCCTAAGCCATTCTATTGCAGATATGGCTCCTTAGTATATTGTTTTGACAGCAGCATACAAGATACAGAGATTAGAAAGCTTTTAAGGGCTCCATATAATTAGGATAAGTAAGAAGCAGCTGCCACTGAAACAGATGGGATGGAAGGAAAGAATGCCGTCTTAGTATCAAGTTTGCTAGTAAAAGTAGTTGAATCTGCAAAGTTTTGTCTTGTTATTAGTACTGACTGCTGCAAAAAGAGGAAAAGGTATTTCAGAATGCTGAACACTTAAAATAGTAAAGAACATAGGTTTTCAGGTTATAAAACATCCATGCAAGTCAAAAGGGCAGTTGTACAATACAAGCTATAGTTAAACAACTTGGACTTAGAAGCTGCATTTCATAGTAAGGTCAGTCACCTACATTGTTGCTGGTTTGGTTGGTTGTTTGTTTTTTGGTGTTTTTTGTTTGTTTTGGTTGGTTGGTTTTTTTAATGCAATAGAGCCCTTCATATTAAGAAAGGCATCACTCATCTTTTTTGATTTAATGATTTGGATCATTATTTCATAATCTTACTGTAACACATTTTGCCCTTGTCTAATTCTCCTGTTTTCTAGAAAACTGAAGTAGTACTTTACACTTTTGTCTTCACTTATTTTCACTCTTTGCAAAGTAAGTCCCACCTTCTTACAGCTAAGAAGTTGTGGCAAGTTTTTTCCACAATCCCAGAATACCATGTATTTATAAGCCTGGATTTAACATTTTTCATCTGCACCTGTGCAAGGCCTAGTTCACCCACTCAGAAATCCATTGCGTAGAAAGAAGCCAAACAACAAAACGCACTTGCTTGAAGTAATGTCAGTAAGACCCAGTCACATGGAAAATTCACCTTGTGCAGAAACCATTAAAATCTTTAACTTTTGTCAGATACAGAAAAAATGAAAAGGTTCAGCAAAAGATGAAGTTTGAACCTGTAAGCATCAAAAAAGGCACTAAGCATAGAAGCCAGAACACTATTACAGCACTTAATACAGAGGTGCTTGTGTTCTGTGCGTTTAATGACATCCCATGCTATTTTGAAAATTTTATCAGCAGCACTATGACAGCTGTAGCACCATCGCATGAGAAAGAGGCAATGAAAGGCAATAAAATTTCTTGCAGAGCTGTGAATTCTTACAGGGCTACTGGAAGCAACAGAACAACATGCATAGAAGTGCAAAGCATTTAGCAAGTGAAAACAATGGCATGAGTATGGTTATTTTTTAAAAAAGTCTGCTTGCCTCATAGAAAAAAGTGAACATATAAAAGCTTTCTCAGCTCTTCTACAAAAGAGCAATGATGAGGACAGTATACAGTGATTTGTCTCACGCCCAAACCAGAATGCCCAAACCAGAATGCTAATACAGGAATATTTCATAGTTCAGAAGAAAAATAATCCTGCACTGTAAGCCTTGATAGATGACTACACCTAGGAGATGGACCACTAGAGAAACAAAGAATCTCAAAGGCTGCATTGCAGTAGAGGAACTAAGAATTAACTGTGCAAAAACTTGAGAAGTGAGAATTTACAATGAAGGCAAGAAGAGAGACATAACAGTATGTAATGGGAAAGCTCAAGATTTCAAAATAGTAAGAACTGACAGTAAGAGACAAAGATTATGGAGACAAAATACCCTTGCAGAAAATAACAAGCTGGATAGCCCCAATTAAGTGATGCAAATCTAAAAATATCTAAAAAGTTTATTTTGAATAGCTAGGACAGATGCTTATGAGCTCCACTTGCTAGGTTATATGAATTCTATTCCCTTATGGTTCAGATGGTCTTGTTATCTGATCAAATAAAGCAATCTCAGACTCAATGGGAAAATGAAAGCATAGAAAGAAGCAAAGAATACTATCTCCGGTATTGACAAACATGAAAATTGAGTTTGAATTTTGAAGTGAAATAAATATGGAAATTATAAATTTAAATGTCATGTCTTACATTTGTGCATATTCTACTGAAGAACATATATGTTCACAAAAGAGTATCTTCTACCTAACAAGAAACGTGCTTGGGTGTAGAGGGCACTTGTGAAACAGCTGACAGTAAAAGAGAACTCAAATGAGAGTATCTGCATATATGTGGGAATTTCATTATCGAACAATTATCTCTGATCCCAAGATTTCACTGCATACCAACAGCTAAACTCGGGTGTCTGCACTGATGCCTCATTTCAGAAATTGCAAGGTTAAAAGTGAATATTTTAAAATGGTAAAACAAAACTCACAATTCCAACTGCCTGAAAAAGTGAACCATCATGTTCCATTTTTCGTTTTCTCTGAGCATTATGCAAAGCTAGCATCTTTGGATTTAGTTCTTCATCCATTGCAGTAGATCTAAGAAAGATTGATTCAGGCTGTTAAGACGTTTCTAATCTCCTCAAGCCATTCTTCTTTTGTGAACACTTATATACAATATCACAGAACTGAATTTATGAACTATACTGCTTTCCTTTTATAATTGACTCATTTCAGCTATCATTGTCTATGAGCATAGCAAATGTTAGCTTTTAATCTTGCTGTGAAGCTCAGAATGAATTATAACAAAAATTTTAAAGTCTTTGCAGAAAAAAAACAAAACCCAAAACATAAGTTCAGCAATTTACTTTCAACAGAAAGGAGGAAAGGGTGAAGAAAAGTCTGTTCTGAACATTTTTATGTACCGATAAAGCTTCTATGTATCAAAGGTCTGACGTTTGACTTTCTAGAATTCTCCGTCATGATAAATATCTGCTACAAATGCCAATCTATTATGAAATACATCTCGCTTTAAAAGCAATACATGTAGCACACAGACTGTAGTCGCCTCTTACCTCATAACAAAGTGGACAAGAAAAGCACCAGAAATATTGCGCGGGTTTAAGTACTTGTAAATTGCCTACTGCATTCTTTTAAAAAGGCTGCGTGTCAGATACAAGAGCAGAACAAAATTATGAACACAGTTTGCATATAGTAGCTGCCTATTACATAAGATGTTTATGTAAAAGCTACTGCGAAATTAACTTTAGGGAAGCATACTGTACAAAAAAAAAAAAAAAAAACCACAAACCCAAACTTGTTTGAAATGTCCAAACTTAAATGCATGAATTTCTACTTTGAAGTAGAATGCAGAAGACAACATATAACAGTTGGCAGTATTTAAAAATGTATTATATCTGTCTAATTTCTTGAACAGACACTAAGGCTTAAGCTTTGCTTTTAAAGTACCTTTTGTTCAGAGTGACTGTTAGCAAACTGGGCGCTCCCGAACTAGATTTTTCCGTCTGATCCAATGGTCCTTTTCCTGCTCTGATTGGAGACGCAGTTCGACTCCTGTTCCCACTATAAGGTGATGCTGGGGCACTACTCGTTTCATTGATTATGTGGACAGGAGATGAAGGAACAATTAGTGTCTTCACGTCATCCACACGTTCTGTCACTGGTTTTATTTCCTCAGCAGTACTTGATGGTGTCTGAGTCTGCTGAAATATGGTAATGGTGGCTGCATTTTGAGAGCCGGAAGAACTGCTTTCCAGCGGAGATAGCTGATCAAAGGATCGCAACTGGAAGTCATCATCCATTGGGATGTAAGGAGCCAACATCTCCAAATCTAAATCAGTTTCCTGGAAAAGACAAGAGGTAAAAACTGTAAATATGTAAGAATGTGTCAGCTATGGTTTCATTAAGGCTCTTCCTTTTACCAAATCCTTATAATATTTTTTTGCAATTTATTTTAATTAAAATATTACATAGAAGAGGAAGGAGGTTCCTGAAGACATTGTAACAGAAAGAGAAGCACATTAAAAATAAGTATTAAGATGATACAGAATTTTAGGTTAATGTACATTACCTGAGTAGAGAATGGATTTTTTGCTTCTGTATCTATCGCAAAAAGTTTCTCCACTAATTCCAGTTTGAATTCATTAGCCATATCATTATCCACATCAAAGCAGTAGTCGTTGGGACTACTGGGCTGTGAAAACATTGAGCACAGTTTAAAGTTTCTGTCATTACATCATTTTGCATTGTATCTGCAGATTGTCTGAAAAAAACATTCTAACGTAAAAACTAATTCCAAGCTAGAGTTTTCTCCTTTCCGGGAAAGAAAAACACATTTATTGGTGAACATTCAAATTTACTCCACTTGGAAAGCACACGATTAGTTGGAACCTGGAAGTGGCCTCCACAGTAATTTATTGCAACTTATTTGTTGTTTATAGAAGTTGTCTTTGAACTATTCTTTTCTAGAAAGACCAATCCCAAGCTCTTCTTATTTCTATCAGGTGGTATTGCCTGTATTTGCAAGACTCACTTTAATGAAAAGATAATGCTCAGTATGAAAGTGTATATTTTTTCTCAGATCATGGCATGAGCTTAACTAAGTCACAAGTTATAAATAATTTTCAATTCCTGTCTTGGCTGCATCCTTAACCAGATTTGCTCCACAAGCCCCAAGAGCACATATGTTTTAATGACAGTGCATCCAAATTACGTAACTAACCTCAGGTGAACTTTGGCTGGTGCTTGCATCAGAAGGGCTGGTTGGTTGCTCTTGCACCTGAGGCATGGTAAAAGAAAGTTCGAGTGGCTCTGTGTTTGGCTCCAGCTTTGATACAACTTCTCTATTGAGTGCAGGATCAGCATTACTACGAAGTGGCTTTGTAGTTTCAGAGGCAGGTAGTGGGGACATTGCCATATTTATATTCTGCAATTTCTCACTGGATGAGGGGAGCATTACATCGTTATACAAAGGAACTTCATCACATTGTTGTTCATCAGACTCTATAAAAATTAAAAGAAACCATTAACCTAAGTAACAATACTGTGCATGTCTACGGACCTCATTAAATTTAAACAGCAGCTGAAATACTACTAGGCAAGTGATACCAGGAGGTTATTTTTCAAAATTTACTGTAAAATACTAACTTTACTAATTAGCATGCTTGCCAATTTAAACACACACCCACCATTACTGCTGAAATCTAGAGAAATAATTGTGTCTCCAGCTGCTGGGGCCAGCACAGTTAAAGCATCTGGTTCCTGCTTAAGTTTTTCAAATAGGCTGTTGGTATCATCCAGGTCATCTTTGCTGAATATTTTGGTCATTTTCATATCAGGAGACTCCACTGGTTTCAGCATACACTCAGTTTGTCCAAGGGAAAAAATCAAGTCCTTCTGAACAATTCCACTGCCAGACAGAGAGGAAGATGACTATTAAAGAACAGCTAAAAGGAATAAATTCAGGCTTAACAGTTTTGTAAGTTAGAAAAAAAAAAAAAAACACACACAAAAAAACAACAAAACCCCAATCAAAAAACCCAAAAAAACAACACAACCCTCCCACCAAAAAAAAACCTAGACCAAAAACACCACGCACATCACACCACAAAATTACCAGGACAGGAGCCTTAAAAATTCTTTTACACAGAACCACAGAATGGCAGAGGTTGGAAGGGACCTCTGGAGATCATCTAGTCCAGCCCCCCTGCCAAAGCAGGTTCAACTAGAGCAGATTGCACAGGAATGTATTCAGGCAGGTTTTGAGTATCTCCAGAGAAGGAGACTTCACAACTTCTCTGGGCAGCCTGTTCCAGTGCTCTGTCACCCTCAAAGTAAAGAAGTTCCTCCTCATGTTCAGACGGAACTTCCTGTGTTCCAGCTTGTGGCCACTGCCCCTAGTCCTGTCGCCAGGCACCACTGAAAAGTCTGGCCCCATTCTCTTGACACCCGCCCTTTAGATATTTATAAGCATTCATGAGATACCCTCTTGGTCTTCTCCAGGCTAAACAGACCCAGGTCTCTCAGCCTTTCCTTATAAGAGAGATGCTGCCTTCCCTTGATCATCTTCATAGCCCTCCACTGGACTCTCTCCAGCAGTTCTTTGTCCTTCTTGAACTGGGGAGCCCAGGACTGGACACAGTACTCCTGATGTGGCCTCACCAGGGCAGAGTAGAGGGGGAGGATGACCTCCCTTGACCTGCTGGCCATGCTCTTTTTAATGCACCCCAGGATACCATTGGCCTTCTTGGCCACAAGGACACATTGCTGGCTCGTGGTCAACTTGTCCACCAAGACTCCCAGGTCCTTCTCCGCCTTCCAGTGGAGCATCCAGAGATGCTTTCCATCAGGTCAACCCCTAACCCGTACTGGTGCATGGGGTTATTCCTCCCTAGATGCAGGACCCTACGCTTGCCTTTGTTGAATTTCATTAAGTTCCTCTCCACCCAGTTCTCTAGCCTGTCCAGGTCATGCTGAATGACAGCACAGCCTTCTGATGTGTCAGCCACTCCTCTCAGTTTTGTGTCATTAGCAAACTTGCTGAGGGTACCCTCTGTCTCCTCATCCAGGTCATTGATGAGTATGTTGAACAAGACTGGACCCAGTACTGACCCCTGGGGAACACCTCTAGCTACAGGCCTCCAACTGGACTCTGCACCACTGATCACAATCCTCTGAGCTCTGCCATTCAGCCCGTTCTCAATCTACTTCACTGTCCACTCATCTAACCCATGCTTCCTAATTCTTTCCTCAAATGTAATAGACTAAGCAAGCACTAATTGTAGTGCCATCAAAAAACCTAACAAAAATAAATAAACATGCATTTCTGAAAGCATTGAGAAAGTAAGAAAAGAAGTTACACATTTCCTAAAACACTCTTTGTTTTAAATTAATGTGCAATATGTTGATAGATTGATACTGGTACATTCACTAAAGTTTTGAAAAACTTATTTAGGACTCATACAATTGCAGAAAAACAGTCAACAAGTCTGCCTTCAGTTGAAGCTTTCAACTAAAAGAGGAATTCTAAGGAAGAAAAAGATACATAGGATTAAGAAAGACACCATTACTGCTGCTCTGACTCCATGACTAAAAGTTATTAGTAAAATTACCTGCTCCAGACTGCAGACAAAGGTTAGAGAGTTGTCTAGAATGCACACAAATTCTCAAATGCTTCCATTGCAATAATAAGAGGCTGACCCTACATTCGTTTGCCTGCAGTGATCTTGCTACTGACAGTACTAGATCAAAAATTTGTTTTGTTTTCAAATACAATTCCTAATCCTAGGACTAGCAGAATTCCAAGCAAAATTTCATTGGTAGGAAACAGTAACATCATAACATATTCAACAGGGGATCACATTCCCAGCAAGATGAAAAAAGATGTAGTGTCATTCAGAATCTGACTTTGTTTCTTTGTCATCGCTTTTATTGAAAACAAAGAATAGCAATGTCCACTCAACTTACCTCAACACATAGTTTACGCACACTATGCACTGTGGCTGAGAATTCTTAGTGTTGTATATAACAGTTGCTTGAGTTTCAACCCAGACATAGCCACCTTGTTTAGCAAGCATTCGGTACTGTCCTGTTGTCACCTGCCCTTTTGTGAACACTAAAAGCAGAAAGGACACCAGCTTTAATTACAGGCAGAAAAAAAAAAAAAAACACACAAACCATTTAAGATAAATATTCACTGCAGATACATATTCACAGCAATTAAAAGAAAGCCCTCATTCTGCTGCTTTCCCCAGTGCTGTATGTCATCCCTTGTAGTTGAAGGGCTTTAAATACATCTTTTCACTTACTGTCGTGGTGTGTTTTGGTCAGATGATCAGAATCCAGAGCATGATAGTACTCATAGATTGAGCGACCCAGGAGTTCCTCTGGCTCATACCCCATCAACTCTGTAATTCTTTAAAACAAGGGGAAAAAATGCTGAATAAAAGCAGACATGGACTAGCACAAATACTAGAGCATCTGGATACTTGCACAGCTAGAAAAATCCTAAGAGTCACCTCCACACACATTAGCTACAATTTCGGTTTACTGAGAGTCTTCGTTTTGAGATACATTGCTATTTTTTAATGCTTAAGAGAGCTTTTTATACTTTATGAGAAGTTTCAGCAGGCATAGTTTTACTTCTCATTGAATATTTATAAATCATATCCTGTGGTGGGCAGGATTAAGTAAATCCCTGCTTTCTAGGGGGCTTTTTTTTTTTTTTTTTTTTGCTTAGAGGTAGACCAGCTACTTATGGACTAGAATACCCAGCTTACACAGATATGAGAATTTATTAAAATAACGCAGACATGCTTCAACGGTTTTAAACCTGCAACCAAAAGAAATTAGGAATAGCATTTATTCTTCATTCTTAAAGAAAACGGTATTTTCTTCAGCCCCTAGAGGGCAGTGCTAACCAGGACAACGCTTTTATTTTGCCCTATTCTACATACAGAATGTGACCAAATAAGAACTTTCTATGTGACACCATCAGTCCTAGAAAGGTAAATTTACTGCAGAGGACAGAGAGTAACTTGAGATAACATCTCTTTGCATCTAACTGCAACAACTAATTAGACGGTCCTTTTTGTTACAAAGAAAAGGAAACAAGCAGTGACAAATACCCAATTAAAAACACAAAAAACCCAACCAACCAAAAACAACTCCAAACAAAAAACCTCAGGCCAATGATTTCCTCCACTTTTGTTTTTCAAATTTGTCAAGCTAAGTTTCCAGAGAATAGCAAGAGCAGTCTTATGTATTTGACTACATACATGATTTGAAAATGAGATTTTGTGTTCTGGTACAACAGCAGATGTACTGCATTAAAAGTACAGCTGAACGTTTTGGGGGGTTTTGGACTAGAGAAAGCAGACACTGATCTCCCGAAGAAGGGAGAGGGGGGAAGTGGTAGCAATAAAATGCATCTAACAAGTATTACACACACTCTTTTCAGTCACCGAATTGCACCGCCGTCTTTGACAAACCTAAAATCCTTCCTGTTTTTTCAGTGTCTGAAAGAATCTTCTTATTTCAATTTAATCGCTGCCACTACACTAAAGATCAATTTGAACAGGCAGTTAACCACAGGCAAAGGATTTATTCCAAAGTAATAACCCTGCACCCTCCTTAGATTTAAAAATCTGGCTTTTAAATAAGACATCCTGATCAGATAGTAAAAGCCAAAGCATCCCAGTGACTATTCCACTGCACAGACGAATCAAGTTAACAAATAAGACTACATAAACAAATAAGGCCGACATTAGCCAACATGTACCAACCCTGCAAATCCTTCAAATGAATTCTTTTTCTTGAGTACCATATATATATTACCTTTCATCACAATAGGAAAATTTCATATCAAGACTGTGACGACTGAGGAACGTTTTACTGTCCAAGGGGACCTCAATGTTTGATGGATGAGGAATAGGTTCACAGATCAACACGAGACACGTCATGGGAGGCTTTTTGTAGCCACAGTGAGTTTGATTACCGCATGTGTCATATACACGAATGTGTCCAGTGCAGTGGAGTACCTGTGGGAAAGTTGCATTTTAAAAAGAGACCAGGTTCTTGTCTATCAGACAACACAATTGCATTTCCACAAGCACACCTGGAGCGAAGTCCTTCCCCTCCCTAGCCCTCGAAATGATAGCAACAACAGAAAGGCAGCAGTGCTTTCAGGTGGATGGCTGAAGGAGAGCAGCAGTTCTCACGCTACAAAGACTGCAATGAGTACATAGGCTGCCAACCCTTTACTCCAGGGCGCTGGCAAAAGCAACACTTCTGCATTTCTGCAAACTGTTCTTCTTTGAAAGTTACATTAACAACAACACTGATAAGCAATTGCCTCAGCAAAAGGTATCTTACGATTTAAATTTGAAAGTAATGGTAACAGCATCAACCTCCATTTTAGATCTTCTGCAGAAGTGATGTTAGAGATCAAATACATTCTTCAAGAGACCAGAAATTTTGTATTTAATGGGATTTTTTTTAAACCATTCCGAGGTAGAAATTGTTCAGACAACAGCAAAGACGAAAGAAAGTGTTTGATCCAGAATAATTAAATTTAAGTTATAAAAGAGAGTTGTGAGCCATAATACCACTCGATACAGTAAAAGGTTATTTTTTGTCCAGAGGAGAAAACGCATTCACTGCAGAAAGTTATCAGGCCGTGCTCTTTTTGTTCCAACTGTTACAAAAGGGATAGCCAGCAGCTTCAGAATGAATGGTATTGAAGTCCTTCAGAGAGACCTCAACTGTCCCATTTACAGTGTCAAATCAAAAGAAATCAGGTATCAGCATAAGTGATGTCAAGTATTTTTTTCAAATGAGAAGGCTTTATACAAATGCATTTAGTAATTATAATTTCTAGTAAGTAAATGACCTCTAATTTAAAATGGAAAATTCATTAAAAGAGTTTTGAAAAACTAATTTTAAAACATTGTTTCAGTTACCTCTGTGATGTATTAAGTATTAAAATTCAGCATAGTGAAGCACAATCATTAAATTAGTCAAGCACTTAGTGAAACTCAAGCTCATTACATGAAGTAAAAATGTTGAAATATAGTGTTATGACATCTGAAGAGGAAGCTGCCAAACTATGTAAATATTCCTTTGCACTAGTTACCTTCCACGTAGCAGACTTTATATTCACTGTTCTTCCCCTGCTAGTCAGTGTACACTTCATTCTGAGAAAAAAGCTGCGCTCCGTGTTTTGCTCTTTGCCCTTTTTCACAGGACCTAGCAAAAGCAAATGGTAAACCAGTTCTTAAGCTCTTGAATCATCTTCCAAAGGCATTAAAAAAAAAAAAAAAAAAACAAACCACCAAAACCTCAAGCATGTTACAGAACTCTAAGACTAGGGGAAGACCCCAAAAAATAAATTAAAATATTTATAAACCTAACAGCACTTTTTATAGTAACACTTTTCAGAATGAGTTTTACTGTGAGGTAGGCAAAAAACTGAAGCTTCAATGTTTTAAGATCAGTATCGTATTTGTAGCCAACTCCACACTTCCAGATTTCAGTAAAAGGGGTGGGGAGAAAGAGAGACTGATTGAAAATTTAATATATTTTAAAATTGTGACAGAGGACAAGAAAAGCATGCGCAGAATGAGAAGTACTGTTGAGTTGGTTTCCATTGAAATGCATCAGTAACTCACTGCGGGGAGGTTCAAATAAAATACATTCTGGGGCTGTAGCTCTTCAGGACTGCAGTATTTTAAGATTTTAAATTCAGAATTAACACCTCTGCTTTTTATACGCATCTGTATATTTCCACAATGATTTACACTCTCGGAGTAAACAGGGATCAAGTTTTTAAACACATTATTAGCATTCTTGGGGAAAAAAAAAAAGTCAAGAAATCCCAATGCAAATTAATATTAGCAGCAGTAGTATTTTAGCCTTACTTGCTAACAGCAGACTTTAACTTAAGGTTTTGCCTTTACAGGGGAGAACCTTTCAGAGTCAATAGCTAGCTAGGCTATTCTGGGCAGAGAAAATGCAAACTGATCCTATCAGGAGAGCTCCAAGCAGCTTGTTGTGTGTGGAAGAATGAAATAAGGCACCTAGGATATGGAGCAGTGGAAGAGCGAGGTTGCCGAGGCATGCTAAGGAGTAAAGACAAAACCGTAGTATGACATGGAAGTTTAGAACATGTGAGCTTAGTTCTGATATAAGTTTATACAATAGCTTGCTCTCATCCTCCACAGACAATAATAGCTATGAAATTCTTCATGGTGGCTTGCACTGCAGCTACTAGTTTGACAAAATTCATTAGAAATACATTAAAGCCCCTATGCTACATTGTCTACTGCTTCTAGCAGAGGCAAAGACTAACAGGGACAAGCCTACTTTATGCCACATCAAAATATCCTCAATAAAGGGCTGGGGGGAAGCAGAGTTCAGAGAAGCAGCCAAAACTTATTTAATTCAGTATGTTTTCGAAATAGTCAAACCAATCTAGAAAATCATAGTTGAAGTTCACACAACATAATTGTTACCAACTCCTGATGCTTAACGCTCTCCTTTGAGAAGTGACTGTAAAAGATGGAACAACTTTCTCAGATCTGATTGAGCATTGAACATTATTTTTAAAATCACCAGCTTTGAAAGTTTAAAAAGCAACTTCGTAAAAATCAGAATGCAGTTCAGCTTCTGCCAATCACATTTGTATGCCTGTACAATCCCAAAGGGGAGTCTTTAATACTCAATTCAAAACTGAAGTAATTCCACTGATGTAAGAGCTGCAGCAGAATGCAACCTGGGAATACTAATAAATATAAAATGTACTTTTATTACTGTAATTTAGACTTTTGTCTACCAACTTCATTTGCGAAACAGATTTTGCAATAACGCTTTCCAGACATCTTACTCCAGTCTGGTCAATTTAGGCAGTTGGTTTGAATGAAATTCAGTAATATGACATTTTTAAGAATAAGCTTTTGCAACAAGACCAGTTTTTACACTGCCTTAGTGAAGTTGTTTCCCCACCCCTCCCATGCGCATTACTGTATTCCAAAGGCAGGGGGGTTGGAAGTCTAACCTAGCCTTAGAAACATACTTCAATATTAAGGGCAGACAAGTTTAGAAAATGCTTACAAAATCAAAGTTGGAGCCCTTAATGCTATGATATCTTATCAGGTCTCTTCTACTGAATTAAATAGAATGACAACATAAAAGACTTCTGATTTACAGTGCTACGCGAAAGTAGAGGTCAGGCTTGGTAATTTATCACTATCTAGATTCAGAGTCCATATAACCCTTGTTTGGTGAAACAGGAATTAGAGAGGTCGGATTTTAGACTTCTGACTACTGAGTAAAGCAGATTTGCTTGGAGGCATGCAGGCTGCCAAGTCTTTATAGTCATTAACAAACCTTTAGAAGACATAAAAGCAGTAATTCATGGGTGTTTGTTAAATTCAAAAGCATACGGAATATGTGAACACAGTGTTCTACTCCCTCAGATGGAAAAAGGAAGAGTCAGAAATCTGTGAAAAGATCCCAATTTCACGCACCAATTAAAAGGTGCGGAGAAGCATCAATCCCAAAACCCTTTTTGAGGCTGTCCAAGTATTCCCCAATTAGTTTTTCAGTGACCTAAATATAGTACCTTTTTTGTATCTTAAGTATATCACTAAAATGCTTTCTTCCAGAAATCTGTAAGTTTACCTGTAAAGGCAATCCCAGACCAAGAAAAAAATGCACCAATATAACTTCTCCATATCCTTCTATAGCAATTGCTTAAGATCATTCTCAATCAACCTACCTCTAATTTTATTCCTGTAGGCACGCTAATTTTTTCCACCCTTAATAACTCCATTTTAGTCATTAATTTTGTTTTCGACTAAAGAGTAGTAAGTCTCATCTCTCCTACAATAAGGATATTGCCAAAACATTCTGGTTATTTCTGTTGTTAGTATCTCTGAACAAGGTTTATTTTGAGATTTAAGCAGCAATACACCTCAACACCTTTTTCTGGCAGACATCCAACTGTACCAAAGCCAACGGGAATTATCCATAAGTAAATAAAATCGATTTTTTCTTTCTTCTTACCGTTTCTGTGTGTAAGCATTTCTCTCAGCTCTTCATGGTCACATGGATGAGTGAAATCAAATACACTGTGCCCTGTCAACTCAAACTGCAAAAAAATAAGAGGTATATGGGTGTCTAACTTTACATATACAAAAACATAACAACTTTTATAGATTTGAAACAGTGTTAGGAAATGTCGGTATTTCACCTGAGTGAGTCCCATACACTTGTTCACATTTTCAGACATGTAAATCATGTCCCCATCTTCGGACAGAACCATGACAAATCCATCAAGAGCTTTCAAGTAGAAACAGTTCAGTTCCTTCTCCATTTTGGCTTCTGTCTCCAGCTCACCTACAAGCAGCCACACATTTTTGTTTAAGTAAACATCAGCCATTCTTCACTTACCATCGGGAATGACTTCTGGCACCAGTCTGCAAGGAGTCAATCTTGCAAGACTGTTAAAAACCAGTATATTCACTTAGATAAGTGATCAATTAAATTCAAGTTTTAGTAATGATATCACAAACCACAGAAAAGCAGAGTGAGGTTAAACATCTGTGCTTTTATGCATAAACCAATAAACCTTCCACCTTAAGGAAAATGTCTACATGGCAAAAATATTACCATTTGTCTCAAAAAGGCATTAAAAACTTTTTGCAGGGACTTCCTAGGGGACATTTCAGAGTATGGCTAACAAAGTTACTCCTCCATGTGGTATAGGTAGGCATGCATAAGTACAAATAACCAGTACAGCATCTATGGCCTGCTGTACAGACACTGGTTCATAAGCTAACTCAGATACTCCTGTAGTTGTATGGGTAGGTGTAACTGCAGAGACACAGACTCAGCTAACTTCACATTCAGGGGAGTACAATTGCAAAAAAAATTCTTGCAGTTTACGTTAAGGAGAAACGCCTACAGTTAGGTAAGTCAGCCTTGCACTAACCACTTACAGTTTGGTACTTTGTTGAACAGTGTCCATTTTTCCTGTGCCATCACCAATAGCCTGTTTCTACCATAAGGTCTTCCATCTTTCTACAGAAAGATGTTATTTGCTTACCAGCATCTAGCAGCTTTCTCATACGCAAATAGCTGATGGTCAGTCTCATAATAGATGCTTTGTCCAGGTGTGCGCTCACAGTATGGGGCAGGGGCAGCTGATGAGCAAGCTCGTAGAATACTTCTGATTCCTTGCTCCTTCGGCACCGGGCTGCATCTCTTGACTTCTCTTTTCTGCGTTCTGAGCTAATCCTATATAAACAAAGTTTGGGGTTAATACCAGAAACTGTTCTCTCCACAAGTTAAATTTGAAACTAAGCTGCCCAGTAGCCAATTAACCCCTTATCAAAGTTGAATAATTTAAAACCTCAGTTTAAAAGTGTAAATGTAATTCTGTGTATAGAGTTCTGCTGCAGTTGGGCTCTGCCAGAACTAAATTCAACCACACAGTCTTGCCAACAAGATCAGTTCTTCAGACAGACACGTATGTACTCAGAACCATTCCTGAAATGCTTCTCTCTTACCTTGACTGCTGCCTCTCTAGCCTCTAAATCCTGTTTCCTTATTCTTTCCTAACCCCCTAAGTCTATTCAAAATACTAAAGTATAAGTCATTTCCAGCTCTATGCTCCAGTAGTATTGTGTAAACTCTCCAAAATCTTCCCTTTCTACCATCCTTACAAAGTCCACCTCATGGGTGTGATCAGCAAGGCTACTGATTTAGCATAAGGCATCCTGCTTTGCATGTGATCCAAAAAGTCCCTTTCCCAGCTCTCTTTCTCCAGTATAGTCCCTTCCATAGTCTCCCCTATACTAGAATACTCCAGCTGCAAAGAAGTTGCCTCATTCTCTTTCCATAGCCTCTGTTACACTCACATCCCCCAGGATGCATGAAGTAAAGGAACAGCTCACAAAGACCAAGCACCGAAACAACTGAGACTCTTAGTCAGTAATGTGGATAATTCTCCTCTTGCCCACCGCCCACACCGGTTCACATTTGTCTCATGCATCTGTCACATGAGTTTTGAACTAAGCATTTTGAGATGGGAGCTCCAAACTCTTCTTACATTTGAAGAACTCAATGCTGCTGAGGTTCCCAACGAAATTATCTCTGCAGTTGAATGTGCTTTTATTTTTAAATGGACGATACAAAAGTATATGGTACTATTGTCCATTTTTCTTTTTATACATTTATGTCTTCTGAGGACACCCTATCTTCATTTTGCATACACCTGAGATACAAGAGGCAGCTGCACTAATCTGTAGGATCCCTTTTCCATTGACTTCACAAAAGTTGTAAGATAAACATACGTCTATAAATGCTGCTTTTATAATTCAAGGTTGCATGGCTTTTAATGTTATCATAAAGAGATTAAATGTCACTAGTTGAAAAAGGCAGAAAATAAATCAATGCATTATTTACTACTAACAATTTAGGAATTGCTTTTTTCAAATTTCACTAGACTTAAAAGTCACATACTACCACTGCCAAATTCACATTGCTAAGTCTGCAGATCTGTGCTAAGGACTTCAATCAACACACATCTTGTGAGAGGTACCCCAAATGATACAGGAAAGTGATTCCCTGATATTCTGTGGGAAATAATGAACCAGATTCAATGCAAGCAGTCAAATACATACCCAAAAGAACACATTTTCAGTCCTTTACTTGATGTGCCACCCACAACAGCCAAAAGCCTGCTTAGTTTGTGCAGAAACATGCAAGCAACAATACTATTAAGACTAGCATTGAAAGCACAAATGCCTTAAAACATGAAAGAAGTTTAATAAGTTCCGATAAAGACAGAGTAAGCCAGAGTTTCTTCTGCAATTAACTTCATTTTTTCCAACTTCATAAAATTGTACGGCATCTCTATCTACCCCCAACCCCACCATCCTCTCCTACACCCTGCCACTGCCAGCAGAAGGAAGCGCTAGGAGCTTGATTTTCAGAATCTTAAGTCTTACAAGCTCGTAAGAGCTAAGAATAGGATTAGGTTTTCTCCTTTGGTGGCAAAATCAGGGTACTAGATCACAGAAATACTATTTCTATGTAATGAGAAACATTAATAAATCAACATAGTGCTAATGGAGATCTTTGCAAAACTAACTTATGGGTCTTACAGTAATAAAAAAATTCTAGACATCCAATAGCTCTATCGGTTTCTGTGAACATAAGCTTGTGTTCCTCAGAAAAGTAGCCTAAAATATCTGATAACGTTTCCCATCTTGCAGATTTCTTCACATTCAATTTCCCCGTGACAACAGATGTTCCTGCTCTAGTCATGGATATCTTGGTCGGAGAAGCTTGAGGCTCCTGACATACAGGTATATCTAGAAACAGCCATTACAAGAAGTCTGACCTTTAACAATACCGAAATATATCAGTAACAATACTGAAATCAATCAGCTATATAACCTGATTGATTAAACATTTCTTACTGGAGACAGGCCTCAAATACCTTTTCTCTTGGTGGAAAACTACGGGTGGAGGTAAAAAACCATCCGGATTCTCTTTGTCCTCCTTGGACCACAGATTTCACTGACAAAGTTAAAACAAATAATTATGCTGCCTTAGACAGATTCACCTCTATACCTCTGATTTTTTCTTTGTTAGCTACTCATTCAAGATCCCTCTACCTATGGAAAGTTCCTCCTACACCAGAAACTCCAGGGACAACTACTGGAAGTAATTAGTTTCCATCTGCCAAGATGCCGGCAGTCTTGTCACCGCTTCCTTTTCAACTGCAGACACTTTTTAAGTTAAAAACCCCATGCTTTGGCAATAATGCTGCACACTTCAAGTCTACAAGTTTGTCAGGCTTGCGTGAATCACAAAGAGCATGTAGAGAAGGACAACGCAACAGATGAAAATAGATTCTAACCTCACAAGTTATGATTTCAGCCCTTTCCCTTGTGTTTCCTTTCTGAAAGCTTAACATTCTTGAAAACATTTCATCTAGTTTCTAGACTTTTGCCCAGTTTTAGCACACTTAGCAGCAGACTTCAACATAAACAGTCAAAACTTCTCAGCCATTGAATTATTAATTACCAACTGAAACACTGCTCAAATCAAGCTCACAGCATTAAAAATTAATCCCAGAGTAAGAGAATCAAGTGCTGCCTGCTGGAGCACTGCTTGACTTTATGATGGGCAAAACTCAAGTGCAATGTTGGTACCAACCGGTGCAGAGTCTCCTCTCCCTCTTACTAGGCATTTCCTTTCTAGAAAGGCTACTACTATAGATAGATATTTAAACTGTACAGCACAACAGTTTGCTATATTTAGCTGCTGTTTAAAACTAAGCCGTAACCAATCTGAGTAAAACCCAGCAATTTAAATAGGAAGATTAACTACCAGCTTCAAAGAGCGTTTCTTTAATGGATCAAATTAATGGGGAAAGGTCACAAATGAGGTTTAATTACCAAGTGAAGTCAGAGTTGCCTCAACATGGGATGCCACCAAATAATAATAAAAAAAAGCCAAAAAGAAATCCTTTACTGTCGCAACTACTCTAAGCTTTGTTACTTCCAATTGCACAAAGTAAATGAAAAAGCACAAAATCACTGCATGTACCTGCCCACAAGTTTCTGCATAGTCAATTAAAGGATGTTGAATTCCTGTAATGGAAATGTTATTTCTTAAGTGAACTCTCTCTCAGCTAGAGAAAAAATGGGAGCTCAAGGAAGAGAACTTTAAACAGTAATTTGGCAATTGGCACAAAATCAGTTTAAATAAGTCATATAATTTAAGAGAGTTTTTCAGAAGTGCCTGCATGTGTAAAACTCATGGTCTTCACAGAAATACCATTCTGTGGAGACAAAAGGAACCCGAGCTCCATTTAAAACAAACCTGAAACTTAAGAGCTGTATTGCAACCTTCTGCTACCAGTCTTGCACAAAAGAAAAACACCTAAAGACTCAGAAGGAAATCTCAGCTGAAGAGTGCATTATACATGCAATGAAAATATCAGAAATGCCGGTGCTAGACAGGAAATTGCATGCATTTTCAGGTCTGATGTTTCCTGCACAATTTCAGTGCCAGACATTCATTTCCATTTTGTATTTCTGCCACCAGAATACAGAAGCAGAGAGCAATCCAAAGCAGATTACACGCCACGGCTCACAGAAAGTGGTTTCACTGGCAGTTTCAAATGCAATAGGAGGCAGGTTTTATATGTAAGAGATGTTTACATGCAATATCTGAATAAACATCTGAGTTCCAAAACATATCCGAGCTAGCAACCCAGAGCAAAAAGATATTTCACCACCAGGATTCACTGCAGCTGAACCGAGAGCTCAGCTGAAGGATATTACGCAGGCTCCCACTCACAGCCTCAAATCAAAAAGGCTTTAAAATACAGCAAGGTGAATATAAACAAAGTTTTACAGCAGGCTTTTGCAGCAAGCAAGAATTGGCCCAACAGCCTTCAGAACAAAGCACGCCAGCAGCAGTCCCATGTGCACCAGTTATAGATGTTAACTCAGGCTCTGTACTCAAACGTGCAATTCCTGTCATTACAGTCATATGAACCATTTGGGCCAGAGCATCTCTCAAAACAATGTATTGTTCCCCATACCATCCCAAAGACCCCTCTGCCCACTACATATTCCCCAAGTGATTCCCCAATTGTCTAAACACAGCCTACAGTTTTCATCTCTTAGAGTGTAAAACTAATCAATAGCCACATTTAAACTTGACTTGTTACTGCTTATTTACCACCAGTAACTAAGACCAAAAAGAACCCTAGAAAATGTCATTAGTAACTGATAAATTTCAATTAAAAATTACTAACTAGATTAAAAATGGTCAATGGACAGGTCTTAAAATATGTAGTATGTCAACTTTGTCTCCTAGTGTCAAGGAAAATTTTACATTTTGTACACAATATTTACGTTAACACAAGTGATCAGTTGGTTGGGTTCCCGTCCCCCCCCCCCCCCCCGAGTATATTGCTTTACTGATGTTATTTTCTATACATTCTCTCATTCTAACTTACTGTTTCTCTAATCAGGTTGATTTTTCTCTATAGCTGTTTTCAATTCCCATGCAAAATAGCTATTGTGAGTGTATTAATTAATCCAGTTTCATCTTTCTTGATTCAGGTTTTGAGCACATTCTAAAAAATTAAGCATCTTCTGATAGTGATTCACATTTTCCTCTTCAGAATTGTTTCCTACAATTGACTGGCTTTGAATTTATCATGGTATCTGTTCTTAAACAGTTTCACGGAAGTATATCATGTGAAAGCAATATAATCCCAATGAATAATGCCCTGCAAATCCAGTAATATCTCATTATTGAGCTTCAACTAGTTTTCAGTTCTGACACTAATTCCTATCATTTGCCAGCACAAGAATGCATACACAATACTTTCATGTTAAATACAACCTCTCCTCAGACTGTAAAACTAGTACTAGAAATATCTGGCTTAGAAATGTAGCGGCAAAGACCGTATCCACTATAATATAGCTTCAATTTTTCTTCATTATGGAAAAAAAAAAAAAAAAAACAAAACAAACCCACAAGATGTAGCTATATATGTATACAACAATACATTAACAGTAGATGTCATCATTGATGGTATTGAACTTTGAAAGCAGACCTGTAAAAGCAGCCTGGTATTTGGTTTTAAGGTTGAATTCATTCCTGCAGTTAGTACAAAACTTGTCTTTTCCTGCCTAGCCTAAACCAGGTGCCTCTGCCAGCACAGCTGTATGGGACAGAGATGCAATTCCTGGTGCACAGCCGTAGCCCAGCAGAACACCCCAACACGGGTATCGTTACACTAGCATAGCTGGCTGGCTGTGTTCATGGGGACCATCTGAAGAGCTCAACTATAGGCACCATCCACACCAACCACTCTCACCTACACCACAAGTGTACACCTCAGCCAACAAAATACCAACTAGGTACAAGCTTACTTAAAAGATCCAGAAGGTATTACAGTAGAACTCTACTCTTCTGACTGTGCTGAATATGGAGTTATTTGATTTTCTCCACTGTTTGTTAGATCTTTATTTTGTACAGAGCTGCTAGCCGCAGCTTTTACTAAATTATTCTTCCGTGGAAAGAAGTCCCAGGCAAGTTCAGTGCTTACCACAGAGAAACTAAAACAGTGTAACTCAAATTCCCTAGACACCTTCATACAAAAAATAGGTTTATAATATAAGAGAACACCAAATCCAGTTATTTAAATATATGGTGAGCTAACGATGCAAGTATTCTTCCAAAGAAAAACAAAAACAAACCAACCCACCCAAACTCCTCAAAAAAAAAACCCCCACCCAAAAGCCCTCGTCTTCCACCTGACATAGATGGAGAACATGCCAGTTAGCCCCCTTATCCCTTTAAAAATACTTTTAAATTGAAATCAATCAACTTCAACTAGGGACAACAGAGCTTCTGCGTTAACACTATTAATTCCTGAGACAGACCCGCACAAAACACGGCCCAGAGTCACAGGCAGCCCCAAAAGCCCCATTCCCCTCTCGCTTCCCAGCCTAGCAGTAATGTGCCTGCCAGCAGCTGAGCTGCAGCAGCACAGACTGTTCATCACTTAGGAGGCAAACAATGAAATAGGTTATGAGCAAGGGCAACTGGGTCCACTACAGTCATTCTTATGAGGGAGCTCCAACTTCTGCTATTTAAACACGAGAAAATGCAGGCAATGGGGTGGGGAGGAATGAGGGCAGAGGACCAGCTTCACGTCACGTGCTGGCTTACAGGGCTACTCCTTTCTGGTATCCAAACACTCCTCCCAGTAGTGGGGGAAAGGATTTCAGACTGCACTCTCAAACACTTACTGCAAAGTTGGAATTTTCAGTTGGATAGGCAGGCTTTCTGGGAACTGTAACATATTTCCAAATTCTCCGTAAATTTTGCTTTTTCCAAATCGGTTAGGAGGTGTGCTCTTTCCTTCTATAGCTGCATTACAGAATTAGTGCAATCGCTCAGCCACCAGTTCATGATGAATGCCAGGTTACAGCTTTGCTGCTTCTAGCTTTGACATGATTTTCTTTAAGTATTATTGCTTTTGCCATTATGGCCAATTTTATTTACCAATTCTCCTTATTTCATAGTCTGCATAGAGTTCTTGTGAGGAAAATAGCAAACGAACAAAAAAAAAACAAAACAAACAAACGAATCTCATGTGTAATCACAAGCATGTGATTTTCTAGAAGAAAGTCTTGCTCATTATGAATTAATGAACATTACAGCCCAGTAATCCAACTCAGGAAAAGAAATCAAAAATTCCTTACATACAGTAAGAGAGATTTAACTGCAGAAACTAGCATAATATCCAAGCAGAGACAACACCTCTGTATGTAAACTCTTAAAATTAATTCCTTTGTATGTTACCTTCGGACAAAGTAATTTATTTTCTTTACATGAAGGTAGTTACAGGCATTTACCATAACTTGACTACCACCAAAAACAAACCTGATGAATTAAGAGAGCAAGCGGGCAGTTCAGACTGAATTAGCTACAGCAGCACAAACTTTCCAAGTGAACACTGAAACCCACTGCCGTTTGCAAAATGATAGTGGGGAGAGGCAGCGAGAAGAGACTCCACTGAGCTACGCATTAACTTACGAAGTCACATCTTACTAGCAAGACCATGAAGTCTGTATAAACAGCCATTTTACAGACAGGTAAATTATGACACATAAGAGCCAGCAGCAGAGCCTGAAACTCCTGAAGGCAGCACAGGACCACACTGCCAAGATTATCCGTCACCTGGATTTGGCCTTGAACTGACCTGAAACCCCAACTACCTCCCTGCTTAGAAAGTGTGAGTAAGAAGGTAAAAGCTTCCAAAATTAGTATTTCTAATTCAGAATGTGGTGAAGGGATTCTGCTGTGTCTCACTACACAATGTAACCCACTGATATTTTACCTTTGCATCGTAATTTACCGTTTTAAAATAACCACATGGCATACATAGGCTGTTTGTAAGAATTATTTTTTTTTTTCTTCCAAGTAGCTTATTTGGCTTTTTCCTAGAATATAGCATTATTTTTTGCCTTTTAATTAGCTGTGCTCTGCCCTTCAGGATGAAAGATACATGGTAGTTAAATTGTGGTTTTTATTACAGAAAAGCCACAGCTATTCAAAAGAGCTATCTGGACATGGGCTTGACAGAACTAGCCATTAAGTGCTCCCCTTCCTTCAGCCCTCCTGCTTTTGCTTCTACCAGGCTCACAAAAAAAGACGCAAAACATATCCCCGAGACATCTGTCAGGCTCTCAGTTAACAATGTTTTAGGTACGAACCAGTCTATCTTCAGACAGACGCAGACTCTTGATAAAGTAACTAATTTTAGTCTATATCATGGCTTTAAAATACATCATTTATGTCATTGCATTCAGGTTTTCCAGACCGGAGGCTGGACATTTTCCCTCACTGCTTCCATCCAAGGTCTCATCCCTTCACCTTGTGTTCCTCAACTGCTTTCAGTTAACAAGGTATTTCATGATCAAAGCTTTTAAGAACTAAAAAAACAAAAATAAAACAAAAAACCCAAAACAGGCATAAGAGATATAAAATTTTATTTTTCTGTATGAATAAAGAACAAATAGACCCACAAAGTAGTCAAGAAAAACTCTTTACAACAGGTAGGACATAAAGCCTGCAGCAATGTCAGCTCAACTGGATACTAGATTCAATAGGGTGCAAGGAAAAAAGTCCCTTCTGAAGGACTGAGCACCAAATACTTCTGTCATCAGCCAAATCACATAGAGCTTCTCATTTCTTTAGCTTAGCTAGTAAAGGCTGCAGCTTTTATATTTGATGTGGATTACTTCAAGTCTTCTCTTCCTTGGAGCATATTCCTATCTCTTCCAATGGGTGTGAGCAGGGGGCAAACTAAGGAGGTAAGCCTCTAGTAACTCTTTTTTCTAGCATAACAGTCCATTTACTATTCTTACTCATGAGCAGCATGAAATAATTTCACAAAAGCAGGAATCCTGGCCTCAAATTCTTTTGCTTCTTGAAATGCAAGAATTTTCATAAAGTAACGCCAATCTGGTTTTGGTTTAGGATTGACAGTGAAACAACTCATTCTGATAAACAAAATGGGTCATCTTTTCCAGGAAACATTTCTAGGATTATTACAAATTGAGCTGAAAAGGCTATTAAATAAGTTACTTGGTAAAACCTCCCACTGTTGTAAATATAATAGCACAGTTCAGTGCTGCTGATTCAGTTTCCTCGATTCTTCACTTGAAGCTCAGGCTCTATTTTAATGTAGTGAGTTACAAGATTTGTTGTAATATTTTTCCTCAAAATGCTTAACAAACATTCATTGACACCACACCAAATTAAACAGAAGCTGTACAGTGTCTCTCCTAACACACAAAGTTTATTATGTATTGGATATCTTTAAGGAACTACTAAGGGATCTTCTTGAAGCACCAGTTATTCAGTGCCAGCAGAGCCATTTCAAATGTCCTGGTACTAAAATATCTCAACATTTTAAAAGGCTACATTTTTGTACAAGTCGCAGTATTATCAGGATTCAACAGAAAGAAGTGACCAATTATGCATACGATGAAACTCCTCTTTATCAATGCACTTACTCTGAGATCTTGGACTAAACCCCCAGGCTGGTATGAACAGGCGTAGCTTCAATGAACCTGTGCTAATTTACATCAACTGAGGCTATGGCTCCACATCAAAGAACCCTAAAGTGTTCGTCACCTACATAAACTGTATTTAAAAAAAATATATATATGCTGGCATGTATTCACTTGATTTCACGTTCATGCTTGTAATAATTTCAGAACTTAATTTTCATAGAGACTTTTATTCTAAGCTAAATAGCAGAAATGTCAGTAGAGGAAAACCTTAAGAGCCTTCCTATCCAATGGTAATTTGGAAACCTGTATCTTTCCTGAATTTTCAGTCATTAGTTAAAGTAAAAAGGCTCACCTTCTTTCCTGGGCCATTTTTGTAGTTCCCAATGCCACAAAACCCCCAAGCATCTCCCATTTCAGATCAGTACTCAGTAGAAAACTCAGGTTCTCCTGCACGCTCTTCTGCCCGGTCTAATACAAAGGAGGTTTGTCAAGAGAGGCTCAAAATGCTCAAACTTCTCAAATTCAAAAGAGAAAGGGCTGTTATAACATGAAAAGATGATTAAGGTCCAAGTTCTTTCCATGCATTACCTAGGTGGTTTTTTTGAGGCATGTAAACACCTGCCTGTATAACCGTGTATGTGAAGATAAAAGGAGCATTTGAGCTGATGACTTGTAATCTGGAACATTCCTTCCTTTTGGACATCGGTGAGCTAGAAACAGGTTACTACGCCTTCTTACTAGGGTTCTTGTGAGGTTTATTTTTGTTCTGAAGCTGTTTGTTTTTAAAGAACGTATATTCTAATCGGATCAGTATTTGCATCTTCTTGAAAGAGCAGTATCATCAGGAAAATCTAGATGCTCTTGTGTACCACCACTGAACTTCCCCTCGGGTTTACTTAACAATGCATACTCTACAATCATGTAAGAATTATTCTTACATGACATATCATGACACCAAGCTCTTCAAGAATAAATTGAGATAATACTGCTGAATTCTCTTCTGCAGTACAAAAAAAAAAAACCCTAGAATACTCAAAAATCAGTGGTTTCTGTCATTCAATGTCCCCTTTTATACCAAAAATCTCACACAAGCTGACTTAAAATCCAGCTTTCTGACAAAAATTGGTGCAATATTACTACTGAACAACATGAACACACTCAAGAACTAAATCCATTGTGTTACATAGGCTCAGCAAGAGTCTTCAAGCCTTTCAGGTCAGAAGCAGACCAAAGTGAACATGCACACTCAGAAGGGTTTGGGCTTACACCGCAACACTGCTGACATTTGCTAGTGTTATTAATATTTATTGACTTTTTTTCCACTTCACCATCAGCAATCAAGAGTCCTGGAAACAACCTTATAAATGCCACACATTATAGTTCAAGGATAGGGAGGAACAAAGGTCTGCATTGCTTTCACAATGTGCAGAGGAGGAAGCAAGCAACTCTGAGTAAATGCATGCTGTTACATTGCAGACTGAAGTCTTACACGATAGTGGGATGGTCTTCTCTGGCCTCTCTTCTGGTGGCAGTAGAAACAGAGCATGTAACTGCTTCTAAGCTTCTAGAGGCTTACAAAGCACATACTTTAGCATGATGTTTGCCTAACCTAAGCAAGCCCTTGATGGACATTTCTGAGAAGAGGGAAACCAACCAGAAAATGGGGATAGAAAGTAAATGAGGGAATAAGATGTATTATCCACTTCACACCTCCACCTCTAAACCAATAGTCGATTTAATTGCCAGACTTAAGTTGCTGATAACAGCTACATTTGTTCCTCCCACTCCCAAAAATGGTCCGGGATGTGCCTCCAGACACACTAGAAAGGAAAAGCAATTTATACAGAAGGCAGAGTCGCTAAAAAAGCTTGAAAGTACTTGAAATAATACCCTCTTACCAACCCATCACCCTGTTACAGACTACCTGACAACCTGGACCATCTGATCACATCTACACTAGACCTCTCTGCTCAGTGTGGGCCAGTTGTTGGTATTTCAGGCATACCAACCAAGGGACCCTGACTGCAAACTGAAGACACTATGTTTTAAAAGGGCAAAGCAAACATGACTGTAAACAAAAACCAGAAAATCCTCCTGCTGCTCTCATCAACATACTGCCAAATACTCAGACCACTGATAAAAGGAAACCAACGCACCAACAATGCAAAATCATGAAAAACATCTGCAGTAGGCAAATCTTCCACAGCTATTCTTCCCTGATTTTCAGTGCCTTCATAAAAAGGAGGAAGGGCGGTAGCATGATGCTGTTGCCTTCATCTCTAGTGGGCATTGGGAAGTAATTTCTGATCACTTTTATTGAAGGAATTCAAAACTGTTTCATGTTTGAGGATATGGCAAAAAACAGACAACACAGGCACTACCACCAGGTAAGCCCCATGGCAAGGCAAAGAATTCAGAAAAAAAAAAATCCAGAAAGCAGTAAAAACACTGTTGTGTAAGCCAGAAACCACTCTGCCCTCTCCGTACCTGCAGGGACAGTCTACAGAAGATTTACTGAAAGATTTCTCCTCTTTCTACAACACGCAGAGAGGTACATACAAGAGTATATACAAAAGGGTTTTGTATTCACGTTCTACTTTAGCAATAGTGGCTCTGTTCCACAAGTGTTGAAAGAAATTAACATACAAAAAGCAATGGCACATACAATCCTAAAGACCTCACACAGGTTTAAGAAAAAACAGCAGTAGCCACTGCCCCTCACAGCCAGTGGCACAGGACCCAGGCTTCTCAAACATATTTTGGAGCTGGACCTCAGCGGCAGAGACCCAGCAGCAAAACCCTCATCTTTCAAATCACCCCCTTAGACACTAGATGTTAAGTTTCTAGTCCTAACTCTGAGAAACTGGAAAGCTGAAGTTTTTCGGCAAGATGCTCAAGTCAGGATGTTAAATTCCACTCATTTATACCATCTTACAGAGTCAGACTGAGCACTCAAGAAATCACTTCTTTAAATCCTTCTGCTTCTGATCTTTATTTTGGACCTATACCATTAAAAACATATTTTATGATACAAGTAAGGACTTAGAACAATCCAAGATTCATTTGTCTAGTTTATCTACCAGCTGCAAGCCACTACCAAAGTAAGCAGTAACCCTAAATGGCTCATTTACTTAAAATGGTGCAAGAATTACTCTGCTAATAGCTAAGTGTCACACCATAGACCCCGGGAAAAGCTTTTCATAGCATCAGCCATCAGAGTTTGTTCAAAGAATGTTAAGAAAAATCAGCATACTTCTCAACAAAAGCCTTAAATTTGAATAAGCAAACAAAGCTCCAAACGATACTGTTTTACCCACTCTATGCACTGACTCCTTGTAGCACATGGGGGGAAACCCAGGAGCACAAAGTGATGCGATTACTGAAGAACAGTTAAACCCCAAATAACTCAATACCCAATCACATTGCTGATACTTTGTTTCTTATGGAGTCTTTACCCCTGTATGTTGATACTTGGTTTCTTATGGAATCTGGACCCCTGTACATACATGAGAAGCTCGGGACTACATCAAAGAATGGATTTAACAAACCAATAAGTGAATCCACACTTTCAGTTACTATTACGACCAAATTTCACTTATGTAAGACTGAAACACACAATTGGTCAAATTCCATAATTTCTGCATCTCCCATCACATAATTAAGCAAACAATAAGCTTCACTTCAACTATAAAGAGCTAAACACTATCCATTTACAGGCACAGGGAGTGACAAGGAATAAAAGGATCTTAACACATGCCAAAATTGAGGTGCACTATATATACAATCAGCCAAAGTTTTATCATCAAACAACAGGACTGGAAGATGTTCTCCCTTAAAGGTATTCTGAACATGAGCACCATCAAACCTAAACCCTTCTAAAACAACCCAGGTTATTGAAAATCTCAAGCGTTTCTCAAGAAGTTCTCTGGTGAGCTCATATCCTTCCTTTTTTGCTTAGCCATCTTTAGTCAACTGCACATTCACAGCCCCCAGGATGAGCGTACCACAGATACAGCTTCATGTTTTCTATTAAAACGTACCCTACAACAGAAGTAATCTGAATATTCCTTACTGTTTTATAAGAAACATTCCCAACTTTGAACTCAGGTCTACAGGAAACAAAAAACAACAAACTCTCTTGCTTAAGCCCTGCCTTTAGGAAGGAAGGATAAGCTTTGCATACTGATTCGTACATTCTGAAGAAAGCAGATTATATCCAGGATAAGGAAATTGCAAAAAAGGTACCCAAGTGGGATAGAATGGTAAGTAAAAAAAATAACAAATGCTCAAGGGCAAAAAAAAAAAAAAAAAAATAATAACAACCAACCAAAAAAAAAACACAAACACCGAAACAAAAACGAGCAACAGAACAACTCAATCCTCAAACTCCCTTTCTAGACCTGTCACTAAATTAGGGCAGCAGAGCAAAGCTCAGAATAATTATTTCCGTTGCAACATTTTCTCCCAGGCTTCTCAATAGCTATTAGCTTTGAGGCGAAAAAAACAAAGGTTGGAGAATCGGTGCCACCCTCAGGTGCCTCACCGTATGGATTTCATTAGACTAAAAACTGCTTCTCCCCCACCCCGCTCCCCACACTGCTGTAACAACTCCAAATTATGACCAAGACCATAGTGTCCTGGAGGTGAAGGGCTCCCTGTTCACAAGCCTGGCACTCCGCGCTCCCGGCTCAGCACAAAGCTCACCATCCATTTTAAGAGCCAGCCGGTCTCCTTTCCAACACGACTTACATGCTTTAATACTTATTGCGTTTAACCTACTCAGATGACCCTTTGATACGAGAGAGGGAAAAAAAAAAAAAAAAAAAAAAAAAAACACCAAACACCCACATTAAATTAAAAAAAAAAAAAAGGTATTGATATTAATATAAACAAACGGCATCTTCTGCAGATGTCGATTACGGCAATTAATCCCTTCACAAAGCACGCCGGTGGAGAAATCACCAGCGCAGAAATCTGGTCACCCAAATACTCCAACTCCCTAACTTCACCATCTAACAAAGGCTTTTATTTCCCCCCTCCTAATTTGAGCTAACAACCCTCGGTGAATTATTCATACTCCTCAACTCACATTGTCCAGACACCCCCCTTCTCCCCCCACCGTGGTTTTTGGGGTGTCTGTTTAGTTTGGGGGGGTTTGTTTGGGTTTTTTTTTTTTTTTTTTTTTTTTTTAAGCTTAGCATTTCCAGATTCCAAAACGGCCCTTTCCTGCACAAAACCCGAACGCCACAGGCTCGTTGGCCGCCTGGAACGAAGCGCCACCACTTCCCACCCTCTCGTTTTCCTGAGGGGAAGGCAGCCCGAGGGTCGCATCCCGGCCGAAGCCAGTCGCTTCCCCCCCCCCCCCCCCGGGCTCCCCTCACCACCTCCGCGGACACCCCTCGGCCCCTCCACCAGCCCCGGCTCATCTCGCTTTCGGCGCGCAGGCCGCGCCCGGGCCCCGGACGGCTTGAGGGCGCGGGGCCCACGCACGCCCCACGGCCGCGCGGGGAGAAAACACGCCAGGCGCTCCCACCCGCCGCCCCAAGTGCCACGCCAGGCCGAGCCGGCGGGACAGCTCCCGCCGCGGCAGAGGCGTCGCACCACACAGAACACCCCCACACACACACACCCCCCCCCCCCACCCACCCACCCCGGTCCGCTCCCCCCGCCGACAAAATGGCGACGTGGACGGCGGGGAGGAGGAGGAGGAATGAAAGAGCGAAGCGCTCCGCGGGCCGGGGGAGCGCGGGGAAGGCAGGGGTGGGGGGCGGAGGACGGGGAGGGGGGCGGCGGTAACAAAGCGGGGGGCGGCGGGGTGCCCGGGGGACGGCGCCGGCAGCCGCGGGAGGCGAGGGGGAGGGGGGGAAAGCGGGCGGCGAGCGGGCAGCGCGCTGCCGGCGCGGGCCGAGCTCCGGTTCCGCGGGCGGGCGATATCGGGAGGCCGCGAGTGTCGGTCCGGCCATACCTCTTCTTGTCGGTGACGCCGCCGGGGCTCTCCATGGCGGCGGGCTGGCTCCTCTTTGGATGCGAGGCGAGCGGCTCCAATGGCCGCCACGGGGCGCGGGGAGATGGCGGCACGGCCGGGAAGGGGCCGGGTCTGGGGCCGCGCGGGCTCAGAGCATCGGGGCAGGCTGCGGGGAGGTGCGGGCGGCGAAGGGCGCAGCGGCGGCGGTGGGCTGGGCTGGGCGAGGAGGAGGAGGAAGAGGAGGTGGCGGCGGGGGCGGGCGCCGCCGGCCCGGGCCCCGCGCTGCGCCAGTGAGGAGCGGCGGCGCGGCCCGGCCCCTGGGCCGGTGGGGTCAGCTGAGCGCTCAGCTGGGCGGGGGACGGCGCCTCACGTGCGGCGCTGTGTGCGGGGCGGGACCGCCGCACCGCACCGCCGGCACGGCCCGGGCCCGGCTCCGGGAGCGGGCAGCAGCGGACGCGGGGACTGGTGGGGGACGGTGTTCGTATTCAATGCATGGCCCCGCTCTCTGTCCCCAAAAGGTTCCGTTGTCCTAAAAGCAGGACGTTTCCAGTTACGGAGTTCAAAACCTCCTATTAATTAAAGGGGATAGGCAACCGCATTGCCGGGCGGGACAGAAGTATAACACGCAGATAATTAAGCGCATTTCGAGCAAGTTTTACAACTTAAAAAAAAAAAAAAACCCTAACCAAAAAAAAATCTAAAGGCACAGCCGGGAGGCGGGACGGGGGCTTGCTCTGCCTTCCTTCCCACCCAGGCAGGCCCGAACCCCGCCGGCCAAGCGCCGGTTCAGGCTCTCCGCCCGCAGCACCGCAGTCCCCACCGGGGCGTGGGAGGGGGGAGGGGAACGTCCCGGTCCATCACCCTGCCGCGGGGGCGGGCGGCGCTAGGACCAGCGCGGCCCCGTGGCAGTATTGCCCCGCGCTGCCCCTCGCCACCCGCCGCCGCCAGGGGGCGCCAGGGAGCGGGTGCCCGGGGGGGGCGGCGGTGGCGCTCCCCTCACGGGGCGGGCCGGGGCGGCGGGGCCGGGCCGCGGCCGGCAGCCCCGAACACCCCCTGCGAGGGCGGTGTGGGGCACCGCTCCACCCTGGAGGGCTCCGGGGTCTACCACAAACCTTGGCCGGCCCTGGAGGCTCGTCAGGAGCATCTGTGCAGGGTTCAGGGCCTGCGGCAGCCCAGGCCTAACCGGCAGGCCTGGCATAGGCAGGGTCGTGCAAGACACTCACGGGTGGCCCCTGGGATCTGGGGAGCCAGGCCACAGCCGTTGGGGCGCAGGGAGAGGAAAACTGGGGCAAAGCCCCCACATTTAGAATTAAAGGCTCCACAGTGGCCTTAACTACGTACCCTTAGTGATACGTGTGTGAGTGCAGTGGGGAGGCAGGAAAGGTACAGCTCCAGGTAGAGGGACTCCACAGAGCTCAGAGGTTCCTTTACATCTTGTAGCTTCCTCCAGCAAAGGCTTTAAGTGATCTTATGGAGCTGAACCGTACAAGACTACTCAATTCACAGTGCAGAGGTAACGATACCTTTAAAAAAAGCAGCTTTGACAGGCATAAGTAACATGCTTGTGCTGCTGTGCGCACATGTGATGTTGTAAGAAACACCTGCAGGGCAAAGTGATGGTGGTTCAGTACTGCACCTTCCTAACACTTTTGTGGTGGGTTCTGCACTTCCAGATTTTTGCATACAACCATGGGTGTTTTGTGGTTTTGTTTTTTTTTTTTTTTTTCTTTAATTTCTTTTGAAGAAAAAGCAGTGACCGTGACATTTAGAAATCACAAGGAGTTTCTGAAATGAATTGCTTCTGCCCGCAGGAGTCTGATATACAGAAGAGGTACAGGTGCTGTAGACCGCTTTTATTCCTTTAAGGTTTCTCATCCAAACACTGAAAGATCCCAGCTTTACTTAGCTTATGAGATGTGACAACACGATAGCCCATGGCAGTGTGGCTGGGGACTACTGATATTTCTGTGGTTCTGTGTTCTCTGGAGCCTCAAGAAGAGAAATAACCAAAGCAAGACTCAAGCTTAGGTCTCTTGCATAAGCACCAAGAAGCCCCACATAAGAGCTCATGGGCAACTTCATTTTTCAAAATGGGGTACAGGCGTTTAAACATATGGACAAATTCACTCGTGCATGGCAACCGTGCGCTATTTTAGTCCAGTCACAGAACCACCATAACAGCCCCTAAGGAATTTCCCTGGTGAAATGGGGGGATCTCCTGGCAGGTGCAGAAATGACATACCCAGCTCAGTGCCACCTTCCCCATCAAAGTCCCTGCCATGGGGAATGCATCAGGGGAGTTTCGGAAGTGAAGCAGTACTACTAGAGGTACTTCCCGTGCCTTAGAGGAGGCTTGGTGCAACTCGGAGCAGCCGTTGCAGCTTCTCTGATTCGAGTGTGAGGTGGTTCCTGGTGAGCCAGCCAGACGCAGAAGTGAAAGCCTCTGTTGTGCTTTGACTGCAATCTCAGTGCTCACACTCCCTTCAAAGACCAAGTAACGTCGATACAATCCAGAGCGGGGACTGCCTTGCTGTAATGCTACAGAACCTGGCTTATTCTCTCCAGTAGACTCTTATTTTCAGTCCTACAGCTGTCACTCCTTTGAATGACAAGTTTGGTACTCATAAGCATTGGTCTTAGTATCTACTTGTGCATCTTCATTACCATTATCCAAATTCACATACTGTGCAATACATCAAAAGGGTTCCTCGTTGAGTATTCTTATACTCAGTTCTAATCATTTTAAATCATTCAGGCACAAAGGCTCAAGAGGTGCTAGCAACCCCTGAGTAAAAGACACTGCAGAAAAATCTCAGTATACAAATTACTAACACCGCTCTAGTTAATTGTTCAAAGATGTCAGACTTCCCAGTGTGAACTGGTTGAGGAGCTGTGACTAAGTGTTGTGGTCTCCTTACTAGACACATTTCTTTCATGCCAAACATGCTTACCCCAAGCTCATAATGAAGAATACTGCTTCAAAAAACAACTGTGTTTCAGGAGGATGTTAGTGGAAACTTGTTCTGCAATTAAGCCTTTCATGCCATAGCAGCTCCAGAGAGATGTTAAACAAATGCTCTCCCTGACACACATCCTCCCCCTTATTAAACTTTTCATAGAATGGTTTGAGTTGGAAGGGACCTTAAAGATCATCTAGTTTTGCATCACTCCACTAAAATTCTGTATGTACATTACCTTTCCCGCTTTGCCAGTGACTGATAACAGAATCTTATTACAGTATATAATGCCTTAGTCACTTTTCTTGACCTTTATTGCTGTGCTAAGTTCATACTCCAACTTACGTTAAGAGAACTTCCTGAAATAGTGTTTGCATATGACTAATTAGGGCAAATGCACAAGCTGATGAGTCAGCAAATGGCTCGGTGAGGACAGTGGCAGGGATTCAGCAGCAGAACAAATCAACATGAAGATATGAGATATGCTCTTGCCTGTGGCTTCAGATCTGTCTGTTGACGGGTCAAATCTCACCGTGACGGGCTCTGTATGCATTAAGTCTTAGGACCCAAACAATTCCCCATCAAAAACAACTGGCAAAACTTCTGCTGACTTCAGCAGGAAGAAGATCAGGGGCTTACTTTTCTCAGGCATCTTCTCTCCAAAGAACAGTTGCTATTTATGAGCATGGACTTACCAGGTGGAGGGTGTTAAAGAGTTGAGTTGGCAACTCACATCACATGGGATATCCCTGTAACAACCCACCTGCAGCACTGGCTTTCCTGGGCTTTTGCTTCATAGTACAGCCCCTTACATTTAGGGAATTAATATTAATTGATTCAAGAAATAAGCATGGTGCTATAATGAAGGGCACATACTAGTCTATCGATATTTGACCACAGAACTTGCCTTACCCACAGCACCCCTGTGGGAGCGCTTACCTGAAAGAGAAGCACCACAAGGTCTCTAACATTGTGCAGACCTGTGGCTCTGCTACACAGGCTGCCAATGATCTAATGCTCATTAGAATGACTAACTATGCTTAACAATGAAAGAACCTGAGATGTCTGGTAGTCAACCCATTTCACAATAAAAAGACGAATTGAAGTTTGAATCAGATTCAAACCAAAACGTAGGTAGTGAAAGCCTAATGCCGCTGTTTCTCAAATGTGAAATATTGTCTGAAACAGGGTACGTGATGGGAGACACAATCTCTCTTTGGCAACTGTTCTTTTCTCTGGTCTTTTCTAACCTTAACACTTCTCCTCTCCCTCTGCCAGGATTTTATTTATGTATCTTTTCTGCATTTGCACAATCCACATTTTTTAAAGTATGACCACCTCTCAAAGCCTGCTTGACTCAGTGCACACTTGGACATTTGGAAATACTCTCTTGACTGTGATTTCTGCACAGAGACGTACACCAGTGTGGCTAACAAATTCTGCAGTATAATAAAAGCACTATGTGCAATTCAGTGTAATTAGATTTGGGGGAAGGATTTTCTACCCATGAAAGGAATTTACCAGATGAAAGCATAAGGCAAGCAGGCATTCAGCAGGCTGCGCCGTACAGTTTCACCAGTCGGCTGCATCCTGCCAACCCCAGGCCACTCCTGAGCAGATATTGCCAATTGTACGGTGGTTTTCCTGATGTGGACAAAAAGCAGGATGGAATTTTAAAATTGTCCTTACAGAAAAGATGGGTTTGTGGTTGAAGCCCTGAACAGAGACTCAGGGAGCCGAGGTTTGGTCCCAAGCTTCCTGTGGGACATTACACAAATCACTCAGAGAAAGGCTTTTGGATTTCGGTGCTGCAATCCTTTGCCACAGCGCTGCGCGGAGGAGCTCACTGTGTGCTGGGCGTGGAGTCCAGCTCCCCATGCATTGCAGCAGGAGATCCGGGACCTGAGCAGGAGCCCCAGAAACCAGCTGAGGAGGGAGCGACTAAGATAACTACAATAGGAACATTATAAAAAGGAGTGCTGCTTGGACCCACAGCCTTGCCAAGGCCAGGTCCAGCTTTTGACCTTCAAGATGCTTCTCTATGCCCAGGATCCTCAGCTGGTAACTCTGCCCTGCAGCTAGGCACAGCGAAGGGACTTGGAAAGAGGAGCCAAAGTTTGGGGGGTGAAGCACTCTCCTGGAGGTCAGAGATGCTTATTCAATTTCTGTCCTGGCCACCTCAGACCGGGGTTTGGTACACACATGGGCAAAGCCTCACTCCTCTCCTCTGGGAGCTGTTTCTCTTTAGCCCCTAAACTGCTGTTTACAAGCGATGCACTTGGGGACATGGGGGAGCTGGGTTTAAATCCTCACTCTAAATCAGGCGAAACAGCGATTTGGGCACAAGTTTGCCCACTCGGCACTTGGAGGGTGCAGGGGTGCTTAAATAGCTGGTTTGGTGCTCCTCATCTCGGTCCTGAGTACTGAGCACTGTTTTCATGGCCATCAGTCTTACTGTATAAGACGGAGACACAAACACTTCCTTCCCCCCTCCCCTTGCCTCTGCTCACACACTCCGAGCACAGCTTTCTCGTGAGGCCATGGTGTCCAGTGCGGCACGGTCTGTCGTCACACCAGTAAGCAGGCCACCGGCTGGTTTTGCTTGTGACCAACAAAGTGTTTTTAACCTACATCTCTGGAGCCAGCAAGACACTCCCAATATGCCAGTCAGCCTGTAACACTGCATACCTACTGGGCTAGTTTTACTTTCTTCTTTGCTCAGCTTCACTTTTGAAGGGACTATAAACACAAGTGAAATGCTTTGAGGACACGTAAGGGAAACCAGACGAGCAGTCAGCAAATGCAGCGTGAACTGCACGACAGTCTTTGCATAAGTTATAACCTAGAGCAGAGGGAAAATGCGTTTCTCAGAAGGAGACGTGGTTTCAATTTCATGCAGATTTCTGACTCCTACCGCTAAGTATGATCTGCAGCAGCGTTCTGAAAGAGGTTCTTTTTTCCTTTTTTTGTTCCTTTTCATCCCTCCCGCCAAGGCCTTTGTTATTTTACAGTCTGAACCACAAGTTTCTCACACAGAGCAAGAAAGGGTCCAAAATAAATCGAAAGATGAAATTAAGTGGGCTTCACTTGTAATTAAAATGCAAAAGGGACCAAACTATTTCACCTGATCCGAAATAGAGAACTGTTTAAAATTCTGGGTTTTTTTTTCTCATTGTTGTGGCATTAAAACACATTTTCTTTCCAATGATGCAGTTTCTTAAGTGTTTCTATTTAACATTTTCCCAACTTGGATCTAACTAAAACACAAAGGGCTTGAGGTTTTATTTATTTGTTTGTTTGTTTTCCCGCAACACATTAGAAAATGCAGTGCAAGCTTTAATGACTGTGTCTGTTTTAACATGCCTTTTGGAGGACTGTAGGCATTTATGGGGGAATGAGGTAATTAATATATTACTTAGGCATGCAAAAACAAGTTAGAAACAGCTGTCTTTCTTCTCTTGATATGTCAACACAATCATTAAAACAATGGCTTCTTATATCTTTTTTTACCCTCTCTGTATTTGCAGACCGCTCAAGTTGCTTGTTTAAGTCAAAGCTTTAGGAGGTCACCGTATTTTCAGGACCAGTAAATTCTCTCTCAAACACATTATTCTCTCTTACTTACATGAAGTAGCAAAATGAAAATCAATATCACAATCCCTTTAAGGAAATGTTGGTACTCAAGTAAATTCAAGAGTTCCCCTGTTCTAATTTCAGCCTCTAAAAAGTGACTTTTATAGTACATCCATTTCTCTTCCAGACTCAGTTTTTCCACCTATTGAGCTAGAATCACAGCCTTCACAGCTGTGGTGAGAAGATGTGAGTTTAGCTGATCCAGCCAGCTGTGAGAGGTGTCAGGTACCCCAGAGTCTGGGCTCCACAAGCGGATGAAGGAAGGATCAGGTCACGTTGCTTCCTGCCTTGCAGAAAGCCAGGTGGGTAGGTGAGGGGGGATGCCTAAATCAGTGTTTCTAAATTGCAGGGTCAAGGAACTGATCGTTGCTCTAGGCAGAAATAAGCACTTTGCCAGCTTGATAACAACAGAGCTGAGACACAGATTACAGTTCCTTTAATTTTCTTCCAGTTAATTAAATGATCAATTGCAGTATTGGCTTTCAGCCATGGCAATGCCAGTTGAAATGAGCTCTCCGGTTTATGAGAGGCTAATCAACAGGCATCATTTGCAGCAGTGATACCGGTTTATTTTAAAGCCAAATATCAAAATGCAGAGGCAAAATACTGCTGTTATTCACAGCAAATTGAGATCTTCTGCCCCCAAAAAATCCCAATGAAGGGAAGAATGGCACAAATAGTTACCGCTTTAGCTTAGGTTGTGTTTTCACATCTCTGCTTACCATAGACTTCCTGCATGACCACAGACAAAACACTTGGGTCCAGATATGCAAAGGTATTCAGGCAACTGAGATAAAAATCTGTTGGACTTAGATACATAAATAGTTTGTGGATCTTGTCCTTTGGAAGGGAGACTGAGTGCTCCATCTAGAATGGGATAACAGATACTTTCCAGCAGAATTGCAACAACTCCAGTCATGGAAGACAAAAGCCACCTAAGAGTCGAGGAAAGAAAATGACTGAACACCTCCAGGGTATTTGACCACAAAGCAGCATCTGAGCATTCTGCCCAGTGTCTTATCTTTAGTGCAACTCACCTTGGTTAGAAGTAACAGAGACCAATGTCCCCTTTGATCACTTTCAGCTGTTACTTGGTTCAAACTCTTCATTCTCAAGGACTTGGGGATGTCCCAAGGACACTGTGGAGTGCACGAAGGGTGAAGCATGGGGCAGTGAAACAAGGACCACCAGTGCTGGGTTGTCAGGGCACTTTGGCAGGTGGGAAAATTAGACAAACTAGTTAAGGTACAGAACGGGTTGGGGGCATTCCTATATTGTTGATGAAGAATTTGGTGATCCTGGCAGGTTATGGTAGGAGTTAACAAGCAGTGTATTTCGGAGACCAAGAAAATCCTGGGTTCATAAGTCAAAAGATGTCAACGCAGAATGGAAGGAGTTTGCAAAGGAACTGAGTAAGCAAAATTCAGAACCATAATGACAAAGTTGGTGCATCAAACCTCTCTTTGCTATCTGAGATCACATGTTTAAGTAATGAAACTCGTTATCAATAAGAGGCAACTCATGAGCGTGGGAAACAAAGATCTCGTAGGAACTGGATCTAGATAAGAATGACCACAGACCTCACCATTTTCAGAACCAAATGAAAATTTGTTTATGCTGCCAGCTTTTGCTCAGTGCAAACCTTTAGTACATTCATGCACCCAACAGAGATACACATGAGCTAATCAAGTCTTCTTTTTCCTATTGTCTTGGAAAGGAGAAAAAAAATTAGTTCATGGATGTGATTTTCATTTTTGGGCAGTTGAGAATGCCTCAGTTCATCATAAACAAAATACCTCACAAAAAAGATAGTAAGGTCGGAAGCCAGTTAAATTTCATCACTATTTCATGGCTCCTGCCTTTATTAAAAAAAAATAATGCAAGAGGAGCCTAGCAATAGCATCTCTACTACTCATTTATGTTACTAGAACGGTTACACAAAACAGAGAAGACAGTACTGCCCGCAATCTCCCCCAGGTAAAACCAAGCATAGGCCTGAGTACAGCAGCTCGTGGATTATTGATAGGACTAGCAGCTGAACATTAAACCACCTTCTCCCAAAGCAGCAGGGAAAGAAATCTAATTGGCAGAGTAGGGCATGGTTTCTGAAGAAAGAAGAATCCATTCTGGTGTAACAGGAACACTTTTGCAGGGTTTAAGTTGATTTAAGCTTGAAAACAGACAAAAATCAAGCTCTTAGGTACCAAGATCCATAGGAGACATCATTGAGGTGAATTGGGCCAGGAATGCACAAGCCGAAGAGTCTCAGTAGCTGTTAGAGGCATATGTATCACTATAACTGATTTATTGGGCAGGAACGTGTGCCCAGCTCACCTGGCACTCTCAGTCTGACATGTCCAGAGCGCTGCACTCTCACCCATCTGCCAAGCATCCCTAAGGCCCAGGCAGACAGAAAAAGACCTGAAAATGGTAGAGTTAGAGGGAAAGAAACACCTCATGACATCTCAGGCAATGCCTCTCACATTGCATCTTGGTGTGATCTTGCTTTCCCACGGGAACGCGCAGAGGAGGGGGCAGAGGAGAGCCCATGCGAGGTGCCCCAGTGCATCAGGCCGCAGGAAAGGCAGGGACAGGCAGGCTTCTCCAAACATGTGGCTTCTCAGTGGAAAATTGGAAAAATAGAAACACAGCCACAATAGTAAAACCCAACAGAAAACACCCCCTCCTCCCTCAAAATAGAGACAAGCAGGCTTGGCTCAATCCAAAGGTCAGCTCATTGCCAGTCCATTGACTTCTTCAAGATCACGTAGGCAGCCAGTCAGCTTCTCAGGGATACATCCCAAGTTTCCAAATTCACAGATCTGCATGGTAACCATTAATCTTCCTGGCAGGGATTTTTTACAGACAAAAAGTCCCTCACATGTTTTTACCCTGTCAAGAAAAGACAAGTAGCTTGCATCATACAACTTTTATTATTTTTCCCTGCAAAGCAAACTCGTCTTAAAAAATGGGCTGAAAATTACTTAAACGAGCTGAAAACTACCCAGGAGCAATGTTTATTTTGCAATACATAGTTATCTCATGTCCAGGAGCCCTCATTAATTTGAAAAGTTTCCACATGACCTCAGAGTTTCTGTAGCATGTGTGAGCGTCCTGCAGCCTCTGCTGCATATTGTGGTAACGAAACCGCTACTGCAGCCCCATGGAAAGAGTAATAAAGTTCTGTCTATCATGACTGAGACAGCACAAGCAGTTTATTTTTTAAAATAAATTATAAAACTGCACATCTCAGTGCAAGCACTTAATTGGTGCATAAGCGTGCTCGCCTAAAAAATGCTGCTAAGCAGAGGTAGGTTCTGGTCACAGGGTTCTGGCCTGTGTCGGACGCAGGCGTGTTCCTGAGGAGGGATGTGGCCAGCTTTGAAGCACTGGGTGTCAGTGAAATCAGGCCGAGCTCTTGCAGGCTCATAGGAGGGGTATGAGGAAAATATAAGAAGTTCCTGGAGTTAGCCAACACGTCTGACCAGAGAAAGTCAATCACCTCATTGATTTGTATCTCTTCTTCTGTTGGTCCTCTCTAATCTCTCCTGCTTGGGCAACTCCTCCCAAACGCCTCATTGCTAAATAGCAATTAAAGCATAAATACATTAGCAACTCTGTATTATAACCTCCCTCACAAGCCATGTGGTGCTGCCAAGTCTGGCCATGACAGTGGGACTCTGCCTCATCATTGGCCACTTTCCCGTGCCAGGAATATCGATCAATCACTCTGAAATGACATCAGAGTTCACATCCCGTTATAACACAATTTTGACCTTTGTGAAGTGACCGCAGCCCCTGCGGGGTGTGCAGTGCTAAACGGGGCCGGGTTCAGGTGACCGTCCCTGTTCCCTGCTCCCAGGCAGCTCCTGCCCCAGCAATCACTTTCTTCTCTTTGACCGGCCCAGAAGCTATCCTTTCTTCTTTTGGGAGACGGGAAGCATTCATAGTCCATCATATGTGCCATGGCATATCGCAACTCTGCAGTTAGCGCTCCCTGAAGCACCTGTGCAGACACTCAGTGTGCTGCCCGCAGAGCACAGCGGGGCAGGGAAACCCAGGGCTTTCCCCTTCAAAATTCATCTTATGTCCAGGAATACAGGCACCTGTGTCTCCGTTTACCTGGCTGGGTGCGCAGCAGTTTGGAGTGGGGGGGTTTGTGAAGCTGAGGCAAAGGGGTTTTGATGGGAAACTGTCATCTGCGGTGCCTGGGGAGGGAAGCAGGTGTGACAGCCCCTGCAGAGTGGGGACTCTCGTGCTGCCGTGTCGAGGGGAGGCAAGGGGAGAGGGGCAGCGAGACAGACGAAGAGGGGAGGATGGGCAGCGAGAAGGCGCTGACTCTGTAATCCCTCCCTTACACAATTCATCCCTGCTCTCCCGAGTCATCTCGGTGACATTTTGCTGTGGCGGGTCGTAAGCCGCAGTTCCCCAGGTGCAAAACGGGACAAGTCTCCAAAGCACGTTGAGTTTGACTCAGTTCACGAACACTGCTGAGTGCACAAGCTTCCAAGCAAGCCGTTCCCCTTTTGCTGCTCTGTCTCTTCTGCATATCAGCGTGGCCAAGTTCATTTCCCCTGTGGTGAAACAAGGAGATAAAGAGTTATTTTAAGGTCCTGGAGACCTGTGTGACAGCAGGGTGAGGGCCTCCTTGCTTCTTTACACACTGTTTTGGTGGAAGAATGAAGATGTGAGTGTAGGAAGAGGGAGGCTTTCCCAGGGCATCCTGCTGAGCTGTCCTTGAAGGTCCCTGAGCTCCTAAACCACACAGGGGATGGGTAAAAGGATGGAGGTGGCAGGAGAGCACAGGGATAGTAAACACGTGACTCAGGCGTGAAGTGGTTTCAGCAGAGGGGTGGTAATGCACAAGCAATAAAATGAGAGCTACCAGCACAACATCTCCTGTTAACCACGTACCAGACTCGCTCGGCTTTTCAAGGAGAAGACACCAGGGAGAGGAAGGAGGGGTCTGCCGAGGAGCCATGGCACGATCCGTACCAAAGTGTTACCCTAGATGTAAAAGACGAGAAATTCCCATGACAGCACAGTGGGGTCTGGGTGCGCATGAGAGCTGCAGCAGGCAATAAAAAATAAATCGGGGGCAGAAATGGGGGCAGCGCCAGAGTGAAAAGCCTGCAGGCTGGCGGAGGGGGAAGAGCAGCCGCTTGCTTGGGGTCTGTGCGGGACTGGTGGATCAGCTCCCCAGGACGCACAAGATGGGGCTTTCCCAAGTAGGCTCTGCTTGTTTTTCCTCTCTAGAAAAGAGAATTTGCACTGGGGCAGGTATCCGGAGCTGCTCGCTGTGCACTGCTGGTTCTGGAGCAGCGCTGCCATCGGTGCCATCAGGAATGCCGGCGTTGCAGATTGCTTTAATAAATGCTTTCTGCAAGCAGCCTTTTAAAGGGATCTTTTGCCTCTGGAGGATGTGACGTGTGGTAACAGTCTGTCTGCAGAAACACTTGCCCATCTGTCTGCAGAAATAGGCCAAACATGGAGTTTTCTCCTCATTCACACCAAAAAAAAAGGGTGTTTTTTAACTTAAAAACTCATGTGCTTTCGCAAAGTGTGGATACAGCGCCGTCAGCCACTGGGGGAGAGCTTTTCTCTCCATCACACACAGTGAGATCTGCTGCCTGGCTGCTGGATAGTAGCTGGTCTGACTACCTCTGCTTACGCTCATGGAATATATTTTATGCTTCAACGCATGGATTTACTGAAGTCCGCCACTTATGGAATGCCACCGGATATTAAAAAAAGACACTGGGATTAAAAACATAAAAATGAACAATATTAATAGCAGCACTGATTTTTAAAAGAGTTAACGTGTAGAAAATATAGCTGACCACATTTCATAACTGTTTAAAAGATGAATGGTATTTTGTGGCAAAATACTTCTGTCTGTGACAGGTGGGGAGGGAGCATCTGGGGCAGAGGGACTCAATGACATAAATTTGTCTTCCTGTGTATTTTGGAACATAATTTATTTGTGTTCATTGAAATGACAGCTTTTCTGGTAATTTCTTCCTTTCCCAGCAAAGAAGCCTTAATCTCCTTACTGGAAATTGTACTATTTATGCAGAAAATCCTGCCTCTGAGATTGCTTGAGATCATGAGTTATGTAACCCAAACAGATGGAGATGGAACTTTTTTTTTTTTTTATGTCAATTCGTATTATAATCCCAACAGGCTGCAATCATTTATCAGCTCATTTGTAGCATAGAAAAAAATAGACTGAGGATTTTAAATATGCATTTAATATACGTTTACATAGGAACACTTATGCCCATGACAAGACTGTCACTAAATGCCAATAATAGTAATAATGCTTATTAAGGACTTTCCTCATTCTTATGAACAGAAGGACTCTGTATGATACACATAATAATAATATGCACATGGTATTATGACTGTCACCCTGCAAAGACATGTATATAGCTGTATTTACACGTTGGATAGATGTGGTTATCTGTAGTGCTGGTATGAAGTTAAATCTGAGAGTGCCTGGGAGATCAAACCAGTGAATAAGTGGGAAGGAGGAGCTAGAGGAAAGCTGGAGAGAAGCAGGCCAGGGCAGGGCAATCAGTGTGAAGAACCTGATTAATGCTGCCCTGTTCAACTCTTGAGCAATATTAAGTCTTGTAATGATGAATCATCCATCCAGCTCCCAGCTGATCACATGCACTCACTGTAGAAGCCAATATATATTATACAATACCTAGTTTTAAAATTCACTTTAGCTTAATAGTCCATCCGCTAACACGATCAGGCAGGTAAAATCCTAAAAGGCTCAATTACACTTGCAGATATTTTATGCTTTTTTGTTACTAATGTGGCTGTTATTTAATGTGAGTTTAAGCTGAAGTGAATCAAGACGACAGGAAAAAAAAAAAAAAGGATGAAAAGGGATGGAAGGGAAAGGTAGCAAGCAAAGGTTATTCCAAAATAAAATGAATATAGATGGAGTATCTAGGTGTTCTTAAAAGTAAAGGGGGGTTGTCCTGATCGGATGAATTTGGGAGGAAGAAAAGAAAGAAAGAATACTTTGAACCCAAATCTAATATTCTATCAAGCTGAAGTTCAACCAGGGCTAAAAAAAAGCCACCAAGTTTAAATATGGTCTTAGTCCAACCACATTATATACTTTTATTCCATTCTGTGGGAATTCCCCATGTGACACACTTGCATATTTGGGCCCAAAGTGTAATCTAAGGCTCAAACCATGGCAAGGAGCTTTGCTAGGGGATAGCTTCCAAAAAAACCTCAGGAAGATGAAGCAGAGCTCCTGGTATGATGCAGTACTTTTCTACAAAAGCAAAACCAAAACAGAGTCACGATGCGGCTGCCAAGGCTGGGTTCAGGGGGCTGTGCAGGGAGCTTGACCCCCGTGGACCTGGCCGTGTGCTGGGTTTAGCTGTTCCTGCGCAACCACCGCTTCGTTACAGCACGTTGCCTTATTATGCCGGGGTTTGCCAGCAAGGGGTGTAAGGTGGCCGGAACAGGCTCTGGTCCAGGGACCGTAACGGAGACCTCAAGATCTGATCTGTCTCCAGTGCCCTCTGCTACCCTTCCACACAGTCGTGGTGGCCTTTTTTCCTCTTTTTTGGGACCGTTGTGGTGCTTGCCCGCTGGGTTGTAATTCCCGAGGGCATGCCTGAGTGGGGTGCTGCGAGAGAGAGCTCACCTCTGTGCTGGAACCGGGGATGACGGCAACAGCCCAGGCCCCATCGCAAGACAAAACCTTACGTTTTAATCCCATCTTTCATTTTGCTAAATCCTGAACACTTCCTCTGGTGAATACTTTTAGGGGACCAACCTAGAAAATCGAACCTAAGAGCTGCTCGCAGCCAGGCGCTGCACCATCAGCCGTTTTCAGGTCTCACCATCAACAGCAGATCTTCCACTAAGAATATTTCTAAGCAGGAACAATAAAAAACAGTTCAGCAGGAGTTAAGCATTTAAATCCAGATGTGGTTATGCGTCCCGGTTTGAGGCGCAAACCACGACATTATGGCCTCTAAATTCCCTCATCCCCTCAAAGTTCATTTTTTTGTCCTCTTATATTTAAGGCTGCAGGGGAACAGCAGATTTTAATGAAGCATCAAGTGACGGAGGGTGTTAAAAGATGGTCTGACAGTAGAAGGAATTAGTACATTTCAAAGACAGCCCCAATTTTAGCCAGGGACTTGCCATTTCTTATATGCAATGCTATGTAACACCTTGACCTCCTTTCTTCTGGATTGGGGGCTTTACCTACTTGGTATTACTAATTTGAGAAAAGTTATAATGGGTTTTTAATTCATTCTGGATCTTGGCCAGGGATTAATTTAGTCAGGTACTTTTCTAGTAGCCAAAACTTCAAAGATCCCCCCCCCCCCCTTTTTTTCTTTTTCCCACAAGAAAAGAAATTAGCTTCTGCTTCTGCTTGTAAATATATGTAAATGTTTAACTGAGCAGGATTTTGCTCAGGCTTATAATGCATGCTTTCTTTAGAATAGCTTTTCCCTGGATGATGTAATTTACTTGACTGGGTATTTTCTACTCTTGCACAACTGTGTTAGTCGATCTAAGCAGATTAATCTAAGCACCAACCTGGCGCTCGCTTTGCCAAGCGGTTATTCAGTGCCCTGCAAAAAAAAGGATTGTTATTTTAGGGAGGCAAAAGGATCGCATCTCTGTGCCCGAGATGACTTTCAGATGGATGTTAGTCTGTTTGTGTGTAAATAGGTCTAAAAGCCCTAAGGACCGACTGGCTGCATGAGCCAGATACTGTATCAGCAGTTACGTAACAGAAGCAGCACTAAGAGGAGAAAAAAATGCTGTTTTTTCCCCATTGTTACAATGGCAGTCCAGAGTCAGATGATTTAAAGGGCGTAGAGATGATTTTAAAGGGAGCATCCGCAGCGCTGGCTATGCTGACAAGTCCCTTCCTAAATCTTCAGCCCCACAGAGCTCTTGATATTAGAGTAGCTTTGTGGGGAATGGGAGGAAGAAAGAGAGAGAGGAGAAATAAGGATGTTTATTTTTAGTAGAAATGATTCTCAGACAGGGGAAAGGTGATAGACTGATAGCTTTCAGGAAACATTTTGTTTAAACCTAAAGCACGGACTGTGGGAAGCAGATTCGAGCCATCTCCATAACACACTCGAAAATGCTTCAACATCACTCGGTCAGTCTGCCCTTAAGGGTGAGATAATTACAGCTGGGCTGTCTGAATGAGGGATTTTTTGGTTCGGTGATCAAAAACTTATTTCAAATCAACTTGAAATGAAAATTTCGCTCCTCATTTTGTTAGGGTTTTGGGGAAGTCAACATTTTCCCTCTTTCAACTCAAAATTATTAAGGTAATTCAGGCAATATTCAAGAAAACGTAGTTTCTCATTAGGACTAAGGAGTTTTCAGGGGGAAAAAAATCACCACGAATATTTTTGCCTTTGCACAAGTACTTCCTGAATTCAGCTCAGGTACTTGGTCATTCCAAAACTGCAGGCTCCTGCAGTGAAATGTGTTTCTGGGCTTCTAATGGTCTCTGAATTAATCTTAAATTCCTCGATATTTCTGCCCATTAAAGACATAGATTTGGTACTTCCAATCACATCTCCCTCTTGTGGCTACTTCCCAGGACTAAAACAACCTGCTATTTACTCAGCATTATATGGCATTATATAGGTTGCTTCTTCCACTAGCACCTTCTTTTCCAGCCTGAAGCCCTGCTGATGACAGTTCAAGAGGCTACACCACCATTCCTTGCCGTGTGCTTCCCAACAAGATGCCACCAACCGCACATCTGGGCTTGGGGACACCGATGTCAAACTGGAGGGTCCTGCCTGCCCCACACCAACCAGTTTATCCTTTGAGCAAGCTGAGGGAGATGTTAGCAAAGCAAAGGCTTCTGTGTCTGCAGGATGGGCAGCTGACCAAACCCACTAACTAGACAATCCCAATGAACACGGGCTTTGTAAGAAATTTTGCCTTCCAGAGCTCTTGCAGAGATTTCCCCCTAAATTACAGCATTTTGCTGCTCCCCACTTGGGTTTTACAAATAGCTACTTTTATAACTACATTTATCCTCCTGCTAACGGTTTCACAGCAAATGATATTTCATTTTGATGAGAAAGCTTTTGAGCAGAAGCCAAATTGCTCCAGGCAAAGCAGATTTTGTTTTCCTACAGTTTAATCAGTAGGAAATTAAGAGGCCAATATTGTGCTGCCACAGACATGGAGGCGAGAAGCCGCCTTTGCTTGGGTGAGTTTTGCCTCTCCCTCACTCCCTGGGACATAACCGTGAGTCAAAAGTCACGCTGTCTAACATAAATACGACGGTCCCAATACTCAGCCCATGTAAATCAGCGTTGCTCCACTGGGAGCAGATTTATATCCTTCGTCAGTCGGCAGGTACGCAGAATCACAGAATAGTTCTAGATCAGCTGACCTCTCTAATTCATTAAAAAGTTAATTTAAACTTTTAAGAGGAAATCAAGGACATAATTCAGATTCCTGTTTGTGTCCTTCCATCAGGAGGAAGGCAGCTCCTAAAGCAACTTCTGGCAGCTGGTCAGACAGTATGAAAAAACACTGATTTTTTTTTTTTTTCTTTTTTCTTCATGCTGTCTGAAAGGGTCAAGGCTGGCTGCTCCGAGGGAAGGTGTTTCTAGGCAAACATTAATGTGACAGTCTGTTAGAAGGGGTGACTCAGCCACAGAAATATGTGCCTTTTATCACACATTTCAAATGCTGCAAAAAACAAGTTTAGGGGATTTCAGTCTGCTTATTCCATTCAGCTCAAATTCTCCATTCAAAAGATGCTTATCTCACAAGTTAATATCAAACTGTATAGACTAAATACTTTCCAAGGGGTATGTACTTTATTTATGAAACACAATATCTGTGTTGCTTTAAAAAGGTCCCAGCATCGTTATCTAGGTGAGGGTTTTCCAGCACATGCCCGAACGATGATGAGGGACCTGCAAATCCTGCAAGATTTGTCCCCATAGTGTCTCACTTTACAGCAAAAGACTTATCGTACATCCAGTGCCCCATCCTCAGGAATGAAAACTCCTCGCTGGGACCCCAGACTCTTTCCAGAGGAATTTTACGTGGGTCGGTACGGAGGAACGCTGCCAGCAGCCGCCGGTCCCTGCGGCTGCAGGGCTTTAGCGCTCGGACTTTTACATGGGGTCATCGGAGGTTAAAAGCAAGGCAGGGGCCACGTTGGCTTAGGCTCCTCCTGCCCTCTTCTAACCAGGATCAAACCGAAACTCATTTCAGCGCTGGGCCTGGCCCCCCTACCTCAGCTCGGGGCCGGGGGGATGGAGGGGTGGGATTCCCCACCCGCTTCGCTGGGTTTTTAAGGGCGGACATCTGCAAACTCCAGCTCATGCCCCTGCTCTCCGTGCGGAGCGTGTTACTGTTGGAGCAGGCTCAGCCTGCGGAGACCTGGCAGGCTGGAGCCGGGAGGGAGGAGAGCAGCCTGGAGATGCCCACACTGGCCGGGCACCGGTCGGATGCAAATAAACCCCGTTGAGATGAAGGAGCCGGGCTGCGGCACTAAGCAAACCCAGCGGTCCCCTTTGCAGCATCCAGAGCCCACGGCAGGGACGATCAGTGCATTTGATAGGGAAGGAGCTTCTTCCAGCACTGCCTCGGCGCTAAGCGGCTTTCCTGGGAAGGCAGCCGCCGATAGCCAGTTGTAGGAGAGGAAAGGGGAGGGTGGTGGCATGAAAAACTCTGTCACCTCTCTCCAGGTTTCCTCATCTCGAGAGTCAGCACTTTATCATATCGCTGGCGGAAACTATTTAAAGGCTCCTTAATTAGCCTGTGGTCTCCGGCAGTTCCTGTGCTGACTGCTAGATGGGTCTGGGCGATACCGCAGCACCCATTTTGTCAGACGGAAAAAAGTTTTCATGTAACTGCAGTTAAACATGTGTGTTTGCCTGACTACCAGGCGGGCTGAGGGGAGGGGGGGGGTGGCAAGCAGAGGTGAGAGGGGCCAGGCGTGCCAGATAGGGTTTGTTTGTGCAATGTCCTGATAGGAAGCGACAGGCTCTACATGAGCTGGATTTCAGCAGGTCTCACCTCTGAAGTGCTCCTCCGCTCCTGGCTCCCGGTGCCTTGTGCCACGGCTGGTGGGAGGAGGAGGAGAAAAGGTGCTCAGCATCTGAAACGCCACTTCCATGTTTTGCCCACCACATCCTGCACCGTAGCTCACATCCAGGGTAGCTGGGGTTTTCCTCTTTTTTCTTGACCTTAAGTCTCACAAAAGCCTCTTTTTGTAGGACTTTCCCCTACCGTGAGCCGTGCTTCAGGTACCACCACCATAGCAGCTCCACATCACCCCCCTGCCTGCACTGGGGCTCCCGGCCATGGCGCTGGGGGACCGAGGGTCCGAGAAGAACCTTTCATCCGTTTCATGCCAACAGAAGAGACTGAGTTAGAGCTTGTAATCACAGCTGAGAAACCTGCTTTTCAGCTGGGACACTTAGCTGCTTGCCCCTGTGTTTGGGCCAAACCCCAAGCAAAGCCAAGCTCTAGTTCCTGAGTTAGAAGGGGTTCCAAAATCAGAGGCTTGGAGACTTTTCCTCACTCCCCCCCTCTCCGCCCCCTCAGGGGTGTGCCCCCCATTCCTTATTCAGTTCCCCCCCCGCCATCTGTTGCTCACACATCCGTAGGGATGGCTCCCAGAGCTGCCTGTAGCAGGGCTCCCACCTCCTCCCTCTCCTAGCCCCCAGCACACCTCCCTCCCGCCCCCCCCAAAATACTTCAGCAGGCATGAATATGCACTGTGCAGCTTGGGGCTTTTCCTTATGCACAGGGGTGCCCCTGAAGATACATCTACCTCTGCTGTTAGGCATGAAAAAGCAGTTGTATAGAAGTGTGCGCACACATGTGAATACAGTCATATATTACAGGGATATGTTTCTTCCACAAGTGTCCAGAAAAGAGCGATCTGGGACCGCCTGGTGCTGATTTTTCTCATTTTTACTCCCACACGTGCAGCAGAGGCTTTCACAGGCAATAACAACTGGAAATAGATTTCTGAATAAGTTTAAATTAAGAGTATTTTCCTCTTCCTAGGCAGGCCTTTGACAATGTAATTCTTAAATATACTTAATTGCTATAAAATTTAATACCCGTGAAGGATTACATATCTGCTTCATTCCAAGTCTGGCAGGATTAGGAGAGTAGTGCCTGCTTAGTGTTTTTAAAACATCAAACACTAACAAAGCCCCGAGCAAGAAACCTTTTCTAAGGGCTGCAAAATGCCAAGGGTCCGGGGAATTGCGCTGTGCCAGGAAATCTGATGGTGTGCCCTTTGAGGAGCTCCGTGTTTCAGCTGCCGAAGCACGCGGTGACAGAAACGCAGCCGCTGGAGAAATCCCGTCTGCACCCCAGTACTCCAATTTCTGCTCCCTGGCAGCGTAACACTGCGGGCTTCAACCCAAGCAGCTGGCTGGGGCAGCGGGAGCTCGCACCCCTTCTCCACAGGCTGAAAAACTCTGGGATTTGGGATTTAAATATTATTTGCAATATTCGCATCACAAGTAATTGTTTCATAGTTGCATTGTTCATAATCATCTCCCTCTTCCTCAGATATTTATATGGAAAGAAAGTCAGTTTCCCTAGTCCTGAAACTATGGATTTGTTGCGGGGATGTTAAATCCTGGTTAATTCAGGAGGTGCAGCCTGGGATGGGATGAGCCAGGCTGGCTCGGACCCTCCCGGCATGACAAGGAGATTGGCACAGGGCTCTTCAAGGGATCTGTCTCTTTAAAATGATCCTCAGTTTCTCAAAAGAGGCTGAAAGTTAATATTGTTTGCTCTAATTAATGGCCTCTCCAGCTCAAATCTCCTTAGGCAAATCCACCCCAAAAATCCCCTGGAATAAACACCACCACTTTGATGATAGCGTATGAGGTGACTTGCCTTGCGTTACAGTAAATTGGCATGTGGGAAGAGCAAACCAGCCTCGCTGCTTCCCCGCTCCCTCCGGAAAGATCCTGGAAAGCTCCTGCGCAGGCGTGGGATCCTCCACCCTCCATCTTCAAGGAAACTGGGACTGTGCCCTGGGAGTCGGAGCCGGTCATTGCCAGGCTCTGCAGGGCCCATAAGCACCATGTATAGGTACCACACAGGGGCAGGGAAGCATATTTTTGATTCAGCTGCTATTCGGGTGACTCTGGCATCTATAGAGATGAATTAGCTCTGGATATTTCCAGGAGTGAGGGTTTGGCACTGGAATCTGTAGGAAAAAACACTTGAGCTACAGCAATGTGGCTTTTCGTTGGATTTTTTTTTCTTTATTATTATATTATTATTGTGTTTGCCTTTTTACAGCTAATGAGTATTTGCCCCCAGCGAAGGGAGCATGCGTGGTGGGAAGGCTGCGGGAGCCGGAGGCAGGGCCGATCTGCAGACGGTGAATGACAGCAAAGTGTCACCTCCCAATAGGTACTGGATGGACACAGAGAGGGTTCACCCATCTTTGGCAAGATGCAGTGCCCAGGAATCCCCAGAAAGCTCATTTTCTGCTACAAAGGGGAAAGAAGAGATTAGAAAACAACAATTGCTATAAGAGCTGCCTTCAAAACTCTGGCAGCAGATTTAAATGTAATCTCCAATTACTTCTTCACCTCCAGAGCTCAGCTCAAATTCCTCGTAACTGTTTCCTTTACATCAAAGACAGAAACTTGAAATAAAAATAATAATCAAAGCAGCAAACAAATCATGAAGCGAAAAGGGCTTCTTAAAGCACGAGCGAGCCAGGGCTTTCTTCACTTGCCTGAGGAGAGCCCAAAGACAGAGCCTCGCCGTTGCTTACCAAAAGATGGGGGTCACACGGGAAGGCTTTTGGCTAAATCCTCCGCCCCAAAACCCGCAGCCAGGCTCAAGCGAGCCAGGTTTAAAGCCGTGCTTCCAAACCGAGCTGCTTGCGCTGAAAAAGAGCTGGGGGCACGGGAGGAATGCCAGCCAGCCCCGGAGGCAGCCGGGCAGAGCGTTTGCCAGGAGCTGGGAAAGGGGTCAGACACCTTGCCAGGGGCTCCCGGTGGCTGAACCTCACCTGCAATTACCCAGCCCTAATTAGCCTGATGGGAAACATGATTTTTCATGAGCAGAGTCCGGGAACGGGGTGGGGTGGGGGGCTTGTCACTGTATCACAGCTTCAGTGATACCGGTTTGAATCATCAGCTCGAAACAAGATAGCAGCATCAGCCAAGAATAAATATTCCTATCCTCGGCTCAGATCTGTTGTGATCGGGGGCTGCTGCGAGCACGGGAGGACCCTCGGGCATCCGATATGGGGCACCGCAGCTTTTTCACAGATGACCCGGTGGGAAGCAGACCTCTGAGCTACACTCCGAATTTGTGGGCAATTCATTATCCAGCCTGCAGTAGTAAATGCCGCACAGTGTATACGCGCCCCACACAAGACTGATTGCTCTGGCAGCGGCCGGTGCACTCCTGGGAAGTTTCCTTTGCATTAAGTGCTTTTGACACTAATGTTGGTGCCTAAGCAAACACATTAGGATGACTCAAATGCCCGGACTGCTAGGAATCACAGAGCGCACACGCTGGAAACGCAGCAGCAGACCCAGAGCAAGAGAAAAGCGACGTGCTTTTGTTTTTAAGGCTGTCCCTTCGTCTTTTCTGCCTTTGCACAGTTGTATGTTGGGTTTGGTGAGATGTTTGTGGTTGAGGCGATACTTCCTCGCGACAATTCAGTGCTATTTATGAAGCAGACCTAAATATTCTGCATTAAAAAGTCGCGTGCGTGGATTATGCTCGTGTGAAAAGTAATTGTATTTGATTGTGCTCTTTGCAGATATGGGAAGTAAACCCACAGCCTGCACTTGGTAGAATTACAAAGTTGTAAGGACAGTTGAAATGAGAAGAAATTCAGGTTTGTTGCCCACAGTACTTGGCGCTGCTGCACAGCACTAAAGGTTTTGTTGCACAGATCTGCAGCCCAGATAGCCCCATTTGGAAGAACCTGAGATTCAGGGGATTATAAAAGATGCGTGGGAGTATTAGGCAGTTCTCCATGCTGAAGATGAAAAAGACTCTTATAGAAATACTTAATGGCCTTTGAAACAAGAATAAAGCATGCAGGATATTTTTAGAAGCCCGCCTGCACTTGCCAACACCTGCATCTGCTGATGGCAGAGGCTCCTGAGTGTCGACACCCAGCACCTCTCATTGCCACAGTGCAATAATAATAATCTATACAAGATTATGTGCTGCAGCCAGAAGAAAAGGGGCAGCGTGAAACGCATGTGCTTGGCTGAAGCCGGGAGTGTACCCCGACTAAGGCATCCCTGAAAAGTCACCTCTGAAAAACTTCAAGGACCTCAGTTGCCCTTCTGCAAACAGAGAACATGTTTTTGCTTCAAAGATGCCACCCTGGATCACCGGCGTTTGCGTGGTGGGAATATCCCATAGTGCATGAGAAGGACAAAGGTGGGACTTGCCCAGCAAGTCTTTGATAGCTCCTTCCTCTGCCCATCTCTTGGTTAAGGACATGGTATCTCCAACTAGGTCATCCGTTTTGGACTTCTTTCTGGAAAGCCAAATGGTGGCTGCCATCCAAAGACACTGGCACTAGTCAGTTATGGAAATGCTGAAGCGATGCGAGTTAAAATTTCTTTGGAATTCACACTTCAAAGCAGCATAAAAATACAGAGCGGTTCAGTGTTTTGCATGTTTACCTACCACTCCAAAGAATGGTTAGAAGCAGGTTGATAAGTGAGGGTTTGTAATTATCCTCTCTGTTTTTCCTTTCACCCCACTTGCTATTAGTTTCCTTAAAAATAGACAACACACACTGGAATTAAGCATTTTCCCATGAAAGACTACCAATGTCAGATCGTTTAAGTTCTTAGGAAATCACTTGTTATTACTTGTTTGGCTTTTGATATTAAAAATTTGTAGTGTCTGAATTTTCCAGCAAGAGAAACCTAATCTTACTGTATAAGAATTATCCCAGGCCAGTAATAACATTTCTGAAGGAACCAGTCATGGAAAACATGTTTCTCAGAACTGTTCTCAGGGCAAGAAATTTCCTAGGAAACTCTAAAACTCAAAAAAGAAAAAAAAGGAAAATTGAAACCAAGGGGCTTGGGATAGAGCTAGAACTGCCCCGCCAGAGTGGTATGCAGAATTTAACCTGTTGCTGCTGCTAATAAGAGGGTTTTTCTCCTTCGCCAGGACAGCTAACTGTTGTGCTTCAGATTACAGACGGCCATTTCACATAGGAATCACAGCAGTAAAACTATCAGTTTATAGGGCTGTGCCATAGAAATACACACACTCCTCACACCCCATCCATCACCCTTCGGGCTCCGTGTGAAAGTCCAGGATGGTTTTCTCTTTGCATGGTGTCCTCTCCATTCCCGAGCAGGGCTTTGGAGGAGAAGCCACCTCTCCATCCCGATGCCTTCTGCTCCAGCCGGGCGGGCAGAGGTGGCCCTGCCAGTTGGCCCGTGGCACAGGCACCTTTCCAGAAAGCTAACGGGACATGTCATTATCAGCTTAGTCCTCAGGGGTGCTCTGGTTTTAGGGATACAGCCAGGCACCTCCCTTGACATCCAGCCCCCACGCCGGCCGGCCGGCTGCTCCCAGCTGCGGGGGGGGTGAACCCGGGCTCCTGTCCCCATGGACCTCCCCTTGCTTGCTAAGCATAGCTGCAGGGACGGGCTCTTTTCCTACCCAGAGCCATACATGGAAAATATATTTTGCTGACAGCGTTGTATCTGTCAATTCTCCTATTAAAAGGGGAGACATGAGTTTTGTGTCTGCTAAGGCTTGTATGTGCAGTAAAAGCCCTTCTATCAACAGAGGCACCAAGGAAACGAGCTGGCTGAAAACCAACTAAACTGTACAAGATCCTATCTACCATCTCGCAGCCTGTTGGATTATCGCCCACTTGCGCTGAGGGCGTTCAGCTGGAGCAGGGTCTGAGACCGGGGGTCAGGGGAGAAAGGAGCCACGCTGCCCTCCAGCTCTCTTCTAGGTTCGCCTTTGCATCTGTCGTCTTGCTGTGCTTTGGACTCGCTGGGCTCCTTTCCATGGAGGGAGGGCATTCCTTCCTTCCATCAGGGCATCCTCGCTCTGCACCCTGAAGATCCAGAGAAAGTTTGGAAAAAGACTAGACAGGGAGAAGAAAAAGAAAAAAGAAAAAAAAAAGGGTATTTCAGCCTATCAAGGACAGTAAAGAGCAGCATCAACTTGATAAACGCTGTTCATTAGTAGCAGTAATGATTTGTTTGGGCAACAGATTAATTTGCAACCAGTCTGACAGAGATCTTTCTTTTCTCCTGTATTTATTATTACCGCTCAGAGTCTTTTCAGAGTCTTTCACTGAGATCTAAGGGCACGTTGCAGAGCTAAGCATTGCAGTAAGCATGGTAGTCTTGGATTATTCACTTACCGAGCCAGCGGGGAGGATCTTTGTAACAGGAGGCCAAGGGCAATTCGAATCTCATCCTGAAAAGCCTCATTTCATTCCGGCATCCTTTGAGGATCAGAGTTTCTCCATCATCTGAAGCTATTGCCTTCATCTAAATTGTTGGTTCAATTGCTTTCCATGAATTTAGCACTTAAAGGGATTAGGGCAAAAAAGCTCTAATTTTCCTTCTGACCTTTTAACATCATCAAATTAAAGTTGTGACATCAGCAAAGGAATTTTAAGTCAATAATTGTTTGGTAGCGACTGTATGTTTGTAAGCCAAACGCTGCCCCTGCCCTCATCCTCACTCCCTGTATGGAGCAGAGTCATCTGCCGTAGTCTTCTGGGTTTGGCTTTACAACGGCCTTGCCGACAGGACAGAACTTGCAAACAAGGCAAGAGAGCAGCGATCCAAATAAAAATCAGAGAGACGAGGCTGCTCTGCTGGAGCCCCAGCAAGTTCTCTAAATGGGCTGTTGCTGAAATCCTGACCTTGTTTGCTCTTGGGCTGCCTAAGCTGCTGCCTACCCTGTAGCCAAGATTAATTAATTCTCGTATTGATGTGTCGAGCAACCGCCATGAAATCATAAAACAAGCAGAAAGCTGTCGGCATCCTGTAAAACTTGAGGAGGAGACGGGGAACCAACATGTAGGGATTTACAGTGCAGCATAAAGAGCTGGCGCAGCTATCGTCTCGGGTTGTGTTGCCTAAAAGGAGGCAGATCCGGTACCTCGTTCTGCTCTGTATTACCCTGGGCAGAAGTTAATGGACCTACATGGGCATAAAGCACATGCAAGTGACAGGAGAGTAAGCAAGGAGGCCGGATCCTTATTCCTTTGACGTTTCATCTCTTATACCAGGCAGGAAGCTGAACTGTGACGTCTGCTTTTTGCAGACAAGTTTAGTTACACTGATGAGTTGTAGATTTAGATTTCCTTTTGGCCCTCAGAGCTCATCTTCCTCTCCTCCCTGGTCCTGCGTTGGCTCCCCTCGCTGTCACTTCATACAGTTGCAGCGACATTGCTGGAGTTAGAAAAACTATTTTAGAGGTGTGGTTCATGCTCATGGAGGGACTGGAGGGGAAAGCTGAGCAGTTGTGCAAGCTCTTAGTGGTTGCAAGAAACAGAAAGGCTGGAAGGAGAGCTGAAAGGAGGCGTAACCCATGGCAGGAGCCTCTCATCACCATTCCCTCGAAAGGAGAAGGCCCACGGGTCGCTTGGGTGGTGGTGCTGGGGCACGTGGGGTGAGGGTAGATGGCTCATGCCACAGTGGGTCTATGGGGCTGGAACAAGGATCCAGATCCAACGTAGCATCACTTTGCAGCAGGCTGCACGCGCGGTCAACTCCACTTTCTTCTTTCTGCTTTTGCAGGTCTTTTCTCTTTAGATGCTGCATCCTTGGGAGGGAACCGTCTCTTGCAGCAGCTCTGCTCTTTCCAGCACAACAAGCCCCTGTCAGGAGTCTTCACGTACTCCAGTACCAAAGTACAGAGGAACCACAAACAAGAACTGTAGTGTTGCGACACCATTCTGCTGTCACAAGCCGTCTCAGCTAAAAATAAACTGCAGGGATAGACTGGCAGCCCCAACAAGCGTCAGACTTCCTTCTACCAAATCCCGTAAAGAAGACACCCATCAAGAGCACTAATTCAGACAGGGCTTCGATATGAATAGCTTCAAATACTGCTGATACTCTGTCCTGACCAAGTAGCCTGAAGCCCATGGGATTTCACCAGAAGCTCTTCAATTGGAAGATTCTGCCCCCCCCTCCTTGCATCACTGTAGGGTATTTCATGTAGCCCCCAGGAGGGTAAATCCCCATGCGGGGACAGGAACAACCCTCGTCTTTGCTTTAAGTTGAGTTCAAGTGACCTGTGAGCTCTGGTTCGTAGCTCACCCCTTCATCTTTTGCTGCGATATGGAAGTTGTGCACAGATTTACAGCGAGAGGGGGAACCAGCCTTGTGGAAAACCGCCTGCAGGCAGACAAAGGCCGGCAACAAAGCCCAGTGAGCTGTTTTGTCTGAGCCGGGACTGCTCCGTCTCCGGCTTCTGCTGGGACTGGCAGCAGTGGAAAGCCAGGCTCGTTTTCTCAGCTGATCTTGCTTTAGTTTTAGCAGGTTGTCTGAAGTTTAGCTCTTCCCCCCCTGCCCCTGGGGGGCTGGATGTAGGGTGATACCTGCCCCGAATCGCAGCTGCGCCAGCCTGCCCACGGCACACCATCCTGTTGCTTGTGAAGAGCCGTGCTAGGCAGGTTCCTGTCAGCTCCTCGTCTTTTAAGATGAGCTGGAGAGAGTAAAGAGGTCCCGTGACGCTCCTGAGGACACTTTTGCAAAGCTGCCCGGTGTGCATCAGACCCGGTCCCGCTGCAGCCAGCAGCTTCCCACGAGACTGAGACAACTCCCAGCTTTGGAAGCCACGCTGTGTGTCTCCCTTATACAAGATTTTTCTTCCCTCTCCCCACACTTTCTTTTCAGTGTTTTCCCACTCTGTGAGAGAGCCTGAGGCTGGAAACAGAAAGCTGGATGGTTTTCCCTCCCTGTACCCCAAATGCCATGGTGGGGTACAGCCTCATGAGACCTGCCGGCTTCTCCACGAAGCTGCCGCTGGGCTCAGCGGGAAGTCTGCCATCCACTTCGGTTCCTGCCATCCTACAGAGCTGTGTAAGACACTAGGATGTGACCCAGAAAGTTTTTGGATTTCACCAAAGGTAAGGAGGTGGCAGCACAGCCCCCGTGATAGTTCCAGCTCCAGTGCATCCCCCTGAACTCCATCGATGGCAGCAGAGACATCCCCAGTGCCCCTTGCTGGATGCAGGCACACGTCACTGAAAGGAGCCCTCCCTTTACGGCTCGCTCTGTGTGTTTTGTGTCCAAAATAGCCATACTTGGGCGCTCAACCCACGGTGTCACCAAGCCATGCCCAGGAGGAAATCCCCCACCCTTTATCCTCCTGCTTTGCCTTTTGGCCCTTTAGAAAGACTCGGACCAAGCAAGGGGACAGGATGCTGGCAAGCGGAGATAAGAGCAGGCTGCAGGTGGCAAGGGACAATGCTTTTTTCCTCTAGCATCAAGCAGGCACGGAAGGTCAGGCTGCCTTCCCGTGCTACCCGGACACGGGCAGTCCCGCTCCAGAGAGACGTGATGTTCAGTCCCCAGCCGGACCCCGTGGCAGGCGCTGCACACACCTTGTCCTCAAGGCTGGCTGCAAAATTATGGGCTGGCTTGTACTGATGTGGCATGTGGAGAGCTGGAAGAGAAAATGCACACTGGTTCTTCATCTGCCCTCATGCAGCGTGTCTCCTTCACCAGCGGCAGAGCAGTGGTGGGAGATGCAACAGTGGGAGATGCCCATGGTTCAGCATGGGCACCCAGTTAGGAAAATTTACACAATGTGCCTAGTTTCAAGTAAGACCAAGATCTGGAAAGGTTTTGATTCAGAGATGTCAAACCACTTCCAAGTTAAAGAAAATGTATCATCCCAGGGTTAAATTTTTAGCTTGGCTCAGCATGGCACCTCACTCAGACACCACTGAATGAGGGCAAAGTGTTTTTTGGTGCTCAGATCTCTTTGCTGCAGGGCTTTGGAGCTCCAGATGGGATCATTTGCAGATTTGTCGAAAGAGTTCATCACCAGAGACCCTCTTGGGGCTGCTTGGCAGGAGGAAGCGCCGGGATGGGGAGCGTGGGGTGTAGAGGATGGGACCAGACCATCTCCAAACACTGCTCCCACCTGAATCACAGTTGGAGCAGGCACAGGCAGGAGCTGAGCCAATGTTAACCAAACAAAAAATAGTTTTCACCAGGCCCTAGCGAACAGTGAGTGAAGGATGCGCTTCAGCTCCTTGTAACAAATCATTTCAGCTTCAACCCCGTGGAAAGGTTTGCTCTCGTAGAAATTACTGAAAAAAACAGGGCGCAGAAATTCATGGGCAAGTCCATTTGCCACCGGTGTACTTTGAGTCTCATTTCTTCAAGTTATTAGCTGACATAGTAAGAATATTAAAAATAGCTCAGTCTTGGGAGAATTTGGGAGTGAAACTGTGCCCTGGCTGGATCTGACCCTGAGAAAGGCAGAGGTGGTGACGGTGCAGGAGCAGGCTCCCATCTCCTTGTGTGCGGCTGCCGAGCTGCAGCCAGCCCGAAGGGCAGAACAGGAGACTATAAAGACACACACAGCTGATTATGCCTTTCACTCGCCTTCATTTGCTGATTGCAAGGCCAGGAAGGAGGGAGGCAGACAGCACAATTAAACAGCTAAAGGTTGTTGTCAGAGATGCAAAGTGGAGATGCAGTTCCCCAACCTCCCAGCTGGCCTGTTATACCCCAGTCCTCCGAGACCTCTGGGGACAGACTGAAAACCACAGCCTGATGGTGCTGGGCAGCATCGAGTCCTCAGTCCCTACAAGATAACGGAGACCAGGACATGCTCTTTGCAATGATCCTGGAAGAAAATAACGCAATAGCTGGAGCTGCTGCTGGAGCTGCAGCCCTCTGCCACGGGATGCGTTATCATATAATGATAGAATGGTTTGAGTTGGAAGGGACCTTGAAGTTCCAACCCCCCTGCCATAGACAGGGACACCTCCCAGTAGACCAGGTTGCTCAAAGCCCCCTCCAGCCTGGCCTTGAACACCTCCAGGGATGGAGTTTCCACAACTTCCCCAGGCAACTTGTTGCAGCGCCTCACCGCCCTCAGAGTGAAAAATTTGTTCCTAACATCTCTTCTAAATCTCCCCTCTTCCAGTTTGAAGCCATTGCCCCTCATCCTATCAGTACATGCCCTTGTAAAAAGTCCTTCCCCAGCTCTCCTGTAGGCCCCCTTTAGGTACTGGAAAGCTTCTATAAGGTCTCCCTGGAGCCTTCTCTTCTCCAGGCTGAACAACCCCAACTCTCTCAGCCTGTCCTCATAGGAGAGGTGCTCCAGCCCTCTGATCATCTTCATGGCCCTCCTCTGGACCCGTTCCAACAGGTCCATGTCTTATGCCTTGCTAGAGAGGGGACAAGGCTCACAGTCTGTTAATTCCCACTCAGTATCAGGAATTTGGCCCCGTGTATTTGCAGCTGCTACACCGAATCCCTCACCACTGGCTGCAGACGCAGCAGTGGGTGCATTGGCACTGAGGGGTGAAGCAGGGTCCTGGCCTGGGTCAAAGCTCCTTCAGCATCAGGGAGTACGATCGGCTCCAGTTTCAGCGCAGCTCAGCACCTCCCAGACTGCCTATCGAAACACCACGGTTCTGCAAACACTCCTTGGGCTTTTGTATTTTTTCAATCGGCAAACAGCTCAGCCTGACTTTTCCCAGCTTCTGCATAAATGCTTAAAATTCTCCTGAAATGGCCTTTAAAAATTTTCCATTTAAAATATGATCTCGAGGGCAAAAGGAAAAAAAAAAATAAAAAAAGCTGTGTGTAGCCGAGACAGACAATATTGGCCGGCTATAGGATTTATGCTGCATCATTGTTATATTTGGCTCTTCCTAATGTCAATAACTGTTGTGTTTTTAAGGCTGCATTAAAAAGATAAAAAAGGAACCAGACAAGGACAGTTCAGGCCAAACTTTGGTACCGTTGAATTGGTCGGATATACAAAGCAGCTGCTTTAAAGTCCAGAATCAATATTTTCACAAAAGAGCGCTGTACAAAACACAAACCAGAGAAATTGGGGAGGTTTTGACAAGATTTTCTGTGGAAAGTCCTGGCTGGGCTGAGGCAGTGCTGGAGGCTGGGCTGGCGCGCAGTCAAGGCTGCAGGAAGCCTTTACAGGAGCTTTGTGCAGGGAAACATCCGAGTGTTTTACAGCTCTGCAGCTGTATGGGCCAGAGTGGAATTTGCTGGGCTACAACTGTTTTCCACTGGACCTACTGGGAGCTGTGGCTGCTACTCTGTGGGATAAATTTGGTTCTGTGATGACTTGAATTTCCTCACACAAAGAAAAACGTTTCCCCGCTAGTTTATGTGTCCTAAAATATACCGAGAAGAGGAAAGTCATGCCAGACAGTGCGGAGCAGATAGCACCCCATCACTTGCACCCCACATTATCCTCCCGGCTGACTGCGCTGATGAATAAATGGTGCTGCAGGGATGATAAGTTGTTACGCCGCTGCTTGAAGAGTAAATTACTGCTTTGTGAGCGAAAGCAGCACGGTTAGTTCATCAGATATAACTTGTTTCTGTTAGGAAAGAAAAGCTCAAGCCAAGGAGCTTCTCTCCACAAAAGCAAAATTTGTAAAGTAATTCATGCCAGCAAGTTATTACTTTTCTGATCAAAGCACATTTGAGATTAATAGAGAATCTCTCCATATACAACATGAATATGCACATGAATACCATGTCTGAACCTCTCTCTCTAGCTCCAGGAGATACAAAGGTGGGGTGGCAGCAGTAAGAAAAGCTGGATTAATCCAGATGGAAGCCAGCACAGCACACATACAGCTGACTTCTGAGGAGAAAAGAAAGAAAAAGCCAAATAAAACCAAGATCAAAAAGAAAAAGAGCCCTGAGATGTGAGAGAGATGCTCAGTGCCCTGGTGCTGGGTTGGGTTCACCTTTCCTTCTTTGAGATTACCTTTTATTAGCTCACTATTGCAGTTTGAGAAAAAGTCCTTGAAAATAAAATTGGAGCGAAATCTTAAACTCTAAGACCAAAGCCCACTTGGCCATAGTTTTCCAGGCTCTGCTTTTGCCTGGATGCCTACACGAGGAGCACCAGGCTTTCCAGCAGCTTCAAGCATTCTTGCTGGGGAAGGGAAGACACAGCTAAGTGAGGGACACAAAAAATCCCTCAAGTCCTGACCACCACAAACCACTACTGGAAATCACTGTCCCATGAAGGTGACCCAGCAGCTCAGGCTAGATGTGAGGTGATGAAGAAGGCAGAAGCAAGCCCTGAATACACCACAGCCACTCTCCAACAAAATAAAACCACTCTTCTCCCCAGCCCACAACACCCCAGCACCTCCTATTTATACACCCTGCACCTCGTAATTGCCTGCCTTAATCAGCTGCAGCATAAACACGCAGGTGCAGTAAACTGATGCCAGCAGGGAGGCAGCCTCACCTTGCTCAGGCTCCCTGATGGCGGGGGAGAAAAAGGGGCTGTCGCGGGTAGCCAACACTACTGTGTAGGGCAGTGGGGAAGAGTTGCAACCCCCCTGTCAGACCCCCTGCAGCTCTTGGATGCTGCAGAGGTGCGACCACGGCTCTGGAAATGTCTGCTCCACACACCAGCCTTGCAAGTATACGGCAATGCCGTCTACACCCTCCATCCCCAAGGGTGGCTGGAAACTCCCCGTGCAGTTTTACCTGGGTTAGGGCCATGTCAGAAATTCAGGCACGCTCCTGCCAGGGCGGCCTCTGAGCTGACTAAGGACCTCCCTCTGAGGTGGACAGCCCTGAATTGTGCACCTGAAGACCCCATCCCTCTTGCCCTGTGGAGTGGAGAAAAATGAGACACCGGGCATATCCACATGCATGGTGTTTGGGCCCATTTCGGGGTGGGTTGAGCCTCTGGGGTACTCTCACCTCACACCCCAGGCACATTTTGCTAGCGGAGCCCACAGGGCTGGGGGGGGACATCCAGGATGCTGTGGAGGGCAGAGATGTCCCAGGAGAGATTTAAATGGGGAAAAAAACATGTATTCTGCAGCCTCCTGTCCGCACCCACCTTTGGCTTCTTGGGCAACTCTAGTTGCCTGATTTGCCCTATTCCTGTTCCAAAATGCCAGGGATTGATTTACCAGTGCAAGCTGATGGGGTGTTGACAAGCCCTGGCTGAGTCAGCGGGGGCAGAGGGCTGTGACTCGCACCGGAGGGTGGATTTCGCCCAAGCCCTTGCTGCCTCGCTGCCTGCCCCTTGAGCTGCCCAAGGCCCACCTCCATGGTGGGCAGCCACCGCTTGGCTGCCGGCCTCCCCATCGACACCATTAACATGAGCCGTGTTTCGCACTAAAAACCCGGATCTGCAAAGCAGGGGCGAGGACGAGCAGAGCACCACCAGAGTGGCAGTGCCAACGCGCAGGGTGGGTGGGCAGGAGCCAGAAACAACGCTGGGTGCTGCGGCTAAATCCCCCTGGGATGGTGAGGCAAGAGCCCTGTGTCAGCTCTGACACGTGCCTCAGGAAGGCGGCGGGGATGCCGAGCCTGCCCGGCTAACAGGGCTGGGGTGGAAACGCTGACAGTTTGCAAACAGAGCTTGGAAATGCCCGGCGGGTCAGGAAATGAGCCATGGTGTGCCAGGAAGGGGGGAAGTGGAGGGGTGAAGTAGTAAAAATCACTGATAAGAAGGGCCTCGTAATCGGAACAAATATTGAGTGATTCAGCAGCAACTGATCAAGGAAGGAGTAAAGTATACTTCTTGCGATGTTTGCCTTGCTGGCTGAGACAGCTCCGCAGCCTCCGACCAAGCGAAGCAGCAAATGCAGCTTCCTCCATCGCCACGGCACCTGCTCATCTCCTGCAGCGGGGACCCCCCAAAAAACTGGCCTCTGGGCTTCCTCCAGCTGAAAAAATGCCTCCTCCTGCGATAAGTGTGGGTCACCCTCCCATGGGGGCAGCAGCAGCACTCGGCACCAGCCGCCGGGCAGGAGGCCAGGACAAACAGCCAGGTTGTTTGCTGTGTGTCCCCAGTAGACAAATACTGCTGGCAACCCACATTACCTCACTGGGGGATGTTGTAAGAAACACGGTCCCCTCCTAGCCAAGCCTTGAAACAGGGGCGAACAGCCAAGTGGCAACTAAATGTCCTGACAGCCTGTGTTATTTGCTCATGCGGGGCAGGTCTGCCTTTAGCCCTCATTTCACAGAGCCAAGGTGCGGTCCCCACGATGGTCACACCACCCCGGCATGGCTATTGCCTTTTATTTCCCCCAAAATCCCCACAGCAGGTAGTTAGGAAAGGGCTGGCTCACTTTCTTCCTTGGGGAGGCACCGGGAAGTGTCACGTAATGCTCCACATAAGGCTTTGTTGGGCTCAGGCTTTGAAAAGTCGATGGTGCTTCAGGTCACAGGTGGGCTTTCCATTGCCATTGCTAGGAATACAGGCTTGGAGCTCAGGCTAAGCAACCCCCTTCAGAAATCCAGACCTCTTGAGTGAGACCTAGAGCTGCAATGGAAGAAAGCAAACAGGACCAAAAAAACCAACCCAACCCTGGAGCCTCCCAAAATTATGACCCAAAGTTTACTTCTGAAAATCCAGGCTCTCACCCCATATATAAAACATACATGCGCTTCCTGCTGGCTCCACCCTCTCGCTCACAGCACGGCCATCATTTCACAATACTCGACTGGCAAAGAAATCTTCATCTTTCCTAGCAAAGACAGATGCCAGCTGGAAGTCTCCGATGTGCAAGAACCCCCACACCTTCCTCTCCTTTGCTCTTGGCTATCGCAGATAGGCCATGGCTCAGAGGAAGGCTGGTGGGACACCTCTGGTGCCTATCGAAAGCCAGCAAAGTGTGGGGGGAAAACAGCCAAAATGCCAACAAAAGAATGGTGGTGGATCATATGGATGCCCACACCATGACAAGGTGGAGGTCGAGGATTGCACAGGTCTTCCCATGCTCCCTGTGCCCTTCCCATCCCTTGAGCTAGCACGAGCCCAGCAGAGGGGTGCTGCGGCGGGGCTGGGCTGTGTGTGCAACGATGCTGAAAGCTGCTCTGTCAGAGCAACATGGGGAAGAGTGCTGAGAGTGCCTATCTCCTTTCATGGGAAAAAGTGAGCATCTCTGGCCCCACTATGGTGCTGAGGGAGGGGCAGCATCTGCACTCCCCACTGGCGGTGGAGGAGTCTCCTGGCCATGCCATCACCAAAGCTGGCATTTCAAAACCATGACAACACTCTGCTCACATGACGCAGACCCAGAGCGGACACATCCCTACGCAGACAGGCAGAGCTGTGCTTATTTACACCGGCTTCCAGTGCTGGTTGAGCACAGGAGTAGCTTGGCCAGCTGGGTCAATGAGCAAAAAACGACCCCGCCGAAACAAAACACAGGCACAAACAGTGATAAAATCAACTTTTCAGAGATCACATTTATACTTTCTCCTTGGCACAACACTGTTCCTCCCCAAACAGGAGCCGAAATGACACCAGAGGATCACAGATAGACAAAAACACGGAAGGAGAGGAAGGAGGATAAATGAGACAATACGAATATCACGTAGGTACCAAGCGAGGCACGTCTGCGGGCTGGCATGATTTAACGTGGATTTGCAAAGACTTGTCCGGCGATTGACTAACATACAAGTGCCAAAGTGCAGCTGAACATGATCTGCTAACCAGACTTGTGAGAGATGGCAAGTCCCTCCAAGACCTGCAGTCACTGGATAAGTAGTAGGGGGAAATAATCAAGCAGAGGATTTTACCCCACTGGAAAACACAGTTCATGGGACAAAAACACACGGCCCTGCTGTTGCCCAACCATTTGAGCCTCTGCGTCAGCATAAGTCAAATATCATTTGGGTTATGGCAACCGCCACCATCTGCAGTTCCTGCAACTGGCAATGCACGGTGCTGCTTTGTGGCTGGGGTTCATCACTGCTGCTCCATGCCCACGCTTCCCACCCCACCGTACCTCCCCAGCTGCCTTCAGTGGCTTTGCCAGAGACGAGGGGGAACAATAAGTGGGACGTGGTGTGAGCCCGGGAACGTGTTACCAATGCACTGATCTGCATGTGGGGAAAACACGAGAAGTTTGTCACGGGCTTCTTGCCATGGGTGCTTGCTGCTAAATAGCTCTGGGACCTCCCCCGGAGCCCAGTGAAGAGCTGCTGCAATGCCGCACACCGCCCCGAGACTGCCCAGTGCCTGCTCTGGCCACTGCGGCCACTTTCCCTGCCCGCGCCCCGGCCGCCTGGGCTCCTCAGCGGTGCAAGAGCCATGGCCCATTGCATCATCCTCGCTCCACCTCCCCGGGGCAGGTCTCCATCAGCCCCAAACCTGGCAGCTTCTCCCAGGGAATCTTCACTAGCCAGCCCCAGCCGGCTGAGTGGAGCTGGGGCTACGCTTGCCCTGTGTCCTGGATAATATCCAACGTTTCAAATTGTTTCCTGGTCCCAGGCCATGCCAAAGCTGAGACCTTTCCCAGTTCCTGGTGAGCAACACCAGTTCCTGCTGTTCTTCTGAGATGGGGAAGGAGCACCCTCCTCCAAGACCTCCGTGCCAGCTCCCGCCTGCTTGCAAAGACTTGCCCCAGAGGGACAGGGTTGATGGGTTTTCAAGTGCCTGGAAAGGGTTGTTACGGGCACATACTCAGTTTTACCTATTACAAGCAAGACAATTTTACTCAGATTCCTGGGAGACCAGAAATGAAGGCAGAAGTGGAGCAATTAGCCTCTGAGGAAAGGATGGAGAGGTGAAGGTTTAAGGGCAGGGCGGCTGTTTCTCAGCAAAGTGGGGCCTGGGTGCTGCTGGGAGGGCCTCGGTAATGTGAGAGAGAAGCTGGTCCAAAAAAGTAGCTCCCCTTGGGCTGGAGAGCACCCAGAGACACTGCACTTGTTTCTTCATGGCCACCCACTGCCTTTCTCCTGGGCTGGGAGGCATTGCAAAGCTCTCCATTCTCCTGGCCACCTGCAGCGGAGTGGCCTGTGGCTCTGCTGCCAGCCCAACACAGCAAAGTCTTAAAAGCAGATATATAAAAGGTATAAAAGTAGTCATCAAGAGCTTTTCGCCTGAGAGAGTCCATGAACTCCTGTGGTGAACGGGCCAGTACCAGAGCCAGCTGAGGAGCTTGGGGTGCCCAGCTGTGTCTCAGGGGGTGCAGAGGGAGGCAGCAAAGCCATCGCTGGGCATCGCTGTATCAGACCCACAATTTTTGAGGCCTTCCTTTGTGGGCTTTTCTATTTTTGACCTTCCGCCTAATCGCATAAGCTGCTTTCCAGAGTAACTTCAGCATTTGCAGCTTTCATTGACTTCCTCCGAAAACGAGAGCGAGGACTGCCAGGAGGGAGATGCCAGAGCTGCACTCGCTTTGATGTGGTTTGTTCACCTGGATGGTCCACAGGCTTCAAATAACGCCAGGCAAGCTGTCGGGCGAGCGAAGGGCTAGTAGTGCCCGGCTGGCACCTGCCACCGCTTATTTTGCTGTCAACTAAGAAGCAAAATATCTGATAAAGAAAGAGAGCTGTTTGTTTACAACACTCTCCACGCAGCAGAGGCTGAACTAGAAAGGTAAATCACTCTCCACTCCACAATGCACAGTGGGTGTTGGGTTTTAAGGAGTGTCTCGCTGTGACCTTGATGGCCCACTTTATGTGTGGTGGCATGGAAGGGAGCCCAAAGGTGAAAAGGCTTAATTAATAATACTTCAAGCTGATTACTACAGCCCATATATAGGGTGACCTGCATCTACTATCACTTAGCATGGTAATGACTAAGTACAGCATACGGTTTAAATATCTCCCTAATGCTAAAGCTAAATGCATCTATAGCCCTAACCCTCTAATTGACTGACTCTAAATATGATAGATTAGCTTTCCATCTCATTATATGTATCTAATCAGGGGATGAGGGTGTGTATACCCTTGGACACATGGTTTTTCATTTCTACTGCCCTACAACAGCAATTAAAAGAAAATTGCTTGTCTACTTGGGTTTGTTGCAGGCTTATCTTGTACCCTATCTCAGAAAGCTGCCCGATTCACTTTATGGTGATAATAAAAATAAGCTGCCGAATCCTGCTTCTATGCGGACACCAAGATTTAGAAACGTAGGTGTTGCCTGTGTGACCTTTGCCTGATGACCCTAAATCGGCACGGGGCTCTTGCTGATTGTGGTCATTGCCCCATAAACAACCGGCTCATGGGCAGCAGTGCCCAGTGGGAAAGGCTGGGAGCAAGAAGCAGGGGAGGGCCTGGGCACAAACAACAGCTTCGGCTTCAATTGCTCATTCTCAACTAGGAAGCTCATTTAGACATTGTCTAAAAGATGTTTCCTGATTCCAGCAACCATCTGTACGGGGTGCCTTTTCCTGCGGTCATCAAGCCCAGCTGCAAGGTCCTGCACATCAGGCAGGCTCCACTCCCCCAGGAGCTGCTCACCATGGCCCCAGCCTGAGGACACAGGTGGGTGGAGTACTAAGGCAAAGTCCCTGAGTGACCTCATGTGCATCTTCCAGCCCAGCTGAGCACTAATAAGCTTTCTGCATTTAGGCTTTCACTCCAGGTCTGGGTAGCTCCAGGCACCTCCTTGCTCGTCCCTTGTCTCTGCCTAGGAACCAGTCTCCAAAGCTGGGTGCCATACACCAGCTGGCTGGTGTTGAACTCCAGTTGCTGCTGGGGGCTTCTAAGCCATTTGTTAGCACACAGGAGTCCCTGGGATAGACTCGTGCTCCACCAAAACTGCGAGACACCTACATGAGGTCACCCTCAAAATCTGGCCACCACCACTAGGCTCCCTGGAGACCTCCCTCTGACCCAGGAGGCATGTCCCTTCCCACTGGGAGGCGAGCACATCCATCTGTCCCTCCCAGCCCTGCTGCCTGGGCCTGGCTAGATGGGAGATAGAAGAGGTCACCAGCTTTTTACCCAAGATGCTTTCAGAGAAACCAATGATCACCCATGTCTAACGAACTTCCACTGCCAGCATGGCAACGGGTGCTTCGCTTCCTCTATGTTGAACCCAATATAGAGGCTACAGAGCCAAAACAAAGCCCCAGATACCTTTACGGTCACGCTGGCTGGCCCAGACCAACACTAATAAGTCTATATGTAGACACAGAGTAATTCACCACGGGGAGATGAACCATGTTGTAATTTTGTCATTTTCCACTCAAGTGTCCCAGGCACTGATTGCAGTTCAGGGATTTTCCATCTCAGACAAATTACCGGGCTCCACCAAAATAGCTGAGAGACAGCCCCATTTGTCGTTACATCTTCACCAGATCGGCACTAGCAGAGGTCCCCTCCGCGTGTGCGAGGGAAATGCCTGCCGTGGGCAGGAGACTCGGGGCCATGGTAAATTGTTGCAGTGCAAGGAAAATTAAAGGAGTCAGGGTAACAGATTAGAGAAGGCATTCTGAGCTGGCAGGGGAAATTCTTGCTCATTAGAAGCAAAAACAAAAGACAACCTTCAGTTGCCAGGGTGTAATTTAGACTTAGGCTTTACGTGGCAATTTTCATGGGTCTACAGGGAGCCCTAGTGAAACTTGGTGATGAAGGTTACCACAAGTGGAAGGATTTTGCTGAAGTCCAGGCCTAGCTGAGCAGGCTTAAAGGTCTCATTTGCCTTTTTTTCCCCTAGTTAAAATTGAGTTTTCAGCTACTGAGATTAGCATTTGAAAGGGAACATTATCCTGTGACACTGGGCTCACTTGACCAGTTTCCTTAAGCAGTCAGAGGCAGGTTTTCTCCAGGGTCCAGCGAAGTGGCAGAATCATAGAATCTGAATCATAGAGCTGAACAAAACCACCACCCTGCCTTCCCCTAGGAGAAAGGGTAAGCGATGAGAGAGAATAAAGGGCCTGAGAAGGGGCAAACAGAAAGGTTGCCCCAAGGAGAGCAACATGTTCAGATATGTCTATCAGATAACAATACTTAAGCTCAAGCCCCAGAATGTGTTCACAGAGCTTAAAAATAATGGTGACTCAGCTCTAGGTGAAATACTTACTCACCTGTAATACTGCCCTCCTGCCTCAAGTCAGAAGGTTTGAGCTGCCTTCACTACCTTTGGGAGACACCAACATCCCAGAAGCTACAGGAGACATCGGCCAGAGTCTTGTTAGCATTTGTAAATCCAATGACCCAGTTCTTGGGGTGAACTGTGTCTCAGTTCAGAAGAAATCCGTAGCTAGCACCAAATTCTGATAAAGGCTCTTAATACCCCGTTTCTTCTAGACTGCATTTGGGAAAAGAAAGCAAGACTTTTATGCAGAAGGTATCTCTGGGCAATAGACAGGCCTGTAACGACTTGGAACTGCTTCCTGTCTGAGCCTAGAGGCAGATAAGATGAAGATATATAAAACTGCCTCTCAGTCCCAGTCCAACCACAGCACACCTTGGCTAGTCTCCAAAAATAGCTTTATTGACAATTCTTGCAATGTTCTTCTATCTCGGCATATGTGGTGGCTACTGTGGTGGTGTTGCTGTTGCTGCAGTGGTCTGAAAATCTTGAGCCCTTGTTCCTGGAATCACGCGAGATGAAGGTGAAACAGGTTTCATTTAAGAAGAAACACAGTTTTAGTTTTCACTGTTGTAGAAAAACTGAGGCTCTGCCCCCAGTCCACATTAAACATTTGGAAATGAGCAACCAGGTGATGAATAAACCCCTCATATGAGGGAGGGGGGACGGAAGCATTGGAGGAACTGAGTCACTAGTTTTGAGCAATCCTGAACTCCCTGCTAAAATCTCTCATCTCCACTTTTATAAGACCTGTTGCCAACAACAGCTGTGGGAGCTCAGAACTGGAGCAGGAGAGCTGACACCACAGGCAAGTTAAAACTGTTGCTGGGCTAAAACCTTCATGCTGACATGTTACCAGTGGGAGCCCACGCAATGAAGCCTCTGTCTCTCTCTGACCCAAGCTTGTTTCAAGCTGCCTTCTCGGGACGAAAGGGATTGGGGATGTTCCTCGGCAATTCTGCCCACCAGCCTTTTGCCACAACGGCTTCTAAGTCCCACCTTCCCCGAGACCTGTGGTCCCCAAGTCTCCTCGACCGAACTGCTCTCATTGAGGCAAAGGCATCTGCTTTCCCCCGTGTGGATGGGGGCAGAGATGAAAGGTCGACTTTCTCGCATGTCTTCACTAGTTGCCTACAAATGTCCTTAGGCACTTCTAAAATATACTCCACCCTCTTGGTCACAGCCCAGAGTTGTGACCCCATTTCTCAGAAGACACTCCTCTCACAGGAGTCCCCTCTCTTTTCTAGCTTCAAATACAAGATGTGAGAGGGAAGACAGCCTGAACTTCTCCCACAACTTCCAGTCATATATGGACATTACTGGTACACTGGCTATATCGGAGTCCTCACCATCTCATTCGGGACCAGAAGATGCCCAGGTAGCCAACCACCAACACAACTTATGATTCTTTCACACTTTTTGACCTCCTGTTCTTCCTAGAGGCTTGGCTCCATCAGCAGGACATTTCCAGGTGACAACAGCCCAAGGGGCGATGTAGGGTGCAGTGCCCAGGGGAAGGTAGGACAGCAGGGTGGTTGAGGAACAGCAGCATGGGACGCAGAAGGCAAAAGGTGACAGGCTTGTGCAAGGACTGATGCACTCGTTCAGAAATGCTGCTGAACAAGCCCTACGAACAACGACTATACAGCATGTGAACGCCTTCCGCAGCCTTCCTCTTCTCTTTCTTCACTCCTGTGCCTCCTGTATGCTGCATGCCCTGTTACATGGGTTTTGAGACAGAGAGGCAAGGCACCGCGCTGTCGTAACTATTCATAAAAAATAGGAAAAGATGGAAAAATGCATAAAACTGATGCCCTGTGTTCTTACAGTTTTACCACCCATCCCTTGGTGCTTGGTGTTTTCCTCCAAGCTCCAATGCCTGGCTTCACATCAGTTCATAGACCCCAGCTTTCATCTAAAAAAAATTATAATTACATGACATTCCAGCTACTATTGATGTGGAGAAGAATTGCAAGTCAGAATCTGAAATACTCATAATCCAGATGTTAAACAAAACCCAAACAAACAAACAAACAAAAAAAAACCCAAAAGAAAAAGACTTTGACGTTTATTATTTTGGAAAGCTCTTGATTTCTGAGCGAGCCATGATTTTCAGACAACCTGACTCATCATTTCTGAATGCTTTGGTTTGGCAGCCCTGTATATATTTAGTAATACAAACCCTGACTTGCAGCTTCCAATGAGAATCCTAATGGCACGATAAGACAGATTTTCATCTCATTCACGTCATTTCCAAATATCAAGAATTTTACTTAACAGCAAGAGTTGTAAAAGCTGTGAAATGGTCTCCCTGGGGAGGAGCAGAAACTTCCTGACTACACACTCGAACAGCTGAGCAAACCAATGGAGTGCAGGCAGCAGCAAATGGCTCTTTACTTTCTGGCCAAGGGACAGAGCGGATGATCCCAGACACGTTTTCCTCTTCATTTCTCCTGGCTCTGGGCACTGCTAATCAAGTCCTCATACCACAGCCACTGAAGCCTCTCTCACATCCAATTGGAGAAACAGCAACTTCTGCAGGAGGAGCATGCAGCTTCAAGGGAAAATACTGTTGTAAACCATTCAGGACTTCACAAGGAGTAAGGAACCTGTGCCAGTCTTTGAGAATGCATTCAAAGCATCTTCATCCAGCAGTTAGAATTGCATTTTTTACATTAAAATCCCTTAGGCGCTTGCTTGGAGTCTGTGAGACTTTTTTTCCATTGCCTATCAAACAGTAGTATTAAAAATTATGTCTTTGGCAGCACAGCCAGCCTGAGTAGATGCGAGATGATTTTCATCTATTCATTCTAGACCATCTGCTTCTTACCCTCAACTTTCAAAGGCTTTGAATGAGATGTAGGCCACTGAATTTTATAGCTAAATTTCACGAACCTCTTTGAAAATGAAAGGATTGCACAGAACACAAATTTAGAGACATCAAAGGGACCTTCCCTTTTCATGCAAGCACTAAAAGCAGTGCAAAGGGAACTAATTATAATTTGCTCTATTGCCAGTTTTCACACGAGCAAATACAAGCATTTTACGCTTTAAACCTTACAAACCCATGGCTGCCAGCTTGATATACTCCTAAAGCCAGGACCAAATTAATAGACTAAAACCATCTTGCATCCACTCAGGCAAGCAATGAAGCCAAAAGAGCTGGCAGGCTAGCTCATGGAAAAACTCTTTCTTTTTTTGTATCCTTGCTTCATTTAAAAAAAAAAAAAAAAAATCAGTATTTCCTTACATATTGAATGGCAGTGTAAACACTAATTCAGCTTTTTCAAAAGCAAAGATATTGCGCAGATACTTTTTAATGAGCTGAGCTTCATCCATGCTGCCGACAGAGTCTGGAGGTAACATGAACGAAATGGCAGTGCCTCATAAAAAGTACGGCAGAGTTCAGGGATCTCAGCCAAACGTGGCTGACTCAGGATCTGCTGACTCGAGTGGCTGAAATCATTACGTAGACATGTTCCTGGCAGGCAACGGGGGGGAAGAGCTGCCCTTAAACTATGAAGCAAGATCCAGGTGAAATTGTGAAAATCAAGGAAATTACTTTATAGCAGAAAATTAGCCTTCTAGTCCAAATATGGGTCTACACAGGCGCTTTCCACCGAGGGTGATGGTAGCGTGGAGTGACCCTGACGCCACTTGAAATCAACAAAAAGTGAAGCTGGGGAAGAATCTCCTTTTGCTATTTGACAAACCTGATCGCCTTCTATGACAAAGTAACCTGTTCGGTTGATATGGGGCGAGCAGTAGACATTGTCTACCTGGATTTCTCCACAGCTTTTGATAGGGTTTCCCACAGCCTCCTCCTAGAGAAATTGATGCATTATGGTCTAGACAGCTGGTCTGAGCGGTGGGTGGGGAACTGGCTGACAGGCTGTGCCGAGAGGGTGGTGGTAAACAGCTCCTTTTCAAACTGGCAACTATCACAAGTAGGGTACCCCAGGGATCAATATTTGGCCCAACAGTGTTTAATATCTTCGTAAGTGATCTGGATGATGGGATCGAGTGTACCCTGATGAACTTTGCTGATGCTACCAAACTCAGTGGTAAAGTAGACACTTTGGAAGACTTGTATTAGCTGGAAGAATGGGCTAACAAGAACCTTATGAATTTCAACAAAGACAAGTGTAATGTCTTACACCTGGGAAAACATAATCCAGGAGTGCAACACAGGCTGGCATCTACCCAGCTGGGGAGTAGCCCTGTGGAAAGGGACCTGGGGGTCCTGGTGGACAAAAAGCTCAATATGAGAGAACAGTGCACCGCTGGGGCAAAGAAAGCCAAAAGGACGCTGGGTTGCATCAACAAGGGCATCACCAGCACTGATAAAGAAGTAATTATCGCACTCTACTCAGCCCTTGTCAGGCCACACCTGAAATACTGTGTTCAGTTTTGGTCCCCGCTGTGCAAAAAAGATGTGGACAGGCTGGAAAGGGTAGAGAAGGGCCATAAAGATGATCAAAGGACTGGGAAGCCTGCCATATAGAAAAAGGCTGAGAGAACTGGGTTTGTTCAGCATTGAGAAAAGAAGGTTTAGGTGAGACCTTATCACCATGTTCCAGTATTTAAAGGGTGGCTACAGAGAAGATGGAGACTCCCTTTTTACAAGTAGTCACACGGAAAAGAGGAGGGTTAATGGGTACAAGTTACTCCTGGGGACATGCCAATTGGACACAAGAGGAAAATTTTTCACAATGAGAACCAGTCAGCCATTGGAATAATCTCCTCAAGGAAATGGTGGATTCCCCAACATTGGACACTTTTAAGATTCCGCTGGACAGGGTGCTGGGCGGTCTTATCTAAGCTGCTTTTGCCAAGAAAGGTTGAACTAGATGATCCTTGAGGTCCCTTCCTACACGGTATTCCATGATTTGATCCCTGCCCCACCCAGCCAACAAGCCCTGGGCCAAAGCAGGTACTGGCTGGCCAGGGCAGGAGCTTTTTCTGCTCCCCAAGGGTGTCCTTAGACACCATTTCATATCATCCAGGGACCTACAAGCTTTCTGATTTACAGTTCACAAAAATCCTAACAGAGCACCTACAGAGGTGTCTTAGTTTCCATTTCCTAAGCTTTCAGGACACATATTGGTGGGTATTGCTACACCAATAAAAGTCTCCAAAGGTGACTATAGCACATTCTTAATACTATCAGTGGTGTAAACAAAGCTGCTCGGATCCTGGAGCCATGGAGATGGGATCACATTTTGATGCTGAAGGCAACACTACGGCACTAGCTTCTCCAGCAGGAGTCAGTCTAGAAGGTCTCCAGAGCCCGAGGAACAACACAACCAGCAGAACCAAGGGATGATACCAACACGCTAGCAAAAAAGTGTATCGCTTACTGTTCTCCTGGACTGATCTCCAGGGAAGGAGAGGTCGTTCATAATCCTCAACAATGGGCGAGTCAAAAAGCTGTCAACATGAAATTCATAGAAAGTTTTGGTGCTTCCACTCCCAGTGGCCAGCCTAGCTGCACTGCTAGTAAGCACTAGCCAAGTAAGCACTGCTACAGTCATAACACTGGGAAACTGAGTGGGGAAACTGAGTGACGAGTTGCCTAGGGTCATGTCTGCACCAGACAGCTGAGCACTATGCTTAATTCACATGTGAATAAGATGCCAGAGTGGCCCCCTCATGCAAATGCAATCATCCCTGTACCATTTCTTCCTATATGGAAAAACAATTCAAGCTATCCTGCATGACTGGTTCTTGGATCATTTTTCTGGATATCTGCTCTTTCTTCTCCTTATACTATACAACCTGTCTTTCCTCCTCTCTTGCCCCACTTTGAAGGAGCTGGGTATCTATAGACTAGCAAAGAGATGAGAGGCTGGCTGTGATGTGGGCAGAAGATGCCAATGGGAGGGAGGGGAGACCAGAGGATGAAGCTGTGCTTTCATGAAAGAGATGTGGGAAAGAAAGAGGGGGAACTGGTATAACACAGCATAAAGGCAAGAGAAGTCCAAGGGCAACTGAACCTGAGCCCAACCTGTCAAATAATTCAGCAAGATGGTCTAGGGGTAGAAGTAAAAGGGACTTAGTCAAGCAGAGAGGGCTTGGATGGGAAGGGGTATCACTTGTATGTAGATATCAGCTTTGATTTCTTATAACTAGGTCTCACAGCACATGAGCACATACATACTGGTGGGTCTGTGCTGTAACAGGGGTTGTACCTGTGTAATTTGCTTGACAAAAGGTTACGCTCTATGTCACCTCCACAGCTGCAGTGGTGCAAGGTCTGTGCAGAAGTGTCCCTCTCTGCTGCACCTCACCCTTCTTCTCAAGCTAAAGCATGTGACTAGCATTACAAAAACATCTCCATTTTGCAAGAGGTTAGAAATCCTTCTCCAGTAATTCAGAGCTGCCCAAGGAAGAGGCTATAATCCTGACATACAGTTTCAAGCCGAGCAAAGAGTGCAAAGGTGTGCCATGAAGCTACAGAAAAATCACCCAACTTCCAGAAGAGCAGGGACAGCACAGAACCATCTCCTAGAGTGTCTGGTTTCTACAAACTGCACTGAAAAATTGTGTCAGTCTGCCTGTGGCAGAGGCTTGAGGCTGCAACTGATAAGAAGTGCCCTGTTGAGTAATAAGTCCTTAAATCTAAACCAAACCAAGTCACCCTGTTTCTTAGATAAGGTTTATCGTTCTCATGGGAGCAAGTTGTCCTTTTGTGTTACCTGTTGGTCGATAACTCTGCCTTCAAGCAGTTTGCCAGCTCTGCAGCTCCCATCGCAATAATGCTACAAATAATTTAAGTGCTACCACTTTGGATCAAAATTTTAATGAGGCACTAAACCCACAAAAGGGGCTCTGTATAGCATAATTAAATAGAATGGGCCTAAATAAACAGTAAGGTTTTACAAGTTACATTATAGTTGAAAACAGCTGGGAGGCAAAGAAAGGAGCATTGAAGATGCATGATGTAAAAAGGCATTTCACAGAATGCAAACACTAGAACTTTTCATATCGCACAAACAGTAAAACACTACAAGCACATTACTTCCCTTTGATTTGGAAGAATCTGTGTGGGGCACAGGGCATTTGTTTTTTTCCTTCTGCTAGTCAGCACAATGAAATATTTCTCATGGAAACCCAAACAGTGGCAAAGAGAGCCATTTGTCCTTCGGAAAGAAATAAATACTGCAGAAACAGGTAAAGTCAGTAGAAACATCTGGTTCAGTCAGGCCATGGGATGCTGGATCACAGCTCCAAAACGCTGGACAGTGCCGAGACTCTTCAAAATAGTCTTGCAAACAATCAGAATTGTAAAAGTCTGTTTGGCTCAGAGCTGCAAGACACTTGTTTCATGCTCATGCCGACTCCTCAAATCCACTGCAAGCGGTGACATTCAGGCTGAGCCAACTAGCTCAGCATTCAATTCTCTGTCTGCATCAGCTATTTACAATATCGTGTTTGTTCCACCCCTGTCAATATTTGATCCAAGAGCTGAATAAATCCTACAAACACAGGAAGGTTTCAATTTCACATTAAGGTAACGTTGACAGTGGTGCTGCTGTATCGTGTAAAGTCAGTGCATTGTTACTCCTTGAGAATGAAATTTCTGGTAAACTTGGTTTTCATTTCATTTCCTCCCAGTCCTCTCAGGAGCCCTTCCCCAGAGCCGTAGCTATTGCTGCAGTTCTGGGCTTGTGAATGAAAAGTTTCTAAATTCATCTTGGTTTATCATTGGAAGAATTCCTTCTTCAATGGGAGTCAGAATGGGCTCCTCTTTTATAAAATCTGGATCAAAGTTGCTCACGTCATCTTTGGATTTCTGTCAGATGGCAAAGACAAAGGAAAGAGATGTCAGAAGTATGCACCATCTGCTTGATACTCGCTCTGCATCTTCAGTCTAGTCTTGAATGCAATGAACTATCAACTCCATAATCCAGGCTGAGCTTACTGAAAGCTTTTTCCAGTGATAGGCTAGGAGCAGTTGAATACCCCCACAGACCCTCTTACAGTGTAAATACTTTTAGAGCCTCTGCAGGCTTCTGACAGGCTAACCCCTCTCTGATTTAACTGACACCCCCTCTGACAGGTTGCCTGCCTGGACGTGGCAGGGCAGGGCACATAAATCAGTTCCTTTTCCCAAGTGTCAGCACAGACCCAGGCATTCGAAGCAGTTATCAGCCGTGTTTGCAATTAGCTGACTCCACACAGTCCCTCCTTATCTGCAAAGTGTCTCAGCTGGGTTTTTGGCGGGATACGCTCCTCTGTGTGCGAGCCATTAAACTTGCACAATAATGAATTACTGGGCCGTGGGAAGACAAATGGCTTGCCTCCAGGTGCTGGATTCCTTGCTGCGCGCCACAAAGTGGGACTGTTTACAATGCGCACACACAAACGGGGTTTGTGGCACATTTCGACAAGGTGTGTGTTTTTCCTGCATCCAGAACAAGATGTTTTATTGACATTGAAGTGTAATGTTCCCAGATCCTGTCCAGCTCATGGCAGACTGAGGATGCTCCCTTAGCCTTTGATTCAGGTCAAGAAACAACTCAAGAGCTTGATCCTGAGCTGCCACAGCTCCTCCGAGTGCCTGATCCTGCACCCAGTGAGCTTCACGGAGCAAGACTGGGTTGACCACTGCCACTATGAGTTTGCTGAGTGATCACATCAGACAAAGCCACTCCAAGCGACTATTTCAAAGGCAAGGAAGCTGTAGAGACAACCTTGGAAAGGCTCTCCACAGACAGCATCTTCAGGGCTGTGTAGCACCACTGGGAAAAGCGCAGCACTGTGTCCTCTGCAGCCTATTTGTCTTTTGAACCACCCAGCTGACAGTGGCCTGAGCAGGGAACGCTGCGCTGGGTGCTGTACAGACAGAGACAAAAGATAGACAGCCCAGTAGTGAAGAGGTAGGTGGAGTGATCAGAATGAGGATTACTTACCCTATTTTATACTTGGGGCAAAGCAAAGGGTAGTTAGATGACTAATCTGCTGCAATTGCTTTTCCAAACCTCCATCTTTTAGCTGAGCTGCCTTTGAAAATCCAGCATGGAGGGGAAAAGCAACCTGTACAACATCAGGCTGCCAACCAGCAGCCAAACCCAGACCAGAGACCTCCTGCTTCTCAGGCCAGGGCTTCTGTGTCAAGGTTGCCCTTCCTCCACCTCCTTTCCTGTTCTCATGGGAATAAACCTGCTTATAGATCCCAAAATATTAAAAAAACATGATCCCTTTCCCCCACCCCTCCTTCCCACATACAATTCGGGGCCTGAAGGGTGGCTCCATCTGACGCTGGTTCAGCAGGTCCCAGTCCAGATCTTTGAAGTAGGGGTGTCGCAGAATCGCACTCTCACCGCCCAGCCCAGGGCTGCCCAGCCGCATGTTGGGGTTCTTCGTCATGAACTGCAAAACAAAAAGGGCTGTTTGTTTCCTCCTGTCTGGCAGGGCCACGGGAGAGGGACCTATTAGCAGTCACACAAAAGCTTGTCCTCAGCTTTCCTGTTGAACCCAGTTGCTGGCCAGATTTCTCAATTTCACTGGAACCGCATGCAAGGAACTTAACTCATTCTCTAGAGGAAGAAGTCAGGGTATATTTCTCCTTGGTCCCTTTTCTTCTGGTCAAATCAATAAGAAAAGAAAGTTGAATTGCATAGTTTGAAACATTATAAAAGTTGCATAGTGGTTTTGGTGGTTATTTATTTCTGTATTAATTTCTCAGGAATACAAGCTCGCTCTCAAACACTACTCACCAGCCAGCCAGGCTTTGGACTGGAATCAGTCCTGAGCTATGTCTTTTTCCTAAACCTCAGCCTGCTGACGTGCAGCCAGAAGCCTACGCTTTCCTTCCTTCATCTCAGGAAACAGAGGAAAATGTGCAAGGCACTGGGTTTTAGAGCCCCCCCCCCCCCCCCCCAAAAAACCCTGAGCAGATGAGAGCAGACAGGTGACTGCCTCCTCTCCCAATGGTGAAACTCTAAGAGAGGATTTCTTTTTCTAACATTTTTACTCTGCTACCAGTGAAAAGAAATTTCAAACCTCAGCCAAAGTGCCCTGATTTGCCAGGGAGCAATGAGAAGAGCCGTACATCATGCACACAGAGTGAGAGGGCCCTGGCGGGTGCCCTTTAGGTCCCGACAAGAATGATGAAGTGTGAGTGCTGTGGATATTTCTTAGGGGGAAGGGAAATATTGGAGGAGGAGACGACTCCTTTTCCCAGGCAGGAAAAGAGCAAGTTGGCTTGTTAATTTAGGATTATAGTTCTTAAAAATTCAGTAAAATCCAATCTTTCCCCTCCCCTCAAGTATTTCTAATTCATTAGAGAAATCAGGTTATGTTTAAACTGGGAAAATAGCTGCTTTTATTTGCCTATTGAAACAGCAGCATAAAGCAAGCTCCACTCTGGTGGAGGTGTCCAGACGATTTCCTCGAAGATGAAAGAGCATTATGTTTAGCAAATAGCTGAACCAGCCAAACCAGACAATCGGTCACTGTTTCGGGAATGACCAAGTCTGCTGCATCTCGGCAATGGGGAAATGAAAAGAAGGGGAGGTGCAGCGAAAGACCAACTTCATTCTGACTGTAGGAGCTTTTCAGAAGGTACAAATTCTCCTAGGACAAGCGGATAAAAGGTCTAGTCATTCCCTACCTAGACAGATGACGGGAAGAAGTAAGATGACTGCCGGATTTATTTCAGAAGTCTCCCCAGTACCCCATCCTGAGGGGGCTTAAGAGCCAAAGTAGATGTGGTATCTGCAGCTGAGAGACCTTGCAGGACCCCAGACTCTACTGACATTAGCACAAAAACTCCAGCTCCAGCCTGACCGCCTGGGCCCCTTGAGGATGTGTGCTGCTATGGGATTCCCTACACATCCCACCCCTAAACATCAGTAGAAAGAGCTGCTGAGTGCATCCGGGTTTTTAAGAGCAGTCACCAGGACAGGAGCAAAGCCAACGTGGCTTTCTGAAGCTGGGGTCTTCCCATGCCTCTCTGGACTCTTCAGCCCTCAGTTATGCAGCGTTTCCAGGGTCAGACCCAAGGACAAGCACAACTTCTCTGTCTCCCCAGCCCTTTCAACCTGTTTGTCTCCCTTTCTACCAGCAGAATCCAAACAGTTTATTTCCCAGGAGACTCTGCCCCAAACTTTCTGTGGGATACTGATCCCTAGGCAACAGCTTGGTTTCCAAACCAGAAACGGGTCAAGCCAAAAGCTCTCAGAGACCTGGTTCAGACAAGTCTTTGCAAGTCTTTAAACCAAACTACTTTGGTTTGCAAAACAGGCCAGAAATCTCCTGACAAACCCATCTTTCTCTAATAATTCCCTGCCCAGCTACTTTGTCCCCACAGATGGATATCTGCACCTCACTAGTTCCTATTTGCATTGCTGGAACGCCTAGAAAGCTCAAACAAGATCAGAGCTCACTGGTGCTGGGAGCAGTATAGACCGAAACAGTCCAAAAAGACACGACAAAGGAGAGAAGGAGAGCTGGGAATAAGTCCACCCTCCTGGCCTGCCACCTCCTCCATTACACCAGGAAGCTTCTGCTAAATGTGGAGAGGAAAAAAGAAATCATGAAAGCACAAAATCTCTGTAAAGGGCTAGTAACATGCTTTGTTTGGGTTCCCATTCATGCTCAACCATATAAGACCAAAACCTAAACTGGACTGCCCATTCCCAGACCAGTTCAGAGCCCTGAGATATAAAAGTGTGTTTACATTCCTAGTTGCTTGCTTTATTCCAGACGATGCCAAAATTGCACCAAGCAAAGGCATCTGATGCAACAAGCTGAAAGCCAATGTAAATGCATTCCTGGCAGCTTAAAACACCCTTTCTCTTAGGACGATGCAGATTAGCCACGGGCTATCCCTTGAGGTGGGCTGTTTTGAGCTCTGAAAAAGCAAAATGTAACATTCAAAACAAAATGACTCTTCAGATTCGACCAGCTAGTTCCGATGCATGCATTGGACCCGCAGATTGAGAAATGTCAGTTGGGTAACTCTAGGGACCACCTACCCCATGTTTGGTGTCCAAAGAAGGCAGGAGGAAAGTGAAGGCTTTAAATTCACCCACTGCTGGAACACACCCCCCTGGCTGGCTGCTTAGAGTGATGCCAGGCTGCCAGAAAACCCCTCGGAATTAATCCTTGCCTTCGATAGGAGTGAGCTGACCTATGGGACACCTGATCAAGCAGCACCTTCCCCAGCTGTCAGCTCAGTGCTGCTGCCTCTCTTGCTCTGTAAAAACAGGGCTTTGAAGGACAAGGGTACCACGGGCTGGAGAGATCCACCAGCACCATAAAGCACTCTGGACAGGTTTCTCTAAGTTTTTTTCCCAAATACTGCAACTCAGGCTAGCAGGACCTTGAAAAAGAACATAAGTCACACACTCTATAAAGAGTATCAACACAGCCCTTTCATGGCAGTCAAACTCATACTGATCTGCTCCAACAAAAGGGTGGGATATCATTTTAAAAGATGGTAGGTTGGCTTATGTCCCTGATAAACGTATCGTACGCTGTGCTGAGACCTCTGAATCGTACCACTGCATGGGAACCTGCACTGAAACCATTTTCTTTAAACATCATCATGCAGTACATGAAATACGTTCCTCTGTTCTGGGCAGCCACAGCATCCCTGCAGGTTACTCAGCCTGCGGACGTACACGCACCTCTGCACCCAGCGGCTGTGACAGAAAATGAGAGATGGGCCATTGCTGCTCTTCCCTGACGTAAAATCTCCTAGAGAATTTTGGAAACATCCAGTCCGTCACAGCCTGGTGAAGGTGAGGTGTTTTCTCTGGAAAGCGGCTCCAGTCTATATTTGACAATTGGACTGAAAAAGAGGTGTGCAAACTGTGACTCCAACAGAGACAGTACTGATGCTTTGCACTGGAACAGTTACCCGCCTTACTGTAACAGATATAAAATTCAAGGATTAAATTTTTGAAGCCAGTTTCCACTAAAATGAATAAATAACCTCTCAAACACTATTTGTATTCACCAGCAATTACTGTACTGACAAGTAGATGAAGGTTTATTTTGTGTTGTCCGGTATGTCAGGAAAAAAAAACAACAAAAGACTATAATGACCTCTGTCCTGGTTTGAGGCTCAAAAGCCCATGAATCTTTCTCTTTCTCTCTCTGCCTCAGGCAGTAATGACATTTCTCTGGTCATGGCCCGTCTTATGCCGCCTCTGCTATCTGATGGCACTTCTAGCAAAGCAAACAAAGAACTTGGGATTTCTGAGGAACTTAATTACAAGCTCAGCCTTCATCTCTGAAATAAGCAGCTGGAGCCCATACCCACCTCTCTGACTGTGTAAGAGGCACTTCTGCAGCAGGAGGCGTAAAGCTGAGTGCCCAAAGTACACAGACGCTGCCCCCTGCACACAGGCAGCCTGCGCAGGGACAAGCTTTTCGGAAGTGCAGCTGATCTTTCACCCTTTGGCTGCATTCAGAAACAGCTGCAAAATGTCTTACAAAGTGCTGGCAGTTCCTGGCATCCACGGGAAGGCCAGTGTTGGACTCTTGTTCGCAGGTTGGATAGCTCTAAACGTCCTTCCAAGTACAACCCTCCAATGTTTTTGCAGGTGATGAGAGATGTTCAGCAAAAATGTTTTTCGTGGCAAAGTGTCATCTCCTAATGTTTATTGAGCATCTCTAATTTTGCATGATAATCCAGAATCCAGCATGAATCTCAATCCCCGGCACACCAAGCTCAGTAAAGAAACACAGAACAACAACAAGGCAAAACAGAGATGTTCCTGAGCAAAAAGAAACATGTCATCACCCAAATCCAAGATGCCTTCCAGCAAAACCAATAGCAAGACTATCAATCTTAAACTTGAACCAAGCCATTGCTCTGTGATCATATCCAACCGTGGGGAATTATCCCATTCCCAGTATAAAGAGCTCCTTGGGAACATCCACAGACTGGGTCTCATTGGGCTACACCAGTTTGCTGAGCAGCAAACTCAAGCAAAGCTCTATCTGACCTCAGCTAACCCTCTCAGCAGCACCACAGCCAAAACCAGCAGCTGGAATGAGCCAAAACCATGACTTCACGAAATCATTTGAAAACATTTACTGAAAGAAAATGCAGCAAGCCATGGCAAGAAATTAAGTCGGAGATTAGTCCACAGAGGGCCTGTGAAGTTACAAGGAAAAAATGCAGACCTAGCAGTGCCAACCACTGGGAAAAATCTGCGTCAGCCCTGGGAGCTCAGCCCACAAGCAGGTGAGGGAGCGCTGGGGATGCATGCTGGTCCTCCCCTTGACCTGCTACGTGGCTTAGACCATGCTGGGAAGAGCTCCAGGTCTCCCAGTCTGCTGGCGATGGCTGTACTGGACTTCTCTGGTGCTGCTCACATGCAGTGTTGCAACTTCTGTCTCAAGGGGCTGCATCTGCAAATCAGTCTAATGGCCTGGAAGCCAGTGAAGGGATGTTTGCACAAACCAGATGTTTCCAAGGAAATTAATTCCTTGAATTTACAAATTCCCTTTCTCAATACTGGAATCCCTGATAGGTTTTTACGTAACTCATGTATGTGCTATTTACTTCAGGATAATTAACTTCATGAGCAATACCACAGTGACTAGATTACGTGAAATTGCATCACGTTCTAGGAAAACAGACCCCTTCACAGAAGTAATGCACTTCAGGAAGAGGAATACAACTTTCTGCTCAGCCATTCCCTTCGCATTGTCAGCCATCTGGAAAAGGAAGAAATCATTATTTCTTGTATAAAGGTCTTAGATGGACCAGCTCCCTCAGGACTCTGTTGCCCTCGGCAGGACACATTTACCTTGTAAGAGAAAGCCCATGCCTCTGAGCAGCTCATCTTTCAAATGCTAGCGCATGGCAGAGACGGAGGCTCTCCCCATCTTACAGGCAGGGAACAGAAACACAGAGAAATTCTTCACTTTATTTTCCCAGGAGCTCAAGGGCAGCCTATTGCACATATGACAGACATTCAGTCCCACCTCCTCTGCATCGCAGCTTCCACCTGCCTCAACGGGCTCTTTTTCAGGATTGTGCCAATGCAACAGTCAACCCCAAACAATTAAAGGAAAGAAAGATTTCCCTGTTCATGATATTAACATTTCCTGCTTGTTGGTGTTTCTCCCATGTTGCTACCAAAGTGAAAAGCAGCAGCTTAATGCCCCACAGTCTCCCCTCTAGTAATGAGGGAGAGCAGGGAGATCGGGAGATACCCAACATGCTTGTATTCATTAAGATTCATGAGCTAAACTAACAGGGCAGAAATTAACTCGAAAGGAAATAAGATTTCTCAAAGATCTATTTGATCTCAGACAAAAGGGAATCATTATATAAATAGAGCAATTACTCTAATTAAGGCTTCCCTCCATGAATCTCTCGACTAAATGCTGCAGTTGCTGAAAACAGTTTGGCCGCCTATTATGTAAGGCAAACAAACCCACAGTCTGGGGTTTCATTAGCCTTCATCCACCCCTAAACAAAGGAGAAGAAAGATGGCTCTATGGCTCCATCTGTTAATGTCCGCATTATTTTTAATGATTGGAAGCCAGGAGGCATTAGCATAGCAGAGACACCATTTTTTTTTTTTTTTTTTTTACTTTCTTACTTTTTTTTTTTTTTTTTTTAAATAAAAAGCTGTTCTTTTGAGCCAGTCTTGTCTTTTACTCTTTTGGGCAAGCCTCCCATCACCCTCCATCAGAGTCTTGCTGGGGCGATGCTCGCAGCTGTGCCTCACTTCCCCATACAAGAGCAATCCAGGGCTCAGACACACGAGTGGGTTACAGGGACCGAGGGAGACTGATTTCAGCTGAAGCTCCATGGCCCTCAGAGCAGCATAGTCGGAGAGCTCTCCCATGGAAGCCCTTGTACTTATGGCAGCTCAGCTGGCGCCTGGTAACTTAAACTGCAGCGACTTGGCTGTGGGTGTGAGCCAGGCACTTGGGAGCCCAAGCCCTGCTAACCTTCAGTGAGGATTGTGCTGCTGAGAAGAGGACTTGGAGTCATTGTGGCTCTCTCAAATGCTACCTCTGCTTTACACCGGGGATTTGCTCTGACTGCAGCCATTAGAGGCCACGTGGCATTTTGGCTTTCTACCCTACACACAGCAGGATCGATTGCTAAAAGCCCCAATTTGTACCAGTGCAATTCATCATGGTGCTGAGCCAGAAGAGGGCCCATGCACGCACAGGGCGCTTCCACCCCCATGCTGGGGTCCTGGCTACAGACTGCTGTGAGCACGTGAAATCCTTCAGTGCAGAGAAGGTCCAGTGAGCGCAGTGCCAGGGCTCAGAAGTACAAGATTGCCCTGAAAGCATTTGGGGGTGGTGCAGGGGAACAGACAGTGCGAGATCTTTGTTATTTCCTATTCCAGATAAAAAAATGAATGAGAAGGGAGGTAAAAAACAGTCTTCAGCCCTGCTCCTAAAAGCCAGAAGACTGTAACACTAAGCATGACAGCAGTCACATGTTTAATGCACCAGCCGCAGGCAAGAAGGACAAAATGTCAGTGTGGTGGATATTAAGCAGATACATTTGATCTCGCTTTCCCCTAGTGCCGAAATGGCTGCTCGATGCTGCCCAGTCAAAGCTCAAGGGAACAAGAAGGATCAACTGTATTGCAAACAGTGCCAAGCAAGAGAGACTAGCAAAAATAAACCAAGGTAGATAGAGCAACTCATGTGTGGGATAGACACATCTGGCTCCAAATCTCCTGGCAGTGTAAACTGATGTAACTTAGCTGACAATCACCATGAGAGAACTTTGGCCCAAAATATGGGAATTAAATGTTGTCTCAGTAGCTGAAAACTTCCATGCTGTGCTGGAATCTACCTGTTTCCCTGCCTCTCCCCACTCATCAAGTAATAACTCATCAACACTAATGCAGAAAGTTTTCCCAAGTATCAAATCCATATTGGCTCTGATGATAGCTAGTGATTTTTGACACTCTGCTTTTGGTACTCCTGTAATAAATATTCCATATATTTAATGACTAAAGTTATTTTATTATTATTATTATTTAACATAGGTTTTGGTCAAGATGTCACTCCAGAAATTTGTGTTTTCAGAACTGATGAGTCAACCCCAGTTCCCACATGGGTCACCGTCTGCACAGGCTGCTCAGACAGTATCAAACTCCAGCTTCTCTTTTTAAAATTGCCCCAATTGGAACATAGGTACAACATGGGGATATGCAGGTCAATTACTAAATCAATACATCAATCAGTAACACAAACGTGGAGGGAGAATTAGCATTGCACTTATTAACAGACTGGGGGCGTGATCCCACTCTCATTTTAAGCAGTGGTAAAATCTCCCTAGGGTTGCATGGGAAAACAATTAATCCTTTTCTGATAGTCTTGTCAAGAGGAACCGGGGGAATCTATTACACAATCCTGGGTGGCCTATTTACATAGGGTCAAGTACAAAGGAGACTAAAGTGCCCCAGACAAACCTGTAAAGGCCAATTAAGAAAAAAAAAAATCACAGGAAAATACTTCAAAGGAACTTTTTTGTGGTCTTGGTTATATTTCGATTCTTCTATTTTTAAAGTCCCTGAAAAGACACAACAGGTCAGAAAGGTCAAAGCTGGAAGGACAAGTAAGATCTACAGCCCTGAATAGCTTGGACAGTACTGAGACCTCCCAGTTAGATGGACTGGCCCACTCTACTGGGGGCTGCACAGCAAGAGCTGGTCCCATCATTCAGTGTTCATTCCCATCTCCAGGTCAGACCGAGGTTCTCAAGAGAATCCTTGAGCCTTCCCCAAGATTAGATTTAATGGGCTTCATCAAAATGCCTTTGAGGGTCTATAATTGCACTGTTTATCTGAGGCAGAGCTGAGAAGCAAGTCCAGGCCACAAGTCTTAGGCTTGGCCATGAGAATCGCTTCTTCTGGAGCACCTAGAAGCAAGCAGAAAAAGGAAGAGGGGGAAGAAAAAGTCATCACAATGAATGCTGCTGCTTTTTTTTTTTTTTCCCCGCTATCTCTGGCAGGGAAGAGGAGGATGAGTCGCACCTGACATTACAATAGGCATGTTTAGGAGCTTTTCTTTTGAAGCAAATCTGAGCCTGCACGCTGCGGACTTAAACAAGAAGCTAATTTCAGCCTATTGGAAAGAGAAAGGTAAAAGACCTAATGACTACTTCAAGATTAATTTGGCCTTGGCAAACCATATAGAGATGGCTTTAGTTTTGTTTCCCTGTGAATTATTCAGAAGCACGGACTATTACTGTGGGGAAGAGGAGCGCTTCAGAAAGAGGTGTGATCAGTCGACAGAAGAGATTAAAATCACTGGGGAAAGCTGTTTGCTGTTTGAGAGGGAAGCAAAGAGTAAGAGGCAGCATGGTAGAGAAATGGATACGCAAGCTCAGGCAAAAGAGGCAAGAAGGCAACCTATGGTGGAGCACAGCCTTGTCACTTCAACATAGGGTACGGTTACAGCAAAAGAGGTCTAGACGAGAGATCATTTAAAACTGCAGAACTCCTTCCCCATCGGGAAAAGCCAGGCTCCAGAGTCCTGCTTTTGCTATAGAGGCTCTGGAGCCAAGCAGGAAATGCAAGATGAAGGCATTTCTAAAACACAAAATAAAGAAAAAGGTTTACACAGATCCAGCATGGGGTTTCACAGAGAGATTCAAATATTGGCCTGACTGACAGCCAAAGCTTAATCAAACTGTGCAAGAGGATTTATGGAGCCTGCCAACTCTGAAGAGATGCCAAGGAGAATAATAATATGCCAATAAGCATATTTGAAGGCATTTTTAATATCTGCCTTTGTTAGGCTCATCAGCTCTGAGGATAAAGCAGTGAGCTCATCCAGTTCCCTCTTTGATTTCAGTGGGCCACCATTGTGTTGTTACTTTCCCTTTTAATCTTTGTCTAAAAAATACTCCCGGCATCTGGTTCATTCAGAAACATTCAGTTCATTCTGGCTGTTCCAGCACTGCATGTGAAACAGATTATCTGCCTTTTTCTGTCTGTTGGAAAGAAAGAACCTGGCCCGGATCTGTAGGATGTAGGTGCAAAGGAGAGACGTGCGCCTTGCACAGAGTGATGTAAAGGAAACGTAGGCAACCTTGCACCATCAGCACCTGGCTGCCTCGTTTCACACCTTGTAAGTGTTCAGGAGAGGACTGGGGACCACAAACACGGGGGTTTGGCGTAGCTCACACAGTGGCCAAACTGACTGCCCAGGACTTCGGGAAAAGGCAAGGCACAAAGGCAGGAGGAAGCACACATGTATTGCGCTTGGATGTGCCAAGCAAAGCACAGGCCAGGTATTTTGAGTCATGTGTTGCTTGCTCTAGCATGCAGGGAAGATGCAGACACCTACTGTGGTATCTCAGCTGATGACAGTTAGTTACGACCTCCCACTATCCAGGGGTGTTGGACCCCGAGTAAGCACAGTATATGAAGAAAATAAACTTCTCCGAAGAACAGTTCAGAAGACCTCACCCTCATGACGATGTTTGGGGTGAGCAGCTGCATAGAGTAGGCAGCTTGGACCATCCACACTTCTCCTGAACTTAGATGTCCTTGCCAACAGCCTGAAACCAGCCTTTCCCCTTCCACTCCTCTGTCACTGCAGACTGTTTGCTTTGATTATGTTAAAAAATCTGCCTCTAAGACTTTCTGCTGTGAAAACCCTGGCCTCTCCCTTCTCTCCTCATTAATGGCATGTTCAAGTTCCTTACAGCGGTGGGGCCAGTCTGGTTCAGCACAGAGCACTCACCGTCCAGAAAGCCTTTCTGAAAATAAGTCACAGCACGTGCAAAAGATGTCCTCGCTGAGGGTTTAGGCAATCATGGTGGCATCCCCTTAGGATGGATAGTTTATTCCTTGTACAGGACAGTTCAGTGTTCACTTTGCTTTCTCTCCTTCAGCCAGGCCTGGTTGGAATGCCCTAGAGAAACTTCTTTCCTATATCTCTCCAATCTCATCTCCTTTCGGCCTGTTATAAGTACATGCAGCACAGCCCAAGCCTCCAAGGGCTCTGGCTGGAGCTGTTACCCTGCATCCAGCCACACTGGATTGCTCCATGCTCTGACCACATGGGATATTAGAAGTTCCTCAGAATTTTTTTGGAATGGCAAGGAATAACCACCAGAACCCTGAAATCCAGGACTACCTGGGGAGTAAACTCACACATACACACAAACATAATAATCAAATTTATCTCTCATTGGGAGCCATCACTTAGAATTCCTGAGGAACGATGGGAAACACTGCTTATTTTCACCAGAAGGAGGGGCAGAGGAGGGTACCCTTCAAATGTAGTTTTTTCTCATCTAGTATCACCTGCAAATTTAGGGAAGAAGACCTTAACACACACACACACACACACACACACTTTCCCAACTGCTACCTAACTTCTGTCTATGTATGCATATGGAATCACAAAGCATTTCTACAATTCACCATCAGTGCTCTCTAACTTAACCTCTTGTTTTAAGGTACAATTGGGCCACATCTTTAAATAATATCCACAGGCTTCCCCCCATCAACTCAGGACAAATTGCTGGTGGAGCAATACACTACTTATTATAGTACCTTGTGGGGAAGTCTCTTGTGTCTGATGATCACCTGAGTGACTGAGGGACCTAGGGCGGTCTCATATTCACTTTTCTGGACAGCAAAGGAATAGCAAACTTCTGTAAAAAGTTCTGAGTGGCTTTTTTAATTAACAAGATGAAAATTGGCCGAGCTGTTATGGAAGGGCCCTCATCTCTCTCTCCCGCTGAAGACGAAGTGGCTGGTTGCTGTCTGCACTGCAATATTCCTGAGCCCTTTTCTTGCTCTCCAGAAAACCCCACGTGTGCTGCCTCCTAGCAAAGGGGGATAAGTTACACACCCAGTGAGCCCTCAGTATTGAATATTGCTGTGTGTGCTAGCTGTACGAACAAGCCGAAAAACCTAAGGAACTAACTGAAAAGCCCTAGTTTCTGGCTGTGATGTGGGCTCACAGGAATAGGAGAAGAGGCTTTTCCTTTCTAGATCAGGGCTTTTTGACTTCTTGATCAAGCTTCAAGGCTGTCTGGAAGCAAAGGGGTTGGATTTAAGCTGTGGCACATTTAACCATTCCCCCTCCTCCTGCTCCCAAGAGCCATGCAAGTTCCCTCCTGGCTGCTGGTAGAAGCCAGGAAGCAAATCCCAACTCCCTCACCTTGTGCTCTGACAGCCAAAAATGAGTCTGTAAAGCACAAGCTGTCAGAGCAGTACCTGGCTCCTGCTGACCCCCACAGCATCATTATTGCTGCAGCTGAGTCTGAAGCACTAATTCCCCAGACGCAACAGCCCCTTGATGTTAATGTGGCAGAGAACAGGGGATTTTAAGCAAGTCTGCAAGAGCAAAGCCTAAAGGAGGATGGGGAGGCGATGGGATGTGTGTGTTAGACTTCAGTGGTGTTGTCAGGGTGCACGGAGTGCCAGGGTATCCGGGGAGGGGGGGGGAAGTGAACTCAGTGACACGAAGCAGCAAACAGTTCACTAAACCAGAGTACTTGCCTTTTGAATCAGGGTCACTTCCAGGCTATTGTTCTCTAGAAAAACAGATCAACTTCAAGTTTTTCTTTTGGATCCTTGGCACTGCATAGCTGACAGCATTTCTTCTCTGAGATATGGGTCATGTTCGCTCTCAGCTGAGCTCCCTCACTTTTCAATCCCTCTCACTCTTTGCACTAATCCACCAGCATTTGGATTCCCCCATGCTGTTCCATCTGTGCTGGGTGGGAGCGCAGGCTGCTAAAACCACAGCCAATTTCCTCTGCACCTTCCCCTTTTCTTGCCTGGTGTTTATTTTTCACATGAAAACCACTTAGCATGGGACATAACCATTTGTGCCTAGTCTCCTAACTATGGTCATGTTTTCTTCAAAATACATGTTTTTAACCAGTTGGAGGGAGAACAGACTTTAGTCTCTTTCGTGTTCTCAAAATATCAAGCTACAGGCAAGGCTGCCCAAGCTTCACTTTTGGAAGGAGCATTTCAGCTAGGTGTTTCAGAGCTCCCATTAAGATCAGAGGTTGTCACACAAATGTTGAGAGCCCCTCAGCTTCAGCAGACTCAGCTGTGACAGGCGTTCAGAAATCCAGGGTGCGGAACGCAGAGCAATGCTAACTCTTCCCTGGGGAGATGCTGCTTTCTAGCCCCTGCTGTTACCTGGCTCCCTGAGAGCGAAAACATTTAAGTTGCTATTGCTCATCCAAATTTTCAAGCCTTTGGGCCAACCATTGCTACTTCAGATCACCAGCCCATGGAGCGACTCAATAGGCTTAGTCCTTCTCTCCTCATCTGAAACCAGACTAGAAAAGGAAAATCCCTGCAGCTTTCCCTGTGAATTTGCTTCTCATTACGACATGGACTTTTGAGACCCGATTTTCACTGCGTCCCTTCATTCTCCCCTCCGGCTAAGCCTGACTGTGAGCAAGACAGCATGACTGCATTGCATTTGAGAAAGTCATACATGAAGCGAGTGAAACATGCTGCCAAAATACCACCCCCCTTATGGGAAAGGAGAGGATTGTATTTCATTTTGCAGTTCACTCAGCTGAATCCCAAAGCCTCTGGCTGCCTGGAAAGACACCCTCTTTGCTCAAGCACTTTTTGCTAGTGACAATTTACAAATTCAGAGCACCAACACGCTGTAACAAAGCAAACTCCAGCTGCACTCTCACTGTAAAAGATACAGTGCGGCAGTCCCTGCTCACTCACAAAGTTTCTCTTCCACAGTCTCTTCATCATCAGACACTGGGGACTACTCTGTCAGCTGACAGCAAAGAATATTTGAAAGAATTTCTTTTACAGACACAGACCCAATAGCTCCTCTGGCGTAAGCTCTTTGTGACTGTATATCAGGTAGGGCTACAGAGAAACCTTTTTTGGGGGCAAATCAAAATCAAAGCAAGACTTATGTTTAGAATGAGCTGAAGTGGTCTGAATCCATTCAGCAGCAATTCTCCTTTTCTGCACGTTTTTTCCCTCCCACAAGCAGATCCATGCCCAGTTCGACTTGCTCACACAAGCAGGGGAGACCTCAGCTCAAGTCCGCTCTGCCTGACTTCAACCATCAATACTCAAATTCCCCAGTGACACACTCAGATGGGGGCAGAGTACACGAGTGATATTTTCTGCTTCCCTCCTCTGGGAGTATTGACTCCAGCAAAATCCTGATGATTTACACTGATTTAGCTCTGCTCTACTCTTGCCCCAGTTCTCGAGGGAAAATATCAAGGAAAAAAAAACCCACATTAAAAAGGGAAATAGATAAAAACTACTTTTTCTATAGCATGAATACTTTTCCTTTGAATTCTAAACAAGGTCGCAGCGCACTGAGGTTGTTTTTGTTTTCCTTGGTACCAGTGCTCAAAAACACACAAGGAACACCCACTGACTTAAATGCAGTCCTAAGTATGTATCTTGTTTATTATCAGGAAACTGCAAAGATGAACAGGATGCACCCTTCAGAAATCAGGTAGTTTCTGATGGGGGGAAATTGGTGAAGCACAATTATAGTAAACGGAAGCAAAACAAAATAACAGCATCCGTGAAATGGATACTAAAACCTATTATCCTTGTTTACAATAAAGTTCGTCATAAAGGCAAAGGGATCAAGTACTTTCTAAACCTGGATATATCCATTTGTAGAGCATCTCTAAGCACCTACACCTAATTGCATCTTCCTGGCAGAAGAATTTGATATGTGTTTCAGAGCTTTGTACCACTCAAGACTAAGAGAATTCTCACTAGTCCTGTTCAAGGCTAGAGGCCAGAACTTTTAGTGAGGGGATAATCCAGTTATTAAGGCTATTAAGGCCTTAACCTGCAATATAAGAGACCCCAGGTTGAATTCCCTGGTCTCTCCAGGCTTCCCATGACATGTAATTACTTATAATCATTTATGTCACTGCAGTAGTTGAGTGCTCTGATTTTCCAGAGCTCTCAATATCATGGGTTAGAAAGCACTGTCACAGCTGTAAATCAGGGAGCTCGAGTTCACTTTTTGCTGGAGCTAAACACAGTAGTAATTAGAAGATGATCACATAGTAATAATGCTGTATCTAAGAGGAATAATATTAGCATCAGAAGTCTGTGAGAAAAAAATCCACATATTTAGTAGCTAGAAAAATCCACCATCTTCATTCACAAAATAGCCGGGTTAGGTGTCCTGATTTGCAGGTTAACACCCTGGTCATTCAATCACCTGTTGATTCATTAGAGTAAAGCCAGGCAGTTCCAGTGCACTAGGCCCTGTTTTCCTTTCTGAAGTCCTAAAAAGCTTCATTCCCATATCCCAGGCAAAGATGTGAGGCACGCAGGTAAGAGTGCTGCTGTGAAAATTCAGGAATACATGGTAGAACAAGGACTAAGTATAGCCAGAAACAGCTCTCCTCAAACTGTTTGCTGTACAGTCCCATTTTATTTCTCCCAAACACGCAAAAATCAAAAACCTGTCTTTGTACACAGGTAGACGGCAGTCCCTGGGGATGGTTGCTATTACCAACAGTCAGAATGAAGAATTACTATGAAGATTTCACTTCTTCACCACTCCAGTCGCATGGAAATCTTATGATCACTACTGATTAAATTTTGTGTACACCTGCTGCTTCTGTTCTGGAAGATGACCACATGTTGTAAATCATTAAGTCAGCAGAGAATGCCCAGACACACAGATATCCACACACTTTGTCTGCCAAGTTGGCTGCTGAACCATATAAAGGCCATAACTGTGCAAACACACATAAGTGTGGCAGGTGGTTGTTTTTTTTTTTGTTTACCCTTCAATCCAAGATAAGAAAAGGCTCAGGGTCAGGGTAACCGCAATTTCTGAATGCCATCCCTGATTTCGTTTGCTAAATTAAGGCTGAAGAAAGCCAGGACAGAGAGCATGCAAACAGCCAAGGGAACTCACCGCTTTGAGGATAGCCACTGCGTCCTGCTGGAGCCACGTTGGGTAGACGACCTCGTCATTCAGAATGGCCTCGAAGAGGTCGTCCTCATTCTCTGCCTCGAAGGGTGCATGGCCACACAGCATCTCATACAGCAGCACGCCCATGGCCCACCAGTCTACGTCAGGGCCATACAGCATCTCTTGCAGGATCTGAAGAAAGGGAGAGCAACATCAACCCTGAAGCTTCTTAAACCGAGCAGGGGAAGAAAACGGATTTGGAAACTTTACCACAGAAGTTCTCGCTACATCCTAACAGTGCTCTCTGCTAGGCTGGCTGGATGTCCAGGAACATACAGGTGATCTTGAGCTAGGAACCCCCAGATCTGCACAAAGGTGCATCAGATCCATTAAACAAGAGCTGAACTAGCTTGGCTGCTCACAGAGTCACCTGGGAAACAAGCCCTTAGAAATAATGCTAGGGCTTAGCAGGAGAAGGGACATTTCAGTGAAACTGGCCGAGCCTCAGAAGTGGCAGAGCAGCCATGTGTGGAGGTTGACACCACTTTTTCCTTGCCTCTGGGAAGGAAGTGCTTACCCAGCTCCCATGGCAAAGCTTTCAGCTGGAGAGGGAAAGGAGCGCGAGTGTGTGAGAAAGGCACAAACACCAACCACAGACAAAAATTCAATTGTGTTGAAGAAGGACCTGAAACCCTGTCAGAACATCTGGCAGTGTCTGGAGGGCAGCTGTTCCTTAAAGAGGTGTTTATTAATTTTGTAGTGAGACTGGGGAATGACAGGGAAGGGGAGGAGGTAGAAAAAGGAACTAGGAAGTGAGGGAGAATTCAATCTCCTTTCAAATCAAACTGGGCCAGTATCTGTATGTGCCTTAAGAACTTTGCAGCTGTGCCTCCATTTTTCACCTGACATTTCCTCAAGAAAAACAGAGGCTTATCTTGGTGCCTACAGCAGACTGAAGATTTACTCCTGCTTTGCTTGCACAAGGGACTGATAATACAAGCATGCACCTGTCGATCAAATAAGGTGTAGCTAAAGACACCAGAAAGCACACTTGCTGCTTCAAAGCTAACCTATGGTTTTCATATTGTAACCCAGTTTTCCGGGCCAAAGAAAGGTTTCCTGTACCTCTGGAGCAATGTAGTCTGGTGTACCACAGAAGGTGGCTGTGGTAATGCCATCGTGAATGCCCTCTTTGCACATTCCAAAGTCTGCCAGCTTGCAGTGACCCTCGTAGTCCAGTAGCACGTTGTCCAGCTTCAAGTCCCTGCAACGAGAATTGTTCACCAAGTCACTACATGCTTTGAGCAGCCCCAGCGCAAATGGAGGCAGTGTCCCAGGCCTCAGAAGCTTAACCTGTAAAGTGAACAATCCGCATGACCATAAAAAAAAAAAAATAGAAATCATGCAGGAGGGGTTTTCTTTTGCTCCATCTCTTATAAAAGGGAGGGAGGAACAAATATCATTCAGCCGAACTGCAGTTAATATGGGCAGGTGCTATACGAGTTCGCCCACATGGCTTTCCAAACACACCACAAGCCTGGCTGGCAGAGTTCCTGCTCATTTAGCTCTGGGACTCACTGGAACAGAGGTTGCCAGAGCTGTCAAATTGCGTAACGATGTTATGATGCAGCAGAACGCACCGCACGGGACGCGCTCTGATTCAGCGAAGCCCCGTTCCGGGAGCATGCAGCCAAAGCGCCATGTGAAGCCTCTTCAGAGGGAGAGCAGATTCCCTCTTCTCCCAGGGTTAAGTCCCAGACTTCCCTCTATGGGGGCAAGCCTGACTGATAAACCCCACCTGGAATGCTATCCAAGCTGAGAAGAAACGAAACTCCCTGCCAACACAGGGGAGGGCAGGGGGAATCTTCAGCCAGCGTGGGATGCCTCCACCATAAGGCAAAGTCTTAAAGTCCTCCCAGGTGTACCGATTCCAGCAGGACTGCACTAATGTAAGAAGTGAGCATCCCCTAGCGCTCATTGGGGCAGGGACCTCCTTGCCACTGTCACAAGAGACCTGCCACAAAACGCCATACTGTAAAAGCTGCAGAAAGGCACATTTTCCAATACGTCACCTCTAACAGCCTGGGAGCTCCTCATCAAAAGCAGAGCTGCCAAAATGACAGAACTCTAACAAAGCTTATCAGCTTGCCTGACCTTGAGATTGCCTGAGGGAATAGCCTGCAGTCAGCAGTGCCGTCAGGAACATGCTCAGAAAGCACGGGGTCATCTGCAGACTTAGGCAATGCCTTCCTAAAAATACATACCAGCTTGTAGCACCTCTGCTTTTTGGCTGCCAGACAAGCTCTAGGCACTGTCACAGATGGAGGAAAGGAGCTATGATGGGAGCTCTGTACAGTACAAATAGGCCACAGTTCATGTTTTGAACCATCTCAGGTACTGGCCCAAGAGTTGCACTGCGCCCTCACAACAGCTCTGAGGCAAGGAAGTGTTGCTATTGCCATCTTACTGAAATGGAGGACTCCTTATAGGCCTAGACAAAGCCACTTTCAAAGTCATTCAGATGCCCAGATAAGGGTCAAATGACCAAATACATCTGAGGGTCTCGGGGCCCCTTTATGAAATCCATGCTGGAACTTGATCCATTTTGTCCTCTGGTTGCACATCTATTTCTCTGGGAAGGGGGAACAAAGGGGAGGGTGGTAACACAGGTGGTGGCACATCCATATGTGCCACCTATGGGAGAGCTGAAATCTGAATGCAGCTTGATCCTGTTCATTGTTCATCTATGATCTTAAAGTGAAAATCAGTTAGTCAATTGCTATTTCGCATTGTCATGTCTACAGCCCACACCACCACCAGAAGCCTCCCTGGAGCTTGAAACAGCTCTCCCTCAACTTCTCTGTTGCAGTGGAAAGATCAATGACGCACTGTGCTAGACAATCAGAGCCACATCCTGTCCTAAACAGATATGAAGGAGTATTATTAGCCTCTCTTGAACGGATGGAAAAGTGAGGGGTAGAGGTAAAGAAATTTGCCCGTGTTCCCCAGAGCCAAGACTCAACACTGGCTTCCTGAATTCCAGCTCCGGATCTTAATCACAAGATCATACATCCTCTCTCTCCAACTTTTGATACAGCACAGCAACACAAGCCAGAAAAAATCCCTCTGTAACGCTGCTGCCCTTCCCAGCACGCTCACCATTATCTGGTGGTCAGTGGAATTTGGATGCCAAGGACAGTGCCCATGCCTGTCTTATGCTGCAGTGTTTGGTCTGGGTGGGATGCTCAGCAGAAGACACATTTTTCCCCTTCTGAGAATCAAAAATGGCCGCTGAGGCATGTGGGCAAAGGCTCGTCTTGGAAAGGCTTTAGGCGAGCACAGTGAGAGGTATTGTACGTGCTCGCCCATGACAGTACGCCTTCAGCGGCAGTTTACAGCCAAAGCTCCTGTTGCTCTTCCCTGTGGTTCCTGGCAGAGCAGGGAAGCCCTGCGAGCATGAAGGCAGGCCTTGTTTCCAGGAGTCTGCAATGATGTGGTTGAAACGCACAGTTTATTCTTGGCTCGGTTTTAAATGCAGCAAACACCTTTTCAGTCCTGGGCAGGCCTGATTGTTGGGGGGTGCCCCTAGGGGCACGACTGGAAGGGGAATTTTGGTGAACACGCTTGGAGATCCCCCTTCCAAACCTTCCCCTCACTCCCCAAAACATCCGCCATGTTCTGGCACACTTTGGGAATACCTCAAAATACACCTTCCTTATATCCAAGCCAGCAGAAACACAGTCACGTACATTGAGTGAGCAGGTTACAGTCCCTCATGGAGAGCCTGAGTAGCAGAGGCAAGATGCAGCTACGAGGCAGGGCCAGTTCTGCAGACCAGATCACCAGCCACTATGCCACTTCTCAGCCTCTGCCCCACAGGAAATGCGCAGAACGCCCAAAACCCCTGCTAGCTGCATAATGCACAGTGTTCATCAAGATGGAAGGAGCTTCTGCAGGTGCAAGAGCGCTCTGCGCATGCTGTGTCTTCCCAGAGAGCTTCTATATATGTAAGTGCCATTAAATTTAAACCATCTGCCTCTTACTGAGCGAGTATAGCTTTAACCACACAAGGCAAATCTCCAGCCTTTTGGATTCTCTGTGTTGCACGTTAAACCCATTAAGAGTGCCTCTTGCAGTTGGGATACCGGCTTCTCCTGACTTCTTTCCAGCAACATGAAATCCAAAACTTGCATTTTCTATTTTCACATAACCTGTAATGTGACATTAATCTGCTCTCGCTTGCTCAGGTGCTCTGGCTACATGTGTATCATTTTAGGAGAGGACCTCCAGTGACCAAAGATGACTTCTCAATGCTCTTCGCTTGGCAAGGCCACAGAAGATGGCTCCACGTGTCCCTCTTGGAGCAGGTCTCATGGGCCAGCACAGTGGCAGGCTCAGCTATGCGGCTCCTCTGGAGCCTGCTCTCGCCGGCTGCCCCATAAGATAATTATCTGGGAAAGTTGTGGCTTGGTCTCACGTTTGAGCATTTGTCTCAAGTGATCCCAGCAGTTGTAAACTCTGTAATCGCTGCTTGATGTTGACGCATCTCCCCACGCATCGAACCCCATGAACCAGTACAGCCACATGAGAGGAAAAACACTGACAGGTTTCTGAGATTTACAAGGAGCTCTTCATATTTGCACCAAGGATTCCGGGAAGCTGATGAAACTGGAAGTCATCCAGCTCAGAAAGCCCAAATCTACCTCATTTCCTTAATACTTGCATTTTCCATTCAATATTTTTAGCAGTTTGATGAAGCAATAACGGCCAACAGGTTTTCTGAGGGCTGCATTTCTAAGGCCCTGCTGAGGTTCTGCCTTTCACTGACAAACCTTCACTGGAAAACAGGCTTCATCCTGACTCAGAAAGGCAGCTTTTGTCCTCCCGGGCAGCTACAGCACATCAGCTTAACGGCCTCGGTTTAGTCTAGACCCAGAAGAAATGACAAAATGAGCTGCTTCAGTGTCAGTTGCTGGAAAGGTATTCTTTACCCATCTGCCGCTTAAGTTTAACATTTGTAAAAAAAAAAAAAACAAAATTACAACTGCAGATGATCCAGCCCTTTTCTGCATGTCAAATACAATTTCCCTGCACTCCAGAGTTTTTCCAGTGAATAGGTGTTATACATGTACCTGCCTCTCGCTCTACTCCGATCATCTTACTTGTGATGTAGAAGCTATATCTGAAAGGATTAAATTTTGTTGTTTTGTTTTTTTTCCTCTCTTCGTTTTACCACCCTGTGTTGTAAAGACTGTACAGGCAGTCTTTACAGACAGCCACCCTCTCCACAGAAACTGGCTTCCTGCCTCGGTTCTATGTTCTCCCAGATTTGGTAATTCCAAAGGTCCATTTTAAAGCTCACAAAAGCCTGGCATTCCCATCTCGATGTAAATCATTTAGTCATGAAAGATGTAGGTACAGAGCAATGGGAGCTAACCACAAATGTAGGTGCAACTAGTGTAATACTCTGGTCAAATGTTAAAAAAAAAAAATAATATATATATATATACACACACAGACAATTAAAAATAAAATCCCCAAACCTGGAATTAGCCAAATGAATAATTTTGGCATTTCTGAAAGGGAAAATTTTGCTTTTTCAAGTCTTCAGCATGCAAGGCCATTTAGACACTCTTTCGGAAACACCTTCGGGGTGAGCAAATGTGCATTCAAACCCCCTTTGCAAGAAGGGAGTAGATTTTGATATTTCTCCACCTCTTCTACTGAAGTAATTTTACTTCATAGAAACACTGAAATCTCCATCACAATGGAGAAAAATGTGTTTCTATTGCCTGCTCTGGTAGCCAAAGCAATACACGTTTCCAACTCCTGCTCAAGTGAAACTGTAATTATCCTTTGCAAAATGAAGCAACTTCAAGAGAAAAGAAAGACAGACGTACAACCTGTGGAATAGCCCAGTTGGTAAGATAATTATTGAAGAGGTAAGATTTTTCAAGTTGGAGGCTTTGCTCCAAATACAGTGGACAACAGATTTAAACCAATATTTTGATTGAATAAGGAGGAGAACAGACGGAGGTCTCAGTTTTATGTAAAGCCCTAAATACTCATGTGAAGATAATATAATTTCCCATTTTCCTTTGCATTCGTAACACCTAAACCAAAATATTTTATTTTACTTGAAACCAACACTCTCTTGAGTTGCAAAAAAATATTGTTGCTTTAAAAATGCCCTAACAATTCTTTTGGGCCCACAAAATCTGGAGCAATTTTCTGTCTTTCTTTCCACAGCAAATTTTGGAGACTTAGTTACCAAACTCAAAGCAAGTAATTATTTTCACAATTCCATACGAGGGACCTCGATGTTTTGTTTTCAAGATTTCATACCACTTAGGGGAACTAAGGTTATTTCCAACCCCATACGCCTTGGGTTGTAGAGAACTCACTTAAAAACTCCTTCACAGAAAATGGTTCACATCTCCCACATTTTTCTAATAACAACCCAACATTATTTATTTTTATGGTCAAGTAAGTTTTTATAACCAGAAACTCATATTTTCACAGCATCAAGGAAGAGTTAAGCAAATTTCCTAAGCAGTGGTAAAGCTGACTGTTAACAGGCATTAATATATACATGCTAAAGAAGACATCTGCAATATATTCTACCAGAACTAAGACATAAAAACCCAGGCTGAGCTGCTGCTATTTGCTTAGTTGCTACCACATCTTTAGGGTAAGAGGAAATACTGAAATCACAAGTGAAAAACCAGGTTACTGGCCTTTGAAAAAGGAAGTCACAAAGCAGACATCAGAAAAAGATCAAGCTGCACCGAGCAGTTTGAAATCCTGAGTTTTGCTGCCAAATAAAAGGATGAGCTGTTGCTCCCTTCCAGCCTCAAAGGCTTCCTCTAATTCGACTCCTGTCATACTTTAAATGGGAAAATCAGGATAGCTGGAGCTTACAGAGGGCACTCTCTTGGGTGCAGAACCAAGTGAAGAACTGGAGGTAAGACTCAGCGCTGTTATACAGCATATAACCAGTGTGTAGCCACTCGCACCACCGCTCGGGGCTGACATGCTGAGACAAAGAGCGTTGATTTATGTGCCCACAGCTTCACAATGAAATCCCAAAACCCTGTGGGATTTAGTCTATGCACTCCGTCCTTCCAGGTGCTGCACGAAGTAACGTTGAAATACAGCGCAGGGACTGCAAAACAACTTCAATTCCTTGTTTTCTTGAAAAACGTTCTCTTGGGTAAAGAAAACGTTCCTTATAGCTTTCAATGAACTTCAGAGGTGCAAACCCGTTCAGACCACCAGCATGGATGCAGACAGCCCGTCTATGGGCTGTGCAACTTAACAGGACAGAAACGAAGGGAAAATCTCTCCAGATATTTGTTATTTATAATTACCAGAAAGTAGGAATGAAACATAGCAAGGTGCCCTTCTACACTGTCCTAACAACCAGAAGTTGTTTTCAAAAGCTGACCATGCTTAAGTGTTTAGGGACCATAAATACAGCCACAACAGCTCCAGACTGAACTTCTGCATTTCTCAGAAACAAAGCAAAAGCAGAAATGTGACATAATGATACAAGAATCCAACTCAGACCCAGGATAAGTGGTATGAGCCAGTGAAACTCCACTGCAAATTAACACTCATTGCTAGGCCATACAACAGGAGACAGCCGCCTGTCCTTGCTGGCTGCTTTGTGCAGCTGTGGGAGGCAGAGGGGGCTTGTGGGGAAGGTCAATCCCACAGGCATCTCAGTACCTGACCAGTTCTCCAGCCAGGAGCCCAGCACCATTCCTGGGGATTTTACAGTCTCATCCCACCACAGGACATCCTACAGACTCCGCAGAGGAGTGGAAAGGGAATGTAGCAGAATATAACAAAGCCTCATGGCTTTTCTCCTCTTCATCTAACCCACCCACATTGGCACACAAAGCACAAACCTTTTGAAATGCTCTGCACCCGTGTGTTAGGATAAAGGTGTGAATGGCTTACAGCCACCCAGCCCCCAAAGCAGGCTCCACTTCTCTTGCAGACACCAGGATGGTATAGAGCGATGCAATACGGGTTCATGTCCGGGCTCAGATAGAACGCTAGAACGCATGGCTGAACTTCTCTGAAAACTCACACTAGAGCACGTGGCCAAGGACCGCTCTGGAGGGCAAGGTCACGGGTGTCTGAATTTGTGCAAGACAGAGGGAGATCCTCATACCCACCTGCATCTACGCTCTTCAATATGTCCAAAGGCACTCTGTATCAGTTTTACGCACTCTGATTAAGCTTTAAAATACATTCTTGCCCTGTTGCTTGGGCTTCAGACTAAACTCAGATTGGCAAGCATTTGTATCCAAAAGTGCTCCATTATTACATTTTAATCTTAAAGTCAAGCAGCCCTTCAAGCATAAGCACAAGTTTCTGCAAGCCCTCTGCCTGGGTTAAGGCAGCACTATGGGATTTTTGGTGGAGATGGGCTGGAACCCAGCGCTGCTGGCTCCCCATCTGCCTGACCCCTTCCTGCTGGCGGGGTCTCTCTCGAAGCCGGTTCCCCAGACCACATCAGAGCACCGGTCTCCTCCCAGTGCTCCCTGGGCTGCCATTCCAGAGACTAAGTGGTGCCCAAGGCGTTGACTTCTCTTACAGCATAGGAGCTGGCATCACCTGGGATCCAAGACCTCTCTGATGGTTTGAAGTGCCAGCAGTCCCACCTCCCCTCCCTCTGGGCACTTCAGAAAAGCGTCTGTGGAAGCTAACACAATTACCGACATGATTTCATTGCTACTGAGATGAATGGGCATGATTCATCCTCCAGTTAAATTGGAGCGGTAGGCTAAAGTATACAGGCACAGACTAAAAAACCCCTTGGCATACCACAATAGATAATCACAAGGCTTCCACCATGTTAGTGGGTCTGAACCCGAGTGGTACAGATCCAGTGAGACCCCACGGGTGCCCTGAGTCCCTTCAGGGTCAGGCACACCTATAAGCTCCCCCTTTATTACATGCACAGCCACTGTAAGAAAGCTAATGATAGTTTCCAAAGGCAGCTTTACAAGGGCAAAAAGACAGTCCTAGGGAATGGGGCAGCCGAGAGCTGGAGCCATTACTGCTGCAACAGAGACGCTCTGGAGATTGCTACGTTGGAGTAATCCCAAAGATGGCGCAATCCGTATGTATTTATATGTCCACATTTGTATGTGTACTTTTTTTTATATATATGTATATATAATATATATATTATTTGCTGCACTTTTATGTGGGACTTTAGTCAGGAAAGAGGAGTTACACTTGAGGTATTTCCCCGAATCCCAGAGCAAACGTCCTCCCATTTACTGCGGGAAGGGGAGAGGCAGACAGAAAAAGGCTTAATGTCCAGCTCTTGGTATGCATGCCAGGCGCTCCCTCTCCGGATGAGCCGCCAGCCTAGTCCTGTGATAGACTCCTCGGTCCCACTGGGCAGTGACACTGGAATTTGCTGGCCCTGAAACTTGCCGAGTTGCTCCCAACAGAGCTTCTATTTTACCCTTGCCAGAAAAAGAGGGAAAGAGAAAAAAAAAAAAACAACCAAACCACAACGCTTCTTTCTGTGAGTTCCCTTGCCTGAAGTCTTCAGAGGAGGTGTACAACAGACTCAAGACCCAAATGCATGAACAAGAATCAGGTGTGGACTTATGACTGACAGTGCCAAGAGAGGTTAAAAAGCATAAGCTTGTTATGTCACCGCAACAAAAATAGACCAATGTTGATACAAAGCCTGATACAGAAATTAAAACGAAATCAGGCTTGTGCCTGCAGTACAACAAGGTCCCAAAGCTTCAGGATGGAGTGAAAGAACCACCCAAGATTAACCATCACCAACTGCCCATGGCACACCATAGAGCTGCTAGAAGGCCCTGATCCAGCTCCAAGCTGTCCTGGTAAGATCAGGGTTAGACTGTGCTGCTGAAAAGGCTCCTCTTTCCACCCGGACAGAGTGACATGTCCCCATTTCACCGCTGTGTGCCACTAAGCCTGCCCTGGGGGAATTAGACAGTAGCTCGCACCAAAGCGACTCTCCTGCGCTCTCACTAATCCCACAGCTGCTGTGAAACCCACCCTCCCCACGCCTGGAGTCTTAGGAAGAACATTTCACTCCAGGAAACATCAAAGAAATAAAAAATAAAAAAGAAAAGGTGGCCCTATCCATGACAATCGTGTACAGACTGCCTCTGGCAACGGCTTGGGCAGCAAACAAACCTGTGCTGGTATTGGCAATGCCAGCAGGGCTTTGTGGGGAGGACACACTGAACCTGTACGTCTAGTCAGGCAGACTTCTCCATATTCATCTGATACGATTCACTTTACTCTGAGCCTGATCCTGAATCCAGGGAAATCGGTGGAAAAAAGTCTTGTCAGGTTCAGCTGATTTTGGATTAGGCCCTTAGAAAAAAAAATAAGAATTGCTTAACCTTATTAAGGCTCTGAATTACAGATCCAGATTTATAAAGCTAAGGCTACAGGTGCTAATCTCCTTTCTATAATGGAATGAACAAAGCTGAAGGAAGAAGTACTGTATTTTTAGATGGGATTTTTAAAAGCACTTTGCTTTGCCTTGTGGATTTCCACTGCCAAATTTACTATTAACTTTTGAAGGAGCAATACTGGGCCAGCACGGATGCTTTTGAAAAATCTCACTATCTGCACTGAATTTTTATGTACATGGCAACAGAGCAGTCTCCGTGCTAGTGACACACTGTGGGCACAAAGCCCACAGGCCTCCCAGTACTGCACAGAAGGGGGTACTGCCTAACTCCCCTTGGAACAAAATTTAAATACACTTCCTAGAAGATGCTGTCTTGAGAGTTGTTTCCTAAAAAAACTGAGACCATCACCGATATCATTGACTCTCTTTTTTCTCAGACTGAAGTGAACTTGTGGGCAAACAAAGTGCTTTCCTGAGTGCTCTGATCTCCCTGGTGTTTGCCACAACAATCACTTCAATAGCAGCACTGAAATCAGATGGAAGAGGTGTTTGTAGGAGCCTAGCAAATGGGTCATTATCCCAAGATTTAGTTTCTCATTTCATGTGGATTACTGTTGCCATTCACTCATTATAGGTGATTCACCCAGGGCTGTGTGAAGCCCAAGTATCCTGGATAAGCAGGGCAGAGCCATGTGAAATTCCTGGCTGGGCACGCCGAGCTCTCTGCAATCCCGCTCCCACTTCTGGGGACTCCTCCCAAGCCGCCTGCATGCAGGAACCAGCAACATTGTACCAGGCCAACAGGGACAGACTAGATCCCATGTGTCACCCCAAATGCCATGCAGGCAGCAAAGAGACCCCAAACTGCCCATGAACAATGGTGGCTGGTATTGTCCCCACACCAGTACTTAAAGCCATGAGACTCAACTGTCAGGGCTCCCTCTCCAGCTAGCACAGGGAGACAGGTGCTTTCCCGAGGCAGTTCAGCCCCTCTAAAATTTGACTCACCAGCTGACAAGGCTATCTGAGTTCCCAAATTAGGTGCCTTAGCTGGTTGCCCGATTGCAAGCACAGCAGAAGTAACCCAGAGCAGAAGTCAATCAATGCTCAGCTGACACAGCCACCACGCACAAAAAGCTGCCAACTCCCCTGTTCCTGTAATATATGAAACAAATGAATCAGAAAATGAAAATAAGCACTGTCCCAACTGACCCCATCTAGAAAAAGGACAGCAATGGGACCTGAATAAGGAAAGTCTGTCTTTACACTGTTCACCTCATGAGTTTTTAGTGCATAGATCTGTCATGTCCCTCCATGAGAGTCACTGCAACCCAACTGGCATCTCCCCAGTGCAGTAGGGCACTTTGGCCTCTACAACGTGTGATCGTGGAGGAGGATACCCAGTGGTACTGTGTGTCTGTGCCTCTGCGAATATGCCTTCTGGCATGACTTGGCTTTCTGTGGCTCCACACTACAAGACTGCATTCCAGACCAAGTATTACAGTCCTTCCCCTGATAAACAAGCCAGTCCCTTCACGGGCATCTACAGCCACATCCTTACAACATGAAGAGTCAGCGCCCCTTTCTTTTCATCACCCAATACAGAGTATCAGCCCCAGGGGGGGAACTGGGAAGTTTGCATATGGGAAGCATGAGGGGCATTTTAAGGACAGGAATGGGAATAATGACGAACACTAGCGTGCAGCAAGCTCCAGCTAAGATGGAAATTTGGGGGTGTCACCCACAAGTAGCATGTGTCTTTTTTCAGTTGGCTGATTCAGAGTCAATTCATGCTGTGACTCTGCGTGTTCACTCTTCTTTCCCGGACCAGGATGCCTTGCTTACTGGAAGGTACCTGTGACAGCTGTTCTTAGCTCAGTCTTTTTCAGGCCAACGCCAAAGACTACAGGACTTTCTGATTTTGCTATTTTTAACTGGGGAAGCTGTCAGGTCCCTCATGCTTACACGGGTCTTGATTATATGCTTGAGTGTTTTGATTATAAATCCCTTTCTGCAGGAAGAAGACACCACAAATCCTCACTGAAACTTATTTCTAACCTAGGGGGACAAGAAACAACAGGCAAGGCAGACAGAAATCTTCGCTGAGAGATGTGATGGCACCACATCAGATGAAAACTCAGAATTAAAGATTTTGTATCTGAACCTCCCATGTTTACGCAGGCCTGAACTGTACAATACACATTTTCTATCACAAAACAAGAGTTAGTCAACTTGAAGGCAAGATGTTTTTCCAAAAATCTCCTAAATCTCCTTGTCTGTGCTTGCTAAAGGTACACCCAGGTGACATCTGAAGTGCATTGGTTTTTAGCTCATGTCCTCATCAAACTTTAGCGCGCTCCACCTACAAGGCTATATTTTTATTTTGTGGCAGGAAAGCAGTTCTTAATGTTATTGACAATTCCAGTGGGTTCAGTCATCAAGTACTTCAAACTCATCTACACAGTCAAGTGCCGCTACTCTCAGACCGGACTGCTGTTTTCAGATACTCTCCCCATGAATAAATAATTGATAGAAGACTAATGGAAGACCATAGAGGCTCAGGGAAAGCAGGATGACTCTTTACTGGCCTAAGAAAAATGAACAAAATGGGAATTATTTTAATTTTAATATGCTGAAATGAGTCACCCACAAAAGATACATTAAAGCTAATGAATTCCTGGAACTGTTCTAGATAGGCTATGCAGACAAGGAACACCAGATGACCCGTGTCCTCTCTGCACTTTGGGGACACCATACACAAGTGGTTTACCTGTCCCCCATTTCTATTCTCAAGCAGACTTCACAGTGCTTTACTTTACAAATGGTTTGCAAACCTCTTCATGATTTTGCGTGAGAAATGATTTCACAGTAGGATGGGATGGTGGTGCGGGTGCTGCAGGGTACTTTGTGCGAGACTGTAACAGGAAAGCAACCACACCATGACATAGCAGCCACTTTCACATCAGATTACATCCAGGTGCACTGGGAATCAACTTTTAAATACAGGGTTACTTTCACTTCCCTCCCCACAGTGTTCCTGTGGTGACTTGGGAAACACCACAGTGATATGAACACAGACCCAGCTTGTTTCCTCTCCAGCCAATTCCTTAATTTGGTACTACTGATTTTGAATCTCTGCATTTCCATCGCGCATGCCTGTGTCTCCACAGCCACCCTTGCTACCTGGAACTCAATCCTTGAGCATGATTCTCTGCACCCAGACCAAGCACTGGCTGGCACTGCCGGCAACCTTCACTGTGGCTGGAATGACTCAAAACAGAAAACGCCCAACAAGAAGACAACCCTTATCAACAACCTTTCATTCCCCCACAGCAACCAAAGCACGCTCCCAGAGCAGCTCTGCCCAGACATGGAGCGGGTGCAGCTGACACCCAGTATGATGTTTGGATGCAGCAGCCTCTGCCCCAGAGCTAATCCAAACTTTAGGGATCAGCCAGAAACACTTTCCACTCCATATCCCCAGACGAGCCTGTATGGCAGATTTCTTCACCACACGCTTCTCCACCCCAGCTTTCTATCTCAAGGCGAAGCACTCCACAGCCCCACAGCTCTGGTGTCCACATGGCACCTTCATACCACAGGCGTCAGAGCTCTGGCAGTAGTGACGCATTACTCAAACACGCGGTGACTTGCTGTTAAACCCAGCAGCCGAGCAAGCAGAGCTCCCCTTTGTCCTCGCTTGCCCTGGGCAGCTGGAGTTTTTTCTGGCACCTGACCAGCAACCCCGTGGCTTTTACCTCATGTGCAGAAACGAGACAGAACGCGTTCAGCTTCTTCCTGCATCTTTAAAGGAAAGTGTTCGGGTTTAGCCCTGGCCAGCCACTAACGTGCCAGCAGGGCTGCTTTTTTATAAGCTAAAGACAGCAATGCCCCTCTTTCTGGTGATTGAAGCCTTCTCCAGCATCATGGCCACATCGCTTTCCCACCTGAACCTGCCCTTCCATTCTCTCTCCCACCTGTGCTATTCGGGGCAGCGAGGGTGCTGCGTGCCGCGCAGGCACGGTGCCCTGCAGGGATGAGGGGGGTAAATCCAGCGCTTCCCCACATGCTACAACTAAACTCAGCAGCAAGAGGAGAGCCCTGTGCATGGCATAGCTGCAGCCTTCGGCCTCGGCAGAGGAGAGCACTTCATGTTACTCATATCACACAAGCAGTTATAGGAACTAATTTCCCGGGTTGCTCTGGCCAAGCTGCATGGTGGCTGTCTGCAGTGCTACCACAAGACTTCAGCTGGCCCCTGCCCTCACTTATCACCCCCCCTGCTTTTTGCCAAACTCCAACGCATCTGCTCGCATCACGCAGTCCCCTGCTCCGCAGCACAGTCCCCTTACACAGCCTGAGCCATTCCTTGGATCAAGTACCACTCAGATGAGCAAGACTGGAAAAATCTCCCCCCGCGAGTCCTCTATTGGCCTACTGTTGGTATAAACCACAGATTACTTCATGACTTTCTGGCACACACAACCTACATCATCAGCCACTGAGTGGGATGGGTCATATATGCGTGAGAGCGCCTGGGCAAAACCACAGAAGGGTTAACCCAGCAGTGAGCTGTGAGATAACCCAAGAGAAAACCCAACCATACAGAGGGCTCTCAGAGGAGCCAGAGGCTGTGACTCACCGGGAGGGGCTGCACAAAAACAGGGCTTTCAGTGAAGCCCACGGGAATTTCTTTAGGGAGATTCTTCCCCCAGAGACAGGCAAGGGATGGTACCTCACCTTTCCCATCACAGAGTGGATCTGGCAACTGCCCTGTCAGGAGGGAAATCACTATTGTCCAGTGGATTTTTTTTTCCAGTCTGGCTAAAAACAGGATGACAGGAAACTAATTGCTTCACTGGAGGGGAAGGAAAAAAAAAAAACCAAAACAAAACACAACAGTCTGGAGTGACCGAATTATTTTGTAGACTGTTGTTGTTTGGGTTTGTTTCCATCCTGGCTTAACAAGCATTAATGACTTCAGTTGCAGGAGGACAGGGGGAGGAAAGCCATTAGGGCGAGAACATGATCCACACAGACATCTCTCACACAGCACACACTTCTGCCCCAGACCACCTCTACAGCCATACTGGCAACAGCGCTTTGTGTCCGTCCATCCATCCCTCCCTCCTGTGGCCCTTCAGAATGAGGAAACATTAAGTTTTGCTTTTTAATCTGGCTAGCTGGAAGTGCCAGCCTTCCCGCAGCTCAGATACTTTAGCATGTTAGCTATGCTCAGCAGCATCTCCAGACAAACTGCTGTCCCTTCTCAGTGGCAGGGAAACAAAGGGAAAATGTCCCAGAAGAGCGGATGCTCCAGAAGAAAGCAGTAGAGCCCAAAGCCTGTAAAATAAAGTTTGTTTGCTTTGTTTGCAGAAGCCACACTGAAACTTCTGAGACTCCTTCTAGTGTCCAGAGAGACAGAATTAAACCTAAAGCCAAGACACATAATTAATGCTGAAATTCTTCCTTACATAACAGTGCCTGGGACGCAGCCAATGCTGTGAATGGCCCTGCCAACACAGGCCAAGGAAAAACCTGCGAGCGAGCAATGCCTGCTTTATACTCAGTGGCTACAGGCATCCTCACATACTCAGTGTGGGCTTCAGGGAATTCGGGATCAGGAGCTTATGGGAATTACGTGCTCACATCTTATAAACCAACCCTACTGAGGGACAGCCATCTAGTAACTGGATGCATCCCCCAGGGAACAGGAGAACAGCTTGAACCATTCCAATCCACAGCAAGGTCTCAAGGAAGACACAAGCAGAGCAAAGACTTTGAAATATTAGGAGCTTCTCTAGGGAAGAGGTGGAGAATTTCAGCCTAAGTCTGGCTGTAAGAAACTGAAGAGAAAGTAGGGAAGGCTCTCCGTCAGTCAAACAATGACTTCAATCAATCTATCCTAGACGGCACAGAACATGGAGATACCTGATACTCCACGCCACATTTAACTCATGCAGAGGTAACAGCCAGGCCTCCAGAAACTACCATTTGACATTCCCTCTCTTTCACACATCCCCAGTCCAATGTCAGCTTACTGGTTCGTGGCAATAGTTGGAATTTGCTGTCTTGCTTCCTGGCCAGCAGGGATCCAGAGATGCCACCAGCTAATGCTGGGAAGCAACACCCAACAGTTCTGGCAGGAACTTCTAACTGCCCTGTGGCTTGGGGAAAGCCGTCAGTCCTGAAGGACCCCAAAGACAGCTGTGACTAGAGATGATGAGGTGCAGTAAACAGGGCAGGCTGCAAGACAGTTTTTGATTCATTTTATCACAAAATACCTGTCATTCCTCCTAGCACTATCCCTGTCAGGGTAGTCACCAATTTGAGCATCAGTGAACAAGGCAATTCCACTAGGTCAAAAGAGCGTAGGGGGAACAGCAACACAGAGACTCTCCACTCACGACACTTCAGCCCACTGAAGCTGCAGACATCTTGTGGCTTTAGAGGTTCAAAAGCCAATCTCACTTTGCTCTGACTCCTTTCCAAAACATCACAATTTCCAACAAGAAGCACAAGTTCTTACTTTCAGCCTTTCTGAAAGCAGACAGGAAAGTATGTTTCAAGCAGCTCCGTCACAGATAAAAGCTATCTGTTTATCGGATCTGGTGCAATAAAGGCTTACCTGGGCATTTTCTCTTTGTGTAGGGGCAGGGGAAAAACTGTGACTTCGGGTATGAGTTACATTAGTCCCATCTCAAACCTACCCCCAGCAGATTGGCTGGCCATCACAACTTTGCAATTAACTCTGCAATTCAAGGCTTGATTTGGACCAGCTGAGGCTTCGCTGGCTTGCTGCATCTCAAGCAGCACAAATGAGATTGAGAGCTGTAACCCTCACAAGGGGGTTGGCCCCAAAGAGACCCCAGCAGCAGCAGGACTGGCAGGGCCAGCTCTTGCTCCATGCTCCGGGCAGTGCCGTGCTCTAGCCTTCGCGGTGGGTGGGCTCTCTCTTTGGGAGCTTGGCCAGCTGGCATGAGTCAGAGCAGCTCCTTGGCTTTCTCATTTATCAAGGCTGGGCAGAGAAGCAAGAGGCGGGAGCCAGTTGCCAAGATCTTTGCTCCCTTCTGTGCTCAACAGTGACCGAAGGTAGAAATTCTGGCTGTAAAGCTGCTGTTTGGGCACCAGGTTTCAAACTAGTGACAAAAGAAATACTGAAATGTGGAGGTCCAGCTAGGAAGAAAGATTATAAAAAAAGAGGTAAAATTTAAGAGAAGGTGCATGAAATGGCAAAGGGTAAATTAGGTCGATAAGATTCTATCAAAATCCCCTACACATAGATAAGCACACAATTCCTCAACTTATGGTCAAGAGATACTGACAAACAGAAATACAAAGCACACTAATCCAGCTTTCAGGCACAAGTCGACAAGGACACGGGACCTTGCTATATTTTCATACTCAGGTAAATGTCAAAAGGAACGTAACCAGATCCAGAGAAGGGAGGAGAAAACCTGAAGCCCGCACATTAAATGTCATCACACACCAGCTCGGACTCTAACGTGGGTGCCACAGAGCCTGCACGCCAAAATATGCTGCAGCCTTGCTACAACAGCACAGAGGCTTATTTAAAAAGCCCATTAAGAGTTTGAAGGGGTCACTTCCTACTGCCCCTTTTTACTCCATGTGCAAACTTGTGTGGTATTTTGCCCTGCTACCTTGCACAGCTAACCCTGCTTTTCCCAATTTCTTTCCCACCCCTTTCTCCAGCCCCCTTCCTTTTCCAACACAGTAAACAAAGAATCCATGACCCACTTTGGCAAGGCACCATGACACTGCTGCCTTCCCCGAAATGGTGTAGATCAGAAATGGTTCAGACGCAAACATTCACATCCTTTGCCACAGCAGTATGCCTGGATCAGAGATTTAGCTAGTAAATAACCTCTCCTGGCTGGAAGTTACTTTCCTGATTCAGGAGCACTTTTCTGCTACGCTGCTGAGAGATTTATGAAAGCGGCTCTAGCTGTTAATAATAAATCGTGCTTGTGCAACTTTAATTGGTTCAGAAGAAATCAGCTCAGAGCGTGGAGGATCTCTGTGGTTTTGCATACATCACACCTTGTACACAGTTGAGACTTGAAGGCTTGCTCCCATTTCCATTGTTGTCAGCTGGAATGCCTCCACCTGCTTCAGTGGACTAACAATCAGGTAATACAATTCCGAGACTAAATTGTGCCTTTAGGCACAGCCTCATGAAAGGGGAGGTTCTCGATCTTATTAACAGCAAAGGTGTTATGACTCAGAGGCAAAATGATGAGTAATGCTTTCCCCTTGCTCCATGGGAATAAACTTTGCAATCTGTATCCTGGCCCACACCAGCAACTAACTACAAGCCCCAGCACCAGCTTGGTTGGTGTGCAGAGGGCAGAAGCAAAACTGTGCCTGCCGTCCTGCCCAGAGTACCACCAGTAGGAAATGGAATTTTCTCCCACAGAAATTTTGAAGTGTAAACTACTGAATAGAATAGAATAGGTTGGGTTGGACCTTAAAGATCATTGAGTTCCAACCCCCCTGCCATAGGCAGGGACACCTCCCAGTAGACCAGGTTGCTCAAAGCCCCATCCCAGCCTGGCCTTGAACACTTCCAGGGATGGGGCATCCACAACTTCCCTGAGTAACCTGTTCCAGTGTCTCATCACACTCATAGTGAAAAATTTCTTCCTAATATCCATTCTAAATATAGCCTCTTCCAGTTTAAAGCCATCACCCCTCATCCTATCGCTACATGCCCTTGTAAAAAGTCCCTCTCCAGCTTTCTTGTAGGCCCCCTTCAGTTACTGGAAGGCTGCTGTAAGGTCTCCCTGGAGCCTTCTCTTCTCCAGGCTGAACAACCCCAACTCTCTCAGTCTCTCTTCATAGGAGAGGTGCTCCAGCCCTCTGATCATCTTCATGGCCTTCCTCTGGACCTGCTCCAACAGGTCCATGTCCTTCTTATGTTGAGGTCCCCAGAGCTGGATGCAGTACTCCAGGTGGGGTCTCACAAGAGCAGAGTAGGGGGACAGAATCACCTCCCTCAACCTGCTGGCCACGCTTCTTTCGATGCAGCCCAGGATGCGGTTGGCTTTCTGGGCTGCAAGTGCACATTGCCCGGTCACGTTGAGCTTCCACCAACACCCCCAAGCCCTTCTCCTCAGGGCTTCTCCATTCTCTGCCCAACCTGTATTTGTGCATGGGATTACCCCAGCCCATGCGCCAGACCTTGCATTTGGCCGTGTTGAACTTCATAAGGTTTGCATGGGCCCACCTCTCAAGCCTGTCTGGGTCCCTCTGGATGGCATCCCTTCCCTCCAGCATGTCGACTGCTCCACACAGCTTGGTGGTGCGGGCAAACTTGCTGAGGGTGCACTCCATCCCAACATCCATGTCACCAACAAAGATGTTAAACAGCATCGGCCCCAGTACCGACCCCTGAGGAACACCACTTGTCACTGCTTGCCATTTGGACATGAAGCCATTGACCACAACTCTTTGAGTGCGACCATCCAGCCAGTTCCTTATCCACTGAGTGGTCCAGTGGTCAAATCGATGTCTCTCCAATTTAGAAACAAAGATGTCATGCAGAACAGTGTCACATACTTTGCACAAGTCAAGGTAGATGACATCTGTTGCTCTCCCCTTATCCACCAATGCTGTAATGCCATCATAGGCGGCCACCAAATTTGTCAGGCACGATTTGCCCTTAGTGAAGCCATGTTGGCTGTCATCAATCACCTTCTTGTTTTCCATGTGCCTTAGCAGAGTTCCCAGGAGAATCTGCTCCATGATCTTGCCGGGCACAGAGGTGAGACTGCCCGGCCTGTAGTTCCCCAGGTCTTCTTTGTTACCCTTTTAAAAAATGGGTGTTATGTTTTCCCTTTTCCAGTCAGCGGGAGCTTCAGCAGACTGCCATGACTTCTTAAATATGATGGATAGTGGCTTGACAACCAGAAAACAATTACTGCAGTATTATTATGCAATAGCTGGAATTTTCTACTATGTGTATCTTTAGTTTCTTTCTGCAGTCATCACAGGCAGCTGATGACTTTGAACTAGAATCTGAAGACAAGGTGTTTCAATTGCACCATTGGCATTAAAAGTTGCTGGGTGACTTTACAAAATCCCTCTGTTTGAATAAAACTAGAGTATCTACCTGCTCACCGGCATAAAGAACAAAATCTAAACATTGGGATTATTGACCAAGGAAACATCAGGTGCTTATCTTGCTATTGCTAAAAAAAAAACCCGTCAAATTCTCCCTGGATAGCTACAGCAGTTGCTGCAGGCGGGGTATGTCAACAATACTGATTTTCTCATTGTCTCCCTTACATATATAGTAGCATCATTCGCTGCAACACGTCATGTTGGAAGAAATCTTCCATTTCAGCAAGGCAGAGGGAGCCAATGCAATAGCATTTTGTTGGCATAATATTTGTTTTTAAAAAATTGCACAAAGCATTTATTAAGGTTGACACAGACCTTTTCCTCAGCTACATATATCAGCCTCCCTAATGCTAACTCAGGGGTCATATTCTCTGACATTAATATTGAAAGCTTCCTCGATTTGAGGTGGATACAAAGATCAACAAAATGACTGGATTAATTCTGGGCAATTCTGGAGATCTCAGAGCAAGTTTTCAACATTGGGTCCTAAAAATCATAGGCCTGAGTGCCCTTGATATCAGGGAACATGTTAAAAGTCAGATGAGCAGTTCTGGCTAAAAAGGTAGCAATAATACTTAGGGACAGTTTTTAAAAATAAATTTTACACAACGTCTTAAAATTTATTTCAATTTGTATTTTTTCCCCTTCTCATAACCTTCACACTTTTAAAAAAGAATGAAGAGGCCAGAAAAGGCAGAAAATCATCATTTTTGTAGAAAAGACTGTTTCTTAGTTTCAGAAGTTCTCACCTCAATATTCCTAGGTGTTCTGGGACTTAAAGATTTAGTGTAATTCCAGGCTCCTTTCTTTACGAACTTGGCTGCAATCATTACACGTAGCTATTTCTTAAATTGCATCTGCATGCTTTTTAATTGTGAAATGCCTTCATAAGGTTGTATTACTCACAAAAAGAATGACAGAACACAAGTCATGTCTAATCACTTATGCCCTCCGCGGACGAGCAGCATTACTTATTTTTATTGCACCAGTACCAGAATTCCCAACTAACACCGAGCTCTCATTTCAAACATTTAATAAATGAGAGTCTGTGCCTGTAAGAGTGTAGTACACAAGCTATTACATGCAAATGTAACAACTACACCAAAGGAGAAGAGTGAAAGTGCGAGGAACTTGCATTTAGGTAAAGGTTATGCAGCCTTGGGGCAGGTGGATGAACTAGACAAACTCTTGAGGCCCCTTCGAACTATGGTTTTTCATGATTTATACAGATTCATTATGTGCAGGGTTTGCAGGTTTCAAATCAATCCCTTTAAAGAACCATAAAGGAAAAGTAGACACTAGCAGAGCCAATAACTTCTGTAGGCTATTCAGTAGTCCTTAGTCATGTGGAAAGTTGCATTAAAGTTCACAGACTATATACAGTGGAGTCAATGGGGCACAGAGATCTGATATGTGGATCTCAAAACAGGACTGCTCTTCGTAAGCATAACTGTAAATCAGGACTCAACTGTCCTGCACAGTGACTGATTAAACATGACGTGGAAACGTGAGAGGCTGGTGGTTTTTTCTCTGCGTTTTCCATTTGATCAAGTGCAGAGAAACAACACTTTAAACACTGCATGCCAGAGGCTGTAAAACAGCCCAGCTTGCAAGCGTGCAACAACCACGTTTGAGTGGAAAACAATGTGGAAGATGCACTGTCTAGAAGCACAAATCAGTCTACACGAGCTGCTGACTGTCAGATAAGATAGCCACAGACATTACTACACTCCTGACCCTCAGAGACATTCCTTTATATTTTCTAAAGCTGAATGAAGTGCTTCCAGAGACTCCAGCATTAAAATTTCTCTTCTGCACTTAGCAGTTGTAGGGAAGGGGCTGTTGGTACATTATTCTGTGCCAATTTGCAGCTTTTAGCTGATTTGCTTCACCCATTCACCGTAAAAATCAGCTTATATTTCTTTCTTTCCACTCTTCTCATAACATAGCGCATCCTTCATTTTGTCCAGCTTACATATATCTACCCTCGTCTTCAGGGCCCCAGTCCAGGAAAGCATGAGTCTACAAGCTCTCCTGAATCGAGGTCTCAAAGAGCCAGGGACAGGATCCCACAGCTGAGGTTATGGTGCTCCACAGAGTGGAGACTCACACCCATTTTGTTGCCGGCTGAGCTGTTTCCCACCCTTTCCTCTCGGATGAAAACGGTATGCCTCTACCTGTGTGCAGCCAAACCAGGGTGGGGAAGAGGGAGGCATCAAGTACAGCAAAGACTACCTACAGATGCATCTACTGTAGCACAGTCAAGCAAAAACTTTCAGAAAAGCTTAAAAACACCTCATTAAACAAAAGATTTATCTTTATTTGCTATGAAAACAAAGCTATGCATAGCACCTAAGCAAACCAGTGGTAATCCCTGGAAAGCCCCCCAGCCAGCCAGTTTGCCTTGCAGGGCACTGCTGGTATCAGTCACAGATCCAGTTCAACTGCTAATTTACCTCCTTGGGGAAAGCCCCTGGAGTTCAGGGGAAACAGGATCTGGCTCCAGATGTTAAAAAGGTCATGAGATGAGAATAAACAAAATCACCAGTTGCCAAAAAATCCCACAGAAAACAACAGAGAGAGAGAGAGAGAGAGAGAGAGAGAGAACACGAGGGATCCCATGTCTACAATGTCTTGACCCATGGAAAAAGCAAACAGCACACTAATAAGAGTCGCTCTGTTAACAGTGGCTGTATATAATTAGGAAAGGCATTCAGCTTCTGTTTTCAGCATGTAATTTTTAATTGATTTTGCTGAAAGAAACTTTCGTGTTATTTCAGTTAATAAGAGTCTTTCCAGCAAAACTGGTCTCCATAAAAGGCTTATGTAAACCTTCCTTCAAGTGTCACAGGCTTATTGTTTGAATTGGCAGGGAATTAACCTGTTGCAAAAAACTCGTACCCTATAAAAGCCAACAGTCATGAGACACACAGCTGCAGACCTGACTGGCCTCCTACACTAAGGAACCATGATGATTTCTGAGACCTGGCCAGTATCCAGCAATCTTTCCAGATCCCAAAGGAGATGAAGCTTTTCCTGTTCATAAGGAGTACCACACACAGGAGGGTGATGCTTTCAGGTAACACGCAGAAAAGTAAACACTTCCTGTTAACAACCCTATCTTATTTTCCCCAAGAGCTAGTGTTCAGCCCCAAGGCAGGACCATGTTCTCATCTGGATAATTGTATAATTATCTTTTGCCTTGCAAAGGGACCATGCATCCCATTAAAGTCACGGGACCTACTTAATGGTGGCTGGTACCACATCAGAGCACGGGGACTCTGTGCACACCATCCCACGTTCAGAGGCATGATGGAGCACAAGCAGACCTGAGCATCTCTAGAATGGCCAGTTGCATTAGAAATACCAATACAGACACAAAGGCAGTAGAATAAGCTAACTAGCATGAGTCCTCAGGATAAAAACAAGGTTCTTCAGCCAGCCAACCACCAGTCCTCTCCCAAGCTCTCCAGCCCAGCCTTTTCGCTCCTCTGCCTCTTGGTCAGCTGCATTACCTACATGCTATACTACCTAATTCCTTAACAATGTGCAATGCCAAGTGGTAAGCTGGGGCACATAGGTGTCTCTACTATCCAACTCCATACCAAGGGCTGGCAAAACCAGCATTGAAGTGCAGGGTGCAAAGGTGACACTGCCTCTGCTTCCAGATATCATTCAGGTATGTCACCATGTATGCTGTATCGCCTCTGCAGGTAGCGGAGACATGTTCTGAAAAGTGACCACCTCAGCCCATGCATCCTACCAGTGAGATAAATTTGCAGAGGGAGAGAAAGGATGTTTATCACAAAAATCCATGTCACTAGGTTGGATTGATTGCTCTATGTTGCCTGTAAAAAGCCCATTATCTTTCCAAAATCAAAAAAAAGTCTGCAGCGCAAGCCCTTAAGCCCCTTACTCCAAAAAAGCAACCAACCCATAACAACCAAGTTTAAGAAACCATTTGCTTTGCTCTCAGTACACAGGTATGAAGCCTCTATTGAGGGATACCATGTAGGTGACCTTGGCAAGCGGACCTATCCACTAGCAAACCTGTACATCAACCTATGCAAAGATTTGAATTGGAGGGCAGAAGAGCAGATGAGCCACTCTTACAGTAATGCTACATGGAAGGAAAAGTCCTGCTTTTAAAAAAAACCTTTATAATCATCTATTATCTCTTTGCTTTTTAGAAGATTGTAAGTAGACTAGCTTACTTGCATTGAATAAACCACCGTGCAATCTAATACTGCTCAGATGTGCATGCTGGTTTGTTTTGTTGCCGGCATGCACAGAACCCAAAACACGCTTCCCCTACCCTGAGAACTGCTGAACTGGAAACTGAAGGTCAGGAACAACTGCCTCAAGAAAAATAGCACGTACAGTCTTCAGATAAAAATCACAAACCAACCTACCTACCTGCAACAGGACCCAGCATACTATTTTCCTTTAGAAGTAAGCTTAAAGAAAGCGGCAGTGCCCTGTGAGCAAAGATTTTATCTACAATAGCCTTGATTATCGTCTAACCTTTTCCTGGCAACATCCAGCATGAGCTGATCCCAAATACATCCCTGACCTACTCCCCTGTGTTTAGGGGTGCACAATATACGATTTGACATGCTGCAAAGCTTGCTTTTATGGCTGCATGCATTCTAGTCCTACCCCCTGTATGATGGGATAAGGAACCACACTGTACTTGTTGACAATTTTTCAGGAATCAACTATAAATAAGCACTGCTGAGTTAACAGCTAAACCTCAGCTTAGGGCAAGCCAGAGATGTTTCCTTCATAAGGCCAGAAAGCCTTACATCTTTACTCCTTTGCAGTGTTACAAATGAAAAAAAAAAAAAAAAAAAACAACAAAACAAACAAACCCAAAAGACAAAAAAACAAAACCCCAACAAAAAACTGTGAAACTGAAAGCTCTTTTTTAAAAAAGCCCCAATCCACGCACATACGTTTATGGGACTTCTATTCTGGACAGGGCTTAGTAATAAAAAGCAGAGTTTCCTCAATGTGAGGAGCAAACTCACTGAAAGTTTCAGTTGCATCACAAAAAGCATCCTATGAGAGCCCCAGTCCAGCACTAAGCCTGGTTTTAATGTTAAAAAGTCACATATAACCAAAATACACCATCTGCCTCAGGAACCTCATTCTCACAGGCTCACAGTAGCAAGCTGCAGAAATACTGCGCTATAGCTACTTCAGATTGTGTATGTGTGGCTGGAAAAGGAATCAAACAACACCTGATTGTAGCTGTTACCAGCATTGTCACCCCACGCCAAAGTGACACATTTCAGCTGCTCCTTGATGAACTTCTAGTGTTGGCCCTCAAGCTTCTGGCATTTCAAAGGAGAGAAGACCCAGCTTTCGGCAGCACTTGTTCCAAAAGCAACTTGACTTACCAGGAGAACTATCATTGTGTTGGTAAATGCAGACTCTGCTGAACTGCTTAATCTTGAAGGGGGCAAGGAAAAATACAGTATTATTATGTTTAAGGTTAGCCCAGAAGAAAAACAAATGACCCAGGGTATTCTAGACCAGCGACTCTCTTACTCCATTGACCCTAGGAATCCAGCAAGAAGAGGCACCTTGAGCAAATTGTGGCAAAACACTTTCTGGTCACACTTCCCCTGGTCTCTCCCCCCTGCTCCCAGCTTCCTAAGCAAGCACTCACATTCTGATCATAAAATCTCCAAACTCTCTTACACAAGTGCAGTGATTCCCTTCTGAGTATCTCCTTCCATCCCGCAGACTCATTCCTAGAGCTCAGCGTTCATGACCCAACAGAAGCAACCTCAGCTCAGTACAGCCACACAGTACTCTCCTTACATCTTCCAGAGCAGTCACCCCAACTAATTTTAAAAAAACAAGTCATCCCCCCACATATCTGCTCCATGCAGCTGAAGCTACCTGACTCCATGGCTCAACCAGTTTTCCAACAAGATCAAAGCCCGTGCAGTTGTTCAAGGAGCAATTACTCCTCCAGTTTCTATCAGGAATTACAGCAGCACTTGAAGAGTGCCAAAACCCAGAGGGATCGATTACTTCTGCCCTGTGACAGGCAGCAGGCTGGGAGGGGACAGGACAAGCTGTAAGCACAGTGGCACTACATTATGCACAGATGCAGTTTTGCTGCTGGATGATTGACAATAACTACTGGATGTCACTATTTTAAGGATAATGTCATTTGCGTAATTATCTGGCAGGGTCTCTCTTCAGCAGCTGGCATTATTCACAAGGGAAGAATTAGACTGAAATCCAGCTGCAGATTAAGTAGATTTGATATTCTATGCAGACAATCACAGTGCTTTAGAAGCTCAATACATATGGTATATATCATTAATAATTTTCATACTGTCAGGACCCAGAGAATACTAACATGACACTCCTCCTCTATTTCACTGTGCCACATATATCTTATGATTTCATACTTAAAAATAATTTAATATTCTCTGTCCTCACCTGACCATCTGTTTCTTACTGGAGCTCAAGCCAGGATGAGAAAGAGAAATTGCTTTTACTTGACTTATCCTATCATCTCACCCTCAGATAGGGAAGCGTCCCCCTGGCCCTTTGGCCACTTTAGCCCTCAGCTATTCAGGTTTTAGTGCGTTCAAACTGGGGTTTATCTGATAAGAGAAGACACACTACTAAAGACGGGACTGCATTGCCCAGGTTAAACTATGCAAAGTTCCAAACCAAACGGCATTTGGCCCAACCCACAGTCTGAAATGGTACTAACACAGTCTGAAATGCTACTAACACAGTCTGAAATGCTACTAACAGAGCCTGACTGGGATTGGAACTGGTCCCATCCTGGACCCAGTTGTGGGTCCCAGCTGTACAACTGTAACCAAGCAGCAAAAAGAGAGAGTTGACATTATTCTTTGCAGTACTGGCATGCCACAAGTAGAACTGAGCCAGGGCTACAGCAGACCATACCCAAAAATGCATGCTTTGCTGCTGGAACCCAGGTAACAGTATTCCAAAGAAAACAACTGACAGTTCCTCCTTTCCACCACTCTGCGCAAGCGGATGCCAGACGGGTCCTGCAAAGCACGTCAGAAAGAAACCTTTCTGTGTAACCAGACTGCCTCAGTGCTGACATGTCCCTGATCTACATGTCCTGTTCCACCCCAGAACAGGTCTTGCTCTGCCCCTGGTTTACATGGGAGGATGCTGATCGAATTGTCATCTTGGTTAGAGAGGCCTCCACAAAGCAGATCTGATCCATGCTGGCTAGTTTGTGCCTTGATGCTTGAGTTGCTAGTGGAGCACTTTGGCAGTACAGAAGGGAGCAAAATATCACTAAACTGCCCCCCTGCATACAGAGGAATGACAAAAAAAAAAAACAAAAAACAAACCCCAAAAAAACGCACTGCATATGGGAAATGGCTTCCTGAGAACAGCCTTGAGACCTGGAAGCGGAGGCTGATGCAGAGTGTCAGTAATGCTCCGATCCTGCTGCAAACAAGAAGATACCAGACGTGGACAGGAAGGAAAAATTCCTGCTGTAGGATCAGGGGAGGAATGAGAAGACTTTTAGTGGCTGAGCTGAGTGGTATTGCATAGGTACGTCAAATAGACAGGGTTTAAACAGAGACCCATAGCTAATACAGGGAAACAAAGAGACTTGGGCGTAACCAGCACATATCAGCCTTCAAATAACAAGGCACACAGAGGCAAAAGCCACAGCTCCTTGCATTTACCTCCCAGAAAATCTAGAAAGGTTTCCCTTAATGCCTCTCCCTTTGTCATCAGTTTGACATGTGTTCTCCAGCAGCAGGTCAGGCCCAGAGCAGCACAGCAGAGACTTCTGTTGGTCAGTAGCTAACGCCCATCAGCCACACAGGTACCCCATGTGCAGACAAGGGGCAGTGGTGGGGCTGATATAAACCAGCTAAGTCTGTGGAGGAACATGAATTGACACCAGTGCAAAATCTAGCCCCTGTGCCTCGAAAGGAAAACCCGTTTTTCTACGTGCTTGCACACGTGTCATAGGAAGACCCTCCCTGTAGTCAATACTGCAGCCAGAAATGGCACTCCTGCCGGGAAGCTGGTGCACCCTGGACAATGTGCAGGGGGAAAGCGGAGGTACTGTTATCCCAGCTGACAAATTGTTCCTGGTGGGCAGCAAGTGACAGTTATTTACTGAAGCAGAAAACTCAAACTATCATCTCAGCCGCGGGGTTCAGACAAAGAATGAATGAATGAATGCAGAGCTCACCGATAAATGATGCCTCTTTCATGGAGAAACATAAGGGCTGAAATAATTTCTGCAGCATAGAACCGGGCCCGATCTTCATCGAAGCGACGCGACTTCTGAATATGGAACATCAAGTCCCCGCCATTTACGAACTCCATCACAAAGAACAGGCGATCCTTCACACACGCAAACACAACAGATATGAACAGCATTAATCATATCCTCTGTCAGGCTTAGAAAATTCCAAATAAAACTATTATCTCCCAAACAAAAACAGATTAAGCACCCATGACGTAAGGGTGGGAAATAAAAAAAAAATCCTGACTTTTTCAGGAAAGATTAAGTCAATACCAGGAAGATCTGTTAGTACCTCCTTACCCTGCACTCCCCCCCAGAAAATTGTCCCCAGCAATGAAATGAATTCCTCTTCAGATATAGATTAGGCATATCAGTAGGTGCATGCTCATCGCTAACTGTCTCCTGGAGAGTTTCTCAAACTGTCCTTAGCCTGAATCAGCAGAGGATGACACCCCTGAGTAAGCACAAGAGAAACATGTAAAAGGCCACTTGCTCCATACTAAACACCACAGCTCTCTGAGGAAAGATGCTCCATAATATAATGTGTATAACCAGACTGCTCACAGACTGCAGCTTCACCATGACAGCGCAAGGGCTCAGGAACAGCAAAGACAATGTTGTTCTGAGGGTATTCCAACGCTATTTCTGGGGAATGTGTGTTGTTTTCCAGAATGGGGTTTCCCGCCATACACTTGTGTAGCAGCTGCCTTTTGGGCCCTCAGATTTCAGCTTTCCTCTGATTAACCTGCAGAGACCTCTGGGTGATGAAGGAACTGATAAGGACAAAGCATAAACCAAAGTTTCTGTTGGGCAGAAAAGCAACCTGTTCAATAAAGTTCAGCTCATTAACCACAGCTGCTGGTCTCTGAGGTTTCTTTTTTGGCTTTGCTCTGGTTTTTGTGAACATCTACAGATAGGGAGGCACTTGCTTCCGCTGCACGCTCAAGGTCTGGGTATGGGTTTAATGCATGCAAAAGGAGTGCTCACTTAATTGTGAGAGGAAGGGTGATTTGTCACAAAACTAAACTTGTTTTACTGAATTGTTGCAGTCTGGTTCAGAAATTTCCTCTAGTAATTGTTTCAGGACATTCAGTAGTGACTGTTTCAGTTTTACTCTGAATATCAGGAACAAGTGGGCTGGAAAAAAAGAGGCATACAATTCAGTTGAGACTAGTCAGCCTTTTGATGGCACTATTTGCCCTTCTTTCCCCACAAGCCCCTTCGCAGGTCTGATGTTAATCATCTACAAGCTAGTTTTAAACCCTCTCTGAGTTTAAGAGGATAAGCATTGTTATGCTCCACTTTCTGGCAGCTAGCCAGCTTGAAATGACTACTGCTATTAACATCTTGAGATGCACACAGCAGAAGAAAAGCAACCAGGAATCCTTTCATTCCTCTCTGGACACAAGCAAACGGCCCGTGACAGATGAGGACAGCTTGCTTCTCCTCACCACCCCTTGGCTCTGCTCAACAGCTCCTTCTGGGCTCCTTCCAGAAGCTAAGATAGATGTCTTCCCATCAATCTCATAATACTACTGCATGCAGCACTGAGGCTATGTGCTAAGTGCTATCTCCAGTCCATATAAACAACAATACTTCATTGTTTCACTCTGCCTTTATTATAGGGCTGCTGAAAGACACTCAAGCTGGTTCATCTGTAGCAGCAGTCTAAGCCAGCAGCACTAACCATGCAAACCTACCATCAAACTTGGCTCTTCAGCCCACATCAGATCTCTAATGCCACCATCTTCACTGCAGTCGGTTAAACTGAGTCTGGCAATGCTGTGCCTACACACAACACGGCAACACTTCCTCCAGCTGCAGCGCAGATATCGCCTCTGCCTTGCCAGTCAGGCCAGCTTTTACATCTCCTTGTTACTCTTTCCTGCCTCCTTCCTGGCTGATCTCTCCAAATGCCACATACTTATTTAGCCCAGCTTCTCCAGGCATCTCTTCAAGCCCCTACTTAAAAAGAAAAATCCCTCTTGCCAGATCTCCAACAGGAAGTAATTTAATTTACCAGCAACCCGATGAGGGATATGTGTGTGTGTATTTATGTAAGTAATACATATGCTTGTATAAACATGCATACAGTCAGGTGAACATGCATATATTTTCTACTTTTTCCTTAGAGGTGAGCTTCAGGGAAACAAAGTTAACTCTTCCTATCTTAAAACATACACGTCCTGCTTCTGCAGCACTGACAAAACTCCATGGCCCATCTGGATGTACTCATCTGTACTGTGATGCTTAAAGGAAGATACTATACTAATTCTTTCTCAATTGTCCAGGTGAACACAGAAACAGCAGGTTTTAAAAATCACATCACTGCTGACATGGAATTAGCATCTTTTTGTTACAAACAGCTCTTGCTTCAGACTTACTGCAAACCCGAGCAAGTATCATTGCATGTGTTATATGCTGCTCACAAGTGTAACGGCTAACACCTCACCTCCACCCATGGTCTCATTTCACAGGTCAAGCATAAATATGGATTTTTTTATTACTGAAGTTCTCCCATTTAGGGGTTACCCAACTTTTTTTTAATATATTTTTTAAAAAGAGGTCCAGCTAATCGCCCAATTTTCTAACACTTAGAAGTCCCATGAGGTTGCCGAAGAAAAGAGAAAGATGAGTATTGCAACCCGTTTACAATACAGCATTTTAGCATTGGCCTGTTACATACCTGGCAACAATATTAGAAAAATCAGCACTAATGACCACCCTTTGAAGACCAGGATCTAAAATCTTCTGGTTTTACTCTTAAGGGCATCAGCTTATCAGAATGCAAAGACCAACCACTCTCCCAGGAATCATTGAGAAATAAAATAAACAGTGGTATTTTATTAAAAAAAAAAAAAAAAAGTGCAATTTGTAGCAGGCAGGGTAAGAGTGAATAAATACCTTAAATAGCAGTCAGGAAAAGGAAATCTTAAAACAACAGCTAGTTCAGATATTTGCAAATTTGACCTGACTTAGAGTTATGTGCCCACTTTCTTGGGGTCCACCAGCGAGAATTGGGAGGAATTGAAAGCTGGAGTATTTTTTCACAGGACTTAATGCCAAAAACCTCACTCTTTTTTTTTTTTTTTTTTTTTCTATTTTGCATTGCTCAGAAGTCTTCCCTAATCTGCTATCTCTGTTTGACGTCCGCAAAAATAAGAAAAAAGCATTTGAGTCAACAGGAAACAGTGATGCAAAAGCCTTCGCAGCAGTGGCAGCCACATGAGGAAATCACGTTGCACCATTTCTGAACTGGGATCGAGATGAATAAAGCCGCAGAGCAATTGTTACTGTAAATTAAAGAAACACTTAGAGGAAACAAACAAAGTCCGTGGGATCAGTTGGGCTCATTTCAAGGCTGGCCTACCTCTAGAGATCTGCCCTGCCAACTTCAGTGCAAGAGAGCTGTTTGGGCTTTTTTTGCTTGTTTAAATTTCAGTGTGCCATGTGTATTTGTTCACCTATTAGCAGGGTAAGGGCTGCTGGTAGCACATACTATGTCCTAAGGACAGTTTGTCGTCTTCGCGGGGTGTTAGTTGGGCTTGAAGAGAGTCCCTGATTGCAAAAGCCACTGGGTGGGACAATCCACATGTTGGTTACTGTCCCTTGCAAACACAAGCGCCCACTGAAATCCAACTCAAACATCATTTTAGCCCTCTGTCCTCGCCAGCTCTACTAGAAAGCTGTTTTGAACCCTCGTACCTTTCCTCTTCATCATCACAGGAGAGGGGAATACAGATTTTATTAAAAGACCATCCTTTCTCTCCCTGTGCCCAAGAAAGGCCAGTGTGATGGCTAACTTCCACCCCCTTCCAGTTAAGAGTCATAGCTGACATCCATGTACAACCCACACAAGACCAAAGACCTCTGAAGACAGCTAGAGTGAGAGGCTTCTTACCTCTGATCACAGACTTTCATGCTAAGTAAATCGGACAGGGCAGCACCACTGCCCCGCTTCAGGCAGTGTAGGGGGAGGAGATGGGGAAAGACAAGCATTTTCTCCGTGCAGACATGGAAGAAAATAATAGCAAAGCTATCTCCTCTATCTGCCACCCTACAAGAGCTGCTGTGCCAAGGGAAGCGTGGAGGCCAGAGGAGACTTCTCAAGAGAGTCATCAGTGGAGGTTCAGAAGAACCACTGGAAAACACCAACAGGGCCTCTCCAGCATCCAGAGCCACCAGGAATAGGCTTGGACCAGCTCTGCATGTCCCCATTGCAGCAGAGCTCTCCCAGACTCTGCTTCTGCCTACACTGATTCCTCTGCAGGACAAGGGACTGAGCCGCCCCACCAAAGACGTATCCCAGCAGTAATTCCACCCAAGCCTCCTCTTTAGCTGACAGCTGCCATATAAGGCAGCATTTGGAGGATATGGAAACCTGGTTAAATCCCATTTAGAGCAATGGTCCAATTACAATCCCCCCCCCCCAAAAGAAAGAAAGGAAAAAAAAAAAAAAAAAAAAAAATCAGCCTGGCCTAGGAATTCCGCTAAGTTTGTGTTTCATCTTTTTGGAAATAATTTATGCGCACAACTCCTTAGAAAATCAGCTTTGGGCTGAATCTGAGTTCACTGACACCAAAGGGTTCCCCCAAGAAATCAGTCATTTATCAGGGTTTTGGCAGCTTATGTTTTGCAGGGCAGAAGGCAGGCTTTCAAAGTTACCTCCATACAGAGGCAGCTGCGTCGCTTCTTCCCGGCAAAAGTTTATTGTTTCCAAAAAGAGTAGCAGGGCTTAGGGAGCTTGCAAGCAAATTATTACAAGATAATTACAAGAGCTGGCAGGCTCCCTCAGCGCTCCCAATGTTCCTGTTCTCCCTTCGTAGTCCACAACCCCCACACAAAGCGATCTGCCTGAGGTCTGGCTGGGAGGGCGCAAATAAACCACGCTGGCTCAGTACCGGGCTTCGGAAAGCCACATGTCCAGCTCCCCCAGCAGCGCAAGTGGCCGTCCGTATCTGGGTCAAAGCACTGCAAAGCACAGGACCCGGAAGAAGAATAACAAACGGGTTTGTTTCTCAATATTTATCTTCATAGGAGTAACACAACCCCGAACCGCGCTCAGACACTGCTCTGTGCCGACGTGGCCCCCCCCCCCCCCATACCCAGCCCTTCAACCAAGGCAGTGCCGCATCCTTGCGAGCTGCCTGCTGCTCCCAGCTCAGAGGTTTACCGGAAGGCAGGCTGTTCAGGGGGGTTATACATGGCAGCGTTTCAAAACCAGAAAGAACAGACTCACCAAGAGGGAATTGTCAAAACAACCTTTGCACACACACGTGTGTTCATGGGAGCTGAAGCAGACCTAATGAGCTCAGCCCCAAATTTCCGGATAGCGTCAAAGCCACCCTCACCTGACTGCAATGGAGCAAGACACTGACTTATGCTAGATGAAGATTTGGTCCTTCGATTTCAAATCGGAACAACTACCTCAAGCAGAGGAGAAGAAACACCTCTGCGCCATGCTTGCTCAGCTGGAATCACATGCACGCGTTAGTGACACTTCTTAAACACAGCCACAGAGACGACTGCCATGGCACCTGCCGCCGCTCCGCTCGCCGCCACGGCCCAAGACTCCCAGACGAACAAGGCAGCGGCAGAAAGGCAGCAGGTTTTACAGCCATCTGCTAGCTGATTTTTGGTGCTGTGTTAGCCGTTTCACCTCTCTGCTTCAGTGACTGCAGAAGTACACGCCAGCCTCTGTAACCACTTCTGCCTAGGAGAAACCAAGCCATGGCAAGGGAGCGTGCCACAGATGGCACATACAGCCCTGGGGCTATCGAGACGGGGGAGCCGACTGTGCGTCGCGCCGCATCTGAAAGGCTGAGAGAGGAAAGGTTTCTTTCTTCCGCTGGTTTTGGGGTGGTTTTTAGCGAGAAGGAGGTGAAGTGAAAATTCAGCAAACTCAGAAAGTGGGTGAGGCACACGTGGCATCTCCTCCAGGTTGGGCAGCGGGTGAGCGCGATTCTGAGAAGCACAGGTCGCTTCCCCACATCGGGCTCATTTTTAGCTCCTTTAACAAAGAGCCGCTGGCGTCATTGTCACAGCTATGGGAACAGGGCAGTTATCACCAGTTATCACTTACAACTGCGCTTTGCTATCTGACGCTCTTGATAGTGGGCACAACACAGGCTTTCCTACGCCACGGCAGCGAGGCACATAAACACTGCCTAGAGAATAACAAATTGGCTCTTGCCATTTGCATAAATAAACTCTTTGGGGTCCCTCAGGGTAAATGCTGCCTCCTGCACGCATGTGTGCACAGCACAGTATTTATGCTGAGCTCATTCCAGAAGAGCTGAACTACACTACAACCCAGGGTGAGCTGATGGGAGTTGTGGGTTCCCACCTGCTCCAGAAAAAAAAATAAAATAAAATAATATCATGAATCTAAATACACTCCCCAAATTTCTGCCTCTGCTTTCTTAACCACGTGGCTGAAATTTCAAGCTCACAGGCTGAAGAGTTAACGCACAAGTTCAATCATTTCTCTGGAACAATGCATCCTTGCATACCCTACGCACATCCTTCCTCCTCAACCCCTCCCCTCAAGACAGTCTAATTCACTGCAGGATTACATGATTAGTTCATCTCATGACTAGAAACTTTTACTCAACATACACAAAAAATGATGACTTTTATCACTCTTGTTCATTTGTATCTGTTCCATTAGAAACAAACCAAAAATGCCAACTAGGAAAAAAAAACCCTCTCACGTACTTGGTCAACCAATTAGATCACACACAAAAAACTGCCTGTGTACTCCCATTAAAATAAAAAAAAAAAAAAGAAAAGAAAAGAAGCCAGCTTGGCCACCATTAGAACAAAATATCCAAAAAAATGACAAACAAATTGAAAGAAGAAATAAAAATTAAATCTGCCCCTCCAGACCTTTTAAAATGGCATAGAAAACTACACAAAACTTCTTTCCCACCTGAAAGGACAAAAAACAAAGGGCTGGCTGAACTTACAGGGGAATAAATTGAGCAATAAGGAACTAGAATATATCAAGCTATAGACATCACCCGTTAATCAAAGATGTATAGGACATCTGCACCCCTCAGCTGGCTGCTGGTATCATGGTGTCTCAGAAGAGAGTAGCTCTTTTTACAGCCCTCAGTTCAGAAAAAAACTACTGGAATTGCTGTTTCCAGTTTGGAGTGACCAACTTGAGACAGCTCCAGCCTGTTTTTAAAAATACTGAACTCTGCAATATCTGCTGGCCTCAGACTGTGCCAGGGAAGGCTAGAGACCTCTGTAAGCTCAGGCAAAGGTCTTCAGAAAAATCAAGAGTGCCAAAACATGCAAAGGTGACTTGGAAACGGCTTGCTACACAGGCTTTGTGGATCCATTTTCTCCCCTTAAACATCACTTGGAAAGCAATATGGATTCAAAGAGACTGAAACCTGGATCACACCTCAGCTAGTTACCTCTTCTCTGAGCTTTGATTGGGATTTTTTTCCTCCTCCTCCTCCACACTGACTGGGACCCGTTCGCTCAGGCCATTTGTGACTTGCTTCCACTTTGACCCCTTTTTATGCCACAATTTCCTCGATTTTAAATCCAAAGAAAAATATTAGTTTCACGTACCATGGCTAACCATAAACAACAGCATCTCCTTCGGCTACCTTTGCACTAAGCTTGGTAAGTTTGTCTAACAGTTACGGTCTCTCTCATAAGCCACTGCAGATGAAGACAGGCATTTTCTCAGCTTCACAAAAACACAAATATCCAAAGTCCCTCAACAACCAGGGGTGGGAAAGTTACACTCAGGGGCTACAACACGATGATGGCAGCTAACCCTTCAGTTCACATTTTCACTTCAGCTCATATCACCTCCATGTGCAGCCTAAGTGTGGACACCCAGCAAAATTCACAGATAAAATCAGAAATGTCAGTCTGATCTTGCTTTGTCTTCTGCAAGCAAAACCAGTCTGCCTACAAAAAAAAACCCCAACAAACAAAACCCCTGACCCTGTATGCTCCTGCAACAAAGAGATCACTGCAAGGTGTTACTGTGCACATCAGAGAAAGCCAAGCCTTTCAGACTGGGCTTTGTAAGACTCACACATCTGGTTTACCAGCAACTTGGGCCAGAGGGCCAGCAAAGATGCCATGGGTTTTTGGTGGATGTGAACACTGTAAAACCACAGAAAGACACGGTTTTGATCAGTCTGCCTTTATTTGGTGCTAGACAGGACAGAAGCCAGAGAAAGGCAGACACCGACTGCCTCTCCTGTGGTTGCAAAGCCAACGTGAGGGCACAGTAGCACACAGGCCCACAGAAGCCGCACTGGAAAGTGAAGGTGGAGAGAGGAAATTCCCCTGTACCTCCTTGTCCAACAGGCCCCCAAAAAACTTAACCTGCTGCCCCAGGGCCCCAGGTAAAGCACGACTCAAGCTTCTTCAAGCCTGACTTCAGAAGGACTCGGCAGCAAGCCCCTGGTGGGGTGCCTCCCTTTCTTGCCTGTGTTTACAGCCCCTAGGCATGCGAGGCCATACCAAGCCTTTTGGAAAACGCCAGGCCTACAAACAGGACTTGATTTTATCTGGCAGCAGCAAAACTGAAGCATGTGTTGGTCTTCCAGCACAGTGGCTTGGGGATAGCAACAGTCTCAGTGCTCAACAATAGGGGAAAAAGTCTCAATGCTTGCAGAAAAGCATCCGAGAACTGCACTTGGCTGTCGGGTGTACGCACATATTGAGTTGTGCCTCCCCGACATGCTGGAGAGGGAACACTGGGGGTTTAGAGCCTGGGAGATGATCAAAGCTGTCCTCTATGCTCCCAAAGGGCTCCCTCTCAGCGCCTTTCAAAGAGAACATCAAAGAGGCCTCACCACTTCCTTACCACCCACCAGCATGCTCCAAGGCCTGTGTCAGGATGCTTGTTCATCTAATCAGAGCCCCAGGAAGGCTGCCACTGCCTTTCCAGCCTTCCTCACTTCCACCGTGCCAGGCTCTGGCCCAGGCTGCCCTGTGCTCTACCCACTTGGTGTCAGTAGAGTGGCTGGTGGCCAACCAGGTTGATGCTGGAGATCCCCTGGAAGGGCCATGACTGAGGGAACTCCTCTGGACACACAAGGGCACCTAGACCTCTCTTGTGGCATCTGGAGACCAATGGGTGGGTGAGCAGCCAGCCAGCTGTCATTGCTCGGTCCCACCACTTTGGCTGGTGGGCCCTCACTTGAAAATTATGCCCCCACTACAAGCTCCAGGTTAGCTCTAAATACAGGTTCATCTCTCTAAACACCCGGGTGATCCATGACATGATGCCCACACTGACCCTGGGAGAACTGGCTGAGTGCCCCAAGAGCCAGCAGACATGGAGAAACCTTCCTCTTCCATGTTAAGATCATGACATCAGCCCACAACTTGTAAAGGGGGTGGAAAGCTGCGTGCCGGACAGCAGGCTGCCCTCGTAAAATGGGACCAGTTCAGTGACTAGCTGCCCTGGAGTCCCTGGGCCAGTCCCTACCAGCTTCAATAGCAACCCTGCTAGCTATTATCTTAGAAGGACGCTCGTTATAGAAAATCACGTCCCTCTGCCAAGTTCTCGTGTCTCACTATTCTTGGAACTACAGGGGCAGGCTCTGTGCCTCAGCAACTGTCAGCAGAGCCACACAGAAAGCAAATCCATATAATGATCAGGCTAGCAGGGACAGCGCTGGAAACAGCATCGCCTGGGGGACAGTCCCCTGGAAGCACCCTTTGGTCTCATGAGAAAAGGGATAAGGGCAATAAACATAAAACCCAAAAGCTATTTGACACTATTTGCATGGGAAGCTGATCTCCCCCAGCCCTTTTCATTCTCATGCATACAAGTAGAAACAAAAGGATTTAAAAGCAAACCACTTGTGCAGGAAGGATGGTTTGTAAACCCCAAAGACGACAGGACCTACTTACTGCAAACTCATTTTAATTAAAACATTCCAGGATCCACATTCCCCAGGATTAAATTACTGACTTAGCCACTTGTACATATAGCCTCTTTCACCTGTTCTAGGACAGTATTGTTGAGGTGTTGGATGATACCAGTGTCAAGCAAACGGAAACATACATTTTTCGGTGCCTGTGACCCCTAACGCAGGATCGATGATTATCCGTGGGTCAACCCCAGCACCTGTCAGCAACTCACAGATTACTGCAGTGGGAGCATAATCCTCTCTGACACTAAAGGGTTATTCTAAGGCCCTAGAAAAACCACAGGTAAATGGCTTAGGCAAGGTGGAAAGTTCCTAAAGCAAGGGTTTCAATTAAAAAAAAAAAGAAAAAAAAAAAAAAAAGAAGAAAACCAAAGATGTGGTGAGCAAGGAAAACCTCACAGATGCAGCTGGAGCAGGACTTAAACTGCCTCCCCTGCAAGAGACCAGGAGGACTCTTTCTTTGCCTTTCACAGGAAAGGAATCTGGAGGTGCAAGTCCAAAACTGCCCAGCCCAGCGCTGGACACGGAGAGGGCCATGTCCAGCCTCTGCCAGCCTGCTGTGCAGCCAATATTTTCTCTTCAGGCTCTGAAAACTGTGACCCGTACCAGGCAGAGACAACCCTTGCAGCTCCTACCACCTAGTGGCTGCAGTATTTCCCTGTGACAGAGCAAGGAGGCTGTGTGGAGGCCAGGCAGCCTCAGCCGGCCCTGGGCAAATAAAGCAGTCCTTGCTAGCGGGTATCACTTGTGCCACAGCTGAGACTAAAGCAGGACCACACCGAGGCAGCACAAGAGAACAGAAAACCTTTCTGAAAACCATCAGCGGCTGGTGTAAGCACAGAAAAACAACTCAGCTAGCTCTAAAACAAGCGGGCACAAGTAGCAGCAATATAGATCAGCCCAGGTAATGCATTGCTGTTTCTGGTACTTGTGCCAGCTCAGCTAACGCTAGGTTACTGGCACTACACAATATCGCACTGTGCGGCACAGCCATGCCCCAGGGTGTTTAAGTTACCCCTAGACTGCTAAGTTAGGGGAAGGGGTTGCTGGTTTGGGTGGAATATCGTACAAGAGTCTGAATTCAAATGGGTCTAGCTCTAGCCAAACCCTCAAACTCTTTGAGCGCTCTGTCCTCAAACTGCTGCAGCATTTCAGGCGCTTCCAAGGTCCTTCCTTTCCAGTTTCCATAATTTCCTCTTGAACTGGGAGGGTGGGGACACAACTGAATGTCTATTCTAGGTGCAGCCTCACCAGTGCCAAGCAGAGGGGATAATGACTTCCCCCGAGCTCCTGAAGCAGCCCAGTACATAATTTAACTTATGTGCAATAAGACCACACTGCTGGCTCACACTGAACTTTGCACCTACCATAACACCTAGGAACCTTCCAGCTGGGCTACCACCGTGCCAGTTAGTCTCACGGGATTAGGCTCTGACTTTGCTTTGACAAATGGTGAGAAGCCTCAAAATGGCTAGTTCTTGAAAAATTCCTCAAGGCAGGCCCAGTAGGTCATTATTTATCCGGGATCTCCACAGCAGACCGGAGTCATGCTTTTTTTTTTTTTTTTTTTTTTAATAACATGAACCGTTAAGGCCACATTTTCAGAGTCTGGGCTGTAAATATGATACATGTGATGTGGTTTCCATGTAATTGCAAGTGAAACTAGGTATTGTTTTGCATAACCCTGCCCCCAACTCCAAATATAAGTAACATTTTCAAATATGGAAATATGTCTGCAGGCCAACATTTTGAATAAGTGGTTAGTATTTTTTTATATATATACACACATATTTTTCTTTTCTGCTGAGTCTGCGTTAATGGAGGGGATAACCCAATGCCATGCAAGAAACGAGCAGAAACCTTAAGTACTGTATCAGCCTGGTTAAGCCCTCCTAGAAGGGCTTTGTCCAATGAATACCCTGCTGTTGCAATCATGTCTCTACTTTAGCAAAGGGATTTAATTATGCTTTTATAAGTAATTTAAATCTGGTTCTTCTGGATTGAAGTGGGTGTCACTGAGTGCAGAACATGGGAAAAGGACCCGATGAACCACATTAGTCTGAAATCTACTTTTTCTTTTGTAAATGCTTCCCTTTCTGGTTTTGTTTATTATAGGAGGGAAGTGGTTTTCTGTTACTGACAATCCAGACAATGAAGCAAAGTGGGATTCGAGTAAAAGAGGAACCTGGGAAAGACTGGAAATAGCGGGGTCCTGCTATGACAAGCACCACTCCCTTCGTACCCTTTCAGAGACTGACCAGCTCTGCGTTCAGGGCAGAAAGGTCTGAGGGGCTCTTCCCTCTGATGACAAGCTGGTCCAGAAATTCCTGTTCCAGGCTGCTCTACTGTTTAGCAACCTCCTTTTCATTTCCAGTCTAACTGTATCCATGGCCACTCTAGACTCATTTAATCTTAGCCAGCATCTTGACAGCTTTGTTTCCCTCCTCAGTGTTTGACATCTGCAGACATCAATCAGATCCTCTTTTTGCATTCAATTTGCTAGTCTAAACAGGCTGAGGTCTTCCCTTTTTTTCCCCTTTGCAAAAGGCTCTGCAATTACTTCATCAGCCCAGAAGACCTCGTCTGCACCCATAGCAGATTGCATTCATTTTTTGAACATGATAAATGGTACTAGCACAGTGACCTTAAATCTTTCCTAAGTTCATGGGAAATACTATACACAGCCCAGGAGCACACTTGCTATTTTCACATCTACATTTGCAGTTCAGTAAGTAAAGAGCACAGCAACGAGTGGCAAAACCCACTGCTATTCCACACCTGACCCCAAACAGCACACATTAAAACTGGACATTTCTGATATTTTCCATGAGAACTTCAGAAAAGCCATTAAAATTTGGGCCCCGTGTCTTCATATTATGAAATAAAAGAGGAGTTTCCTTGGTTACTAGTGACAACAGTGAGCTTTAAGTTTTGTTTCTGCTATACAGCACTGCTGCTCTGTGAACCACATGAGCTGTATAAAAAAAAAAAAACAAACAACAAAAAAAACTAACAAACCACCTCATTTCTATTACGTGAGTCTACCCAAGGGCTCCACCCTAAACAAGCCCAATTCTTAAACTCCATAAATGGCTGTTGCATCACCCCAGTAAGAAGAGAAATGGATGGTTGGCAGGATGCATTTGTCTGCCCCTTTTTTTCCTTTAAATATTTTGGGTGTATGTAGGAGGTGTGAAGCCACAATTAAAAGAGCAAGTCTCTCCTGCCTCTTCTAAGAGAAAAACAAGTTCTATTATCATTTTAACAATGGACAAAAAGCAACTAAAAAAGGAGCCCAGGCAGTTTGGAAGAGCTACACTGCAGAGAATGCTTTTGTCCTAATAACACCTTAGCGCAGGGACTCCCAAACTTACCTTGCTGGGACATGGCTGTGGTCACTGCCTCCATCACAGCCACTCCTCCCTCCACCACCCTCATCAGCAACAAGCTCCCACCCACACGTACACACCAGAGGAGGCTCTAAGCTGGACAAGCAGCACATGCGCAGTCCTCCGCTGAGGCATACGTACCACAAGTGACATCAATGCTATCATTTGTCTCATCTAAACAAGAAGAAATACCATTTACGGCTCTGATTCAGTGTCCACCCATGTAAGCAAGATCCTTTCCAGGAACTCCGGATGGATCTTTCATTCATTTCTGAGCAGTACACAAAGGCTGGTAGATACAGGAGGCTGCCCCTGCTTCCAAGAACAATTCATTGAGTTTGCAGATAATTCAATGCAAACACAGTACTGTTAAAATTCAGGTATCAGGACAGTAGGGCCTGAGATCCCACAGCAACCAGAGCACACTGCGGGTCCGTAGACATCTGTGCATATACATTTGGAAACATTCAATGGCACAGGGGTGTTTCTAGGGAAGACACAAAGAAAGGCTTCCCTGTTAATACCATTTTGTTAGGGAGGCTAGAACAAGCCAGGATTTTGTTTGCCAAATGCCTAAACGCCCCACAGATGTTAGAGGTGGAATATAGCAAGAGTGCTCTGTTCACACTTCAGCAGAGAGGTTTCTCCTGGGTCTAAGGTGGACATTTATAACAGGCTGGGAAACGCCTCTGTCCTGAATGTGCCAGTGTCAGGAGGAAGGCTACACACTGTCCAGGCTATACTTACAGGAGTCTGGAAGCAACAGTAGAGCTTGGTGAGGAATGGGTGGTTCCTTGCTAAGGAGAGGATGCGTTTCTCGGTCATGGTGCATTCAACATCATCATCTTGGAGAATGACGTCCTTCTTCAACACCTTCACTGCATAGAGCTGCCCACTCTCTTTCATCTTGGCAAGCATCACCTAAACCAAAGGAGAGGGTGAATCGCAGGGGCTGAGCCCTCAGTGTCTGTGAACAACATAGAACCTCTCGCACCTTTTCATACTAGAAAGGTCAGTTATCTCATGACCAGGCTTGTGGATGCAAGTGAGTCAGCCTGTTAGTAGGGCATCAGTGTACAACTGATGACACATATGCTACTGTCCCCAGCAGGCTTCTCCGGATAGAAATGCCCACACATGTTGCTCCAATGTCTGGCATGGGGCTAGGTGGTCGAAGCTCATCCACTGGGCCAGGGAAAACCCCCTGAGTAGTGCCGTCTATCCCACTTCCCTTCTCAGTTATCAAATTCAAATGCACCATTTCACATTGGCTTTGTGGCAAAGCAGAGAAACTAAACACCCATCTCGCTACATTTGAAACCAACTGCCTTGTTTCCTTTAAAGGAAAAGTCTTTACACGCTCCAAAAAAATGCTGCCCAAACGAGTGCTAACGCACACACTTGCAATTTCTGGTATAGGCCCTGGCATGCAGCTGTTCTTTCGGTTGCTAACATTTTCCTTTGTGATATCCAATTCTTCACTTTGCCGTCAGCTTGCTTTCTCTTCCCTTCTCTCCCTGCTCTCTGTAACCAACCTTGTTGCACAAACCATACTCTGCTGGACAGCCTGTGTGCCACGTTATGAAATAGCTTGGAGTTCCTTAAATAAGGAATGCGGTGTTCCCCAACAGAGCCACGAATAACTCTCACCTTTCCAAAACTGCCCTTTCCCAATACACGAAGGAAGGTTAAATCTTTGATCCCAAGTTTGCTCGCTGAACTTTCACTAATGTTGTTGCCATCTTTCAGGCTGCCTTTTCCCTGATGTCTCAAAGTAGATCTTGAAACCAGTTTCTGTGGAGGAAAGTAAATAACTATCAGTCCGCATAGAAATTGTACTTTTGCCTCAGAGGTGTGCACAAGTAGCCAACCTACCAACTTGGGCATTTAGGACCTGTTCAGATGCACTGTATGGCCACTGGAACAGAAAGCACCTTGGTACCACCACCCCACATGGGTGTTACATGTGACCAGCCAACCTCAGCACTGCACTGAGCTGCCCTGAGATGTCAACACTGGTTCCCGACCTGGACATTTTAAGTTGTAAACCCACTGCCCAGCAGATTGAAGAGGCAAGCCTGCCTCTCTCCATTCTCACTCCCCAGAAAAATAAGACAATGAGTGTGAAAATCCAAGTCTCCTATCTAACATCAGAGCGAGGATGCATAATTTTTGCAATATGCAAAGTGCTGATGAGATCTAGAACCCAAACTGATTTCCTCTGAATCTCTTAGGTTTTTATCTGATTTTAAGACTCTTGCTCAAAGCCCAGTTCAGCGGGACACAAACTGCAAAATATATTTCTTTCTCATAGCTGGGTTGCTGGCTTCCTCCACTGCTGTAAATTCGATGGAAAGCCGCTCACTCCTGTGCCAGCAGTGAGGCATCTGCATTTTCAGGAATTGTACCACCATCAGCACATATTTTTAGAGCTTCTGTTTCTGCAGTACACGAAGATCAAGTCAACCTCCAGTGCCCTCTGTTCACAGCTCTCTAGTATGCATATAAACGAGGAGCACTTTTATTCGGTTTATTAGCCCAAAGAAAGTCACATGGACTTCTTGAGCTCCACCTTGTGACTACTTTGGTGTAAAGCAAAATTCTTCCTGCACAGAAGACTTGTCCCACTACCACAAAAGCAGCAACCCCAGCCAGTGGGAAAGAACCAAGAGCATTCAGGACAGCACCCAGCAAAACTCCCCAGCACAGGCTGAACACTCACCTAGAGCTTTCAGCTCACAAGTAATAAGAAGAGATCCTTAAACACAGATCTTTTATTTTCCTGGTTTCATCTCCTTTTGATGTGCAGATTATGCAAACAACAAATGCTAACAACTGCTGATTTTTACGGACCTGAGAAGGGAGTGTGGGACTTGTGTTTCGCTGTAACTCCCAGGATACCTGCCCCCCAAACAGCTACAGCGTGAAGAGCAAAGATAAGAAAGTCTCATTTGCTACAAACCACCTGAAACCAATAGGGGCAGCTAAGCCCACTGAGCAGGCTAGGCTGACACAGTGTGATGTAGTCAACCGATGTAGCCGACTAACTGTATAACAAGATTTACCAGGTCTGGCAAGTATGTTTTGGGGGTTTAATATTTTCTTTTTGGTCAAATAATAATAAATAGACCAACATTTTATTATGAGTTATTGCGGTTTCAAGCAAACTCACTTTTCAAAAGTGGTAGCAAAGGAGACGTGACAAAAACTTGTTATTAAATGACAGCTCTGATTTCCATTACCCTTTATAGGCATTTTCACTCAAGCTCTTACAGTGTGTTTTAAACTCTCTGAATAGACTCAGATATACAACAGCTGGATTTTTAGGATGCCTTAAATACTGACAAGCAGAAATCGTACACATATGTCCCAACCCTGGCAACAATCTCAGTGGGACCCTACCTCAGACAGCAAAGACCAGAGGTAATGTTGTATTGGCAGGGATCACAGATTTTAGCCAGGGAAACTGCAGTGGAGAGTGAAATGGTTTCCCCAAAATCACTCAGAAAAGCAGTGACAAAGCTGGGAAGAAAACCCAGGCTTCTTGCTGAGCTCTCCTTTTGCTCTATCACAAGCCACATATGCAGAAAGAGCATTTGTTCTTGCAGTAAAAGCAAAAAAGGTATGGCATGAATTATATTGATCCCTAATTAGTTAGGAGTCTTATTCTCCTCTCTTTCATGCCAAACAGATAAAGGAGTGAATGGAGTCACACCACTGTGAAACATAAGCATACAACAAAGCAACACCTATAGATTAAAATACCCAGGTTTACCCTGCTGGAGACAAGACATCCATTTTCCAGGTGAAGTCTTTGCCACAAGCCACAGAGAGTAACAACCTACTCATGCAGTCCACTGCCCAACACCATCTGTCATAACGCAAGTCTCTATAAAGACTCAGTTGTAAATGTTTTAAATAGAGGAGAGAAGGGGACAAAAATAAAATAGAGACACTCACCGAATTTGGGGAAATGCTTCCTGGTTGCAGACCCATACATGCCAAGGTTTTAGCAAGCTCTGCTGAGTTCACCCCACAGTTCGGTGCAACATTTGCTTGGCATCGGATGTGGACATTCATTTTACAGACTGACAGGGGTTGATGGTAGGCATGGAAAGTAAAAGCAAAGGAAAAATTAAAATAACTTGGAGGGATTTATTGCTAAGAAATAATTTAGCAATTCTGCTTCAGGAAATATACCCATCTGGATCTTTAGACTAAAGGAATTTTTGCCACCGATCTCAGCAGAAACAAAACTAGGACTCTCATAAGAGAATAAACTCCTGAAAACAATCGATATACCCCAAACTCTCCAAGTAGGATGTCACATTGCCTGAAGCTACTCACAAGTACATGTTTGTCAGGTATATAAATACCATTGCAGCTATGCCTGCAGGTAAAATTGGGATTTATAATGCCACAGAATTTGCAACAAACTTCCCCTGTGTTTCCAGATATCTAATTTTAAAGATACATTGTTCAGTGGGAAACTAAAATCTTTCTTGCTCTCACTCATGGACACACATACGCCCTCTTGTGGGAGATGAAGGCAAATGGAAACCGTTTGTTACCTATACGATTTTACAGTCTGGATCACTGAAACAAAAACATAACACCAGGACATGCTTTGTTGTCAATTGGCAGTGTGACAGACCAGGTAGTCAACCTAAAGCAATGACCTTTTTTTCCCCTCGGATGCCTTTTCATTGCCTTATCTCATTAACTGAGGAAAAGCCTTCAAGGCAAAGGGAAAAATGAATGCAGCAAGCAGCAATACCCAAGAATATTTTCAATAATGCAAGTTAAACAAAGCTGTGCTGAAAGTGCAAAGTAGAATCCTTCTGGAAGCCTGAGATTAAAAAGAAGATGAGCATTTTTGTTAACTCTTGCAAAGATGAATATTCATCGCTTGGCTTTCTCTTGAAGGTTGCACAAATCAAGCCCACGCAGTGCATCAAGGGACTAAAAATACATACATTTTGTGAAAAGGCAAGAATAAGAAGCTGCTCACTTTTACACTGTAGGCCCTGTCGCATAATTCCCCAGAGCAAGGAACCACAGTGGTCACAGAAAGTCGGGACTTTGTAGTTGTGGACGCTGAACTTATGAGGAATGTTGATTCCAAACCTCTGTTCAGTCACCTGAGGAGCCAAAAGAAAAGCACATTTAAAATTCAAATACATATATATATATATATATGCATGCCGGCGTTCATTTACATACAGGCATTTAAGCGCAAAACTATGAAAATGTCCCAACTCATCGCCCCACTGAGGTTTACTGCAAGTGAACACTGAGTGACCAACCTCAGCTGCCGTGAGCCTGCTCTGGCTTCTTTGCTGGGCAGGCTGGACTACCTGACAAAGCAGATTTTAAAGAGGGCTGCCTAACCAATTTTAAATTCTTAAAACCAAGTTAGAATTAGAAGTGGATTACCTCATCACAAACCTATCACTCCGAAGTGCCACATATAAATTATGCTAGCTACAGCATTTTGTAACTAACCCATTTTCAAATTACCAACTAGCATACCATGTAGAAACATGTAACTTTAGGTCAAACTGTTGATTTTATTAAATTTTATATAGAATAGTTTTCCCAGCTCCTCCTAAAATTCTCATTCCCCTTCTCACCCTCCTTGTTATTAACAGTCAGGCCCACATTTCACTTTATCACTTGCCCTCATCCCCTTTGAACCTTGTTCTTTTCCAATTGTGAATCATTCAGATCTCAAAGACACCTTAGAAAAGGTTACATCGGCGGAAGAAATGAACCCCCATTTAGCCTCTTCATTACTTTTTACTTTGTTTCTCAACACGCAGATCCTGGAAGACTGAGGGGGAACCCACAACTTCACAGAGTCAGGGATGTGATTGAAACAATGAGTTTAAAGTGACCAGTGCCTCCTCACTTTCGTCTTTTAAAGTAACATAAATGTGTTATAATCCCTTCATAATCCTAAAAGAGGGGTGAGGAGACTCACTATTTAACGTGCACTTTTACCCTTAGGCATGTTAACTTCATCTGGCTTGGCAAGGGGTCATTTTAAGACTTCTTAAGTCTAGCTCAGCAGTTTGGAGGCAAGAAATAACGAGCAAAGGCAATTGCTTATCTGCACTGGAAAGAAGGTTTCTGCGTGGAACACAATACAGAGCTACCTCCCAATTAAAAATATTTCAGTTGAATTTTCCTCAAACAGTTATTAAACAATTTCCAACTATAGAAATGAGACATGCAACGTACAGGGCAGTTTTTGGTGGGGATGTTATTCCTGTCAAATACAGCCAAAACGAGCAAGAAATAAAACCTTCAGAAACACAAGTTATGCAAGGGTTCTTTATCACAACATAAATAATTTCATAGAATAAAGGTGTGGAGCAATGACTAATTGAGCGCTTTAAATTACCAGAAAAGAAAAAAAGAGGCATAACAAAGACCAATGGTTAGATTTTAAAGCCAGAGAAATCCACATTAAGAACTGGGCACCAAATTTTGATGACAACACAGTTAATCACGAAAAAGAATTATCACGGAAAACAGAGGATTTGCTATTTCCTGATATCTTCCAATAAAGACACCATGCCTTCACAAACTACATGCTAGTCCAAGCAGTTACTGGAATTAACAGAACAACCAGATGATATTGCGTGACCTTTAGGCACGTCCCTATCACTCTTCCTCACTTTAAAAATCTATGAATAAAGATAACACAGAGTAAATTCTATTATAGGACAACCCCCAGCAACCCAGAAAACCTCAGGATTTACAAATTATGACGACCCGAAATAACCACCATGACTTTACCTTAAGATCGATCTTGTTAGTATTGTTTTGGCACGTGCAAGCTGTAACAATTAGATGGTGGCAGCGCTTGTGTACAACACAGGTGCATACTAGGAAATAAAAGAGGCATGATGAAAACAGCTGTTGAAAAACTCAGAACACATCAACCCATCAGCTGCGTTCTTTAAGGCTCAGCTATATCATCAGGACACAGTAAAAACGTGAAAAATAATCAGTGGATTGGAACTTCCAAAATCTCATAACAAATCTGGAGATGCATCTCCAACTCATTGCAACAGAAATACTGCATTTGATCATTCATACAGCCTAGAAAAGAGCTACCTATATAAAATATGGGTGATGCCCACAGAAATAACAGTGTGACTTCACAAATGAACCAAAAAGATGCTGCCAAAATTATCCAGTGGAGAGTATTTCTCACAACATACACAAACAATGCACAGGTCTGAGATAACAAAAGCCACCCCTAAATCTCAGTGGCATAGTGTCTCTTACACTGAATACCCGACTGAGTCCTGCCCAGGTTACTTTGTCATTAAGGCTCAGTGCAGTGCTCGGATCTGGGGAGCTGGATAACTGCAGCAGAATGGTGCTGTGTCTGGACTAACGAACTAGCCCATATCAAGAAGGCTAATCAGCCCTAAAGCAGAGTTGGGTTCTCTCCAGGTTTGAAGCTGGCTTGACTGGAATGAACTTGGATTCCTCCACTCCATAACCCAGCGTGTGCTGTAGACACCACCAAGGGCCGCAGCTACTGTCTAAGGAGACTTTTGTAATGGAAACTGTACGTTGCAGATGTGTTGCAGGGTCCCACAAGATTCTGTTTATTGCTGACTTAAGCTTGCACTCATAAGGGTCTATCAATAACATTCACTTTCACCCAGAATTTTTATGCAGGATTTTGTTTACATGTAGCTTCCTTTCATATGAGGACATCAGTGCCCTATTATATTGCACAAGGAACAGGCTGCGTTAGAAGGCTGTACTGAGTGACCATACACCTACCTGTGAGGCAAGTCATAAAATAAATAAATAAAAAATCTTAGCATAGAAAAAGGGAAAGGAAGAACAATAATTAAGTGCAAACAAGCATCACATACATCTATAATACAGCCATTCAGCCAAAATGTGTATTCAGACAAAAGTGACGTGCCAGCTCACAAAGCTGCCCGTTGAAGTCGCACGCCTAGTTCCACCTTGTTGAACTACACAGGTGGAGAAAGGAAGAGGGTGGCCATTCCAGGAGCATACTTTGTGACCCAATGCCAGCTGAACACTGTCCTGAAGGGACCTTGGCTCTCTCAAGCCTAGCTGAGTGTTACATGTACTCAGCAACTCAGTGGATCTACACAGGAGGAAAACTGTTGGTGAAACACAGCAACCGGCCTCCTAGGTGTTTGCAGGAACGTAGGTGGTTGCTCCTGTGTGCATGCGAGCCGTCAGCCTGATGGCTGCTCAAACGCATAGTTTTGGGCTGGCTGGGGAGGCAGGAGTGGTGACTTCAGAGAAGCTTGTAACTGCAGGATGTCCCAGCAGCACAGGAGACCGCTCCTGAGACAGCACATCCTACACACACATTGTGCAGGAGCAGAGCACCTTACCTTGGCACTGGTACCCCTGCTTCCCAAACACGCCCCTGGTCAAAACAAAATACGAACATAAGTTAACATCAGAAAGCCAGTCCTCTTGCAGATCGTTTACAGAACAGCGAGGCAACATGCAAGAGGATCCCAAATGACCTGATCCCTGGGGCAAAACTGCCCAGCAATGATGGTGCAATTCAGCACAGGGGTGTGAGAGCGTAACAAAGTGCTACAAGGGCCGTAGCTCACAGGGCAGGCTGTCAACATGCATGTTATTCCCCATATTCCCCCTCACTCTACTTTCTGAAATACCTCACTTTATTACAACACACACCACACTTATTAGACAGATCCCAGCAGCCCACACCCTGTTATTATCCCTCCCACTCTATGCTCTTTTGAGACATATCTAAGTTTTTCCTCCCTGCGCTGCCTACTACCCTACACGTACCACCCCACACCTCACACCTCTAATAGCTCTTCTGTTCTCAGGCACTTTCACTAGTCTTTCAAGCAGCTGATTTTTCTCAGTGTAATCTCAAAGCTCCACTCAAGTTAATACCTGGGGTCTTTCTTCAGATTGCCTGGGTCACTCTCCCCCCACCCCCGAAATAACATCTATGGTTACAAGTGAGGAACGTTGCCTCATCCCCACACCACCCCAGTTTGCTTCCAGCATCCAAGATACACATCACTTCTGGTGTCTCTGCAGCAGACTCCAGTTTGCAACTTAAGTGTACCCTGCTAAACCTGATGGCCAAGGGGAATCACATCGGCAGCCCTTGGTAAGTGCCGGGTGACCGATTCAAGATCGGGAGTGGCATGTCAGTCCCCAAAATGCAAAGGGACAGGAATCTCCACACCACCTCATTCAAGCCGTTCTTACCAGATGAACTCCTTGCAGTGCGAGCAATACGTTGGCTGTCGCAGGTAGGTAGCCATGAATTTGTGCCCGTTCACCTGATGCACTCGCCTTCGCATCGCCCGCTGGCGTTTCCGAGTGAGGTTCTTAAAAATTCGATCCCTCTGGAGGGTCCCTGTGCAGGGGATAGGAATAAAAAAAAAAAAAAAAAAAAAAAAAGGAGGCAACAAAACATTAACATTATCATGCTCCTGGTTTTGCTATGGCACAAAATGCTTTCAAAGGCTACAATTACATCCCCAGTTTAGAAGTCAGGGGACCAGTCTAGAATGAGGACAGCATCTGGGACAGGCAAGGAAGTTAATTGCAAAGGCCCCTTTAGCTCAAAATTAAATTCTTCATGTAGAAATAACTGCCTCTTTCCATCTTCCTCTCCCATGTTCAGACATGTCACTAAGCTGTAAACAGCCCAAAAGCTCAAATTTAATGAGTTGCTATAACTCACAGCTTTTTGGGCAATAACTCCTGAAAACATGATTACGTGCAACCAGCTAACCAGCGCTCCACTTGCTGAGCCAAAGCAGCGCCTTGCTCAGTGAACAGGGTTTATCCACTTCCGATATTCTCGTCCTACGCTTCTGTATCACTATTTGTAGCAATTTTGTTTCCTGTGTTGGACAAAAAGGCACAGCCTAATTTTTCCAAGGACTAGGTGGCTTGATATGTGCCACTCTCAGCTTTCTCTCAAGGGCTCATTTTCCAAAAGGTAGATAATATTTTAAAGTTCTGGGAAGCAGGGATCCAGGAACTGCTGGCATTCAAATCTGAATTGTCTCAAAATTTAATTTAATTTTTTTTTTTTTTATTGGTTTAGTTCAGCCTTATAACAATTTCCTAGCAAAGTTCAATTGACACAAAACAAGTCACTCTTAAAAGGCAGAACTGAACTCTAGATCAAGAAAGCCATTCCCATACAGCAGCAGCCATCTGAACTTGCAAATCACAGCCAGCTGGTCTCCGGGATCCTTGCACAGACCAGGTCAGACTCAGCTGAGCTTCCCAGATCAAAGCCTCATCTGGGGCACACTCGCCTCAGAAGAAAGAAATTAAATTTGCAGTTTTCAGGTTAGTCGCATTGCAAAGGAAAGGCCCTACTAACAAGTGCATTTCAGGGACACACACTGGAGTCTGCTAGAGGAGAGCGTGCACCAGCGTACCTACTCGGGACTCTTGTTTTGGGTGCGGACTGGATGCAAGAGAAACGCCAGCTATTGCCAAGCCTGCACGGAAGGCATGACACAGGAAGGGACAGGCGGTCTGTAAACTTCCCACCCATCTCATCATCCTGGAGTGATGGATCGGCAGCAGTACCCAAACACAGCTGTTACCGCACCACTTCATTTACCCATAAAAAGGGGGCAAACCATTTCCCTGCTTTCAACTAGCTTTGTTGATTAACCACTGGGGGAAAAAAGAGGAAAAAAAAAAAAAAAAAAAAGGGGAAAAAGCTGTCACCATGATCAAGGCCTGAAATGTAAGAGTCCCACATCACAAATGAATTTCCCGGTCCTCTTTATAGAAGCGGAGATAAGGGATGCCATCCTGTCAGTACTTAACCCAGCCACTTCAAAGGGCTGGGTGATGTATTCACGATGTATTCCTCTCGGTACTCTTGCCACACAGGTTTAGCCATAAAGCTCAAGGGTGTTTTTCTGCCGTGTTCTCCCAGCCATTTGTGCATGCATCCCCTCCACAGGCAGCAATGGAAACCTTCTATCCGATGGCTTAACTGTGACATGTAGCACGGCTTGACTTTAAGACAGCTTGCATTTATTTTTAAAAATGGAAGCGCGCTATAAGTTAGGATTTTCCCATTAAAACAAATACACAAAAAAAAGGATGTGGTGCTCATCCAAGTGCTCATCCAAGCACTCAACAGAACCCTGCTTTCTTCTCTGCAGAGCTTCAAGCAGCTGGGCAGAGAGACTGGTGCAGAAAAGCCTGCCTTTCTAGAGAAGTGCTTTAACATGTGTTTAGTTGCCAGACTGAATCAGAACACTGGTCCATCTAGTTCAGCATCCTGCCTCTGTCAGCAGGCAACCAGAAACACGTGACAGCAAGATGGAGGAACCCTGCAGCTTGGAGATAATTTGCCTCTTTCCCACACATGAGATGTCATTTTGATCTCCAGAAGTGAGAGCTGATGTGCGGAGGTTTAATATCCCTTCCAAACATTCAATCATCATTGCACCATTTCAATAGCCTCGCTATCCACCATAGGAAACACGGCTGAGAAAAACTTCAAGAGGTCAACCAGTTCATCCTTCTTCCCCAAAAGAAAGATCAAGAGCCAGTTGCTTCACTGAGCCCAAGCCTCCTGCAACTTCACATGAGAATTAAAAAAAATAATAATTCCTTACAGCATTATAGAACTTGCCCACCTTTTAATTCAAGAGAACATCTCCTTGATCTAGGTTTAAGCATACGTTTTTCCTAAATCAGGGCCAAACACCTCAACTGGCAAAGTATCCTGTCTTGGCATTCAGCATGTACAGGAGAACTTGAAAGGCATGGAAAGGGAAGGGCAGGGGTTTTGTGAGTGAGTGGGTGGCGAGCACACAAGTAAATCACCTAAAGAAGCAATCCAGTTACCAGCTTGCTTCACACCAGCTGCTCCATTAGAAGCCCAGCAGCTGATGCCCTTTAAGTTCATGCACTCACATTTACCAAACTTTAAGAGAATATGTTCCCAATTTAGCTCATGTAGTTTCTGGGTTTGTTACGGTTCCCCTCAAGGATCAACATGGGGTAATTGCCCCCTGGTGCTCTCCCACGCAGTGAGAAGCCCACACACAGCCAACAGCAAACCAGTCCTTTGCACCAGGAACAGGGGACACCTGCGGGTGGCCCACAAAGCCACTGAGTGGGATGCTGCTGTGTGCCCCTGTGGTTTGCCTGGCTTCAGAGAGGCTGCAGTTTTGAAACAGTTTAGGAAGGCTAAAAAAAAAAAAAAAAAAAAAAAAAAAAAAAGACAGGCACTTGCTTTTTCATGGGAAGTAGAAGAAGTATCCGTGCTGTCTGCACTGATGGATCACATCCACGGCCAGCCTTGAGCCTTCTCCTCTGAGTTATACTTGGCCTCCATCTCCTGTCCTCCATCCACTGACATCTCATACAGCATAATGACTTCCATCATACAGACCCACTTATTAAAACATATGCCACAAGGTTTTTGTCTTTTTTTTTTTTCTAAAGGCATAATTTGTATTTAAAACATTCTGCAGATTTCGCATTTTCCCACACTGCTTGGCTGCGTTACCCTGCTAACCTTCTGCAGATGCTGCACATCCTCTAGGTGATCCTTACCCATGCTTATATTCACCTCACATTACATTATAACAAATCTAAGTGTGACTAAGCAGGACACTGATTTCAGCAAGGCCTCGATTACTTTTCATACGCAATCAGCTCTTTTGGGCACTGCTTTTCCCATTTCCTGATGCTATCTCAAGTGAAAAAGAGAGGGAGAGCACAGCACAACTTCAGCCACACCTCAGGCCCAGGCATAGCTGCAGGAGACCATCCACCATGTGATCTAGTTGATTAACATATACAACCATACCCCACAGAATAAATCCCTCCTCCAGAGGGCTTGGGCACTCATCCATCCCACGCATCACACCACGGAGTAGGCAAGTTCAACACTCCAACAAGGCGCAAGCGATTTTGAAATGGTGGAACATATCGCTACCAAAACCACCCTCCTCCTGGCGACCAGCCTCCCCAGCCACCAAGACGGCAGTTCCTCACTCACACCCATCCCATCTGCTGAGTGGCTCCCGATGCCGCCGGGTGAGAGGTGACCTGCAGAAACCATCAACGCAGCACTGAAGTCTGCGAGTGGACAGGGTGGCCAATGCAGCAGCACCTCGTGCCTCTCACCTTTAGTGATTACATCATGGGATGTAAAGTCATCACAGACATTTTCCCCCACTCATGTTCTGCGTTCTGGCCGGTTTTCTACAGAATATATATTTTCCTTCTGCATGCAGAGAGCATTTTACAAAACAAAGCAGATCTAGACTACTTTAGAAGACCCAGACTTTCAAAAGCCTCTAATCTCTGGTAAAGCAACAACCACCATAAAGGGTTCAAATGTCCAAATACTGCCATAAAACCAGGCAAGTAATTGCTCAGTGAAGGGAGTTGTCCACATCCATGGTTAAATTTGGATGTCTGTAACTATGGGGTATTTACCGTGCCTGGCTATGTGCAAAAGTAACTACAAAGTTAAATACTAAAAAGCCTCTTCCCCTTTCCTCCTCTCCACTCATGCCTAACACGTGTTTATGGCAGTGGAAATTATGCACGTGGAGACAGAGGAGAAATAACCCATCAAGTCATCTGAGGACATCTGCATGCCCTAGCACACCACTCACCCACTCAGCAGCCTCACTACGCTGCCCTACCTGCCCCCTGAGCCTGCCCTTCCCAGCCAGAGATTCCCCCCTTTCTCCCGCTCCCCCGCCCTCCCCCCATTTTTTATTCCAGGGGGAATAAATATTCAGTGAAGTCCTTACAGTGGTGGTGTACCTACAGCAGTAAGACATGAGGAAGAGCTGCAGAATGAAGTGTTGTGTGTGTAACTATTCGCCTCAAGTAGTTAAAGCTTGTCAGGTCTCATCTATTGGAAATCAATCTCAGTGTCGCACTATCAAACACTGCCATAACACTGGCACGGCAAAGGTTGTTTTAGGTACATCCTGATACATGACAATTTCTAGCATTATACTCCCATATGCATCTATGGGATTTTTCTTTGAAAGAAAAAGATATTCAAAAAAGCAATGTAAAAAGCCTTAAAGCAATAATGCTAATAGATTAAAACTTAATTAAGCTTTTTTTATTAGTAGCGGTAACAGTAGACACCTTATCCTATGCTCCCCTGGGAGCACTGCAAGCAAGATCCCATTGCACTGAGCGATACATAAGCGCAGAGCAGAGACCAACCACTGGACTTATGGGACTGTAAAAAGCAAGAGAGCGGATTGACAGACCCCTCGCCTCTCACAAGCACTGCAGCACTGAAAGATTTCAGATCAGGCTAAACGCTCATCTAGCCCATGTCCTAACAGTGAGTAGTAGTGGGTGTTTTAGGGAAAGAATATATAAAACAAAGCAAGTAAATGGGGGGGGATGAAAACACCCACAACACCCCCCTCGGGCCATCAGTATGTAGGTGTTCTCTCAGTATTTACCTAGCAGCACGCATCATCAAATCTACCGAATATAAACAGAGGCTAAACCAAGACAAACCAAGACGTTTATTTTCCAAGCTGGAAAACACATATCTTATGACAAAAATCCCTTACAAAGGCTTGGTATCTTTTAACCAGAAGTTTTATCACCGTAATCCCATGGATGGTCAAAACCACAGGAAGCCTTACTAATTAAAACATTATAAAAACACCACCATGTTGATGAAGCAGCTGACAGCCTGACTCTGAAAAGGAAAAATAATTTAAAGTCTACAACCCAAAGTGGTATTTCCATTGCTGACTGTTCTCCTTCCCTAGTATCAGTGCTGCAGAGGGAAAGCCTTGCTTTTCTGAATTACTGCAAAGTTTTCTCTTCAGCTCTCCTCAAAAGTCACTCGGATGTGTGAATCGGCCAGCAAAGTCTGTAGAGATCGTGTTAACCACACAGGGTTTCTCTTCCACTCTATGTCCACCGAAGTTTCTGTCCTTCTGCTGCTTCTGCCAGTCTGCACACAAAACCAGATCGGTTCAAATCCCAGGAAAGGCTCATTGCAAAGCAAACATGTGGCACATCAAACACAGGCTGGGCCTTATGTTTGATCCAGCTGCTGTTTTCCCCTCTGAAACTGGGTAAAGTTTTGTATGAAGACCACAGAAAGAGCCAGCTAGTGCTGACAGGACTAGGTCGTCTCCTACTAGGACTTGACAGAAAACCCATGTGAATGGGCAGGTCATCTTTTAAGATGCCAACCCATCAATGTAACAGGAACAATGATGCTCTGACTCCAAAAAAAAAAAAAAAAAAAAAAAAAATCAGAGTTTTCCCACTCCTTAGTATGAAACAGCATTATCAGCAGTCTTGGAAATGCAAAAATGTAATCATCTCTGCATCAAATCACACAGAACTTTCCACTCAAGGCAGGGTCTTCGTTTCTCATCCAAGTGCTGAAATAGGGCAGATCCATCTTCCTTGTTTTCCTGCCAGGCATAGGATATAAATTTATCTCCACTCTCATCTGTAAGTGATTAGCAGCATTTGAGTACGGCGGCTGTTTCAGTATGGCAGCAGCGAGAACAGGATTGATGAAGTTCACACAACAGTATTAGCGAGCATGACAGTGCTCAGCTATTGCTACGAAAGCCCATCGCAGCCTTATTTCTAGAATTACACAATGACACCAAAGCTCTGATGGCACCAGTAGGTGAGACAGCAAAGCTGAGAAGACACGTCTCCATGTTTCCCAGGCTTACCAGCTACAGCTCTGCTCCATCCATCACTGCTAACCTCACCAGTGTAGAACTGAGGTCCAGGACCTTTTTGGGGGGCGGTGTCAGTTTTCTTCAATCTCTTGCACTTGGGTGTAGCAGTGCCAGGGACAGCAGGACAGCTCTGCAGAGCCAGAGTGACCAGTACATGGCTGCTGGGGAGCCGTCCACACGTGCAGGAGGGGAGAGGGCTGCAAAGCAGAGAGTAGAGCCTAGTGCTGGGGCTGAAGGAGGAACAGCTGCTTTTTATCCGTTTGCATAAGGTCTGTGAGAACATGAGAGAGGAGGAAGGCGGCAGCTTGAGAAATTCTTAAAACAAGTATTCTGCTGCCACTTTGAGTCTACTGAACAGTTATGAATACCGTGCAGGTTATTTTGCATAGAGTTTTAATCCTGGTTGCCACACAGGTTTTCAGACATGCACAGGGCAGCTCAAAAATATTATTCTCCACATCTGCTTTTACAAATTATTTCTGGGAAAATTTTTTTTGAAGTCTGCTTGAGGTGCTGACAGCTATGAAGTGAGGCACTGCAGCACGTTGCACAAGGCTGAAAAATATGAATGGAAAAGTCTTTCCATTCATTTTTGTAGTGAGTAACAAAGAACTGAACAAATGGGATACTGAGGATAACAGAAGACTTCAGCGAACATGAGCAACCCTGTGCCATAAGAGACCAGGTTCTCAAACGAAGATCACTGCGTGCCTGCCCATTTGTGCTTTCCAGGCCACAGAAAAGCTGCTGGCTGCCAGGGAGGAAGTGTTTGCAGGGGACAGGCACCTCCCTGCACTTCCCTCTCCCTTCTCTTTAGAGACACACCACTGTGAGAGAAGGAAGGGGACAGCCCCGTTTTTCACCCCGTGCTTGTTTCTCTGCCAAGAGCAAGAAAGGTTTTACCTGCGCTCCATTTTATCGTTCCATCTCTGCGAGTTTTTGCATTTGCTCATGATATTTCTGTTTACAGGAGAGACCAGGCTGGGGTGATAATAGCCGAGAACTGTCTCAGCTTGCACAAAGAGGAGATGCCAGGAGAGAAGGATTTCATTTTAAATTAGAGGAGGGACTTGAGTGAGACAGCAGAAACCTGAGAACTGAATGGAGCCCTTCAGAGCCCCAGACAGGCACTGTAACTGGAAGGCCAGCTCATATCTGCCCCATACCCAGCAGGAGGCACGCAGTACCCAGGCGGTTTGGAAAAGCAAGATAAATTAGTCAGGTCATACCTAGCAAGATAACAGATATGTGGGACTCTCTGGATGTCATCAAACATGGTCTTCCAGCAGCAGTAGAGCCAGCTGAAGACACCCATGCCCCAGACCCACTGCTCCCTCCTCTCAGACCTGCCAGCACGACTCCATCTTCAACCACTCGTAACCCAGTCCTGTCACATTGATCTGGGGTAAGAGCAGGCAACAGAGAAAAAAAAAAAAAAAGAAAAAAGAAAAAACAAAAATCCCTATTATTAAAAATTTAAGTTGACCTACACAAACAGTGAGAAGGGCAGTAATAACCACCTCCCCTCCTCAGCTGCAAGCAGAACGGCACATCTGCTTGCAGTCTCCATTTTATCATAAGATGGGGACAACCTTCCTCCTTAAAGATGTGCAAATAATACTATACCTCACACTTCTTACTGCATTGCTCATTAAAGCTTTAACGAACTGATTCCTCTCCCTCCTCCCATCGCCAATTATAATCATTATTATTTCCTTGTGCCTAGGCAAGTGAATTTCCATTGTAAACCCTTCTGTTAGTCCTTCCCACCTATTAAACTCAAGAGAAAAATGTTGAGATGTGATTTATTAGGGAAGGAAACCATTTAAATACATTATTCATTAAAAACAGGAAAATAAAACTAACAAAGCAACTTTGATCTTTTCCATGATTAATTCATGCACCAGAAACCCTCTGCACCGTAAGTTTTAGAAGATTTCAAACTACGCTGGCTACAGAGCAGAGGCAGTACTAACAGAGTGACAGCATTGATAGGTCAAAGCTACCAGCACCTGTGCAAAATCCCGGAGAAAAGCAGAACTGGCAAGCTGGGCAAACAGCAGGGAGATCCTGAACCTTCCCCTGCTCCCAACGCCTCAGGGCTCGAGTGTGTTGTAACCATCAGCAGCTCCCATGCTCTTAGGTAGCTCCGTAGTAGATATCACAACATGCTATTAGGAGGCCCTACCCCCACAGGGAAGCACGAGCTCCAAGTTAAACCTATTTTTAACCAGATGCAGTTTAAAGCTATTTTTAAGTAGATTCTCTGGGGACATCCTTCTCTGGGGCTACATGGCCAGCTTAAGCATTAAAATCATCCGCTTTGGTATTAAAACAAGAGTGTCCACACAAGGTTTTACAATCAGCTAAATCTGCTTAAAATTCATGCCTTTATTTATGTTTAAGCAGCGCAACTTTTCCAGAGACGCGGGCTTAACATCTGTCTCAAAGAAGGAGCACCAAGAAAATGGTCTTTATGTAACACGAGACAAAATGCACAAAGAAACCAGTATCAACAGAAAGCTGGCTGAAAGCAGCTTGTATCCAGAGGGACTTAAAGTTCTGCAGCAATTCCACAAATGGCAACCACATTCCTCAACACAGCAGCCATCCCTAGGACAAAACCTCAAGCCTTCCTCACAAGGGGCACCGCATCTTTCAGTGGCAAAGCAGATTGTAACCCAAAGTGCAACTGGAATCTAGACAGGAACAAACTCATTGCAAAAGCTTATTAAGTAGAACAAGTTAAACGCTCCCCTTTTTCTGCTGTGGCACCCTTCGACTGCTGTCGTGCAATTTCTCACCCTTTTCCCGGTCCCTGCAGATGCACTGGCCTTGTGCTCACCCAGGAGGATGACCAACATCTGAGTCACCTCCCTGCAACACCTGGATTGTCCTGGTCGACTGGTCACCCAGCAGTTGCACAGGCCCAGCCCAAGTGGTCCAGCCGCATACTCAGCTTTGATTACACAGGCGATCCCCTGGTACTCGAGATTTCCATGTGGCAGCTTGCTAATAAATTCTCTAATTGCAACAGCCTTAAAAAGCAGGTTGTTTACCATGTCGCTCTCCCACGCAGGTTCCCACACACCATGGGCTGAGCAAGACGCTGCCGCAGCAAAGCATCTGTCAAGAAAAATAAATTCAGCCTCTTGTATTCCAAGCTTTTCGCTACCGTGAAGGTATCTGCCAAAAGGCAGCACCTCTTCTCATCAAGACAGTCCCCACCTTGGTAACGCGGCAAGGAATTACTGGGTGCTCAAGCGCGCAGGCTAGCAATCGCGCTTGGCTTCATTGAGCAGCCTGTCCTCAAACACTTCCGCAGATGGCACGGACCATTACTGCTCTGCCACACATGGCACCCCTCCTCGTGCCAGCAGATTACTACTATTATTTCCCAGAGGGATTTCCCAAGGGCTGTAGGCCAGGAGGAGCGGTGCGTTCAGAAAACACAGCTGTCCCCGACAGCTTCCCATGCGGCTAACACAGCGAGACCTCATCTATCTTCCTTCCCCATCTCCTCCCCAACAGGGTTTTCACACTGCAATACATATTTCCCCATTTCTGAGATATATTCCTGAGATTTCAAAAGCAGATGTACCAAATGCATACAAACACAGCTTTAAAAATGCTGGGTGCCACATGGAGAGGGTGTTGCTTGCCTTGGCTCAGGATCTCTTTGCACACAGAGAGAGAGAGAGAGAAGGACCTTGCCAGTTTCACCAGCTCTGGAATGGCCACCAGTGTCACCAACCAATTTTCGCACAAATGAGAATACACACCAGGTGTAAGAGCAGCAGTAATAAGTACATACTCTGCCTCCCCGCGGGCTCTCCCATCTCACTCCTCTCAATTAACGAACAAGCAGAGGTGGGTGAGCAGGAAGAAAGTCACTTTCTCCAACAGCTGGTGAGAGACACTTAAACCTGTACCTCCTTTCATCTTTTTTCCCAGTCCCTCGATGGAGAAGGAACACATGGGGAGGGAATTTGTTTAGGCTCAAATGACACAAGATGAAAGCCAACCTGCATTTTGATGCTCACAACAGCCTTACACAGATTTAAGCAGTTCTTCCACTCAAATGGCACCATCTTCCTTCCAGCACTGCCTTCCACATAGTCATTTTCCAGCCAGAGCAGTTCCCAAATCTGGTTTGCCATGCACCCCACAAAAAGCTGCGTTGGCACAATGTGGGGCGTAAAAGCAATCTGGGGGGAAAATCAGCCAGACTTCGTTGTGCCTTCTGTAGGGTCTGTGTCACTAGCATCCAGGCTCTGCACTCCTCCTTAAAGCACAGCTGAAAGCCATGTGCGCCGCTGGACTCAGCCCTGCGCGCCCGCTGCAGGAACACAGGATGCCTCTATAGTTAAGGCGCACCATGGCCATCAGCCATCAGCCCTTTTGGATGCTTCTCTGGAGCCTCTCTCTGAAGGACTTGTTTTTCCTCACCTTACCCCATGTTCACAGGTGAAATACAGGACCAGAGACAATGCAGGTAAAAACATGCATAGGACCAGACTGAGGCCCCAGATTCCTCACCCACCGCTTGAGTACTCTGAGCTGGGCAGGCTGGAGAAGAAACATTTGTCTGGTGTTGCTCCTGCTGATCTGCGAGTTCGCTCCCTACAACTATCTGAAAGGAGGTTGCAGAGAGGTGGGAGTCGACCTGTTCCATCAAGTAACAGGTGATAGAACAAGAAGAAATGGCTTCAAGTTGCACCAAGGGAAGTTTAGATTGGATATTAGGAAGAATTTCTTTACTGAAAGGGTCATCAGGCATTGGAACGCGTTACCCAGGGCAGTGGTGGAGTCCCCATCCCTGGAGGTATTTAAGGGCCATGTAAATATAGAGCTTAGGGACATGGTTTAGTGGTGGTCTTGTCAGTGTCAGGTTAATGCTTGGACTAGATGATCTTAATGGTCTTTTCCAATCTAGGAGATTCTGTGATTCTTTGATATAGGAAGGAGAAGTTTTAGACACAAAAATTAAGCATTCCCTGACTTTTGAGAGTTTAACTTTGTAACATCAGTGACATCCTTCAAATGAAAAGGGGTTTGTTTTTAAGATGATTTCTTAAGTTTTCAAAACAAAAACTACGATTTGAAATAAGTTCATCCACTGGAACTGGAGCAGCCTCTCCCCTCCACGGTCCTGGTTCACCAGCACAGCTGTGGTCTCAAAGACGAAGCTCCAGGGAGAGAGGGGAATCCTGACAGGGGAATGCTTCACAGAAAAGGCCTGTGCTCTGCTGTGCAGATCCAGTACTAGCGACAGACAGGCACACTTGCTCAACAAGTCTGACAGCTAGACGGCAGAAAAGAGCTAAGATTCTGGGATTAAAAACTTGGTTCCACATTCCAGCAAGACATGGGCTTTGCTGGTCACAATTCTTCTGAGACAGCCTTTCCTTATCCTCTGCATCTCCTCTACCATCCATCTGTCCATATTCTCCCCTTCCCGCCTCTTTAACCCTTTGAGCTTCTTTAAGCTGCTTCTTCCTTACAGTTCTTGCCCATACCCACCCATCACCATTCCCCAAGACCAGTCTCCTACTTCCTTCTATGTCTCCTTATAATTCTTCTCTGTCCTTCCAGACTCTTATGGGTCCATTCCTTCTCTGGGTGACTTTTCCCAGTGTTTCTACCATTCACTGTCCTTGCTCCGTGTCCCAGCAGACACGGAGAACAGCACACCTGCTCAGCCAGACCTCCTGCCTTCCTCCCTCCTCTGTACCACCCACGGGGATCCCCCTCCTGCCCCACCACAGCACCCCCCGGGCCAGCACTGAGCTCAATCAGAGGACTGATCTGGCTCAAAACCAACCCACACCCCTGCTCCAGATTTGCCCGGGTCCCCAGTCCAGCCAGCTGGTGCAGAACTGGCCCGTGCAAGGCCAGCCAAAGGGAAACCCAAGAGCATCCTTTTCAGACAGACAGATTTACCCTCAATTATGAAACCACCTTGGTCCCGTATGTGCAACTACCAACACTGTCGGCATTGCCAGGAGGAAGAGTCACCAGGGTGGGAACCTGCTCAGTGCAGGTGGTATCCACAGCCCTCAAAGCCACACTGATCTAATGCAGTTTCTCCCAGAAGATCATAAATGGGCAGATTTTCCCCGAAGACAGCAGGAGGCAGACAGAGACGGCGGAGGCTCTCAGCCCTCCCACTCTCTCCTCTGCCAAGCTTGAGGTCACCCTGGCAAAACAACATCAGAATCTCTTCGCTCAAAGCTCTATTTTGATTCAGCATGTCATTCTGGAAAACAACTAAATCATTTCTCTGAAGCACTCCAGAACACAAATACACAGCTGGCACTGAAGAGCAGCAAACTTAGCATTTTATGCCGGGCACACTCAGGAACAACCCAAAACAGAGGTGTATAAATTGTGAGCATGAGGATTCACCTCCGAAAGCGCCACTGGAAGATGGGCTCTTCTTCCTATAGCTCCACACCAGCTCGCTTAAGGCTGAAGACCCCATTCTGCTTGGCTATCAGCAAGATTTTGCTTCACTCTGCCCCACTCCATTGAGGTGCAGGAATCGATGGCCACGACATCCTCAACACAGAGCAGAATGAGGCATCTGGTCCTCCTTGTGTCTGCAGGGCCAGAGGGAACCTTGCCTTTCCCCATCCCACCCTCAAGCACTAATGATGCATTAATACCTTCCAGGTAAGTTGAGGTAATTATGCAGTGTGGCACAACAGCATCTTACTACCTCACACATCCTCTAATGCTGACAGGCCCAGCAGATCTGCTCATGCAATGAGTCCAGTACAGCCCCATACAGGTGACAGGGACTTCTGGATGCCTGAGAGACTGGGCAGCCAGACACCCAGACACAAGGAAAACCCTTGCCTGTGGTGGCACCACCTAAATTAAGAGTCTCCTCCAGCAGCCAGAGTTGACAGACCTGGATATTTAATGGGACACAGCCCAATTTGATAGTTGGTGGAGGGGCGGTTAGAAGATAAAAAAAAAAAAAAAAAAAAAAAAAGAGGTGTTGTTGGGTGGTTGGTTTGGTTTTTTTTCTCCTCTGTGGTTTCTGCTACAGATTTACAGGCTGACCCTAGGTAAACTTACTGGAGCATTTGGACAGCCATTCACTTATTTCATCAGTCAGCTACCTTGCAAATTGTGGTCTAGGGGAATTCAGGCGCAGCCACGAGGTGTGCTGCTGTATGGGTCATCCACCCTTCATCCCAGTCCAGGGCATCATCCAGGTGCCCTTGACCGCAACGGGTGCAGAGGCTAATGGCCATGAAACAGCATCCCCCAGCGCAGGGCACAGCAGCTGAGGACAGGGTTTGTGCTCTGCTCCTTCCAGCCCCCATTTGCCACCCTGCTTCGCTGCAGCACAAACACCCGCTCCCGCCCAGCGCTGCCCTCCAAGGCCAAGCAGACAGATCTGAGCTCCTCTGGGAACCACCGTCACTTCTTCCAGGAATCACATTAAAATAAAGCAAAAATCTCTGTTCCTCATTACAGCCAGGAACAGTGAAATCCCAGAGCAGATTGCAAGCTTGCATATTTATATCTGGGTTTCAGAGCCCAGACAAAACACAGCCCACCGAGGAAGTAAATTTAACCCTGATATTGCTGTTTGTTGCATTTTTACAGAGTCTGGGTATCTAACCAGGAGGCAGATTTTGGCATATCATGAATTACTGCTGAAAATCTCTCACATTAGTTATACTGCAGTATCTGTGCAGCTCAAATGGATCATTTTCCAAGGAATAAAGGTGGTCTTGTGGATATGCAGTGGGGTGGGGTGCTGTTCATCTCCTGGCTCTGCATTAGAGTCCCTCCATAACGCTGAGCAAACAACTTCATTTCCCAGGACATAAATCTTCCAGCAATCAGGAATAAACAGTTTTGTTTGTTCGTTTTCCCCTATCAAAATGCTTTTTTCCTGTGAAAATTCAGAATTTACCAAACTTGCCTTTTCTATCTTTTTTTTTTTTTTATGGAGGAGAGGCATATGCGAGATGTCAGACTTCCAGGGTGCAACAACACTTGGGTTCTCTCCACTACATTTAAATGTGAAATGCAATATGTAATTTCTGAAGGCTTCACATAAAAGAAGCGCTCACACTATCCTCCCACCATAAACAGTAATAATTATTCATTATCCCCAAGTTCAGCCACTTTGCCCATCCTGCAAGGCTGGGCTGTCTCTCATTACAGTGACTCCTTCTCATGCCATTGTCAGCTTGAACAGGGCAAATGAAAGGCAGCGCTCGGGAAGATGCAGTACAGCCCTTTCTGCTAATGGCATCTCATAGACCAAAGGACATTTCTCAGAATGCCCAAAGGTTCCTCACTGTGAAAAAGGATCTCCAAGAGTTTCTTCACGATCTCTTGGACTTTGAAATTTTGTACTGAGATCTTCAGTGTTGCTGAGGCACTTTGACATCCTTGCACTTCGCTCACAGAGGCTTCATGACAATGATAGAGCTGCTCTTGCTCCCGTTGGCTTGGCTGACACATCTCTGGGCGCAGGTTTGCAGAGTCTGACCTCCAGGAGAGCAATACCTGCTCAGGACTTCCAAGATCAGCATCTGGAATTGCCTTTTACTTTTTAACCTGACTGACATCTTCCAGCAAGGTTGGGGATCCACTGAAGTTCACCTGCCTCCTGAACAGAAATGAACAGCACCTGTGGACGACACGCCTGGTCCCTGCAAGGGCTTAATCTTCTCCAGAGTACATTTAGGGTGTATTTTCTCCCCTATGGGACTCAACATTGTTCGGACCTATTCTCATCTGGAAATGCTGATTTGAACCAACATGGAGTGCATCTGGAGATCCCTTGCTGCAGCATGCATGAATGTGACAAGTGTAAAGCATTGGAAAAAGTGTAGGCATTAGAAAAAAACCACAGGGATATAGAAAAACATGTCTCCTGCTGCTTTCTGCCACATAAGACTTTGGGCTCAACATTAAAAACTTCCATGTTCTCAGACTGTGAATCAAAGAAAGCAAAACTTTCTTTATCCCATTCTTCACTGATACTGCCTATTTAGATCAGGAGGTTCTCTGGACGGTGTCTACAACATGCCTTAAAATTCTATGTGGGCTAGTAACCCAAAACAGAAGAGTGGCCCAACTAGTCAGGGGATGAGAACAGGAGATTTTTCATTCCTGGTTCCTAGCTTCCAATAATTATTCCCTTAACCATAAAAAACAGGCTGAAAACAGTCATTATTGCCGTTTACAGGGGACCCGTAAACATCTTTTCTCTCCCTCTTGCGCAAGAACCTACTAATGTGTCAGTAAATAGAAGTTTTGTAGGGCTGAGGAGGTACATCACAGCACAGAGCACGGACCTTCTTAGCACAATGCCTATATACCATTTGAGACTTTAACACTGCAGATCTTTACTGATGCCTGGCTGAGGAAATGCCATTTCTTAAGATAAAAAATACTTCATGTTAGAACAATGTATTCCAAGAAAAATGACAGCAAAAGACTACAAGTTGTCACGCTTGAGAACAAACCATCCCAAACATATGATGCGACAGTTCCAAACTAAAGGAGCATTTCCTGCTCTAGAGGCATTTTCAGGCTTCCTTGCTGCTGCAAAGCCTACCAACATTAAATATTTAGTAATGGGTGCTATATCTGCTCTACCAAGTCACTTGGCTTTTCAATATTCTCGTTGTTCTATTTCTTGCCCAGAACTCAAATTTGTCTTTGTCTTTCCTGACACTGAAAGAAAAGAAACAACCATTACTTACCTCACAATGCTGAAATTAAAATTGAACTTCAAGCTAGAATTATCACTTTGAGTGACAACGTAAAAAAAAAAAAAATTTAAAAAAGGCAAATTGCAAGAGTTTGAAGCACTAACACAGAAGCACTTACCACTTGATTTTCTACGGGGCTTGCTTCATTCATTAATTCAGTCAAATAATTACTTTGCATTAATTTAATTAGCTTTGCTCTAAATTAAAAAGAGCAAGCAGCAAGAGAGGTGGCAAACTGAGGGCACAGCAACACACCTGGCAGGGAAAGCTGCATGGAGGCTCAACTTGCTCTGGGATTCCAGTGTTGCAAGGGAGAGAGGTTCATGCTGTCCTTCAGGCACATACCTGGGGCCTCTCAGTGCCCAGTCTGGCATCGCTGCAGCGAAACACCCCGACCCATGCGTGATTCACCTGCTCTTGAGTATCTCTACTATTTCTCATAGGTGTCCAGAAGCACCAACAAGAGGAGTAGTTCACCCATACTCACTGCAAGGCTTTTTATTTCGAAGCAATCACCCTCTGCCCAAGAAGAAAGTAATTCATGTCTTGCCCTTACACGGCTGAAACTGGTATTCAGCAGCAAAGACAGACAAGTCATGGAGACCAGGTCTGAATTCAGGCCACTGACACCAACTGTGCAACACCCAATGGGGCATGCTGATAGCATCAGTGTCACTTGCCACAACACAAGCCCCAGAAACAAAGTCTCCTCAGAGGCACCAGGCCAACTTCAACCAGAGCCAGCGGGACCTAGATAATGCTCTGGGAGAGCACAGAGAAACAGTGCTCAGGCACACCATGCCGGAGAACCGCGATGGCCCCCAGTCAACGGTGTCTTCCTTCCAGGATGCTCCCAGGTGCTTTCCAGGAGTGGTGAGGAAGAACACCCTACTCGGAAGATGCCCACCTGGAATTGGTTATGGCCAAAATTAGGAGAAGAGGAGCAACATTAGGGAACTTTACACCCTACACAACACTAACTGTTTTAGGGAGAAATAAAGCAGAATTTTTCCTTTAAAGGAGTCTTAAAACAAAGTTGAGATCTTGTGGATTATCTCAGAAATCCTGGCACGCACATGGGTTATCACAGGGAGGGTGGGAGGACACTAACAGTTCAGCTAAACCACAGCTCCTGTGGTCCCCAGGGCTGGGCAGAGATGAACCGCCTTCCGACAGCTACAGCTTTACTTGATCCCCCACACAGCACACTGCGCTCCGCTCCCATCCCATCTCCTCAGTTGCAGACGTGCCTCATGTTCTTGGATGAGGCACATCCACTGCAAAGACAGATCTCACAGAGAAGCCACGTTTGTTTTTTTTTTTTAAAGGAGAAAGGGGCAAAGTGGAGGGGGTGGGGGATAAGAAATGCTAAAGACACCATCAGCAGCAAAAACCTAGCAATATCCAGGTTAAAAAGAATAAGGAAATTTAAAAAGAAATCATAGTTTCGATGACTTAAAAAAAAAAAATCCCATTATCAGGCAGGGTTAAATAAAGAAAACACAGGAAAGACTGAATAAAATCCTTTGAGGGAGGGAGGTGCTGGGGAGAGGGAATCGATCCCTAAGCAGTGCCTGAAATCTGGCAGGCAGGAGTCAGTCCTCACCTTCTCTATAAAACAGCCTGGAGTGAAACATCTCTTAGGTCAATGAGGGAGATGGCTGGAGAAGAGCGTGCTTCCCTCCACCCCAGTGAGACCCAGCACGACCAGCAGAGACACGGTCATGCTTGGAGAGGTAATCTCCTCACGAGGTAAGGAGATTTTCATTTTAATTTTGCACTGGTTCACTTTACACAGGAAATATCAGCTGAATGAGGGGAGTTAATATAATCAGATACAGCTTAGCACAGCAACAAATACATTCAGCAAAGAAAACAGAGATAGGCAGGGATAATTTCACTAGAGTTTCCTGGCTTCCTATTGCTCCATTCCTTTCTCTTCCTGAAAAATTACATGTATTTCTTCCACACGAAACAGGGATATTTCCCTGCCTCAATACAGCAGGTTAACACTGATGGACACAACAGCCACAGAGGAACCTACAAAGGACTAACCTCTTTCCAGATGTACATTTTCTATACTGCCCTCATCCTGATGGTATATGAATGCTTGTTGGACATGCTGTGCCCCTTGCGGGAGTGCCACCCTTCTCCGCTATGCCCACCATAGGTAAGCAGAACTAAATTAAACTTTTGGTCAAAAGAACTTTTGATCAAACAAACAAAAAAAAGAAACCAACCAACCACTCCTGAAGCTAAAGAAAGTACACGCTGCTAACACCGCTGGGACTGTCTATTTTGGGAGAAGCTTTCTGGAACAACAAAATAATTCAGTCTCAGGTGAACTGAATTCAGTCTCTAACATCTCAGGCTTTTTTGTTTGCTTGGGTTTTGAGTTTTTTTTTTTTCCTTCTTTCCCTCCTTCCCGCTCCTCTTTAGCCACTTTTGGGGCTTTTACTTCACTGGAGTTAGATGGTGGTGGCCGAGACCCTGAATTTGGCTATTTCCATAAACAAAACAACTAGCTTGGCATAAAACCTCTCTGAGACGAATCAAGTTGACAGCGTGAGGATCAGTGGTAGGCACTAACCCTCCAACCTTTGCTTAGAGGCTTTTCAAGAGAAGATGCTCCCCACAGTTCAGGCTGACTCCACTACATTATCCCTTTGTCCCCACGGTCTACTGAAAGCAGTGAGGCAAGAGCTGCTGAAGAAGCTTGTGGGCGGCATGAAAGGTTGGTCTACAGACACTACCTTGTTGGGTATTTTTTACCTGCTGGAGTCTGGCTTTTTTTGCAGCACCACATGACTGTTGCTGGATCCTTCTCACAGCAGGAAACGCACCAGAATTACACACTTAATTACACAGAATTACACACTTAACCATTCATAAGTCACAAGAAAATGATCACATCATATTGCTTGAAATTCCCTGTGGGTCTATGTTCTACCCTGATGGGGTCTAATGTGAATGAACATTTGGTTTTCTGTGTACCCACAGATACAGACTGCCTTCAAGTGATCTCTGCCACGTTAGCCATAACTAACAACGAGGATGCCGGAGTGGTTCCAGGTTCGGGCAAACAAGTGGGAAGCCACTTTTTATGCTTTCAAGTTGTGAGTTAATCTCAGATTTCTTTCCAAAAATTTAAATTCCACATACAATTCTAAGCCTCCATGTTTCCAGAAAAAAAGAGAGAAAAACGGAATAAAACATGATGTTACAAAAGAGGCCTCACCATTTTTGAGATGGAAACCCCTCCCTGCCAGATACTGCTACTTCCCAATGACTGGGAGAAGTTAGTATCTGCACTCTGGCTTGCCCTGGATTATGTCTATTCTTGGAAACTCCAAATGTGACCACACATGGGGCTTTTCTTGACTGGTTAGTCCCAAGAGCTGCCTTTGATCTTCCTGTTCTGCAAGTCCACACATCCTCAATAATGACAGAGGAAAGAGAAGTAACTATTTCCAATAATTCCCATTTTCCTTGGAAAGCGGTAGTGGTACAAACATTTGCGTTCTCCACCTCCTGACTTTGAGACCTTGCTAGCAACACACCTTAGTGCTTAGCCACCACCATGAGTTTGAACCACACTTTGGATTTACACTCAAGCCCACCATCCCTGCTCAACCCTGCTTTAAATGGCCAAGCGTCACACACTTGTGTGTGGATACGAACTGCCATGCTGGTTAGTAAAAACCCTCTAGTTTCTTGATCTCAATACAACTCTCTCCATCATCGAATGTATCACAGGCAATTAAAGCCATTTTCTAATGTCCTTTTCATCCCTATTGATGCCCAATAGCCACTGCCTTGGACTGGCAAAAAAGTCCTCCATGCCCCCCTAAGCACTCCTTTGCAGTCTCCCTGTTCTCGGCCTTTTCCCAAATTAACTTGCAAAAGTGATCTTCATGTCTCCCTGTGAAAGCACAGTTGTAGGAACATCTCCTCAGAGAAGAAAGGGTAAGTGATATGTTAACATTTTACACATGGATAAATGTGAGAGCAGTTCCCAGACCCCAGAGTTAACACCCGAGCAGAGAAAAACATACATTGCTACTTGACAGATAAAGAACTGAAAGCTGTAGTGATGCTATGTGGCCTGCCCAGCTTTACATGGAAAGTGAACTTCACTGGAAAAGTGAATTCTGGTCCTCTTTGCCCTGCTGCAGTGCCAGGGTGTGATACTCCTTGTCTTCTCCTTCACTCCAAGACCATACGTTCTCTCAGCAGTCAAAGCCAGGTGGGCTTTCCGTTCAGGTCTCTCTCCTAACATCCCTCCTGCAAGCAGGATTACACCCTGTTCTTTGTCCCTAGGAGAAAGAGCAGCCCCAGCTGCACACAGGGAAGGATGTCTGCAAACCCTGCCACCGCTCCCACACCACGGAGCTGGAGGTGCTGCTGCTGCGGAAGAGGAGGAAACTATCTCCCTGCAAACCCTTGCCAGGCCCTCAGGTGGGGCTTACAGAATCACAGAATGGTCAGGGTTGGAAGGGACCTCTGGAGATCATCTAGTCCAACCCCCCCACCAGAGCAGGGTCACCTACAGCAGGTTGCACAGGACGGCATCCAGGCGGGTTTTGAATGTCTCCAGAGTCGGAGACTCCACAACCTCTCCGGGCAGCCTGTTCCAGTGCTCTGCCCCCCTCAAAGTGAAGAAGTTCCTCCTCATGTTAGGATGGAACTTCCTATGTTCAAGTTTGTGCTCGTTACCTCTTGTTCTATCACTGGGCACCATCAAAAAAAGACTGTTCCCATCCCCCTGGCACCCTCCCTTTAAGTATTTATAAGCACTGATAAGATCCCCCCTCAGTCTTCTTTTCTCCAGACTAAATAGACCCAAATGCCTCAGCCTTTCCTCATAAGAAAGATGCTCCAATCCCCTAATCATCTTAATAGCCCTAATCGATTACAGACCAGCTTGGGCTCAAACACTTTATAAGACCACAGCTATCCTACCAGGAGCAGAGCACTCCCTGGGGTGTAAACCACCCAAAGAAAACCAAAAGCTTCATCCACTCCTCTGATGCAGCAGCTCCCCATCAAGCAGCTGCCCAGGCCCCAGCACACATCAGGCTGCCAGCTCAGCAAGGGCAAGACAGCTCCCCAAAAGCATCCAAGTAAAGCAAAAGCTTCTATTTAAGCCTGAATTTGTAAAACAGACAGGGGCATTGACAGGCCCAGGCAATCAGCACAAGGTGCGAGCTACGGAAACTGCTAGGCAGGAGACCGGAGCTGCCCCGTAACCCTTGAAGCACCCCTGCAGCTCGTACCCTCCTTGCAGCCAAGACAGACCAGCACCCGCAGCAGCGTGGGCTGCCTGTGCCGCAGCCTCCAGCACAGCCTTTGTGCCGAGCAATCAGTTTCTGGGGCAAGACAAGAGGAAAGCATTAAAAATCCAGCTCTCCCAGGCTGCCGGTAACAGATAGCTGAGCAGATCCTGCCTCGATTCTTGGCATCTGTACAGAAAATGCTCCCAGCAAATGCAGTTTGAGGCCACAGCTAAAACAAGCAAGAACCATGGTGTAGGTCTGAAGAAAAGAACCTTTTTCTGAGCCCTATCCCAGATTTCCTGGGTTCCTCCAGAAAAGCTCATATCCACATTCTTAGTTGGTATCACAGTAAACAACAGGGAAATTAAAAACATCACACTATAAAAGATAGTTACAGGGGAAAAAAAAAAAAAAAAAAAACTCTGCCCAGATGCTTTTTCAGGGCAGCTGTTGCACTAAAAAAACTTCTAAGTTTCCTGTGCGAAGTGAACTTGGGAAACAGAAATGCACAAAGTAGATGGGAATCATTACGGAATAAAAATCACCCAGATGTTCTAAACATGTTCTATTTTAAACATGCTCTCTACATGCTCCTTAGCTTGCCCTTCAAGAGGCACCCAGGTGAAAAGTACAAGTGACACAAACAATCCGTTTGAAGGACAACTTCAGATAAATAAACCAGATCAAGCATGAATCGGCTCCCTGGGTCCGAGATCAGACCGACAGCAGAGCCAAGGGCACACACAGCGCAACCCGTTCCAAACGGCCCCTTCCAGATTTCCCCCATGGCTGAAGAAATCTCCAGCGCCCAACAGCACATGGCCCGCATGAAGAATGCCATTCGCTTATATACTGCCTGGTAACTGATGGCAAGAGCACACACACCAGAGTCCAGCTCTTAATGTAAACAAGCCAAAAATAGTTCCCTTACCTTCCGTGAAGCTGCCTGTGAGAGTTATGACGACAAACACTTTGCCTTCTGGCTCCAAATCCACCTAAAAAAGTAAAGGAAACGTTAGAAGATAGTTTTTCAAGGCAAAGACTCTTCTCGGGATTTTGTATGATAAATATTGTCAACATTTGATAATAATTGAAGCCCTATATATAGTCACATGCACACTCTTAGTTTTACAGAAAATCAAGCATCCATGCCTCAAATTATTCAGCATTCAAGGCTCCATAAAAAATAGGAACTCGATTCCTTCTTTTTCCTAGAAGTGCTGAACAATCTCAACCTTGCTAAAAGAAACAGAAATTAAAGAGAAAAAAAAAAAATCTGCTTAGTAGTGTTCCAATTTGTCAGATAAATGAAGCGGGAGTAACATTAAACACACAATTCTCCGAAAAGATCCGTGCATATCTATTTGGTGAATTATACAGGTATCTCCTCCCTGTTACATCTTATCCCATTGAAATTGTTTCACTCTTTCAAAATCCCATCAGTGCTGTGGTAAACAGTGATTTCTTACATAAATCACCTTTTGGCCTTAAACCACAGAAAATAGGTAACTGTCAATGCAGTTACCTAAGGACTTGTTGTCATATAATCTAATTTAGATAGAGATACAGAATATAATTTTAGGGATCAGAAATTCAATCCCAGTGTCGGTCAACCTGTCCTTGAAAGAAGGTATTTATTTTTCTGTTAGTAGCTTTCTTATTTTTAGTTACATTTTTAATTCAGGTCTCGCTTTGTTTTTTGGTTTTGGTTTGGTTGGGGTTTTTTGTGTGTTCACCAGCTAGTTTTTAGCAAAAATCACAAATAAGGATCCCTGAAGTTTAAGTCAGGCTGTCATGCAGAAATCTCACTTAAAAAAAAAAAAAAAAAAAAAAAAAAAAAGGCAACACCTCCACCACCCCCAAATTGCAAGGTTAAAATTGGCAAAGAGGCAAAGAGGAGCTTCACACCTCATGGGCATTGATAACCCATGCAGAACAGAAATTCTGGAAATAGAGCTCTCCGGAGGAATGGCTAAAAATGGCCATTCAAACTCTCTCTGCTCTCAGACAGCCACCTTTCCTCAGTCTGGCAAAACCAGAAGCAAGTCAGCAGCACCAAGTTTCATCACGGAGGCGCCCAGAATTTTATACACCTCAGTATGCACTGCGGAGTAGAAAAATATTTCCCGGTCCTGCGAGAAAGGAGGAAGAGCCCAAGCTCCTTTTTTTGTTTCAGGTAATACACGATGTATCTTGCTGATGTTTTGATTCCTCACCAGTGTTAACACATATGACATCATTCAAGTAAACTTCTAACCATAAGCCTAAACTCCCAGAGCCACAGCGCAGGGACCACCACTAATCCAGATAACACTTGCCTGTGGTTTGCCATGCACCAACCAGTTCTTTTAAGGGAACAACATTAAGATACAGGTAAAAGAAAGTTGAACTCTAGATATCTAATGGAGGAGCCAAACAACCATACTACAAATGGACAGAGAGCATCTGCATGGCTGTAAACGGGGAAAGAAGGTGTCCAAGCCAGACTGACTCCGCAGAGTGAAGATACAGCAGCGCTTTCTGCTGGCACCTCCACTCCCAGGGATACTCACTGCAGCTTCGCTGACAAAAGCTGAGAAAAAACAATCTTTTGGGGTAACTGATGGAGAAGCAGAGACGGCACACATCACCCCCTTACGTATCCCTAGCCTACAATTTGTTGCAGAAGTAGCGGAATTGTTTTTAAACTACTCCGAATTTGTCAGGATGAGCAGAGCAAACGTTTTCAGAAAAAGGATAAGAGAATATCCTATTCACATGGTTCCAACAATAGTCCAGAAGTGACACATCTCTATCAATGGGATACAAAACAGGGAAGCTAGAACAGCTTGGGAAAAGCCTATCAAAACGTTGATTTTATGGACGCTACATTTTCCACTAAAAAAAAACAAACCAACAAACAAAACAAATCAATTTCACAGGGAAAATTTAAGTTAAATATTTAGCTTTGACTCAATATTTACCCAATATTTTATCTAAATTAAATATTTAGCTTTGGCTCATATTCAGCTGGCTGAATATGAGCCAGCAGTGTGCCCAGGTGGCCAAGAAGGTCAACAGCAAGGCCAAGTGCTGGGCCCTGCACTTGGGTCACAATAACCCCATGCAGCACTACAGGCTTGGGGAAGAGTGGCTGCAAAGCTGCCCAGAAGAAAAGGACCTGGGGGTGTTGGTCGACAGCCAGCTGAATATGAGCCGGCAGTGTGCCCAGGTGGCCAAGGCGGCCGACAGCATCCTGGCTTGTATCTGAAATAGTGTGGTGAGCAGGACTAGGGAAGTGATCATCCCCCAGTATGGGGCACTGGTGAGGCCCCACCTCGAGTACTGTGTTCGGTTTTGGGCCCCTCACTACAAGACAGACATTGAGGTGCTGGAGCGTGTCCAGAGAAGGGCAATGAAGCTGGTGAGGGGTCTGGAGCACAACTCTTATGAGGAGCGGCTGAGGGAACTGGGGTTGTTTAGCCTGGAGAAGAGGAGGCTGAGGGGAGATCTTACGGCTCTCTAGAACTGCCAGAAAGCAGGTTGTGGTGAGGTGGGGGTCGGTTTCTTCTCCCAAGCAACAAGTGACAGGACAAGAGGAAATGGCCTCAAGTTGCGCCAGGGGAGGTTTAGGATGGATATGAGGAAAAAGTTCTTCACAGAAAGGGTTATCAAGCATTAGAACAGGCTGCCCAGGGAAGTGGTTGGGTCACCATCCCTGGAGGTATTTAAAAGACGGGTAGACGTGGTGTTGAGGGACATGGGTTAGTGGTGGTTTTGGCAGTGTTAGGTAATGGTTGGACTCTACGATCTTAAAGGTCTCTTCCAACCTACACAATTCTATGATTAATTTTTGTGTTTGCTTAGGCTGCTTACTACACTGGCTTAAGGAAACTGTGTTTGAATAAACCTCTGACTCCGTTAAAATGGAAGATATTCCCCAAATAAACTTCAACTCCAGCAATACTTTGGACCGTTATTGCCTAAATTTCAGTTCACTGGGGAGATGTGCAGCTCTGTAAAGAAATGGTTCTTTCAAAAATATATAATATCTATAACATATATACTCATATACAGTCACCCAAATTGATTTATAGGATATCAAGACTTCAGATTTTATGGGAAAATCCTTATGTTTCCAAAATCATTCTTCAGTTCATATAATTTCTTTGCCAGTCTCCATAGACAGCGATACATTAGACTACCTCTTTCACATTTACAAAGAGGATCTTTCCACACTTCTTCTGACATACGTGATCTCTGGTTGGATATGGAGCAATTCCTGCACTCTCTGTTTAGTCTTAAAAAACAAAGGTTTGTCAAGATACAAGCAGCTGGGCTGAGACCAGGAGATGCAATAAAAGCATCGCCCTCCTTCGACACAGGGCACAAACAAAAATTGGTCCAAACTCTGCGACACATCTTGTTCTCCACCCGTGCAAATGAGATTCTCCTGCCTAGGGTAGCGTAGTTTCACAAAACAGAAACAAAATTGTTTTGAAAGTAATAGCAAAAGATTTACAACAGTTATAAAGCAATCCCTCTCCCTTCCAGACTCCAAGCTTAAACAGCAGTAAAGACCCTACACTGACTAACCTGCTGCACCCATATTATACCACAGAACTCAATAAAGACGATCTAGCTGCACTCAAGATCTTTTCATGGCACACGTTAGTGTGATCTAATTAAATATTACAGCTCAAAGGCTCCAAAATGAAGCCCTAGCATGCCAGGAGCTGCAGAAGCAGAACATCTCTGGCACACCGGCATCCAGCTGGATACAGGACCGATGGTGAAATCTTGTCTTATACAAGAGGTTAAACTAGGTCTTAATAGTCTCTCTGGTCTTAAATCAATAGCAACAGCAACAACAAAAGATAAGATACAATGAAATTAAATAATTAAAATTAACAGTGCACTGATAAAAGTCTGGCTTTTGGACCTGCTGTGATCTCCTTCAAAGATGAAATTTGACCAGCTAAGTAGCAGCCAACACAGTATCTGAGATCGACTCCCAGAACTTTTCCCATGGAAAACGCCTGAAACAGAAAAATCATCTCTGACCTAGAAAACTGAAAGGAAAATGCCTGACCGCAGACCTGCCCTCCCACGAGCCTACCCGAGATCAGACCATCGAGCAGCTCCCGGGCAGCAACACCCACCTGATGAGACCTGCTTCCTCACGCCATCGCACGGATGCCCCCGTACCATGGCCCCACAACGTGAAGGGGTAGTTAGCTCCTGCAAGCTCCTCGCACTTGCAGGACCACAACCTGCGGTACCCGTGCAGCCAGACGGATGCTCTTGGGCCGAGCCAGCATGCACAGCAAGCAGCTTGCCGAGCCCGGGCCTCGGGGCTAACCACAGCCATCCTTGCAGCTCGGTTCCCCATGTTCCTGCCCCTGCTTTACACCTTCATTACTGCCTTCAACGCTTTGCACTGCGGCTACAAAACAGTGCACGCTGTGGCAGAGCTTCAGAGAGCCAGCAAGCAACTGCAGACACATTTGGGCACTCAGAAACGTACCCGTAACAATCTGAAACCAGATACCCACAAATGAGGACCGTGGTACCCTACTTCTCCCTCAAAAGGAGGAACTCCTAATATAAACCCTCCTTCAATCTCTTCAGTCACTGAAGAACTTCTGCCACTAGCACCTACTTTCACAGACTGAGAATACTTCTCACTATCCTATGTTATTTAGTAAGATTTGAGCACTTCAAAAGGAAGCCGCTGCCAAAGGACTGGCCCTCCAGCCATGGAAGGGATAACCTTATCTAGCGGCGGCTGCCTGGCGGCCCAGGCCCTGGCGGCAAGGCTCCGGCGATGTCGGTACCTCCCAGCATCAGCAAACACCCTCAGGATCCAGCCTCACAACAGCAGCGCCCGTGTAACACAAGTACCATGCATACACCAAGTTTTGCTTCTTTCCAGCATTGACCGTGGCTGCTTAAAGGCAACCCCCCTATGTTTTTACAGTATTATTTTTGACAGAATTGTTAGAGTCCATAGCAGGCCATGCAATCAGTCTGGATCAACAATGCAGCTGATGCTGATCTTGTTTCTCAACGAAAGCAAGAGAGGCTCGGAGAAACTCAACAGCCTGAAGGCAGCACAGATGATGCTAAGGGGGAACTCTTATATCATACTATAGGAGGTAAATGATACAGGAATGTAACCATATGTATGGAATTGCAGAATTCTGCCTGGGAGGTTTAGTATCAGAGCAGGAGATGCACTGCAGTGGGAAAAGTCCGGTTGTATTGGGAGAAGCAAAGGAGAAGTCTGAATTTTTATGCACGCGTGATATTGCGAATGCTATGAGGTACACCAATCTCCAAATAAGTCAAGCTAAACTGGTGGTATGCAGCATCACACCACTGGCACGTGTAGCTATAAACAGTAATCGCCCTCCCCTCTCTCCGGCACTTTCATCCTCAGCCTCGTCCCACAGAGAACAATTGGGAGGAAAAGCATCGACTTTCTGCCTGTTTCAGAGGTAACTTGGCCAAGTTTTAGCTAACTGGGAGAGGAAAGTGTGCTTATCAGTGTAGTAAAGCCTTTAATCGCTGCTCTCTTCTAGTTCAAGGAAATGGAAGACAGCATGTTCCTCCATAGCACAAAGAGTGGATAAGATCAACTGCTGGAGCTCAGGAACCCCCTTTGTATCTGTAAGAACAACACAGGATTTTGGCCCAGAGCTAAGCATACACTTTAACTCCTGTTGAACTTCACAGACATACCTAAAAGAAAACAAGCACTGAAGGATTTTGGCAAGCGATCTGGAAATGAGCAGGTAAGGACTGATGAGTTCAGCCATGGTTTCATTACGCTTCCATTGTGCAACACAACACTTTGGCAGCGAGGCTGAACACAGGACTGAGGAGGACTTCACTCCTAATTCAAACCACTCACATGGTGCCCCATGCCTGAACTTGCTGAGATCGCACAGCTCCGCTTGACTTCAAAGGGAGCTGCAAGGGATCAGTTTCCCACAAGGAGGGGCCCCAGTCAACCATCTCACACACCTCCAGAAAAGGACTGTACCACATTGTTCCCAACAACTATGCAGGTGTTACAAAAAAAAGCTAGTTCGGTAACGAATAGATGCGGGGAGACCGAAACACGACTCCTTAGTCATATGCCTTCACACATATAATAAAAACTGGTCATGCGTGATTCATCAATGGAAGAGGTTTGGAAAACAAATTCAGAAGGAGGGTAATCTCTCAGGCAACATATCAACACCCAGCTGAAGCATCCACTGAACTCGAAGAGCAGGTATAGTCAGTCAGCCGCTGAGAGTGCCTGGCATGCCTCTGAAAATCTCGCCGGGGATGGGAAGAGGCAATCCACAGGGTGGCTGCCTGCCTGCGAGTGGCTCGCTCTCCAAAATGGAGACAAGGTGGGCAAGGCGGACCTCCAGCATGAAGAGATATCTTCAACACTACACCTGGCACGAACATTAATTCTTGCAAACACAAGATCAGAACATTTTTTTCCTCCCCACAACAGATAGCCTTGTCTGGGAAAACTGATCTGAAGTACACTGAAATCAGTGGGACTCTTTTTATTGTCTTTGGATCAGACACAAAAGACAACTGCATTTACCCTGGAGCCCAAAGCATCCTTTCTCCCATTGCTGCTCCGTCCATTCCTCCCCACAGGCACAACCAGTAAGCATCCTAGAAGTACCACCTTTTTCTAAGCCATGTCAATGCTGACGTGGCTTCAAAAACAGAACCAGCCAGACAGTTGCAGTGAATAAAGCAAATATAAAAGCTACCTGGAGACTTAATTAGCTTAATTAAACAAGTAGCTATATCTTTTGACTTCCTACACAATTTTTAAATTTAATTAACAGAACTGCATATATAATCATGCATTTGTAGAGGCAATTCCCAAGGCTCTGTACAGTTGAAAGAGCTGAAAGTCTGGGTTAGGCTAGAGCTGGTTTTTCACATGCCTCTAGTTATTTAATTTTTCTTGTTTAAGCTCCTAACAGATCATGCTTATGGAATGTGAGATCGTTCTGTATTTTAATAAGGTAGCACCTCCACCTGAGCATGCCTTTGTTGGACAGGTCAAGTAGCAACTTTCTCAGCCAAATGCACAGTGTCTGGATTAATCAGTCCCTCTTGTACGTTTCGAGGCTGACAGACACCTGTCTATCAAGTCAAGCACCTTTGAAAAATCCTTAGGGCTCTCTAGTACAAAGGGGATTTTGCATTTCCAGGCCAACAGATTAAAATATTTTTCCTACAAATGCACAGCATGCAACTTTTAAGATTCAAATCAGTGTGCTTAAAAAAAATAAATAAATAAAAAATGGGGTGCCAAGTATCTTCTCATTCCTGCAAAGGCTAGCAAGTGCTTAGGGCAGTAATTTCCACCGCAAGTGCCAAGGACAGACATAGACAGTTTCTCAAAAACCCACAGCAAGCTTCGTGCAGGGGAGGCCCTTGGAGATGACATTTAGTGAAGGGCAGTGACCCCAGCTCTTGTTCCACCTGAGCTTTGAATCTTGTACTGCCAAACAGCAGCATCTCCCTGCTCCCACCAAAATTTAATTTTGATGCCTGGTCTCAAAACAAAGAGCACAGGATGACACAGTGCTGCAGAAAGGCTGCCCAGCCCACCTCTCACTGGTAGGTCCATGCATCGTGCTGAACTCAGAGTGCCGAAGCTCTCACAGCTCACTGATTCCAGCTGCAGTAAATGCATAATTAGACCTAGAGATGATACCTGGTCCCTCAGGGATCAGCCTGGCCATCCCCTGGCAGGGGACAAAGGCTCAAAACTTGTCTCCTGCAAGTGATGGTAACTGTCAAAGTTTCAGGGGGAAAAGGAAACCTTTCCAACAACTACTACTGCTGTCTGTTCAAGCTCTGGAGGTAAACCCACAAATGGGTGGAAAGTTAGTCTCTCTTATAACTCCTATAAACCAGTTCTTCCAGCTATTATTCTAATATTGTCATTCTAATTTTTTTTTTTGTTCCAGGACAGCTGTTTAAAATATTACTTTTGTTTTTAGACAAGCTCCATAATTATAAGCTGTGTGTCAGCCATGAACAATCCTGCATAACTAATAACACTTAGCTAATCCTGGACTCTTTAATCCATTTTAGTCTGGTTTCATTCAAGAGATTACCCACCTCAACAGGAGATCTGCTCAGGTAGGAAGAGCAAGGGCTGCAACAAGCTTTATCTATCCTGTGAAAATTTCCACCAAGAAAACCTGCTTGAAGGGCTACAAATAAAACGTAGATTTAAAAAAGGTTTCAAATCTTCAAAAAAAAAATAAATTTCAAAAGCATGGGCCAAAGCCTACTCCTACTGGAGTTACGCCAATTTATATTGCTTTTGAGAAATCCCACCTCTAAAACAGTGATTTATGAGTAAGAGTTGCATGGTGGCTGCTCTTTAGTATAATTGTAGGTCTATAACGTTAAAAAGAGAGAGGGAGACACAATTGGTTCAGGGACTATTACATTTTTGTTCTCCTTATATTTAAAAAAAAAACAAACAAAACACAACTACTTTCTGAAGGGATTTCTGATCCCTTTTTCCTGAGTTATTTGGCAGGGGAAGGGTATCCAATTGCCTGTTTATCAGTCCCACAGTACTGAAGTTTCTTGAAGACCTTGCACGGACCCCAACAGTACCACTGAGCGAGAACTCATTCCTTCAGAAATTTAAGTGAAACTCAAAATGAAAAGGGGGACAGGGGAGAATCTAAAAGTCCCATGCACACACTGGAGTCTGCAACAAAGGAGGGCTTTCATGAACAACCCCAAGACAAGCGTGGAGCTAGAAATGACTAGGGTGGCAAACAGGCCGAGAAGAAAACACGAAAGAGGACCAGACCCTAGAGACACGGGTCCAATTTCTGAGGGCGCAGAACATGCCAAGCGTAGGACGAGACTGCAAACCGCCCACAACCAGCAAAGCAGGCGCTGAAACACCCGCCTGGGAGCCTTCCCTCTCGATTCAACGGGGCGGTTTGCTGTCAACCCTCCCCAGCCGGGCCCGTGGGTCAGGGGAGGGAGGAAGGTGGTCCCACACGCTGGTGCCAGCTCACTGTCCGCAGCTCTCGCAGAGGGGCACGCAGGACACCCTTTCCCAGGGGACCTCTCAGCACCTCCGTGCTGCTTCCCCCTGCTCCCTCCCACAGCCTGTACGGCCAGAGCCCACGTGAAACCAAAATCGCGTGGGCAGGATGCACTCTGCCTTTCCCCACCACACGCACACACACGCAAGCGGAGCTTCAGCTCTGCTGCACACAAAGTGTTAAACGTGCATCTTGCTTTGTAACACCATGCCAAACACCACCACGTCCAGTTCATCACTGGATTTTCCTCCCAACTCCTCTTGCCTTCATCCTACAGCTATTTTGGGGTGGGTTTTTTTTTGTTTTAAGGAGGGGGGGGGGGGGGGGAAATCACAGATTACTTTCATTTCCTAACAGGCAGATACTGACATCAAGGCAGGACCACTAAATTAAAGGATGGCAAACACAGGGCTTCATTTTCAGCTGTTTGAACACCTGATTACAGCAAATACACTCATGCACACATTTGGTAGCTGGTAACGGGCTATCGGCTTTGCATACTTAATGTATGGAAATCTGCTTGCAAACAGCTATATATGCAATTGCAGGTAAAAAGCTGAAAGCGGGGCAGGGTCTCTGCTCTCCGGAGAACTTCGGTACTTTGACAAACAAACAAAAAACAAACAAAAATCTTCTATTTCTATTCAATGGACAGTAACAACAGGTCAATAAACCTCAACAACCAGTTATTACCAACAAACCAAAAATCTTTCAACAGCTATGGAGCCCTGGGACACCACTTTAGCTGTTACACTCTGGAGACACGAGTTGCAAAGGTGTGATGCCAACAGCTCACATTTTAGGTCTCTCACCGAGTGCACAGCACAGGAAATGCCATTTTCTATCTCCAAGTTCTGGAGATGATCAAAAAAACATATTTTCCATCATACATATTAACTCAATATAACTTGGCAGAAAAAACAGGAAGTTGTGCCAGTTTTGCTGTTTACAGTAAGAAATAAATAAATCACTGGCGGGTGCCAAGCAGGCAAGTTGGTGGCACTTCCCGTTTGGAAATGCTCCAAGAGCCATAGCAGTGAGTTGGTGAGCGGAGTTTCCTCAATGTAAAACGCTGAGATAGCTGAGCTTAACACTGATGCAATGCCCCCCGACAAGGAAAGGGCTAGCAAGGGAGCGAGCCCAGGTAGCCCATGCACCAGCCAGCGTACACCAGAGACCTGGGTTTTGCCCAAAGAGGAACAGAACAGGCACCACGCAGAAATACAGAAGGAGAAACAAAAAGGTTGGGCAGAGAAGCAATAACCGTGCTCTTGGTCTTGAGAAGTCAACCAAGGCATGGCATTCACCTGCAGTTTTAATTAACCTTATTAACAAATCTAGGCAGACTTATGAATCATTCATGACTTCACATTAAGCAGCAAAGTCTGCATCACGGTCAGAGGTTCTGTGTTCAAGGCGCTCTTGTTGGTCGCCCGTGAATAGTCACTGCACAGCTACAGCAGGAGAGCGCTGCGTAACTTAGGGGAAATCCACTGGGTTGTGCAATGTCAGCCAGGGCCCTCGATATCCAGTTCCAAGGAACTGTGGACCCCTAAACCAGCTGCAGTACTCTGCAAAGAGCCCCTCGGAGTTGTCTCCCCAGCACCTTGCTCATTTACATACTTGTGTTGTTCTCCAATATTCAGTGCTGGGAAATATCTTCTTGTTATTCATAGGTTTTATTGCATAATCTTAAACTTCTGTGAAATTCTTCTTATTTGAGTCTCCATTAGGTGTGTCACTATTTCTAAAATATCTTCCTACTACATATAATTCATTTGGTGTACTGCTGCTTTTCATTTTTGTGCAATAGCTCTTTCTTCTTTCTAAAAACAGGCCACAGCTGATGAAATAATGAACCATTAAAATCCCTTAGTCCTCCAGATATAATCCATCAGATTTCTGAACATCCCAGGTACAAAGGGGAAAGGTCACAACTTTCTGCTATTCCAACCATTTCTGTCAGAGACTCACTTTTGAAGCGCCAAATCCCACTTTTTAATAACAGTTAAAAAGTTGAGTCCTGGTGGTATAGCAAAAGACAACCTGCTGGAAAAGTCCAGCTATTTATGATGCTTGATTACTACTAATGAATGTTGTAAAATAATAAAAAAAAAAAAAAAAGGTTCACAGAGTGAGATGCGATAAGCATCTCGATGCCTGCAGCTTGACAGCAGGAGGCACGCACCACCACCACCCCTGTCAGTATCACAACTAATTTATGTTCAAAATCAAGTTATCTGCTATATGTCTGAAAAAACACAAGATTTCAAATGACGTCTCGCTGGCATGCCAGTCATTAGAACTTTAGCTCCCATCACAGATATCTCCATTTAAAGCCTTCACTGCATTACTCATCCTTCATAAGGATACAAAAAGAAGGGATTAATTCCAGCAACTTTTGAAACCCAGATCCAGGGATGGGCTGTAACACCATGGAGAAGCCTAAGCACCTATGCTCTGACCATTCTTTCCAGATCTTGAATTAATCACAGTGGTGTCTTGCTTCCTCACCTGGCAGTTTCTTAACACTGAAACTATTAAGGACTAACATTTATATCCAGCCAGTAGTAATCCACCGCATCTCCTCTCACGTTCCATGTTGCAAGATGATCTGACAAATGATTTGAGACAGAAGGATGAAAAGCAAACGATCAAATACAGGTGGTGTCTTACAGGAGAGAATCTGCTTGGGACACAGGGAAAGATGGAGAGGAAGGTTAGCCCACACACAAACCCCTCTCCCATTCCCTGCCAACAGCTTATGGGATTGTTTAACATCCCTGGTACACATATCCTAGAATATCACGTAAAAGCAGTAGCAGTTTCTGGCTGCCTAGCCAATTAGATGTTTCTAAAGGTACAAAAAAAAAAAGAGGAGTGCCAAGACACGCACTCCCCCAGCATTCCTGAAGGTATGATGCTTGCTCCTGGTGTCCAGATGTTACTGCTCACATCTCCACTGTAATCCCATGAGGTCCAGCACTGGGAGTCACAGTCAAGTTTTCATGTAGCAAAAAGAATGTAGGTTGGGATCCAGTACACAGCTGACAACACCCAGAAAGGACATGTCATTGCCAACATTTGCTTTGCCAAGTTAGATCATATCCTAGTTGTACAGTGGTTTTTGTTTGTGAGTTTGTTTTTCTGTTTGAGGTTTGGGTTTTTTTGGGGGGGGACGGAGACGGAGGGGGAAAGAGTACAATAAAAATATTTCCGCAAAACAGCAGTTAAAAAAGGGTGTGTAGATGAGGTTCTTTATAGTGAAGGACCCTGGGTTGTATATTTGTACAGAAAGGATTAGGGGGGGGGGGGAAAAGTCCTGAAATCCTGAAGCCAAGCACTGCAATAAGATACAGACTGTCCAAGACCAAGCAATTTTTAGTCCCATCAAGTCTGTGATTACAGTTTTCCTCATCTACCTCATGAGACAGATGATCTCACTACCCACTTGTGACCCTAAAGTCATAGCTGTGACTCCAGCAATTGAGTTGAGACAGGAAGGAACTGAAAAGCATCAGCCTCCAGCCTTCTGCAGGCCACCGGATGGGTGACGAGGTGCCGTGTCACTGGGATACGCCATTCAGCTGACCCAGCCATCTGCCTCCATCTGAAGAAGGAGGCACTCCTGGGGTTTGCGTGCAACTGCAAGCTGACAGGCAGCTTGCTGGCATCTACCAACAGCATGTTGTCACGTATTTCCCCTTTTTAATATTTCTTTTTCCCTTTCCAAAACGCGGTTTCAAGATGAGGAAGCACTTCTCAACCAATGTGACCAAGATGTACCTTGGATTAAAATAAAGGGGGGAGGGAAAAGAGGGGAAGGGGGCAGAAAAGGCCTGTAGAGGAAGAGGTCAGAACATGGTTGGAGTGGTTTTGCTCTCATGTCAATTGAGAACATAACCCGATGCCGACCACATTTCCTATCCGAAACTCGACATCACCTGCAAAGCTGCAGAAAAACGTTCTTCTCTTCAAACAGAGCTTTTGCCAGGGATCACTGCAAGTCCAAGCACATGGCAATCCCAGGTCAGCCAAGGGCAGGACAGGCTCTGTTACAAGGCCATCGTATATAGGACAACTGCTGTCACGTTCCCTCCTATTTAGTTTCTTTGTTAGTGGAAGGCCTGGCATTTTATCTGTGCTACAGCAAGTGCTGCATGTGCTTTATATTACAAGCACACATGCTTTTAACTCCAGCCCACTAGCTAACACATTTAAAAGTATAAATTACCTTCTGGAGAAAAGTACTTCCCTACCTGGGTGGCACTGCTAATGTGGACCTTATGGTCCTCCACCCATTGACAAACAGCCCTTGCTGAGGGGGACATACACTACCTTAATTCCCAAAGCGAAATTTTATTCACTCCAGGAAAAGTCACATCAATTTTAGTAGTCTTATAACCTTTACCAGAGAGCTTTCACCAGCTGACGCCAGAAATGCCTTGGACAGCATTTATCTCCTTTCAAATTAAAATCAAGTAACTTCCCTTCTTTAAGGTTTACCAAGCCTTGTAATATAAAGCTGAGAAGCCAGTCAAACAGTTGCTCTCCTCCATACGAGCAGGATGCTCAAGTAACAACCTTGGGGGGGAAGAAAATGAAAGAGACACAGTCCCTCTAATAACTGCCATACATCCAATGAAGTCAACCATTAAAAACGCAGTCCCCAAAGAAAGATAACAAAACACCTAATGCTGTTCAACTCCTAACATGCATGATCTTGAACGAGCCCTAGACAAGATTACAGATGTGAAGGGGTGCATGACTTAGATCCTAAACTAGCTGCACTGGGGCTGCTGACCAGATCCTCACCACTGCCGCACCATGAGTTTCGACTTCTTACGAATCTAAAAGATTCCTCTTGCAGCCGAATAGCACTTGAAAGGCTTCTGGGACATTACCACACACAGTAATACAAAGCACTGAGGTGGTTTCAGATACTGAGATAGAAAGTCTGAACAAGTAATGACCCACTGGAAAATTCATAGCGAGAGATGGAAAGATCTGGTACTCTTCAAACACCTACATGTTCTCACTGTGGCTTTGAAGCAAGCCACAACACTGTCTATTGTGAAGATCACTGTTCCTGTGGAAACAGTTGCTTAATGTTGTTAGAGATGGAGTAAGAATAAATACTATAGGTGTAGAGAATTTTGCAACTACCCATTTACTGGCTAAATATATATATATTTAAAAGAAAAAAAAAAAAAAAGTCCCGTTCTTATCGTTGACAGTGAAAAAAAATTATCTGGCACAGTTATTTTTATGCAGCTGAAGTAATTACAAAAAACCAAACCCTCATTTCTCTGCACATAAAATTTCATATGCTCATGACTATTAACATAAGGAGACTGTTTAGTCAATTTAGACATGAACCACAAAACTTATACTGAGAAAATGTTGATGAGCTTTTTTGAGGTCAGGAAGATTATTTCAGAATAATCTTTCAGAAGCCAAGCACAGGGGCACCGAAGGTTGTTTAAAACCAGCAAGCCTCAGTTACTCTTTTCTCACCTAACATTCATGTTCAAAACAGGAACAGGCGCTTCCAAATGTTACTAAAATAAGAAGTGGCATTGCTTAAAAACAATGAGTACTGCATATCCATTGCTGAGGCAAGTATCTTTGCAGTAAGCTTATTTATATATAGAAATAAATCCACTGACCTCATATTAATCACAAACACTCCCTTCTCTATGACAAAGGGAAATGATAAACTTGCAAAGACACATCAGAAACCTTCTGAGATCGCATTCACATAAGCCAAAACATGTGACAACTTAAATGGTACTTGCTTCTCTTTGAAGAAATCCACCCAGACCCTACAATTTTATTCTTGACAAAATCACAAGAGTGCAATTCCAAGATGAGCCACCTGATGATTTTGGATATAGTTTCAATTCTCCATTCTAAGGTTCTCCTAAATTCTGGAGTTCTAAAGTACTTAGTATTAAGAGTTTTACCCAACAAAGCAGTAAGAAGAGGGAACACAACCAGTCAAAGGGATTTCTCCTCGTTACACACAGCACTAAGTGAAAACCAAAATGAGTGTGCTTTGTGTCCTGTCGGCCCCACAACACACGCACGTTCACAGGCATTTCCACACCGCAAGCATTAACATCCTGCGCTCCTGCAGACGCGCAGCAACCGCTCACCCAAGAACAAGCTAAAAGACACGGCTTTCAACACCTCTTCGGTAGAGCTGAGGTAACACCAGAGTGAGGTTTTGTACACGTCCAACGGTGGTTGAAGTTAACTGCTGGGAAGAGCATAGGGTTGATTATGAACTGATAAATCATTAACCAAGTTCTTCAGTAGACACGAAGTAAAGGGAAAAGCCATCGTGGTATCAAGCTTTGATCAAAAGGAGATTACTGCCCCTAACCCCCCCAAAGGTTCCCCCCACTTTTCTTCCAGCCGTCACCACTCCTCTGCAAAGGCAGCAGAATGGACGCTGCTTTCGCACGACTACAAAACCACAGCTCACAGCACACCACATTAACTCATTTGGCCTTTGACTGATGTTTTATTTAGCAAGCTCGTCTGTGAAATGGGGCAGGCGAGAAGCAGAGACACGAGCAGGAAGCAGTCTACCTCTCCTGCTGCACAGCGGCTGCCCATGGGGCACAGGAGGACAAAAACCTGCTGGGCATTCTCCCAGGTCTGCCCCATACAAATTGCCAGAGCTCACAAGTCACAAGCCTGCCAAAAAAGTGCTCCATCACCAGTTAAACACAAAACCCATTTCTAGTCTGGATGACTTTGTCACCCAGTTGAAAAGGGTTTCATCCACACCAGCACATGAACGTATTTTGTCCACAAGGGGCTGAAAACCATTCTGTGAGGGTGTGCAGCACAGCCTGAATTTCTGATGCTTTATTCCTGAGCCTGCCAGACACTCCAGAATCCACGAGCGTGCTCTCCATTTCAACAGTGTCACTCCAAGATGATGACAAGCCCCAGTGCAGCTAGAGCTTGGCCCTTTCTCAGACATGAGCACAATGAACTTAATGCTCTTCTTTCGGCTCATGCCAAAAACCATTCAGCAAGATTTTGCACAGGAAAGTGAAACGTGTTCCTTCCTAGAATCAAGAAGAAAACTTTATCATCTTTATTGGCAAGACAGGCTAAATGTTACTTGAGCTAATTATTGAAAATGTGGTCAAAATGAGTCACTATCATTAAGTACTGATGGGGTTATCATAATAGGGGCTAATTTTTGAGAGGAAGATGGCTTATCCTAGCACAGCTGCGGTTCTACCCAGTTTTGCTCCACTCCAAACTGAGAACAGTTTAGTTGCTTGTACAGTAGCTACTAAACCACCACATTTACATCCCACTGCATTAAGGAAGACTTAATAAACCAGCACTTTTTTAGCGTAGGTCTGTAAGCTGCCACATCAGGAGTCCCTTGCAGAAACAAGAGGCTGAAACTTCTAAGAAAGGAAAATGACCGTAGGGTCATTTCCAACAATCTCCAATAAGTCGCCCTCCTTCACAAGCCAGTCTTGTGAGCAATTCTTGGGGGAGTACCCAAAGCTCCTACACTGGACTTTTTACTGTTATTAAGTAAAGTGACAGGTGTGGGGCTCCGTCTTGCAAACTGATAATCAACAGCAATACTCCCACAAAGCCCTGTTAGGAGGTGGAGGATCACCCGACACATGTGACAGCACTGTAGCTTTTGTATTAGCACGTTCCAACTGAATAGCTTTGACAAGAAATCCCACCACGGATTTGGACTGAACATTTCCTCACATGGTTATATTTTCTTCCAGGCTCAGGAACAAACTGCCTTACAGAATAAATTTTCATTGAATATATTAATGTTAGATGCCTCAGTCTGTGAATGACCTAGATAATAAACTCATTGCACAGAAGCCAATTCCCTCCTCAGAGCTCCACGAGCCCTCACTGCGCTCAATAAATAATGTACAACCCAGCCATCATTATAAACCCTTGTTGCATGCAAGAAGAAGGAAAGAAATGTGTCCAGTTCTTCTCCCAATTAGACTGGTGCAAAGCTGGCAGCATAACTCCGTTGATGTCATTAGGAATCCACCGATGTAAACCTCGCAAGCAAAAGCAGAGGCAAGCACCAGGTTCCTATTCTGCCAAAATTTCACAGGAGACACAGGCAAGCTTTTTACAGAGTGACGTTTCACAACAAGTAAGAAACTAGGAAGACAACCTTCATGTCGATGTTATTAAAAATAGATGTCAGAAAGAAGGGAGGTATGGAGAGCATCTTCTCATGGAGTGTGCCAGAGTTTACACGTGAGGGAAGGATAAGAACTGGGCCCCACTGCATGAAAGGTTTCTCCCTCTTGTCTTCAGATTTAAAGCGTTTAAATTTTAAAAGAATGAAAGGATATGAGATAGAAGATGACATTCAGTAAATCAATCCCCAGATTTCACCACGAAGAACAACATATTTTTCCTCTGCTTTTCAATCCTGGGAAAAAAAAACAACAAACTATACGGCCTTGTTTACCAAGGAAAATAAACGCAGGACAAAGTAGGAATTCCAGCAGGATAAGCTAGTCTTTCATTAGTTGTTCTTGATCTAGACGACCTTCGTTATTCTGAAGGAACTTAGCCCAGAATGGAATACATTTAGTACAGGATGAGCACAGTGACCAGTCTAGGTGGAGAGAATCACTCTAGAAAATACCTCACATGTAGACAAGCCAACTCCAATGCTATCAGAGACAGCATTTATTTGCAACTGTTTTGTCAGATAAAAGCCCTTAGGAGTACAGACACCCCATGCTGATTTTTACTGTCAAAACTGTGACCATCTTTCCTATCCAGACCGTAGAGTCAGACAGCTCCAGCGAACTGACACAACCCTAAATGATCTTTCTGACAGCACATGTCTCTCTCTGACTCATACCTACAGCACTCAGCATAGTTATGACTGGTCCCTGCTTGAACCTACCAGAGCATCTATAAAACTGTGAATGATGGCAAATATTTTCTATCCAAAACCAATAAAAGGATTCCCAAACTAAGACCACATTGCTACTGTAGGAGGTTTAAGATACTAAAGTAAGTGGAGATGTTATGAGGTCTTTAATTTACAAGTGACGTCTTGCTTATATGACAGAGTAAAATGAAATTTACTCAAGAGAAAAACACAAAATACTGTACTATGCTAAAATGGAGACTAATGACAAAGATCTAAGAAAAAAAATAAGAAACAAGCAAAGGCAAAACAGAAACCACAGAGCACACCAGAGAGAGGGCTAGAAACCAGAAGTGCTGTAGGAAGGTATGAGCTGCTTTTTCAGACCAAATCGGACCAACTGACAAGTCAAAATCCTGCCTCTGAGGATGCCTGATACTAAAGATACAAGAAAAAGGCAGTGTTCAGATATGGAACTATCATCTCAAACCTCTCCTCAGTCCCTAGATGCACATTGTCAGACACTCTGCCCGTGTAATTCTTGCTGTTAGATGTAATGTCCTGGGACAGCATAGATACGCAGCCTGTTTCTCACATCCTGTCCCTCATTGGCCTCCATCTGAGATGTTACAGGGCTCTGCTGATCTGTCAAGTGATTTCATATTGCAAATTATTTTATCTTTTTTTTTTTTTTTTAAAAGAAATGCACAGCAGACATCTAATTTCCATACACCAAATCACACATTTAGAAATATCTTGCACGGACATATTTTCCTCCTTTTGACAGAACTATTTGTATTGCAATAAAAAGTAAAAAACAAACAAACAAAAAAAATCCACTAAGGCCTACACAGCATGGTCATGTTGGTTAAAAAAATAGAATAAATAATCTATCTCCAATCTCGCAAACTGAAGTCAGCTACCAAAGCTGCCCAGCTTTTGTTTCTGCACCAGTACTTCATCTCCTGTCTGTTCAACAGCAAGGAGACCTCTCCTGGAAGGAGTCTGGAGAGCTGCCACTGTATCACTGATACAAATACAACCAACTCGCTCATGAAAGTCAATACTTACAAAACTTGGCAGGTGATCACCAAGAAAAAGTCTTTACGTAATGTCATCTGCAGGTTCACACTCCCCTCCCTCCTCCCCTGCCAACGTTTTTTTGTACTGGCAAAGCTCGTGGGTAACTACAGTCACAGCAGCGCGCTCTTACTGCGGTGCCGGCTGGGCCGACCCCAAGGGCAGGTCTACTCCGTATAATGGAGCACAGAAATTCCCATCCAGCGACAAGGAGGGCCAACGGACGAGCTGAAATCTTATCCCGGACCTGAAGCCCCAAAAGCCCTGCATCTGTGCATCCCTCCCTGGCTGAGCTTCGTTAGTCTGCAGGGTGGTGCTCAGAAGAGACAACTCAGGATGTAACATCCATCTGCCATGCAGACAAGGCACGGGCATCCCCTCTCTGCAGCGGATGCACCTCTCCGTCTTGAGGACTGCATCCCTCCATCAGGACATGGACCACCGGTGGACTAGAGAGCATGAGGCTTTCTGGAGACGCAGTGGGTCCCACCAGGAAGACAGTGGCCGAAGACAAGCTGGCGTCTCTCCTGCCTGCAGCCTGCCCCCTGCCCCACATCTGAGGAGCCCCAGGAAAGAGCAAAGGAGGGAGTGGGCCGTCAGCCGGTAAAACTGCTCCAACAGGCCTGGGGGATAGATCTTGTCATCGATTAGATGCCTCTGGTCTAGGGTAACAAGGGCACAAGGGCACACAAGGCCTTGCACAAGCAGTGAAAAAGCAATTTTTTCCATCACCTTGGGCCCAGCACAGACACTGAGATTTTAGCACTGAATACCGTCAGTGCCAGAATTGCTGAGGAACGCTTGTTCTCGCACAGCATCACGCTAACACAACAAAACCTGGCTTACATCTGCTCATGGTGCTGGCATTCAAAATAAAGCAGGGTGGTTTCCTCAGCAATTCACTTCCCTGAGCGATGAGAACATCTCACGATATGAAAGAATAAAAAAAAAAATAAATAAAAATCTCATTGGCATTGCAGAAACTTAAGTCGTTTGTCTTGCTTCCCCTAAGTGGCTTAGCAACATTAATTGGAGGCTTCAGGATGCACTTTGTTTCAGACATGCATTTGCTATCTTTGATATAATTATAAAGCAAACCTCTCCCTCGCAACCAGCCAGGGCTTCTTGTAACAGCACAACCAAGGGCATGGCTCGGGAGAGGAACGACTGCCCGGTGAGCTCTACGATGACACGACGCCAGGTTAGTTATCCAGGACTCCGGACTGGTTTACTGCACGGCCCCACAAATAACGCAGGGGCAGAATGAGCAATCAGAACAAAGACTGCCCACCGTCTCCAGAAGAAATTAAGTCTGCAGCATGGTTTGACATACATTAACCGCGTGCCTAAATAGGCTGAGATTTGGGAGGCAGGGAGGCGCGATGCCTGATCCAGAATCCTTCACGAAAGCTGCCAGCAGCTCGTTTCTCTTGAGGACTCTTCTGTTCATCTTTTTCTCCATGGTTACACAAAAGATCCCCGATTCCTTGATTGTATTAGCAAAGCACAATAGCTACAATCAAGCCTGAAACATGAAAGGAGTTTTAATAGTTTGCAAAGAAAGGGTGGGAGTCTTATTCCCTTCAGTAAGGGATATGCTTTCGTATTGAATTACGCTGTAAATCAGTAGACTTTCTAATGGCATTTCAATAGCTTAAACGGCCCCCTTGACAATCTTTTCTGCGGGGTTTATTGCCTATAAGCTCAAAACGGCCAGAAACCAAATCATTACTCAGAAAATGCTCCAAACAGAAAGCCTCGGACAGGCTGGATGAAACACATTTTTACTACAGAAAGACCTGTGGTAAAAGCTAAATATAAAACACGAACAGGGTGAGGCGAGGCCCACGGGGCGCAGCGAGCGGGGCTGGGGACCGAGCTTCCTGGGGTGCTGGGCTCCCTTGTGCTGCGGTCACCCCCACCGGCCCCTTCCTCCTCCTCCTCCTCACGCAGCCTCTCCAAAAAGAGCAACCCCAGGGCTGAGGACACAGGTCCGCAACCACCCTCAGGAGCTGCTTCTGCCATGGGTAACGCTGCTGAAGGAGACAGGGGCACCAGCCCTTGTCCTGCCCCCTCTCCCTCTAACCGGGGCTCGCAGGTAATTCGGTGGCAACACTACCAGCCGAGCAACAGGCAGCAGCAGGAGGCACAGAAAGCTAACCCTGGCAAAGTCAGCCCTGCACCACAGCAACCACATCAGCAGAGGCTTCAACAAGCAACTCCAGAAAGCCTCGTGTGACTATGCGAAGCTGGGGCCTCTCCCAGCCACCCCCTCCGCCCCATGCCGAGAAGCCACCACCAAGCTGGAGAGCCAGCACGTGGGCTGGTGGGCAGAGCCAGCACGGGCCGATGAGCCAATGGTGTTAGGGAGCAGACCGGGCTCCGTCTGGAAACCTACGTGCCTACCACGCCATGGAGCCCAGGTACCTTTCAAGTAAGGTTTGGGTTGAGTTTTTGGCTCCATGGCTGCTTGCAGGCAGGGAAAGCAACACGGTGGTACTTGCACAGCTCATGCCAGACAAACTGCGCTGGGTGGGAGGGTGTGCTGATCTCCTGCACACCTCTCTGGCGTTCCCACAGCCCTTCCCAGAGTCAAAGCAACAGCTCACAAGGCATAGCTGTGGAGAAACAGACTGAGGAACCCACTAGAAAGCTGGTACTGCAGCAGGACCAGGCACCCAGCTGCACAAAGGACAGCCAAGCTCATATCCTGCCGGACCCAGCTCAAAGCCAGGACACGAACTCCAGTCCCACAGACCCTTACTGGCATCCCAGTGGCTGCGACTGCTGGAAACTGGCTCTTCTTGCACTTTGAGCAAATCTTTCCAGGCTAAAACACTCTCAAACAAAACACCAATGTTCTCCAAGGATGCTAACAGTTGCCACACAGACCATTTATTGGGGAGGAGCTCATGGATGAGCGAGAAATAGGACTCCAGCTTCTGATGCTGGAACAGGGCAGTAAGCATGCAGCTCTCCATGACACAGTCAGCTCTAGTCATTTTCACCTGCTTTGATCAGTAAAACTGTTATTAGCATCACACACCCCAGGATTATTTAATACTTGACAAATAGCAACAATTTTTCCTTTATTTATTTATTACAGCCTTTGTTTTAGGCTGCAGGGCGCTCTCGGGCAGTCTTGGTGCACTCTGCTGGAATTTTGAAGGGTTTGTTTTCTAGGGCTAAAGGACAATTGTATGGTAACGGAAAGAAACAGAAGCCAAAATTCTGGTAGCTTTCAAAACCAATCTTACTTCTGCAGTGGGTGTTTTTCTCCACTATTTCCATTCAACATAATAACTACATATAAGTAATAATAATTCCAGAAACAGTTTAAAACCTATCAAGAAATAGGGAAGGAGCTTAGTTTACTCAAGCCTAGTTTGCAATTCACATGCAGCATGAGTTTCACACAGACCAGAGATCCGCACTATGTGCACGCCCGTCATGTGCATGGAAACAGAAATCATATGAACAGATTGCTACTGCTCTTTAGCTCAGGCTGCTGCTGACCTGCAGAAGGTGACACCATTTACTGCCGCTCTACAGACTGCGGTCCATCTCTACGGGTGGGCACAGGCTGACGCCGACACAAAAATACTGCATCACAAAATTCCCTGTCAACAGCTATAAAGTGGTTTTGGCTTTCTCATGCAAGTTTTGCCCGCCTGGAGAACACTCTGCAGCGAAGCAGGAGTCAAAACAAGAAGCAACCATATTGTATTCGACCTGCAGCACTCTGGCTCTCTGCCACGGTCACGATGCTCTGGGGAAGAAGTTGCATTCTTCTTTAGCTCTTCAATTTAATGTTCGATAAATACAATTGCCTAGAAATATGGGTAAAGCACAATTCTTCTTGCCTTAAGAAAGAAAAAAAAAAAAAATCACAGGAAAGGATACAGGCAAAGAGTTCAAGTTAAGGAATGCATGAGTATTATTTGTCTTAATCTCTTCCTGCACACATGAACAAATGGTAACAAACTCATCAGGAAGTTGCGATTGGCTCATTAATCTTATAGTCCATCTGTTATCTAGTTTCCTTCGGTATACTCCGATAATTTGCTACTTCAAGACCAAGGTTTAATTTTAACTCCTTGTTAAAGTCCTAGAAATTAAGACATCCCTACCCAGGGACTAACAATTTTTACAATCATGATGAAATAATTCCCTAGTAACAATGCAATTCAGTACCTGTAAATAGTGTCTACCCAAGCTTAAAAATTACTTCGTCTACTACATAAAACTCACAGGAATAACCCTACATATTGTAAACATCTCCCCTTCAGTTGCAACTCAGTACTCCAAATTATTTATGCTGTTTCACTGCCATGTGACTGCTTCCTATACTGCACTCGGAGACAGTTAAAGAGGAGGTACTACCCTTTAAAGATGCATTTGCACATGCTAGTGCAAAATTAAACGTTTTAAAGGACAAGTTTCAACCCTGATGTAAATCATAAACAGCTTTCGGATAGCAGCCAGCTTAATTCTCTACTGCATTGCACCCGGCTGGGTCATGCGCACCTGTGTAAAATGCTACCATTCAGGTTTGCACAATTTCACACCCACATAGGAAAATGCCTACCAGAAAGAACATGGTACTGGAGAGATCGCTCCCGGTTTTAACTACATTAAAGCACGCTGAAGGCAGGATGGCATTTAATTGACAATATTAACAAAAACTACTGCTTTGCAACTTGACAAGTAAATGTAAGAAATGGGAAACAGAAGGATCTTGAAGTTCATAAGCTCTTACAGATGTGATCTTTGTAAAATTAGTCAAATGTGTTTAACAACTAATACACAAATTTAAAAATATCTAGACTACGCTAATGCGTTTACTAGAAGGACTTCAGAAAACAATCAAAATGGTTAGAAGAAAAAGGGTCAGTTTCAATGAGTCTCTGGAACACAGATTTTAATGCAAACCAGGAACAGAGAACTCTGTCCCAGTACCCAGTGTGATGACTCAGGTGTATAAACATTTGTGATGAGACAGTTCACGTCCATACACTTACTCACTTGCATAAGTGTTTGGGGTCATAATTGCAGTGATGTACCTGCAAGTCACCCGGGAAGCACCAAAGCTTACACACCGACTGCTCCTACTCGCCTCTCGCTGACACTTCCTACAGTTCTCACGAGAGGCAGTGACCAATGTTACAACTAATCACTTTTTTCCCCCCTGCCCCCAGCAGGAGAAAATCCACGTTTATAAACAGAGCAGCCTGAGAGTTCACACCAAAACTTTCGGGTTGGCACGTGAGCTGAGGGGCTGTCCCAGGTAGTCCCCAGCAGCTCAGCTCTCCGGAGGAGAGCTCAGGGATCAAAGGCAGCCAGCTGCCCTGCCCTGTTGGGCTGTTATCAATCCAAGGAACGTTTGGAGTTTACCAATATATTGTTGTCCTTGTCTCTGAAAAGTGAATGTAAAAATTCCAATTCGAATCAAAATGAAGAATCGTGCACAGCCAAATAACTGTAAACCAGATTAAACTTTGAGGATTCACAAATTTTCCCCTCATTCCATTCACTCCCTCCTTGCCTATATGTGCTTTTGCTTTGGGGGTGGAAAAAGGGCAGCAAGAAGGATTTCATAGTGCAGGTGTTGCAAATCATCTACAAATCTCTTGTGGTGTTTTGTATCGTGCCAGCAGTTCACGGACCTTGGGTTAGTACAAACCAGCATTTCCTATCCTTCTGATTACATAAAACCTCGTGACAGCCTTGCTAGATTTATCAAGACATATTAAATTATCAGGGCAAGATGCTGTTCCCTGTCATCATGTGATCCTGGCTGCACGCTATGTGAGATGCTAACGAAGCAAGTCAAAAGGATGGGGAGAGAGAAAGGGAACAGAAGATGAATGCTTGCTCACTCCCCACTAAATCCACCCCAGTTGTAATCTTTAGACATTAACTGAAAAGGAGAGCAGCAGCTCTTAGCCCCCGTCTACGTGCCCAGATACAACATCAGTTTACAACAGCCCAGTTAAAAAACTCATTGATTTCCCACTCCATGTCACCCACCAACTCACAGGTACAGGAGTTCAGAAAACAGGTGCCTATCCAGAGGGTTTAAGAAACTTTTCCCTCAAAGACCAAACAAGCATTCCAGGCCACAGACTGCATCTGTCCTAAAAATCAGCACTGCAGGATGGGTGGAATGAAAGAAACAGTGGGCGCCTGGACACGCATGCATCCACACCGGAGGCATTATTATTATAGATATTTTTGTAACGCAAATAAGGCCACCACCTTTGCAATAGAGCAGTCCAGTCCCACGTGTAGCCAGACCCAGTGCGAGCAGGACTCCAGCCTCCCAAAAGGATAGGGCCTCTTTCAGCAGCAAAGAGGAAACACCCCCAGCAAACCAAACACAAAGAAAACCCTCAAAACCACAGCTCTCTCCTGAGCTCACTCCTTCGCCCTGGCCATAGGGGTCCATTCAGTATTTAAAACTGTTTTAGCAGAAGTCCCCAGAGCAGTTTCTTTCCAGGGGCACGACTAGCCTAGGAAGCTGAGTAAGCACCCGCCGAGCAAAGCCCTGTGACCTCTGCTCTGGCTGTGCCATCAGGAGCAACACCTGAGCTAACTCGTTTGAGACTACCTTGGATCCCCCTGCCCAACACAAAGAGGGACTGTCTGAGAAAGACCACCTTTAGTGTATGAACCTCAAGCCTATCCATAGGGCACCTAACTACACCATAAGAAGGAAAAAAAACCACAGTACCAATATACACCTATTAATCAATCCTGCAATGGGTATTTCACTGTAATCACCCCAGAGGTGTAGCATCACACCTCAGTCACAGACACCGGCTGAGAACAGAGAGCACCAGCATTCTCCTCAGTGATACAATCGAGATGCCTATCTGTTCTCTACAGTGTCAGCTCTCTTTCCTCCACATCTGATTTTATTGTGGTTACCTGACCAACGCGTGCTGAACTTCCCAGACTCAAAAAGTTAATACCTACCTTAACCTCGGAAATTCTCAGCTCTTCTGCACCTTCTCTACCCAGAAGAAATGTTGTTTGTGGTTTTGTTTTTGTTTTTTTTTAACCTAACATTTACAAGCAAACTACTGTCTGGATCAATACAGTCACCCCCTCCTCCTTTACAGGACTGGAAGCAAAAGCACAACTTCAGAGCCTGTACTATTCCTTTCACTTACCATTAGGACTAAGACATAAATGAGGTTCTCTGGACTGGATAAAAGTGACATCTACTTGGAAATAACCTAGAATTAGCTGTAAGTGAAACTGTGTTCAAGCAGCGCAGCAGCGTATGTAATAGACACAAGACTCATCCTGCCATTCTGTTAAGAAGTCAAAGAAATTCACACGCACACATCAAACAATTGTGCAAGCATGTGTAGATCTGAGGAGAAACACATCCAACCCCGGGTATCCACATTTCCACATGCGTCTCTGTGTGCTAAGCAAAAGGCGATGGTGTGAGTCTGCAGGTGTACTTTGCCGGTTACGTATGACGAGCCTTCCCCCTGCTAGTCTGCAAAGAGGAGAGACTTCACAGCCTTTAGCTACGGGGTCTTGACCCTCAAGCTACAACAGCTGAGACTTTTTGTTCTCAGGGTCCCAAAACGCAGCAGCTGAAATAGCAGCCTGAGCAAATCTAAAGCGCAGGGGCACAGATGCACGGCTGTATACCTGTGTGAACGCAGACACACGCACACCGGGCTGTGTGCATCTGCCGCACAGGCATGCAAGGACAAGCCCCAGCTCTACCCGTACCCTTCCAGCGCCTTCATTCATTCAGAGGGGAGCCCGGCTCCAGCTTCTCCTTGAGCTGGCTACTCACCCAGCCTTCAAAGCTGTCGCTGGGGCCCGCAGAGCGCAAAAGGTCCTGGAAGTGCAAGGTGCAGTTGGCCACAAAGTCATCGTAGCCGATGGGGGTGTCGTGGAAGACGGACAGCTCGATCTGATGGCCGTCGGTAACCGTGGCGGAGAACTCCTCGTTGTAGGTGGGCTTGTTGGTCTTCTGCTTGGTGCTGGTTTGCCCAACGCGCACCTGGTCCACGCTGACGGTGACATAAGGGTCCAAGAGCTGGTAGCCCTTGCGGAAGAGCGAGTGCCGGAGGGACCAGCGAGTGGGCTGCAGGCCCACCGCCTCCCCGATCCGCACCTTCAGGTACCCGTTGAACTTCATGGATCCGGACATGGCCGCCCCCCCGGGGCGCCCGGCAGCCCGGAGGAGAGCCAGACCCCTTCTCCCGCGGAGCCGGGCCGGCAGCCAGCCCCGCCGCGCCTCTTCAGGGGGCCGGGCGGCGGCGGCGCGCCAGCCCCCGGGCCATGCCGGGGCCCCGGAACCGCCGCCCACCCCCCTCCCGCCGCGCACCGCCCACCTCCCGCGGCAGCGGGCAGCCGCTCCGCCGCCCAGCCCCGCGCCGCCACAAGCGCCCGGCCCGGGCCTCTCCTGCCGAAGGGGAAGTGGCTCGGCTGGGCTCGGCACGGCACGGCGCGGCGCGGCGCGGCGGGAGAGCACCTGGGGCGTGAGGACGGCGCCGGGCGGGGAGGAGCCGCGAACCCGCGGTGCGAGGGCGGGCCCGGGGTGGGGAGCGGGCGGGACGGGCGCTCGCACGGCTCGGCTCGGCCCGGCCCGGCCCGGTGCCGGGCGGCGCCCCCTCACCCTTAGCGCAGGTGCGGCCGGCAGCAGCCGGGAGCCGTGCCGAGAGGCGCAGAGCGAAGGGGGGAGCCGGCGGGGAAAACAACGCCGGTGACGGGTTGCAGAGTACCGGCAACTACAGGGGTATGGCACACGCGGACACACACACACCCCCACCCACCCTCGGCTGCCACAGCCCCTTCCCACCCCGTTTCACACCTCCGGGGGAAGGGCTGAGGCGGCACCGGGTCACCCCTGCGGTGCAGCTGCCGGGGGAGAGGAGTTGACCAGCCCAGCGTTATCTCAGCTACTTTGTACCGTGTCCTTTACAGCGGGCGCTTAACAGCGTCGTAGCGCTGGAGCAGCGCGTTGAACTGGGAGGATGCGGACAGAGAATATGAAGATACGCTGATTTTTGCGATTGAAACGTTTATAGTTACAACTCTGCCTTTTGGGATTAATTGCATGTGATTAACGTTCTTGGCGCTCGGTGTGCAGGGCTTGTTTGGGGGTGGATTTCTTTTGGTTTTTCGTGGCACTTAATAAAGTCAGAATTTAAATACTTTTAATTACTTTCCAAAGTTCACAGCGCAGTGGTTCGGGCTGGGTAGGGGAACGGTGAAATCCTGCTTTCCTGGTGGTACTGTTTGGCCAACATTGTTTGAATTAGGTTGCAATCCCCACAGCAGAAGAAGATGTGGTCACTTGAAGGTCCCCGCCGCCAGCAGACAGTGCCAAAGCTGGCTGAGAGCGTGCAGCCTCTTTGTGTGTGTGTTTCTTTCATTTTGTTCTTTTCTATTACTTTTCCAGCCTATTCCACTCCCCTCAGCCCTTCATCTTTCACATTCTATCCATTCCCTAGCAGACCGCCTCCAGTTTCCCACTCCCTTTCCTCCTTGCTCTCCTCCCCACATCCTTTTCTCCTTCTAGATGCTCCACATTTTGCAGGAGCACCAAGCCAAGGCTCCTTCCAGCCTCAGACAGAGCAGGGCTCTTATTGCCTCCTCGGGAGAGAGTGGGTGGAACAGGTTCAGTAATGGGATCATTCCTCACATGGAAGCAACAGTTCTGCCAGAAAAACTTGTCGACCCTTAAATCAGACTTTTGACAGGTCTCCTTGCAAGGCTTTTAAGTTCCTTGATCTATCAGTATTAGCTGGAGATAAAAAGTGTTTAAGAATTTTTGAGCTTAGTTAGGACAGGCCATCCTGGGGAGGAACGCAGACTTAATCTTAGAAATCGCCAATGTTCCTTCTGAAATGCATTCTAACATTAGCAATGATCACTCTGGGTAGTTTTTTTTTCCCTACAGATATCCTGGTTTTAATCTTCATACCTTCTTGGATTCTTCCATGGCACAGCAGTGACCTGGACAGAAATAAACATGTCCTTTATCAACTGTATATCTGTTATCACTTTAATTTATTGATTCAACACTGTTCTTTCATGACACCATAAAATAAAAAAGCCCCTCATTTACCTTCTCAAGAGCATCATCATTTGTCATTTTGCACTTTCATCATCTCTATCCTTCCTCGTCATGAGCTGTCCCTTGGAGTCCATATGAGTGAGGACAGAATCCATACTGGCCATCATGGACAACGCACAGTTCTTAGATTTCACCAGGACTCTGTAATGGCTGCAGACAAGACAAAGACAGCCTGAACTTTAAAGCACCCACCATGAATGTCCACAAGATGAGGCTGAAGGCTTTATAAAGGCTGGACCACTCACTCTCTAAACTCCATCAAACATAGATTTTACTTTGCTTAGAGGCCTTCAAAGAGTTCAGTGCAATAGCAATGAAGAATGTTGATTTAAAAAGAATAAATTTTGTTTCAGTGTGGAGCGACCAGTTTGCCTCTAAGTTTCTTGTGCTGGATCTATTTGTCTTACAGATATTAAAACCTCTTCAGGCTCCCCAACAGTGCAGATAAACCCTTTTTAGAAGTCTGAATATCAGCTTAGATTCACAAGAGCTCTTGGAGGTTGGAGACTATCATTAATAGATAAACATGAATTACAATCACAAACTGCTATAATACTGTCAAAATTTTTCTCTTTGCCTTTTCCTCAGTTTTCTGAGGAAGCAGAGAAAAAAGCCTTCCCAAGAAACTTGTTAGAAGTAATGACTGGCTCACATATTTACTGGCACAAACAGAAGACCAAAATATGCTAGTTAAAGGTTCAGATGGTGCCATTTCCTCTGCTTAATCACACAAGGTGAAGTACTTAGCTGCTCTGGAGTTTCACGTGTAATAGCAATAGGAAAGAGGACTTAAAGAACTTTTTCTATACGGTGGTTCATTGGTTTCCTATATGATAACATTATTCCCGGACCGAGGCATTTAAAAAAAACAGCAAGTATTCTAAAACTTATGGAAAAAATAGGTGAGCTATAGTGATAAACATTCCTGGTGAGCAGGAGTACCCGTTGCTAGCCAGTTTTCCATTGGAGGAAAAAATCAATCCTGTGGACTCATATGATGTGAACCTAATTAATTTTGTTTATCCACTTGAACCAGTCTGGAACAGATCATCTCAAACAGTATCTGAACACACCCCTATTCTGAACTCCCAGCCAAAGCCTAAATGTCCTCTTCTCAAAGAGAACTGACTAGTGACATGAAGTCAGAACATACCCTGCCTACTCTCCAGACATCCAAGCGGCGGAAAAACATCCCCAGTTCAGTATTTTCTTCCAAGAACCAAAACATCCCTGCGCACAATGACCTTGCAAGGCTGAATGCAGCAGCACCATCTGGTGATGGCTGCACTGAACCTCCTCGCACAGGACTCGGTGCCAGGCAGGTCTGCAGGAGCATGGCTTCTCTTCTCTTCCCCAGCAGGAGCTCCGAGACCAGGCTCCAGACATGGCAAGTTGATTCATTTTGTGCCCTCAAGTGTTGAGGGAGGCTGAGCTCTTCCTAGTGCTTCCTGCCAAGCCGCATGGTTTGCCGAGCCGTCAGCAGATGACACACAGTTGTTCAAGAGACTGACTGAGAAGAATGAACAGATCTCCTGATGTGCCTGAGCAGCAGCACGGTAGAGGGCATGCAGTGGCAACAAATACAAAATAAAGCACATTAGGCAATACAATCAGAATTACAGGTAAATTACAGGATAAACAAACAGGTAATAGGCAATCTTACTAACCTTCTACCACGCTAGAAGATTTTAGTGTAGTGGTGGAGAACCCCCTGGAAAAAAACGGCTTAGTGCTCACTGACTATCAAAAAGACAAATAGACTATTAGTAATTATTAGAAACAGAACTGAGAGCGAAGCCAAAACTGTCACTCAGCTGCTGTATAAATGATACACCCACACCATTTATATTGTGTGCAAGTCCGCTTCTCCCTCCATCTCAAAAAATGCAGAATAGAACTAGAAAAGGCACAGAAAAAGATGACAAAGGTGATCAAAGGCATGAAACAGGGTTGGGAATGGAGAGAGACTGCTTAGCTTAAGATTTCCGGGTCTGGGAAAGAATGACTGAAGGGGAAAATGTGAGGGAGATCTGTACAATCATAAACCATATGAGCTGGACGAATGGGAAGGAATTTTCATTCTTTTCCAGACAAGACCTAAGGGGCACTCACTGAAATTATGAGGTAGCAGGTTTAAAACATACAGAAGCAAACACCTTTTCACAGAATGCATAGTTATAATATAGAATTCATTGCCAAAAAATGGAGGCCAGAAATATAAATAGGCTCGTAAAGGACGAGATATTTATGGAGGATGGACTTACTAGTGGCTACTGACCATGAGATAAACCCTGGCCCATGAACTTCTGAAACCACAAATTGCCAACTGAGAGGATTCAACAGAGGAAGGACCACTCTGTGTTTCTCTTATTTCTTGTCCTTTTCTGCTTAAGCATCTTATTTCTTACTCTGAAGCCTCGGTTACTGGCCACTCTGTGGAACAGCACGGCTGAGGTAGGAGGGACCCAGTGTGCCTATTATGTTCCTCTGGGTTGTAATTTACATATCTAAGTAAGAAAACTCAGGAGTGACACCTCTGGCTTGGGCACCATTCCCTGCAGGTGGGTGAATGTCCAAAGACAGCAACAACTCTCCGAGTTTACTCTTGCATTCTTCCTTCAGGTCACAGTAACCTTAAGGATAAGTTTATGCAAGTTCTCTCTTATGTTTTTGGGAGTCTATCTGGAAAACTTGCAATTCAGCTCCACAAACAAAGCCAAAGAGCTTGGCTAAGCCCTGTTGTAAGTTTATGATTTAAGCTTGGCCTCATCTCACACCACAGCTATACACACATTAGAGTCCATTCATGCAACATGTAAAAACCTCCACTTCTTTTTCCTACCAAGGTGTGCATTATTCTCTTCACAAGTAACCTATAATTCTGTAATAATTTAGTATTGTCCCCATTTGGCAAGTTAAGGGCAAATGGTTAAATTGCTCCACGTTAATTTTCTACCAAACACTGGTTACATTCAGAAGTGAGTCTGTAAAGTGATGGAAAAACTTTGGCTTTCACAAGTACCATTGCAAAAATGCTACTGACATTTCTTGTAAATGGAACTGCAGTTAAATACACTTTAAAAATACAAAAATTAAAAGAGCTGTAGAGGCTAGTGAAGCAGGAACTAACTCTATTTGGTTCCTCTATTAATTTTAGTCTATTTATACAACTTCCCTTTTATAGTTCTTTCTATAAGAGTGCTTGTTAAACCTCTAAATAATGACAGCTGCTAAAAACGGAATATCCCATGTGTCGAATCATTTGGGGTCTGGGAAAAAAAAAAAGAAAAAAAAAAGATCAAATTCCTCTCTAATGATAACAATTATGAGATCAATCCAAAACTCATTGAAGTCAAAAGCAAAGCTGCCACTGATTTAAGCTATACAAGAATCAGCTCTGGTTTCTATGTCTGCTGTTGCTCCTGATTTATTCCAGTGCAAACTGGAAAAAGAGATTTAGCCTAATATCAGCTTTTCTTATGCATACTTATTTTCCGTTACTAAATTGGAGCTCACCCGATCCTTATTTTTTATTTTTTGGAAAACACCAGGTCATTTTATAAAGTGCTGGTATTATAAACTGCAGAATATAGTTTATAAGAGCACTTACTCCTACAAGCCAACCATTAATACAACTAATGGCCTGTTTGTTGTATTAAACTGCTCTCATTTGTCTGGGTCCATTAACAAATGGAGTGGTCATTAACTGTTAACAGCAACTCAGTTATTAGATTTTATTACTTGTACAGGAAATACAGGAGAACAAACTGATTGTTTTGGTTTACTGGGGTTTATTTCTTTCCCAGCAGACTTGCCCTATTATTTATAATTTAGCTCCTCGCTTATTCCCAAACATGACTGACACTCAGGTAAGTGTTCAAGCCATCCATATAGATAGCCAGTTCACATGCCAGTCCCACCTAGCTCAACAAAGTTCTCCTTTAAAAAAAGAGAGCTCCAAGCGACCAGGCATCTGGACTGGCATCTGCTTTTCTGATTTTTCTGTATCTTTTTGTTGGGCAGCAGCTTCCACCCACATATATAATAATGGGATTTAAATAAAAAATACCTTAATGTGTATCTAGGAGGCTATAAAATCTTCTGCTTCATTCATGGTTCTTTCTCTCTAATTCACTGAAATCCAACATTCAAGTTTAAAAATATCTTTTAATACCTCTTTGTTGGGACTGATGCATCAAGTATGGGTGATCTCTTTCTGTCTTGCACAGACATTTAATGCAGATAATCGTAGAGGTCTCTTCTGGCCTTGTGGTTTACAAATAAGCTTAGAGCCATAATCTTGCAAACACTTGTATGTGAGGAGCGTTACCCAGAAAGAGCTTCCACATTCTCAATGCTGAAGACCCCGGATGCACACTTTACTTGCTCTGCTTTCTTCAACCTGATTCAGTTCAAAGCAATGGAAAAACAATGCTACTGTCAAATTGTCATGAAGGACCGGCAATGGCTTGTCACACAGGTGGCTTTCATCAAGCAGTCTGAGCAGTTTTCTTCAAGCTGCAGTGCCATGATACACAAATGAGGGAGGAGACGCCCAGAAATGTGTTGTTAGTGCTCTTTGGAAACAGGATCTTCTGCACTCCCACCAATCAGTGTTAGACCTGACCAGTGTTGCAAGACAACTATCAGTACTTCAGAGGTGGAGATAATGTAAAGTGACTGTGGTTTACCCTCTGTGGGTTGGGTATATTTAATTATATTGAAATAACTCAGTTTCTGAGCTATTGGTCTTTCTCTACTGCAGTGCAGTTATTAACGGTACTTATAAGTTCTTCTCTCCTCCTACAAAGGCACAAGGGTACACCTGGTATAAATGATCCTACCTGTTCACTAAAGGCTTGGGTCAATCAGTAATACAGGGCCACAACCAGCACAGTGGCACAGTGCATCAGAGGCACACGTGATACTGACTGGTGCTTAACTGTCTGAAGAAAGGCCACACTCCAAATAAAGTGATTCATAATGTGGTATCTGAACACGTTGCATTGGAGATGCCCCACCAATCCTCTTCTCATTTGGCTGGTGAAGTAGGGTCTTATCATGATTTGATTACACTCTCCATGGTCATGGAGTGCATATTTGGCCAAACTACATCAGCCCAGTGCTATCTGCAAACCCATTTGGATGCTACGGCAGCCAATGGATCCAACACAGCATCGAGAGGAAAAGGGTGAGAGATTTTGCTAAGGACAGGCTCAAGACAGTGCTAGTTTGTACGACCAGCACAGGTGATTAGAAAGTGCTTCTATTATCCCTGGGGTGAGGTTAAAGCCTCTTCTGTATGGCCATGCCTGTGTCTCACATGGTATGTGCATGGGGATGTGTAGTGCTGCGGTGCTGGGGACTCAAAGATATGAATCGGCTTATCTGCTCCTGCCTATAAACAAGGCACTTCTGGTACAACTTCCCTCATATCAGCTTCTGATAACAACTTCCTTCCTACCCTCTTTCCCAAGCTAGCACGTGCTAAAATATTGTGCAACAAAACCAGTCGAACAAGAAATTTAAAAGTATTTAAGAAGCCCAAGAACGTACACATTATGCCATTAAGCTGATGCCAGCGGAGACTTGGTAGGAATGGCCTCAGATCACTGGGCACATACACGTTCTCCTTACCTTGCAGTAACAAGGTAGAATTAAAAAAGCATCTCTGCCTCTTTCAGCTCCTGGTACAGCTCAGAACATAATAAATCCCAGGATTTTTCATGAACAGCAGGACTGTTCAAACACAGAGGAGACCCCACAGTCCTTGCTTTACATACAGAAAGTAGGTGCTCAAGCTGTGGTCTAGACCCTTGTTGTGAAAAGGCTGAGCACCTCGTTCCCTGCTCTTGCATGAGATGCTGTGCTTTGTACCAACCTCCCACTCCTGTTTCCTCTCCTTCTCCCTTGAGCTCCTCATGCAGAAATAAGTCTAACAAAGTCACTATGCACTTCGTGCAGCATGTTATTCCTTCTTTTCTCTTCCACTGGATCATTTTTCTTTCTCCAAGGAGCTGTGTGTCAGCTCAGCAAAGGAAGAGATCCTGCCACAGCAAGTGAAGAGCACATTATGATTTGCCAGTGCACCCAGCCACAGCACACTGACAGGCTGATCCTTCCATTCGTGAGATTCCTTTGTTTATACTCTCCATGCCACTCTGGTCAGGAGCTGCTGCCTAAGGCAAGTTGATGAGCCCTAAATGTATGTGGTAAGAGCTTCCCATTCAGCTCATTTTAAAAGAAAGTGAATTAGGAAATCATGTTAAGATTCAGAGAGGAGAGTCAGGCCAAGCTTGTCACTGCAACAGTATGTAGCTTTACTTCAGATCAAGGAGACTTAGCCCCAGTGGTCCCAATCACAGAAGCAAGATTTTAGTATGGACGAGCACTCAGCTTTCAAACCTGTGGTTCCTTTGTCTCCGCAGCACACACACAATCAGACACAGATGCACATCTCTGAGGTAAAAGATGCCTAGTTCTTCTGGAGGAAAGGTAGTTCCTGGAAGCAGGTACCTGCCACAGCCAAATAAAGCTTGAGCACTTCTGGATCAACCAGACGAGACTGCAAGATGTGCTAGACCTTGTGCGGGTGCTGACAGGATTTCTCTGGGAGAGGATCTCTGCTGGCCATGGAGAGCTGGGGGCTGCATTGCTGAGGAGATTCAGAGAAGTTTGGCAGGCATCTCCAAGAGCTGCCATGGTCCTGAGGAGACAAAGCAACACCACTGTGTGCTGGCATAGAGTGAGGAATAATCTCTGTGAGAAACCAGCATGAACTGTGTCCACCTGCCTGGTCCTCATGGGAGAGCCTGAAACTGAAACAGGTGAAACAGCAAACGATGGAGAGCTTGGTAAACAAAACCACAGTAGTGATTGCCAGAGACCTGTTTAAGAACGAGCACTCCAAGTGATCCCCAGAAATGTTTATCTAATGTAAGTATTATTCCTGAAGAAGTAGGATGTTACTCTTTTCCTGAATAATTTAACTTTGCATTTTATTTAAGTCCTCAAAAGACTGAACTATGACCTGCGCTAAAACAATAGTAGATATTGTTTAACAGTAAGTAGGCTAAAGAGGAGCGAAAAAGAAATGTATTAACATTATGGGACTATTATGACTACATGTTGCAGACTCATTATATTAGGTAATAATACCTTACTGAGTTGACTCCCTTAACACTGGCAAAGGATCAGCAAGCCCTCAAAGTTCTTATTTTGTTCAAGACTTAGCTTGATCTTTCAGTTTCCTGCTATGTCTCATTAAATTCATTTTTCTCATTTAAAAAAAAAAGCCCCATCTGCCAAGAACTGCACATTCTTGTCTTTATCTCAAGTGTTGAACTCTGTTCCCCTGAAACGCAGGAGTTCACCAATAATTTCTATTTATCTGTACATTTTCTAGTAACCACAAGAGCTATCATCTTTAATACCTATAGAGCAGATGGAAGTTGAAAAGACAGCAGGAAAGGCTTAGAATGAATGGAGCTAAAAGTACACTGAGGTGAATGTACTATAGAGAATATAATGATGATGATGAAGTCTCAAAAGCAAGAAGGGAACAATTACCTGGACTAGGTGACTAGAAGAAAAAAAAAACAACACATGGGAGCTATTGGGCATTATTAACCTTTAAATTCTATATAAGGAATATTGATTTTTATTCTTTAGTCCATTACAAACAATTTTCCTCTTGGTTCAGAACCAAACCCCGAAACATCCCCCAGCATATGATTACAGTGCTGTGGCAGGCCTGCACTCTGGCATATGCTGCACCTCAGATGTGTCTCTGTGTTTCTGCTTTAATCATTACTGATAGGAAGAAAACATCATAAGAACTCTGTGATACCAAGATGCCATCCCAAGTACTCATTGAGACAAACTGTTACATTCCTAATTACTTAAAACAAGACCCCTGTTGATGCACACCTGCAACTAAAAGTTACCTGTATGTCCCCATCCCCACTCCACAGTGACAACCTCCCCTTCTTTTGAATCAGAGTATAGGCCTAGCCACTAAATACCAGTGCAGGCTCAAGTACTGTCCTCTCTCCCATATCGCACTGAGAAATTCAGAGATGTCTGTGAAGAAACAGAGAGAAACAATAGTCAGGACCTCCCCGTCCATCCCATTTCTCCTGGGAAACCCCAAACTGTGCCCACAGGCAAAAAACTGTACACGTATGGATGCTCTTGCATAGCTGCAACTCACTCTGAATAATAAGCAAGAAAAAAACAGGAAATTCTCTGTATTGCTTTAGAACTGCAAGGCCCTGCTCCAAAATTTTAGAACTTAGAAAAAAAAAAAACAAAACATTTAGAACCCAGCAGGTATAGCCACACTGCACAAGAGAAAGCACCCCTACTTACACATTGCTGCATCAGATGGAAACTCTTAAGTGCACAGATATGAAAACCGGGTTTTCCTCTCTTCTCAAAGACCTCTAGATGGAGCTACCCCTTTTGTTTTCAAATCGAGCAACAGCCAGTGAAGTACTGCCAGCCATAAGGCAAGGCAAGAGAAGTATAATGCTATGCAAGGGAAGGAAGCTTAGGCATTTGCAGCATGGGAGCATCCTTCTGCATGCATTGTGCTGTCGTTAGATATTCTTAACTTTTTCATAATCCTTCGAGAAACCGGCTGTGTTGCCAATGCCCTTGTATTGCTTAGAAAAGTCAGCCCTTCCAGAAGGAGCTCACATTTGGGAGTGGAAAGAGAGTCAAACTGGACTGCAGACTGCTCAGATCTGAATGTAAACAACATGCCAGATCCCAGGCTGGACAGAGATCAGCCAGACTAATTTATCTCAGTGCTGTGGCACTGATGTACAGAAGCCTGGAAGCTGAGCTCAGTGCTGGACCAGGTCCCTTTGCAGAGGGAAAGACTGCAAAAATTGGGATACCAAAGAACTCCTTCACCTCCCATGACGGGGGAAATTAATTTCTGGAAGGCCCACCCCTTCAACTGACCGCGGTAACAATTTTCCCAGCAGGGCCAGCCAGTCTGAAGAGAACCGACTGTGTAAGTGTCACATTCAGCTTGCATGATCCTGTAAGCCTGGAGAAGAAGCCTTCAGGGTCCCACCATGCCAGCACTACAGGTAGACGGGAGGAAATACTAAAAACGTTGTGTGCCTCTTCACACTGCACTATTCCCATCAGGCCTGAGAACTGCAAAGCTCTTATTTTGGAAAGATTAAGGCAACACGTCTCCCTTTAGACATCACCCCCAAACCCACCTACACCCTGTCACCCTTACACAGGGTGAAGAGCACAGATGGGCAGGGGCCAAAGTCAGCATTTCATTTCCCCTAATTTCTCATCAGCTCTAAACAAGCCCCTGGGAAGGTAGGGCATCCCTGCCCTCCCTCGGCAGCCCCCACGTTTCAGTGCTGCCGGTGCCTGTTCCGCTAGAGGGTACCCTCACCCCACAGTGGTGCCACGCAGGGAGCTCTGCTGAGCGCTGCTCCTAATGAAACCTGAAGGCCAGGCCCAGGAAAGTAAAAATCAACCTTTACAGAAAAGCATGCTGTAATTTTATGATGCACTTTAATTTGATTCTGTTTAGTTAGAGCAGCCCCCTGGGCAGGCTGGGACGGCACCGTGCAGTGTACGGCTGTGCTTTCAACTAACAGCTCCAGCCTCTTCCAAGGACGTAAATGTTAAAGCCTCCTGTGCAATCAAAGCCAAAAATGAGTTCGGGGAGTAAATGAAAAAAAAAAAAAAAACAACCACACCAAAAACAAAACAGGAGGCCCACAGGAGCTGACTTTAAAATACATATTCAATCTTATTAAAGGTATAAGAGCAAAAATGTTCAGATCTTTAATATTATTTGCATTATAGCAGGGCCTGAGTGGGGTCAAATAATCACAGGACTGCCCAGTGCTAGGAACTGGATGAACACCTAGTAAGAAGTACCCAGCTTGTTCCACGTAACTTGCACTCGAAACAGACAAGGGAAGAAGGAAAATAGACCAAAGAGGGAAAAAGTGGTAGCCTGAGACTACCCTGCAGATGGGAGAGAGCCAGGAGTAGGACCTATGTCACCCAGTTCCTCTATCAGGGTCCTCCTTCTTGGCTCACACCGTCTCAAATGCTGTACGTTCACAGCGTGCCTTGGTTTCGCTGTGGTTTGTTTTTTTCCGGCTAGGTTACAAACACGGATGCACCGCTCTTCTGAGAGCCAGGTCCACTGCAGTCCAGTTTCAGCTAAACTAAAGCAGGTCACAGGAAGGACCTAGCATGAGTAAACATTAACTTAAACTGTGACCTAGCGAAAAGAACCAAATATTTGGAAATGCCACCTATTTTCATGTCAATGGAAAATACACCTAGCACTTCAAGCTCTGCCTGTTCCAGTACCTCCCATATCCCTGGAGATGGGTGGCTAAGTCTGCACCTGCCGTATTCCAAGGGAAGCTCAGAAGGACTTAGTGAGTAGTTTGGCTCACGTAACTGGCTATGCTAACGGTCTGTTTTTCATTCAGATTAGGGATATCTCACTTCCACAGGAAATGACAACTCTTGGCTATAGTGAGCAAACTCCCTACCTTCATTCTGCTCCATATTGGTGTAAGACCTGGTTTGCTTTCTACTAAACTGGGATCTTACAACAGCCTCAAACCAATGAAAATGGCAGTTAATGTGAGCATTTGGAGTTGCTGCAGGGGTGTCACTGATGTAAGAGGATCAAATTATGAAGGAAATGTTAAGATACTTAACAGCCCGAGACCCCTTACAGCAAACGCAGTAGAATAATCATTAACTGGTAGGGCAGAAAAGAATTGTCGAGCAAAATGGATTGAAACATTCCACTGAAACAAAACCCTCTAATGGGAAAGGTGCTTGTTTCCACCCAGCTCCCAGAGGAAAAGTCAGCTCAGCCCAGGATGGGATTTTGGTCAGTGTTAGGGACAGGTCAGCAGACAAGGCAGTCTTACGGGATGTGGCACGCCAGGGTGTAAACCGTAGGTTTGCAAAAGGACTTGAACTTGGGTCTTTGACATCTCTAGGGATTGCCCTAACCACAGGGCTGTTTGCTATTTTGGTACCAGCTCTCACTCACACAGCATTTCTTTAGTAAAAGGAGAAAAGAAAAAAACCCTCAGTTAGTAACAGAAAAAAGTTTTCTTCAGAGAGCTGAAAAATTATTTGCTTCCCCATACTGATTACTTAGCGTCTACCTTACATGCCTGAAACCATCCCTAATTTCTAAAGAGCAAGTTGGATGGAAGGGATTTTTGTGAGCTGAGCACTACTGGACTTGATATGAGAGCCAGGAAAACCTGTATGCAGGTACTTATGTCTGTCCTTACTGCAGAAATTATTGAAACCCCATTGACATTGCAGGGGAACTTTCCTGTCTGAGAAAGGTATATAAGGATCTGTCCTGCAACATTAAATGTGACTGTTCTAAAACTTGTCCAGATAGAGTTGGTGGTTCATTTTTCATTCAAACCTTTTTTGTCTTTCTTTTTTCTTTCTTTTTGCGGGGGGGGGGGGGGGGGGGGGGGGAGAAGATGGGGGGAATAATCTGTGATAGATTTCTCACATAAAATTATATGATGTGGTTTTGACTAATATGAACATTTCTGATGTATGTGTCTATGCAGCTCTGCCTGTAAAACATTTTAGGAGCCTTGTGCACAAGATGTGTTCTGATATAGGTGGATTATACACGAACAAGCAGTGCAATGAATGCACTCTCACACACACCCCAAAACCCCTGTGAGTTGGTAGATATCAAAAACAGAACTTGAAATTCCCTTTTGGAAGCCTTACACATGTGCTTGGAGCTTTCTCCCTGTGTTCAGTCGACTGATTTACAAAATGAATAGCAGATGAATGGCTGTCATTTCCCTGCTGATTTTGACAGTGGCTGCACCCTTGTGGCAATCCATGTTTTTTTAATGGAAAACACCATGGATTGCTGGATTGCTTAGCTATATTTTGGCGTTCTGTTTATGACAGACAATTATTTGCTATTGAATCCTTAGTGGTCCATAGCATCAACTTCATTCTAATTACCAAGGCAGCCAAGTAATAGTTTACTCCATTCACAGATACTTGTAGGACTATAACCAGAAAGCAAGCCATGAGTGACTAGGCCAGTAAACAGTGCAGTTTGCTGACTAGTGTTTGTTTTATAACCTTTGGCACATCTTGATATGTACATAATAATAGTTCTTAACCCATAAATAATATTTTACAGAGGTCACACTATAGTTATTTAAGTTCAGGGGTTTATTTCCCAGAACACTAAGTAGCTGTGAATGAATTATGTTTAGTCTGATCTGCCACAGAAGGGTCATAAACTTATAAGTTGTAGCAAACCATGGAATATTACTCCTGTATGTCAGGCAAACTGTAAATGTAAAAGAATAATGCTTGATAAGGGGAAAGTCTTTTTATTTTGTTAAAGTAATATATGTTCCTAGGGAAAGACTATAAAAATTCATGTTAACTTAAGTGACAATTTGGGCAATCTCTCCACATACAGCTTGTGAATTCTGCTTGCTACAGGGGACTCTCTCTGCATGTCTGAAAGGCTACAAAATCCATTTTGAGCAGGCAATCTTTTTCTTTCTTGGCTCCCTTTGGCTTATGGTGTCCCAGAATCCACAGGAGGTGATGAGAGAAACTTTTGTGCCTTTGCGTTGGGCTAATAAAAAAAGCAGTCATTAAATGTTGCCGATAGCCTGTTCAACTGCAATAGCTGTGGACAAAGAGAAGGCTACTGTCTCCTTTATTAAGTCTGATGAACACATAAGGGACAGGGAGGGAAGAGAACTAAGCTGCTGATCATCAGGTAGGGACTTTGATCACTTCAGAAGCTGCTCGGGGTCTCCTGACAAGGGAGGGTATAGCAGAAAGCGGTGGCAGGGAATTGAAAATTAAGAGACCAAAGGGACTGTACATTCTGGGAAAGACGCTGCGTGCAGGAAACAGGAGATGAGGGCATGCTTTTATAACAGAAGGATATTTGTTAATTCCAAGACCAGCTGAGATAAAGTAATCCAGCCAAAGAGAGGTGGAAAAGGCTCCCAAGTCCTGAAGAGAAGACATAGACAGTAAGAGTGAGAAAGAGCCAGACCTGCAAGAACTTTGCCTTGCTCCCAAAGAGCACACAAAAATGAGGAAAGCAGGGAAATGCATCTGAGTCCATATGTTTTTTTGGTGTTGATTATAGTAATGACTTGAAAGCAATAACTGAATTTAGAACCTGCTGCAAAACCAGAGTTTCTGTGCAATTCCACCATCCCTTGTCCCCAAAGCAGTGAACTGCATGGTTAGAGCCCTAGGAAAAGGCAGTTTGAGGCAAGGAGGAAGAACAACACTGGTCTTGAGGCTGTTCAGCTGTTGTACCAGTAACTCCTGTTTCAAGGAAGAGGTAATGGATCCTATGCTGGGGTTACACCCAGGACAGAGCCCCCACTGCCAGATAATCTGACGAAAGGATGCAGGAGAGCCAGCCCACTGCATACAGGCCCACACTCATGGTCCCCGCAACAGCTGGCACACTCAGGTCCATACCACGCTTCCCTTCCCCGGGGCCTGCCCTGTCTCGCCTGCAGCAGGTACAGCACTGTGCTATCCCCAGCTTTTTGTTACCAGATGAACTGGAGAAAGCCGAGGGCTGTTGAAAGTCTGAAAAGTTTCATGGGTGACCTTTAAGGGATGCCTCACTGAGGCAGTGACAACTTCCCAAACCAGAAATGAAGTATGAACCAAGAGGATCAATAACAAAGATCAGATCATTCTAGGTCTCCAAAATTTTCCGACTCCAACCAACTACTTTGCTCCCACTGTCTGCAGGGGACCTTGCTGTGAAATTCCAGCCAGCCTGGAGACTTTTAAGAAGAGGAGATAAATAAAAATAAAGCAAAAAGTCACCAGCTGCATTTTTCAAGTTTGCACTCCTAGTGCTGGATGCCTAAATCCAGGATTAGCTGTTGTGAAAGTGCTGTGGCGTGGTGAGACAGGACCTAGTTCACCACCCAGCTGAGCCCTCTGTTATTTGCAAGTTGTGTTAATGTTCTGGCACTTCCTTCTACACAAAATCAGTCCTGCCTAAATGAATACTTGCATACTGGTGGGGGAGATTTTTAAAGTAAAAATATGACAGTGAATTGTTGAGTTCCAACTGAAAGCCAGCAGGAGATGCGTGCCTAACTTGTTCATTTGCCTTGAAAGACTCCAATGAATATTACTTTGAAATTCATTAACTATTAAAAAGAAAATAAAATATGGGTGATTTTTCTTGACTTTAAGAATTGTAAGAACAAATTATTTCTTCTGTGTGTAACCTTTGAGGGAACTTTGTGGAACTCATAAAAACAAGTCTTTAAAACAAAATAAAAACACAAGTGTTCTGACCATAGTGCAAGTATTCCAATTCCTAGGCATTTTTTTATGATGCTGAATTCAAATTGAATTGTAATTTCTGGGGGTGAGGTCTAAAATGAAGGGCTTCTGTGAGCTGAGTAACTTGTGAAACCTGCCTTCCTGTGGCTGTCTCGTACTTGGATCTTCCTGGGTCTAAAATAGCATGAACTCCAGCAGAGGCTTCTCTTCTTCTTGGGGTCTTCAGAATGGCTTTCTCGTGTATTTCCCATTTTTATTAATACAGCAGAGGCTGTGCTGCAGCCTTTCTCTCAGGGTGAGCATTCATTTGCATCTTTCCCTTTTACACAGACACCTGTTTCCATAAAACCTGTAGGAATCCTCTGTGAATCCTTACTTTGAATCTTATTCCTGTTTGTCTGATTTAGTTGAAATTCCCTAAACATTTCAAAACTTCTCTTGGGTAAATAGAAGCCCAAAGTACAGGTGTGGGAAAAATGTGATGCATTAGGTCATTTTGTATCCTTAACCATAAGGATAATTTCAGCTATATTTTATTACTGAGTTTATTTATGGTGAAATTTCAATGCAAAACAACAGGAAAATAAAATAAATTGACTAATCATAACATCTCCTATGCCCAGAGAAGTTTAAGGATCCAAACAAGGGACATGTCACAAAGCTCCTGGCTGTGCTCTATGACCATTCATTTCAGAGATACCAGCATGAGGTCATGTTGTATTTCTTATTATCTGTATTTTAATTTAAGCTTTTGAGATTATGGCAAATAACATCACTGTTACGTAAAGCATAATAATCGCTCAGTTCTTTACTTGCCACCCTCAGCCCCCAGACAACAGTGGGATATAAAAAGGTTCGTAGATATTTCCTAGGTAGTAAAACCTCACAAAACAATGTAGTATAAATATTATCAGTTTTCAAGGCCACTTTATAAATTTGTACCATTGCCCTTGGCTGGACAGAAGGTACGTAGTGACATTCCATACTGCTAGGATTTATACAGCAAATAGGACTGTGATTTTAATGTGTGAAGGTCTTGTGCTTGATTTCTGAGTGCAATACATTTTGTTTCATTCTGGTACACAGGACATTTACAAAACAAGGCATTTTAAAACCTGACATAATTGTCTGATCAGAAGGAAACATCAGCTTATTACTTACTCAATGCATTGTATTTATTCAATGTTTTGAATAAACAAATAATGCCCTCAAGGATGCAATTGTGCCAAGCAATGTACAAGTAAAGAATGAAAAATGGTCATCTTCTCCCAAGAGGTCCCCCCCATGCCTAGTTCTGTTAAACATATGGGAAGTGCGGTGTCTGGGCCCATAGGCACATTTGTGACTATCAGTTCCCTGCTGCCTACACCTACCTGTTATAAACACAGCAACTCTGTGTTGTTCACAGGAGACACCACTTTAAGCTGCAGTTTTCCATGCCTGCACTTTTTGGTGAACCAAAAACCTCCACTGGTGTCACTGGAATTTCTAAGGGAAACTTAGTCAAGCAAGCAAAGTCAATAGTTGTCAGTTGCCTAAATAAAACCGGAAGAGTCCTTTTGAAAATCCTAGCCCTGGAATTTAACATTCACCAGAAATACAAAATGAGACTGACTCTGCTGCTGTTACAAAATACAATATATGATAATTCATTTAAGACTCTGTATTTATCCTTTCTAGACACCAGAAATACACCAGAAATACAAAATGAGACTATTTCTGCTGGTGTTGCAAAATACAATATATGATAATTCATTTAAGACTCTGTATTTATCCTTTCTAGACATGAACCATTTCCTAGCACCATAAAGCATCACTCAAGCACCATTTTTTGCTCCCTACAATTTACAGTGTAGTCAACCTTGACTAATCATCCTAACTACGTCTGGCACTTAGGACTGCAGCACCCCTCCTCCCCTCCCCCCCCAAATACACACATGCAAGATTAGCAATACTTTGAAAATATCACGTTTTCTTCCCAGCTTTCAAAAGTGGCATTTCTAAATTACTGAGATCATCATTTATTAATTTTAATAGTGCCTAAAAATTCCAAATACTATTTTTCAAGGGGAACACAGATAGACAGAGATGTAAAAGCCCTGTAGATTAAAGGCCCAGAGACACAATCAAGCTACAGCAGTTTAAATTACCACAGGTCAACAAAATTGTAGTTACTGAGCATGTGCATATTCTTAATCTGTTGCAGGTAAAACAAAAAATGCATTAACTCAAACCTCTCTTATCAAGGTGTAAGTGAATATATTTTGCCTTGCTTTTGTTGCATGGTCCCAGTGAAGAAGTACGGCTTAGCTGTGGTGTTAAGTCAGGGTAACTCAGTAGGGCACCTGAGCCCCATGGCACTCCCTGTATCACCCAGGCAAGGGTGCAATCATCCCAGTGGACCATAGGAATATGGGGTACCACGAAGCACAAGGCCCAACACACGTGCTTCCTACTACCCTCTGCAAAAAGGGCAGATTAATAGTGAATTAACTTGTATTGACTTGTCTTGTGGCGCTTATAAAATGTGTTTTGCATTATGTTTTTGTAACAGTTGGCTAGCAAGCCTTGACCTGCAAGGGTTAGGACGAATACCTGCACAGCTGGAGCCCGTGGTGGCCAATCACAGTCTCGCTCTCATCATTTCCCGGTTTTATAAATGTAAATATTGGAGGTCTTGTTTAAACCTTCAGAACCTAAACATGTCATCACTATTAATAACATATGTTATAAGACACCACATGCTGGCAAAATAATCTGCAGTAAATGACACCAAAAATATTGAAAAGCTTAGCATAAAATTGAAACTCGTTAATGGTACACTGTGCAGTTTGGCATACAACTAGAGGCAAGAATTCCACACAATGGGACTGTGTGAGTGCTAACGGCAGGCTCCCACAAGATAAAATAAACTTGTTTTATGGACATGAGGAATTGATTTTTAATGAGATTCTGCTCGGCCGTAACATCATCCTGGGAGGGTGAGCTGGTTTTCTCCTTGCCTCTGGTGCAAAATTATAGTTTGCAGAATAAAGACACACTTAAATTAGGCCTATGGATTTGCACCTTCATCATATTAAGTGAAAAGTAGGTGTTATCCCAGGTCTGAGTATAAAATGGTTGTTAAAATGCCTACAAAGAAGATCTCTGCTTCCCCACATTACCTATCTGTACGTTCTGGGATCAGGAGGTCAGCCTTCAAGCAGAACACACACTCCTTGAGTTCTTTAGGAAATAAATTATCTTGCAAGCTTATTTCTTGAGGACAGAAGATTAGTAAAAAAAGGGATAAATCTCTCTCTTCAGAGATGCTGAGTACAGGCATTTGAATTTATCTTTTTATGTCCGGGTCTCAACTGCGTGTTAAGAAAACGTTAAAATGGAAAGAGGTTATCAAACATGCAGTTTGATGTCAAATCGCTGACACATTCAGTCACAGCAAGAAAGGCCTGTCCCTTTGCTGCCTATTCACATTTGATTATCTTTCATTCCATCAATTAAAACCAATACTAAACCTCCTCTTTTAACCCCAGAAAGAAAACCAGAGTGAAACAGATGGAAAGTGCCTTGTAAGTAGGCAGCACCTGAGGAAAAATAGAATACAAAAGCAAGAACAACTATCACGCCTCTTCAGCTTTAAACTCAAAACATTTTCTTTACAAAGAAATCACAGTTTTGTTTCCCAAATCAATGTCACTTGGCTCTGAACGAGCTGAGCTGCACAGTGTTGTTGCTTTTCTTTCCTCTCTGCTGTTATGGTTTGCACTGTTTGCATGCAATCATTGGCTTTTAATTGCCTTCTATTGCCTATTTCATTTGTCAATAAATAGAAAGTGCAGACCTATCACCAAAGGCTTTACATCTGTTTCTCATACATCTTAGCCACCCATGGTGCCTTAAGCTAAAGCTATCCCCTACTGCTAACCAGGCTACCAGTTTATTAGGGTTTTTTTCCCTGCCCTTTTAAAAAGATGAAAGTTCCTAAAAGCTTTTTTTGCGCAAGTGATGGTTGAAGTTAATGAAGTAAGCATCTGTTAGGTGAGAGAAGGTCACCCTGGGGTTGGGCACCTCCCAGTGGTGGAACTGGCATTAACCCAGCGATTAGTATGTGATGACAACACCTTAAAGATAATTAGTTGACAATGAGTTGAGAGCCTGTTAACCCCTTTAACACCTTATAGTTTATGATTATAATGAAATGCTTTGGGACAAAACAAAATAGATCTAGTTTTCCTTGAGTGATTTACCATTTTTTTGGTGTTTCACTTATCATTTTTGTGACCTTCTTCTAAAGAAAGAAACAGCTTCCAGCAGCCCAGAGCATGTTTCTTTATCTTCATCAACCAGGGCTGAAAACGTAGCACCAGCTTTCTGTCCATTTTTCTCCACTAGCTGTGTAGGTAAAGACTCTTTGGCCTGAGCTGGGGTAGACACACGAGAACAGATATATGTAAATTAATGGTATTTCTCATGTGTCTAAAGGCTGAAATGTCGACCTAAATTTTTTTCAGGTGGTTTTTCACACTGATGTGGACGTAACCCTCCAATTTTAATGGAGGCCACTGGATTTGACTCATCAGAGCATTACAGCTGGGCTCACTCGGGCTTTCCCCAGAAACAGGGGCTACTTGGCAGAACAAGAGAGAGGCATCTATAAACTAAGAGGTAAGAAAAGCAGGATCAGGCCACATCTCTGTTTGAGTGAAGCAAACAGGAAACAGCATTGATCAGGGGTCTGGGGGGAGGAGGAGGAGGAGAAGGAGGAAGCAAATGGAGAACAACTGGCAGTCTGCTGTGATTTATATACACTGGCATTTCCCATCTTCATTCATTTACTCAACGTGTTTAATCATGACATGAGAGCTCAAATGAATTATGACTGGCAGTAGCTCAAGAAATTTGGCAATAGCAACGTAAAACAAATCTGTGCACAGCATTCAGGAATAGCCTGTTTTAAGATTAAAAATAAAATTCCATTTAATGTTAAAAGATACATTTCTTGCTTCCCTTTTACTTTGAACTTTCTAGTTCAATGTGATAAAGGCAGTCCTGGTGAGAAAATTTTATGACCACTTGTCCTTGCACCATTTTTTGACAGACCCAGAACAAGGACTGGTCTTGCTTTCATTAGGTTTCTCTTGATTTCAGCAGGAATGGACTTTATGTTTGGTATGTATTCAAATACATGGCTATTTAAGCTATTCTGTAAACTTTTTGAAACGTGCCCATCACTAACAGTTACCAGGGTACTAGGATGCACAATAGTTCGACACAATCCTCATTTCTCCTGTGCCTCCCATTTCAGACTTTTAAAGTGCTTTAAAAACGACAGTAAATCAAGTTCCATTGTGGCAAACCTTCCCTGGAGAGACTTTTATTCCCAGGTGACAGGCAAGGCAAGACTCGCAAAGGATCCCCACAGCAGTTACAATCCAGACCTCCTGGCTTTCAGCCTTGTGCTTTACTGCTAATTAAATACATCTAGGTTAATGCGGAAAATGTAGAGAGTTTTGTTGTGCTTTCTAGAGTTAAAGGCAATATATGGATTCAGCACTGTATCGAATGTCCATAAACTCAAAAATAAAGTATTTCCAGCAATTTCAAAGTGACCTATTAAGTAGCTTGTACTAGCGGGTAGTGCCAAGCTTAAGGAAAAGTTGCTATCGTTTATCTTAATAGAATTCTAGGCATAGAAAGACTGTCCTCCAAAAGTCAGGACTGCATTATCCAAAACTGATTAACCTCTCTGATGTTATGACCACCAGTTCTTCTAGCAGTTAAAAGAATTCATAATAACTTCATCTTAGACACAGCAAATGTAATTTTTTATCGTAGGTAGATAGGTCATAAAATCAGAATTCCTGGAAAACATCATTGATTGTTTGAGTCTTGATTATTAAATATTATTCAGGGTTAATTAATCAATCTGCTCCATGATACAGCAGAAAAATATGCTTAAAATGCCTTACAGAATCAGATCCTCTTGCCTAAGGGGTATTGCTCTTATATTGGTCTTTAGATTTACTGGTCCCTCTTCCTGCAACCGTTAAAAGCATGATTAGTCACAATGTTAAGTACAGAATTATTCGTGAATTGTATGAATTTCAAAAATACAGCTCATAATTAATGATGTAATTAAAAGGACAACTTTATGAGCTGAAACACCAGCTAGTATAAAAAGGCCTGTCTCCACTGATTTCAGCAGAGGTACAGAAATTTATGCCAGCTGAGCATCTATCCTCATCTCTACAAAATCTTTTTTAGCCAGTCATTTCCTTTATCCATTTTTAAACTACTTTAGAACATTGCTCTGGGGAACCCATCTAAAATATGTGCTTATAATGGGATTCTGTATCAAGCTGCACAATCCTGTTGAATTCAGCTCTTACCTGCCTTTCTTGTTATCTTATCAAAGAAGATGAAAACTCATGCTGATTTCAGCATACATGAATCCAGAAAACACACAACTTGGACAGATATGTTGGAAACCAGAGCTGTGCAAAAGTCTTAAGAATAGCTGGATGTGGAGTACATGGAATTATCAAGGACATCAAGGAACAGTGCTTTTTTTTTGTACAATTCACAATTTCTTTCAAAGATGCTTACAGCACTGTTGCCGCTACCCTTCTCTGTTGTGGGCCGCTGCCTCCTCAGGGGGGTCAATCCAGCTTACTTTCCAGCTGCATTTGCATTATCCCAACAAAATGGGAACAGCTGGTTTCATTTTGTTGATCATAAAGTATTTCCTTAAGAATTTCCAAGCCATATAGTAAGGTGCCTGGGCATTTTCAGCTCTCAATGAGAAAAATTTGTCAATATACAAGGATTTGCGTATTCAGTATTTCACCCCACCATCTAATCTCAGAAATAGGCCAAAACAAAGCATATAGGCTGTATAGGTTAGACATTTTGATGGAGCAACTGTATGTTACCCATGTTTTATTACCAGGAAGGCACAGTATGAGCCCAACATTTTGACAGACGTTATTATTACTACTTAGTTTCACAATGTTGTTCTACAAAGGTGTGACCACAGCCAAAATGCAAAGCCATGCGATGGCTAATCTCATCAGCAGCTTCTGTGACAGCATTCTTACTAACCAGCAAAGCTCTCCCAGACTGGAGAGAAACAGGAACAGAATGGACATGCACATCCTCTTCTTCAGTCACGAAATCCACTTGACTGGCTGCTCAGCAAAATGGTAACTGCTTAAGCAAATGTCCAACTGAAGAGGTTACCAGCATTAATCATTTGAAAAAAGAAGACCTCTGATGAGCAGCACTGCAGATGGAGAAACTTTCCATTGGTATAGAACTAAATAAATATTCCTCTCTCAATGTCAGCAAAATGCCTCTGCCAGCACAGCCAAGAAAAAGAAGGAAACCAGCGTGGGAGCCAGCACACAACCTTGTTTGGGGCTGCTTGAGACAGGAATGGAGTCTGATATGTTGCCATTTTCCATATACTGGCCATCACGGAAAAATAAAGTGACAGAAATAAACTTTGTGGGACTTCAAAAAGATGAACAACATTTTCCAGACCCCCTCATGATTTTACAGTGTTAAAAGCTATTGCTAGATCAACCAACAAATTTGCTCCCAAGACCTCTTCCTGAAGTTGACAGAGATCATATCTATAGAGCATGACCAGACCTAAATCCACTAAAACTTAGGGAAATGTTGAGCCCATGTGAGGATCTTTTCAGTAGCAGAGACTAGGAAAATGCCAGGAGAAATGTCATAGTTTGCTCTGTCACCTTTATGTTTAGAGAAGTTTATACAAATTGCAAGCCTGCGTCATTGACTTTTGCTTTCAGATAGTCCTAAAGATTTAAGCAAGCTTCCTTCTAGCAGGGTAATCACATGCCTCCAAAGGTCACTTGTCCGTACGTTTATTTAGTAGCAACCAATGTTTGTCATGTCCCATACCACATAGTTATCTGTGGCTTGTTTTTCAGGCCAGCAATGTCACTGCAACTCCACCATGTCTTATTAGTACTGCTGCTGGTCTGCCCATGAACGCCAGCTTTGAGAGATTTCCCTACTTATACAGCAGCTGCTATCTGTTCTGAAGGCTCTTCCAGTATCCACAGCTCACAGACACACTCAGTAGCAAGTAACAGCAATCCTGTCATTTTCTGTGAACCAAGTTGTCTAATTTATTCTAAATTATAAAGGTAAGTGACTTAAGACCCATAATAAAGAGGCACCAAATCTTAACAATCCTCTTTTCATATGGAAGTTTCTGTGGATAGAGTCTCATTCTGCCCAGGTCAAACTAACTTTTTATAGTGTTAATTTAAAGGCAGGAAGGCACTTTTGCAGCAAGTCGCCTCATGGGGGACCTTGGCCATTTGACAGACCTGTCCAAGGGCCACCCGGCATGGGAGACTGGATGTTATAAAACAAATCTCTTACAAGCTCTTTTAGGGAGGAACAGATACTGACTTCATTTTCTGGAGGAGAAGACAAGGGCATTTATCATAGCATTAGAAAGCTCTGAGTGAAGAGCGTGTCGGTCGGAAAACTTAAAAAAGCAAATATGCAAGAAGTGTATATTTTTTTCTTTAATTCTGTATGTTTATCTCAGAAGCTGATGTAGATTAGTACCATTATTAATCAACAAAACTAGAAAAAAAATTCATCAATTGTCTGCGTTTCAGCTACTATGTGCCTCTGAAAATAGGACCTCTAAGACAAAAGAACATAAAAGCTTGGAGCTCTGCGGAGGATATTCGTACTAGCTGGAGTGTCTCTGAGGCTTTGTGGAGGTTTCAAGTGGACAATGAGGTCGAGTTTTGCAAAAGAGAAGAGAAAAAAAGGCACCTTAGGAAGCATGCCAGATATCAGAGGACCGAGGTCATGTTATGCCCAATCCTTACCAAGGGAAGATTAAGGATAAGCAAGCCTTGTGTGGTGAGACCCACACATAGGAGCCAGTTGTGTGTCCAGCTGGAGAAACTCTACCAGGGCCACGTGATACACAATGTTCAGTTTTTGTTAACATCTGTGTGGTCTAATTTTCTATTACTGTCAGCAAGTTATTTCTAGGAGTGCCAGGTTATTTTGTCCATAAACATTGTCCCCATCACACATTTCTAATTTTAACCCTATTTGTCTCCAGTTGATTTACATTTGGCCAGAAGCAAATTACCTATTGGAAGCATTTATTGAAAATTAATTAGGTGGCTAAAATACCTCGAGCAGATTCTGTTAACAGTGTCTGTTCCTTGTAGCTCCCCAGAATTCAGCGTTTTCCAGTTAAAACACCTAGCAATTAAAAAAAATCCATAAAGTAAATGATATAATTAGATCCAGAATGGAACTTAGTCTCTTTGAAATAAGATGCTTTCTTCTAAGGCTACAGTGCCGTACAATAGCAAGGGGTTTATAGTGCCAGGGAACTTTCGATAGAGGAGAGAGTAAGCACTTACAATAGCTAAGTCACTGCATGAAGCAGAACGTGTGTCCTTGCTAGCTTAAAATCAGCCAGGCATACGGGATAACTGTGCAAATACCAAAGTGGGGAACAAGAGAGAAGAGAAGGTGTATGAAGCAAGATTAAAAGGAAAAATACAGGATTAAATCAGAGGCAATCACAGCACCCAAGAACATGGAAAAACACACTGCATCTCTCTAAAGAAAAGCCAGGATGTTAACATGATTTACTGCAAATAGTTCCACAACATTAAAATGAGTTTTTATTTTCTGTGTGTGCTGCTTCAAAGAACAACTCTGTGGGCTCATAAAAATGCAGAGAACAAATAGGGGCCTCTAAGACCAATTTATATGCCATGCCCACTGTGCACTGAGACACATATAATCTGTAAAATGTCAGCTTCAAAGTTCCACAGAGATTGGTGTTAACCCTGACCCCCGACCTTGCCGACTCTAGCTGGGCCCTCATGCTCTCTTAACCAGCTGTTTTAGATAAATGTGCTCCATTTTTAAAGAGATTGTCTCAGAGTTTTACGTGAATAGTAGTAATATTATTAACTCTTGCTGAAAAAACCACCTTAACCGAGAGTCTTTACAGATGGGCCAATCAAAGTCTTACCCCATGCAGAGAGTGGTGGGTTAATAAATATGTCATTGGACTGAAAATATTTAAACAACACCAGGAGAAAAGAGCAAGGCATACGACAAAAGGAAAGCATATTAGTACTGTTTCCTGTCAAAATACACAGAGGAAGCACTTTACTTTGACCATTTTCCTCATAAAGAGACACGGTAGGCCAAAACAAACAAAGCTAAGGAATCTGGTTTATCCCACTGTTGGATACCGAGGACTATCAACTTAAATGAAGTAAGGTTGAGTGACCAAAACCAGGTTTTCCTTGACAAGACTGTTAATTGAACATATCAGCAAAGGTAATCGCACAAACTGTGGCCCTGTCGATCAATACTTTAATTTTATAAAGCCCTGTATATGTTTTTCATATTTTACTTTATGTATCTCTCCAAAGGTAGATGGGGGATTAGCCACTCATGGTCTGTCGGAAGTCCAAAAGTGTGATGTAGCCTGCTGGTTTGGCAAACCATGGACAAAGTCTAAATCATCCTCTTGGAAGGAAAATGTCGAAGTTCAAGGGCAGACAGTATATTTTAGACAACAAAGAAGCAGCTGGTGTCCACTCATAATAAATAAAAATAAGTTAGGGTCAGAAATACAAGTCAACTGGCTCCCCATTCACTGAACGTGAGCCAAAGACAACTGGAGTCAAAGGGAAAGCTCAGAATGATTTCACAAGGTTTTGACTCAGACCCACTGAATCCAGAGCCACTTTTCATGTAGATGGGGTGAGAATCTACCCACAGATTTCCATGGGACTTGGGTCTGGTTTTCAGCATTGCATTCAGAAACTGCCCACCCTTCTTATTTTGCTACTGGTACGTTCAAAAACTTTCTGAATAGATAACAGAATAAAACGTAACTCCTTAGGAGCCACAACAAACACAAAAATACTGCATGTAGGTTAAAAAATAGAAGAGTTAGAAAGATTCTAATATACAAAAAAAGTATTTCAATTCAAGCCACTGTTTAAAATATTGCAGCCAAATTGTTTTCACGCTATTTATTTTGAGGGACCACAGTACAAACCGATCTTCTCACTGCATTTCTAAACCCTCATTATAGTCTTTATGGGTTAGCAGATAACTATAGTGTTGAGAAATCAAATACACAACTGTCAGAACATGGAAAGTTAGAACTGAAAGCTCAACTTTTGCTCTTCCCTTCATCACCTCATGAGTCAAGAAAGAAAACCTCCATATCATTATCAGTTGTTTGGTTGTTACTGTAATATAAACAAGAATCTTATTATCTCACAATCACAGTACCCCGCCTGAAAAATACACTCAGTTTTAAGCATCAAAAGGGGAGTCTGAAGAATAACTCACGATCATCCAAGCTTTAGCATATTTAAACATTTGCTTTCTCAGCTGTCTTTACCTTAAAGTTTGAAATTTTCCCAATTAGGTTTGAAAGTTATTTTCCACATTATTGGATTCATGTTTTCTAAACAGACCATAACCTCCCACTAGAAAACGCAAAGCACACACACGCACTGGTGCGGGAAGTTGACAGAGACACAACAAATAAAACCCGAGAGAAACAAACAGATGCTTCAATAGATGTAATAAATAGAAACAAAAAATACAAATAAATAGAAACAATAAATATAATAAATACCAACCTATAATTAATATTCATTATTGTATTTATTAATTTATTGTAATTTAATATGTAAGTAAAAATCTAAAATATTTTCCAACAGAGGAAATATTAGGAAATCTGAGGACAGAACATACAGAAATCCTTTACATATGACTGATCTGTGGCTGCTTTACCTTTGTCAGCCTTCTTTAATACATAAATTGGCTCCCTAGAAAATCTGTTTGGTTTTGAAATGTAACCTCCTTAAATGGCGTGGGAGAGAAAATGAGTTTAAATTACAGGCAAAACAAGTCCGTGAAGGTAAACATTTTGTTTTCTAAATCCCCAAAATAGGTTAATAGTTTTGAGTTCTGTGAACTTCAGGAGGTTTGCCTTTCCCCACATGAAATATTTACTTCCTGTTCCCACTTGTGTCAACAGAAATTCTGTTGACTAACGGGGAAGCAAAAAAGCACACGAACACATGAAGCAACCTAAATAAGAAACATGTTTCTCAGTGCTTGTTTATGGTAAAAATCCAATTACGGTTCCTCAGGATGTCTGAACAGTATGACAAAGCCCTTGGGAAGCAGTAGATTGTCTCAATTTCAATTAAAGCTCTTTCAAGGAATAAGAAGCTGTTCATCCTTGAAGCTGATCTTTTTTTTTTAAGTCAAATATTGTTCCTACTAGAACCATGAATCCATCTTTGCCTCTCATTAGGATGCTATGAATTCTATGTGGGAATCCAACAGGAAGCACATCATAGGGCAGCAGTAACCCTCTTTGTTTGTAACCCCCCCATGCATTTGCAAATCTAACCTTACATTTCTTTCTGCACCTCCTCTGTACTTTGCACATCCAGTGCAGGGCTTTGTCCTTTACCCCTTCGCGTGACTTGCTTGTTGGTAGCACTCCCACGTTACTGGTTTCCCTTTAAATGTCCCTCTGGGGGAAAAATCTTCTCTTGCTCACCTTTAATCTGGTCACTGCCTCTCTTGTGTTAATAGAGACATCACAGCCCTGTGGTTAAGGTATTGGCCTCATATTTGGCAAACTCAGCCTGACATGCTTGCTCTACTGAAGACTTCCTGCATGGCCTTGGGTGAGTCACTAAAGGCTTAATCATGAAGCATCTTTTGGTGTCCAGCTCACAAACACAGATCTTCAGCACCCTAGCTGCAGTGCTACTTGAGCCTATACATCTACATTACCATCCTCACAGTCTCTTGTCACTGAGCATGTACACAACGCTGAGCATGTGTACAACAACTGCAACTGTTCAGCCACAGGGAAACATTTACCAGACCCCACACGACACAAAACATCAAGAAGAGAGATGCGTGGAAAGGAGTGGCTTTTATATACCCAGTATAGAGAAGGTGGGAACTTCCCCCACAGATGTGGTATGATTCACGTTTTTTCCTGCCCAGTTCAAGCCTCTCACCTTCCTAGAGATTTTCCTAATTACTACATTATAGGATATTCGGAGGTAGGACTTTTTCAGTCTCTCCTGTTTGTACAAAATAATTAAATGCTTATTGGAGCAACTGCTTTGCCTGAGTGACTGTGCTAACCACCAAGCTAGAATAATTCACCCTCTGACCCTTCATGCATCTAAGCATTTAGAAAAATTACTCCTTGTACCATTACAGAGATGCAATTTTCAACAGTTTTCAATTTACAAGCCCCTTAAATTTTTTTCCAAAAGAAGTATGTATCCTTGTATAGAGAATTTAAACCAACGGACAATAGGCTTGCTTCTGTTAGTTGTTTCTCATGGACCTCTTGGAGTATTCTAGACTCACAGAGGCACACAGACCACAGGCTGAAAAACACTGTGCAAAGGAAAAAAAGCACAGGTAATAACATCGGCTCATTCTCCTGAGGCCTTAAGACTGCTGCCTTCATAATGCACTTCTGCAGACCTTGGCTCTAAGAAGACGGAATATGAGACACAATCTAGATGTGAGAAAAATCCTTTCCCTTCCCAATGAGACACAAGTATTGGCACAGGAGGTCACTAAAACCAAGTGTTTGCTGTTGTGGTGATGTGGGTTCGAAAAAGACAGATGTGTATGAAACAAGATCCTCTGTTCCATAAGATCCCAGCGTATTGTAAGAAAGTCATACAGGAACTCCAAGACAAGTGGACACTGTTAGGTTTTGAATTGCAAAAGACATGGTTTGCTCCCCTTTCCCCTCCCTGCAAACAAAAAGGAAGGGAAAGAGATGAACCTACCTGATGTTGATGGGAAGCACATTTCAGCTAATCTGGAGGCATTTCTGAGCTATGGCTTGTGGTAATAATGTCAAAGCTGCAATATGTGATTGTTAGAATCACCCTATGATATTCATGACCAGTAGGTGCTCAGCCTAAACAGGGTGAAAAAAAGGCAATAACCAACAAAGTTGCAGATGTTTTGACATCTTATTTCTCTAAGGAGTTAGAGTGGATTTTGCACTTAAAGGTCCATTTTGTAATCACTTTATGCTCCCTTTAATCACTGGAGAGAATGAAGATGAACTAGACCACTTCCATATCTAGTTCATCTGAATTGCTTCAGACATGTTCAATAAGATAAATCACACACTCCATGTGCCTCTCCCTCCATGGACTATAAAGAAATGCAGATTAGCACAGTACAGAGGACTACACAATAGGCACTTCCATTTGGACAAATGAAACCCACCCCTCATGTTTAACTAGTGTTGGTTCAAACTTTCTGGTGGAATAGCAAAAATGCAAAGTCTTCAGCAAAGAAAACATCCATTTCTGTAATCAACTTTGCAGTCACATTTTTATTTTCCTCTTGGGAGCCTGGGATATTTACCTTCGGTCAATATGCATTTCTGCACATATGACTCACCAAAATAGGGGCTGCAGGCCAAGTACCTCAAGGCCCTGTAGGTTGCCACACATTGCTGGACTATGTTTCCTGTGATAGACTGTGGCAGTTTTGGCAACCAGGAGAGAGAAATCCAGCTACTACTTATCTAGAGCTGGAACAAACTTCTGTAATCTGGGTTTGCATATGAAGGGAATTGGGGTGAAAATGCTGAAGAGCTAAAAGCCAGATGGCTGAGGAGCAGAGACTGAGCTTATTCAAAAAGAAAGCCTCTTGGAAGCAAGCAGGGAACTGAAGCAGTTCAGGAGACCAATGACTGTGGCATAATGAAAACAAAATCCTGCTTCAAATCAATTACTGAAGTACTTTGCCTTGGGCAAAAAAGTATAGGTATTTTAATCAATTCCAGTGTATTTCTGCAGCACATAAGAGTAATTAAGACCATAATTAAATTTGCAGTAAAAGGCTAATGCAGTGTCGTGGTTTCACCTCAGCCAGCAACAAAGAACCACACAGTCACTCGCTCGACTCCTGCAGCCGTGGGAAAAATCGGCAGAAAAAGGCAAAACTCGTGGGTTGAAATAGTGTAATTTAACAGAACAGCCAAAGGGAAGAAGAAAGAAAAACAATAACACCGATTAAAGGAGTACAAAAACCACAATTACAATACCACAACACACCAACCCACCCCACCCCACTCCCCGGCTAGCGCCTCTTATAGCCCGGGCATGGGTCACGTGGGATGGGATACCTGCCTCCCCTGCCGCATCCCTGGGGAAATTAACCCCTTCCCTGCCGGAACCAGGACATGCAGGAATATGAGGAATAATGTAGGTATTGGTGGACATTGCATTGCTGTGTTTTTCCATTGCATTGGTTATGGCAGGTGTTTGCCAGTTGGCACTAAGCAGAACAGTGGTCAGTTGTCAGATAATTACCAACCATGACACTGTCTGGTTTTCTGATTTCTAACTCCAGAACAGTTTGCCCCACAGTAATCACAGCTGTACTGCTTATGGAAAGGGAAATCCATGTGCTCATAGTTTGTCATTTTTTTCTACCTGAAGTAACACTTCTTCCCAAAATAGTATTTTGAGCATAAGTTCTTCCTTAGCTACATCCCATTGCATAGTGCAGAGTTAGGATAATGAAAGCAGTATGCTGATGGTCATAACATGAATATAACGTGAAGTGGGAATTACCGGCTCTTTGGGGGAGAGAGAGCTTGTCTTCCTCCTCTGGGTTTGTGCAACTTCAACAATGGTAGAAATAAGGACAATAACAGACAGTAACAGGGATAGTGAACAAGAAATAATAGCAGGGACTTAAGATCTTCCTGGACATTCAAGATGCAAGTCCTGAAACTCCACAGAGGTCCAGAAACATGACTTCCAAACCAGAATCAGAGTGTCTTTGTTGCCAGCTGTGGCTCTGAAAAACAACCAACTGGAGCAGAATTGAAGATTACCAGTCCATCGCAACAGAAGCAGGAACCCAGTCTATGTATCTCAGTGCCAAAGAGAAAGAACCACATACAAAATACATCAGAAAACCAAGAACTTTCTGGCACTTAGAAACCCACTCTCAAAAGCACATTTCAACAATAACCTGTTTTTTCAGTAGCCAAAGCTCAGGCAGTGATACATTAACAGATTTTTAGGCCATAAGGAATTATTGTGATAACCAAATTAGATTTCCTGCATAACACAAGCACAGAAGTTTTCCCTGACACTCCCACATCCAGAACAATGACATGCAATTCACCTGTATCTCCGATGTCATTTCAGTGATGCTATTTTGCCATTTTAAAAAGTGAAAAGAGTGCACAAATCTAAAGAAAAGTAAGCTGAACATAGAGTAAAGCTGTTAAGTGTTCATAGAAACACTACCTTTTCCATGAAACAATATTAAGAGTCCAAGTGACGGAGGTTTAAGCATCCTTAGGCAACACTTGGTGTGATTATCTCCTCAGGACTATTGTATTATTTGCCATGACTTCCCCACTGCTATTTTTTACATGGTAATTTGATTTTTTTGTTAAAATTCTCATGCCTGGCTCTACATTTGAGAGCTTGATGTAGTTGCAAAACCTTTTTGCTCTGTCTGCCCCCTTTGTTACTCTTGCAAAAAGAAATATCTCTTTGGTAAATTAGGGTTGCTGGAAAAACAAATCTTCATGTTTTGACCATTGGTTTTACATTTATTCTTCCTTTGCTAGGTATCAGACCACCATTTTTTTAATAGACAATTTTAGCTTTATTTCCTTAAGAAAGAAGGGTTGTGCTCTCATGGTGTCTGTGGCTGTAGTTCAGTGTGCATTTACAGCAGGGGCTGCCAGTGTAAAGACAAAATACTTGCACCCCCTCACCCCACTCCTCCTGGACACCCATTTCTGCCTCTGCAAGAAGTGTTTGTGCAGCCTTGCAGCAAATCAGATGAGGGAATGGTGCTGGCTGAAAAAAAGATAAGCCGTGCTGTCTTATTAACCCAAACCTAATATCCAAACCCAATCGTTCACACATTTTTAAGTGTGATCAGTTCACCACCCAGCTGTGTAAATGCCTGTGCCAAGAACACTCAGAGAGGAGCAATGGGCAGCCTGCAGTGAGCACAAAGGGAGAGGAGCGCAGCATTTTTCAGTGGCCAGCTTAAAGGTTTGCCAAATTACTCCATGTGTGCACTTGTGTGCGTGCACATGTGTTCATTAGTCTTTGCTATTCCCTCCTTCTCCCTATATAGCTCTTAAATCTGTCTTGCAGTCTCAACCAAACCTTACAGTAGGGCTGAGGACTCAAATACATCAAATTCCTATTTCTTACCCAGACATCGGAAAAGGGGAGAGATTGAAGTCAGAAACTCCTCAGAGAAGAAAAACCATGGTGTGAGCTCACCTCTTATCAGCCATCAGAGAATCCACATGTGCAACCACTTCAGAGACACTGATGTTACTAGACACCAAAGCATCCACACTGGAGAGGCACAGGAAGCCTGGCTTTATAAGTTCCATTGCTCACTGAGCAACTTCTTAGATTTACTAGCTTTTATTCAACTGTTTTGGGGTCTCCAAAGAATCTGCAGTGCTGACTGTACAAGAACAACTCACTCTGGCACTGGCAAGTAATTAGAAGGAAAAGAACCAGAACAGCCATTAAAACAGTCAAGGCTACTTTTTGATCCCGGACCCTTAAAAAAAAAAAAAGAAGAAAAAAGACTTAAACTAAGTTTCAGCATGTAGGAGGAAAAACACTTCCCAATCTGCCACACACGCACCCCCTGGCCCCCATCTCAGGTTTGGTCCTAGGGGGCTTGGAAAAATGTTAATACCCCTTTCAGTGTTAGGCTGAGTTTCACTATTGTGTAACCTTTCAAATTCATAGCAAAGCATGGCCTGTCCTAGAGCCCGATAACCACTTTGCAGGGAGCTTTTCACCCTAAATCAAACCAGTGGCAAGAGTTTATTACCCTTCAGAACCATTCTGTGCATCAGTGCAAACGCATTCTGTGCATCAGAGCAAACGAAACCCTCTCTGAGGAGGGCTGGAGCTCACACAAAAATTTCACCCGCCCCTTTCTGTAAACATACATGTAAGTTTGACTCAAGAAAACAGGGAAATAGGAAAGTGTCCAAAAAAAATGGGAGAACACTTACTTTTTATTGCTATTACTACAGGCCACGGTTTCACTCAGTCTAGTTTTCCTTAGACTTTTTTCACTTTGTCCTGCAGAGGTCGGTCTTGCCTGCAACACTCTGCAAAGCAGCAAGCACTCTTGCTCTGCAAATAGCAGTTCTATTCCACTCACCTAAAACACTTCAGGGATTAGGAGAATTAGAATTAGGGAAGGTTTCATCCCCCCCAAAAAAGCTTTGTTGGAGTTTCTCTGTACAACAGAGATGCATTGTTTTTACAAGAATTTATGTTCCAAAAAAAAAAAAAGTGATGATGATCCTCCTAAATTATATCAAACCAGGACACTCAAGAAAAGCTAAGAGCAAAGAATAAATCTTATTCCCCCCAGAACTCTGGTAACTGGAGAATAAACTAGTCACAGCTGATGAGTTTTGATATAAATATGTTGAATCAAGGCTTTTGATTGCTTTTTTCAGCCCAGTGTCTGCATTTGCACTAACCATTGTCTCTGGACATAACATATGAAGTAGAGCAAACCCCTAATGCAATCAGCTTTTCTTCCCTTGTAATGACCACACTCATTCTCCATGCTGGGATGCAGCCTTGCTCCTGAAGCAGTACCAGAACAGAATCTCAGAGACTAGAGCATGCTTTAAATCCCACTCTAACTCCACAATTCTCAAATGTATGACTGTACACATCTTCTCCTGACATTGCAACCCCTCGATATACTGCACAAATTGGACTGTCGTCCTTCAGGAGGAGAAAAAAAACATCCCAGTTCCAAAGCAATGAAGCACTGCAATTTTGCTTATTTACCCTAAACAAGATTTGACATATCAAGTGCTAAAGCTACTAGCCTCCGCACTGTGAGGGGGGGTTCTTATCTCCTCTATAGTACTGAAACATGAGCTGAGTGGCAGCTCTCTGCTAAGCTGGTTTTGAAGGCGATTTCACTAACATTTTCCAAACCAGTTCAACTTTCCCACCATCTCAGGACCAATCCCCAGCTAGAAGTATTTAATGTGGCAGCTGCTTCCTGAGACATTTGGCCTCCTGAATGCATTCCTTTGGGACTAGGAAAAGGATTTGAAGGAAGTTAGAGGTAGTTCACTTCTCAGCATTTTGTGGTCAGCCTCCTTTCCTCATCTGCAGCCCTGTCAGTAGGGATCCTCAGATTAGAAGAGAAATCCCTGTCAATTTAAGTAACCTGGAAAGAAGCAGGGGCTCAGAACAGAGGCAGATCTTCAGTTTGCGTTGGGGGGGGGAGGAGGGAGGGCAATTAAGTCAGGAAACTTGTTTAAGACTCAATTGCTGTCAGAGAGAGGACAACGTCTTTCCTTTTCAGTAGGAACATTATGAATTCATGAGTAGGAATGAAGGCAAAAGTTCACCTGAGGAAACAAGGGGTTTGTCTGGAAGGCGACAGGATCCTTTATTTAGACTTTATCCTGCCTTCTACATTCCTGTCTATTGCTTCATATTGTCATGTGCTGGTTTGGATGAGCAGCTAACAGCAGCTGGCCTGATTTGAGCAACAGCTTGAGATTACCTTCAAACCAAACAGTAAAAATTTACGCTACTGTACATGTGGATGTAGACGACCTGACTCCTACCAATGCCTTCTATTAACAGGCAGTCACCTCTCAATACTTTCTAGGTGAAATCACTGACTCCCTGCTGGGGATTACATACAGGATGGATCACAGAGAAGTAGATTTTTGTCCATAGTTATTGAAACTCATTATTCTTGTCTGGCAAATGTATACTCTCACCTTTATTTGTCACCTTTCCTGCTCTTACACTTGTAAATGCTCCCCACAAGTTAAAAATATTTCTGAAGTGACTAGTCAAATATATAAAACAGATGCACAATTGCATCTTGGGATGAATTAATTCTGTCTGTGTGTGAGCAAGAAAATAAATGTGTGGGTAGATCAGGGAATACATTGGACTAAGCGCAGCAGCTGATTTTTAAATCTCTAGATCTTGATCACTGTTTCTTTGTGTCTGTATTTCTCCCCTTATTTACAGGGGGAATCAAACAAGGATATTTTAAGAAGCAATCCCATGTTGAGTATCACATTTTAATTTAAATCAAACTACCTTAAGATAAGGCCAAAATGTATCCAACGCTTTTAATTCCTGGTTTTCTGTCATTTGAAGTATAACTTAAAAACAGCCATTTCAGCAGGAATCTTACTCTAAACTAGTAAGGCAAGGAGTCAGCTATGTAGGCCTTCTTTCAGATCAGTTCCTGCTACCTTCCCTATCAGCAGGCAGTACAAATACTTACTGGGATTTGTAGGTGTAAATTAGGCTACCACATAGACTGTGGCGGACATTCACATGCAGAGATGCAGGTCCCCTCAGTGTATTTTGAACAACTGTTCTTTGTCTGGGAGTTTGACAACCTGGCCCTATGTCTCAAGTGTCAGGGCTACAGCGAGTTTTATGGCTGGGCTCAGATCTTCTCAATTACATACATCCTCCTGTATTGCAAGAAACAGTTGGACATTGCTCTTTTGTGAAGCCAAGCAACACTTGTGTAGTTAAATCCTCACCTCTGAAAACCTGCGTTACATATTCACATCCTCCACAGACAGTACTTCATGACAGAAATATTAACATAGTAACCAACAAAGCTATAATTAATGGCAAAAGGTATGGCTAGTGAAGGAGGTTGTGCATAACCATATGACCATGTAGGAATCTAGATGAGGTCTTTGGATCAATGAATCCAATTTGGGCTACCAGAAGCAAGCAAACCAGAACAAAAACAAACCAGAAGCAAAAAAATGCTATGATTCCAAAAATTAAAAGCCTTGTGTCAAGGACAACAGCCCCTAGCCACTTTCATTAACTGTGGAATATGGCTCGCTTTCACATCATCTGCTTTATTACCTTCAGCAGGACAAGCGTTAAAATAAATTATGTGCATGGTATGGGTTTGGTTCTCAAAAAAACTCGGTTGATTACCTGATACCTTCTTATACAGCTTTGGGCATGGGAAGCCCAGATCCATCAGATACAGTTAGTTAGTCCATTTATGTCATTGGAAATTGCAGTGAACCGTTTTGAGGTGATTCAGGTTTTCAGTTTTTGGCGATTTGGTTTTCAACCTATAGAATTACCTGTTTGTTTATTAACTATGATCTGTTTCATGGGAAGATTGTGAGGGTGCGTGTACATTTTGATGTATTTTATGTATGTATGTTTTGCTCGCATGTTACACTGACCAGGCCAGGACAGACAGACATCTAGAAAAGTAAAAATAGCCATACTGAACAGGCAAGATTTGGTTCTCTTTGTTTATACTGTTTCTTCTGTGTTCTGTGTTAGAAAGGAGATGTGAAGGGGCCAAATCCAGTTTATTTTCTCACACACTTATTATATAGTTGTGTGTAACTATCCAGACTCATGCAATCTAAAATAATGCATTAATGCCCCTGTAAAAATTCAGCCCTTCTACTTTTCTAAGGAGCTTGCTAAAAGAAACAGCTACAGGGTCAATCTCAGGTATAATAGATTTTTCTTTTAGGCTTCAACAATAAAATAGTTGGTGGTCTCTAATGCTACTGCCTTTAAAACATTCCTGGGTTTTATTAGGATAACCCATAAGTCTGGAAAGTCCCACCCTAAGAGCAGCAGCAGCTTTTGTTCAGAGAACACAAGTTTCTTCTTGTACAATGTTGGACTCAAGGGTGTCTGAACTATGAATGGGTGGCTAAGGGCATAATAGGCAACAGGTTTCAGACTTTTACGAGGGGGGGAGACAGGCAGCCCTGCATTATGGTGCTAATGTATAACACTACCTGAAACATGAAAGGACTTCATCCAGCTCCTGTTATACATGGTCAGATCCTCAATGGGTATAACATAATGAAGCTCCATTGATCTCCAGGGAGCAGTGCTGATTTACATTCCCAGATCTGGCCATATATCTACACACCATATGTTGTCCTTAAGCAATCAGAGAATGCACAGATTTCTTCAGCAAACTTTTCTATGAAACCACATGTAAATGAATGTGGTTTCTGAACTGCATGAAACATACCTGTGCAGAAATAAAAGACAATTTCTGACATATACATAGTCATTTGTTCCACTGCAAATGACCAAGTTGTACCTTTTCTTTGTAAAATGCCCGGAAAATAATGCTATGGCTCACTGTTTTTATGAAACTGCTTTTCTTCTTGGTTTATTATTGCTCACTGACCTCATGAGCTAACTTTTCAGAGGCACACATGTGAATTTATTTACATACGTGCCAATTATATTAATAGAAGTTGCAATGACTCATCACTGCACATTGCTAAAAATCCTCCCTCATCTCATCTTCACAGTGAGATTTCTGTTTCCTCATCTTACCTTGCTAGAAGTTCAGACTTCCTTACTCTGTTGGGAAGAAAAGTTCACTTTTCTTTCCAAGATGGCAGGCACTCAGCCTGCCATCCCGGTGAATAGACCTACAGCACCTTGACTTTGTTTCAAGGGCCACTGTAAAAACTATAATCCTATTTGGGATTCAAATCCCAGCCATCTTCCTGGCAGAGAACAGCTGCTCACTCTGCTATCTCTTGGTCCTTTTTCAGTGATGCTTTAAGACCACACACACATACAAGCAATACGAATGTATAATTCAAATTTGAAACTCAGATTTGCAGTATCTAAACATTTGTATAAGATCAGGTATATCTCATAAAGCTGGAGCTGGCTGGACTGTTATATACTTCATATAGATAATATTTATTAATTAATATTTCTTCTCTACCCTCATTTTGCTCTTTTACATAGCTCCCACATCTTTGTTTTTTCCCATCTTCCTGCCTTCCTCTTTCTTAATCCCATTTGATTTTTCTCCCTGTTCTTTCTTCTCATGGCCATACCTTTACAAAATACAAATCCAGTCACAATCAAACTGAATCTGAAAACTGTACAGTGTTTGCATACAATATGAGATTAAGCAAAATGCTCAGTATATGTTAACACCTGCAAGTATGACTCAAAGTACTTACGGTGCACTTTACAAAACTGCTCTGCATTGGCCCAACACAGCTTCCGAAGAGGGCTATTGAAAATCCCACTGCAATATTTTAAACTCCTGATCAGTTCAGAAACTATTCTTAAAGAATACTGTGTTCCTTGAAAAACATAACTGATGGTGGTGGTTTCTAGGCCAGAGTCCAGACAGGGGGTTCTTCTTCAAGAGGACTATGAATATGTTCACAATTTAGACAGTCAGTCTGTCTGAGTGAAAGACAGAACTTGAATAGCTTTGCATAAAGCTTTCTTGACAGTCATATTTTGGATATGCAGCAATGTGGGCAGCTATTTCAGTGCCCTCTTTTTAGTTAAGTATCTACAGGTAACCTTAGAGGGTAAGAGCAGTATTTCCCAAGTGAGTTTTGGCAAGAATTCCTTGATTAGACCTAACAGATGTTAATTGTATGGTACATCAATAATCAAATTTGTTGACGGCACTGCTGTTGACAGAACATTTCAGACAACTGTAGAGAGGAATCAAATGAGAAGTGGTCCCTGCCCCAAAGAACTGGCATTCATGTGAGACCTAAATAATTATTGTTTCTATTTCTGTAGTGATGCAAAGGGGCAGATAAGTGCGTGACTTTTTAGCACAAAATTGAAGGAAAGAGGGAGTGCAAGTGTTGCAATCCAGGACCATCATGGACCACAGCCATGGAGCCTGAGAGAGTGTAAGCAACTTCCCCCAAGAGCTCATAGGTAATATCACAGAGCTGAGCTGAACTGAACTGAACCCAAGTCTGTCAAGTCCCAAGCCAGTGCTCTAACCATCCTTCCACTTAGGCGGCTTTACCCAGGTAGCCTCAGAGGTCCAAATTCTGCCCTGGGGTATGTGTTGGCCTCATTAACTTACTCTAAAAAGAGCTGTGAGCAGAACTTAGCCCACAGCAAGCAAGATTTATGGACTGAAAATGCCACATACTTTGCTTTTCATTCGGTGAGAAAAAAAAAGCTTGAAACAAGCTGAGCAAAGTAAATGAATCAAGACTGCATATTTTTCATTCTGCAAACAAGAAAATATATACATGTGAACATAAAAAACACAGGTGCTCAAATACTGCAGTCGCCTCCTAAATCTGCTATAAAGCACCAATGGCTATGTAATACCTTTTTCCAGACAGATACGTAAATTACTTTTTTTGTTTTGGAGGGGGAAAACATCATCTTAAATAGGCTCTTTTTTTTTGCATCTTTTCCCCTAAGGCCCAGCAGCCCTTTTGCTTGAACTAAGTGTGTATAGGTGCCATGCTCTTTGAACATATACTGCACAACAGTTTATTCTCAACAAGAAAAGGCAAAGCTTTGGTTATGCTGCATTCCTAATATTTTCTGCAGTTTATGGAAAACTCCCATAAACAGAGTACAACACAGTAAGCTTTCTCTGCTAATATGCTGTCTAGACTGCTTAAAATATGAGTTCTCCTTGCCTACCATGTATCATGGCTTAAACTTTTGACCTTCTTTTCTCTTTGACCACTTCATAGACTTTGACCCTTTTCAAGTATTTAATACCCAAATGGCATGTCACCCAAGCTGCTGGCGATATAAGAACAAGAAGTCTTAAAACCTCTCCTTTATTGTGAAGTTGAGAAAACTGACTGCAATCTAACATAAAAACTTAGAAAATGTCTTCCACCTTCATACAGCCTCCAACACACGGCACCTTCCCAGGCTGGGTGACATTGATACATTACAGAAGTGACAGCAGACTATTGTGCAACACCATCACATACGTGCTAGAAGGGGCAGAGGGTTTGTCGTGGAACCACACAAACACTGAGACATTGCTAATGCATGCCTTTGATTTCTGTTTATGGCCCCCAAGTTGAGTGATCTGTCTTGTTGGCACCAACCTGACTATTTTTAAATGATGTAGCAGCTGGCTCAACACATACTTCAAAGATTTATGTTCATGTCGCAAAGCCCTCTTACTGAAAGGGAAACTCTGGAGTAGCTTCTACTAGCTTACCCCATATGCAGATACAGTCTACATACCTTATCCCAGGCCATCATAGCATTATTTTAACTAAAAGAAAGCAATAAGATATATAAGGGAAAGCAAATATGGAACAACAAAGGCAATGATGAAACATTTGAGGGTTTACAAACCTTGAAGTTCCTGAATTACAAGGCATCATGCTGCAGTCAGACAAACCCTTAATGGGCATTAAGTGCAAGAAATTGGCCCTTCCTATGAAATGAAATACAGAAATGGAGTTAATTCCCACACTTGCAGAGTACATGGATAGACACACACCCACGTGAACTTAGATGTGGTCATATTTCAGTAACAGCAAAACAGCCACACTGGCGATCACTGTGCTAATTATTATAATGAGGTATCAGTTTACGGAGGATATCTAGCAACCGCCATGTCTGATGCAGACCCACAAAATATTTTATCTAATCTTTTCACACGCTAACACTAACTATTACTAAGGATACTCTTTTGCACTGAAACACTTAATATGATATTTGGCCTACAATGCCTCTCCATTACAAATAGTCTGAGCAAAATCCTGTGGTAAACGGTCATTCCAGAGTGGCTGATCAGCCTTGCCTTCACAGAGGTCTACAAATCCAAGGGTCCATAAGGGAATATCTTTCACTACTGACTAGAAATATATATGTAATTCCTGGCACTATTTTCCTAGCTAACTCAAGGTGGATACTTGTATGAACTGGAGATCTGAAAAACCGTTAACAGTGTCCCTACTCAAACGCAGGAAGCCGCACCAATACAATCTGCATGCTTAGGCCTGTTGTGATGGGGCAGGCACTTACCAAACAAGCTTGAGATGTGACTCCCATCTTAAGAGACCTGTGTTGAGGAGGGCGTCTACTGCTGTTAACTGTCAAATCCTGTTAGTGGCCCGTCACAAGTGGTGTTCCCCAGGGCTCAGTATTGGGTCCAGTTCTGTTTAACATCTTTACCCATGATCTGGATGAGAGGATTGAGAGTATCCTCAGTAACTTTTTAGGTAATACCAAGATGGGCAGGAGTGTTGATTTGCCTGAGGGTAGAAAGGCTCTACAGAGGTATCCGGACAGGCTGGATTGATGGACCAAGGCCAACTTTATGAGATTCAGCAAGGCCAAGTGCTGGGCCCTGCACTTGGGTCACAATAACCCCATGCAGCACTACAGGCTTGGGGAAGAGTGGCTGCAAAGCTGCCCAGAAGAAAAGGACCTGGGGGTGTTGGTCGACAGCCAGCTGAATATGAGCCGGCAGTGTGCCCAGGTGGCCAAGGCGGCTGACAGCATCCTGGCTTGTATCTGAAATAGTGTGGTGAGCAGGACTAGGGAAGTGATTGTCCCCCTGTACTCAACACTGGTGAAGCCCCACCCCAAATACTGCATTCACTTTTGGGCCCTTTTGTCTTTTGTCAGAAAGACATTGACATGCTGGAGCATGTCCAGAAAAGGGCAACGAAGCTGGGGAAGGGTGTAGAGCACAAGCTGTATGAGGAGCAGCTGAGGGAACTGGGGTTGTTTAGCCTGGAGAAAAGGAGGCTGAGGGGAGACCTTATTGCTCTCTACAACTGCCAGAAAGGAGGTGGTAGAGAGGGGGGGGTGTCGGTCTCTTCTACCAAGTAACAAGTGATAGGACAAGGGGAAATAGCCTCAAGTTGTGCCAGGGGAGGTTTAGATTGGACATTAGGAAAAATTTTTTCACTGAAAGGGTTATCAAGCATTGGAACAGGCTGCCCAGGGAAGTGGTTGGGTCACCATCCCTGGAGGTATTTAAAAGACAGGTAGACGTGGTGCTGAGGGACATGGTTTAGTGGTGGTCTTGGCAGTGTTAGGTTAATGGTTGGACTCTATGATCTTAAAGGTCTTTTCCAACCTAAATGATTCTATAATTCTATGAAACTGCTCTGAGATCATTGCAGCTCTAATGCTACAAGGGAGGACCTCCCTGCCCCAAAAACCTGAAGGAAGAGAAACAATGATCCCATCTGACTTCTGTATGGGTTAGCATTGATTCAACTGTGTTTTTTAAAAGCTAGCTTTTACATAGCTAACAAAACATGGCTACCTTTATTTGGAGAGAAAAAACTAACTGACAGACTGAAATTGTGACAACCCAACCCCTTCCCTCACGTTACCTCACAGCTGAGCTCATAATGCTGACTGCAAGAAAGCTGCACAGATTATGATGCAAATTTCTAAGCCCAAGAGAGTTTAAGCGAACCTACAGTGCAGCGTGCAGTCTCTCATCTCACTTCCAAGCCCTCCCAGCAGGTGCACATGAGGCAGTAAATTCTCCGTCCAGTTCACAGCGAGATTTCAGCCCTTTGGAGCCCGCCATCCCCCTGCCTCCTGCCTCACCCTCCCAATCCACCTTTCGCACCCACATGGCCTGGTGCACCCCACACACCCCAGTCCCTCTGAGTTTTGCTCGTCTCCAGAGCAGCCCCAGCTCACACCTCCGAGCTTTGCCCCTGAGCCCCCCTGGGCAGCACAGAGGGCAGCATACAACAACCAGAGGCCCACTGCTGTGGTAAATGCAGCTGGGAACTCTGCTCTCCCTTTCGCCAGCTTGGATTGGCTGCTCTGACCCCCTGGAGGCGGGCCTGTGTGTTGGACAGCCAATCAGAGGTGCTGTTCTTTGCTTTTCCTCACCCACCCCTGCAGAGGCGGGTTCCCCTCATGGTGGGCGTGGCTGGGCGGGGGTCTGGGCCTTCTGCGAGGCACGAAGCTCCCTCAGCATCGGGGGCGGAAAAGAGGTCTGGGGTGGTGGGAGACTGTGACTTTGCACATCCTGGTAAATGTGTGCCCGGGCCGAAAAGCTGCCATTAGAACTGGCAAGAGCTGCGCACACAGAGGAGCATATTGTGCACTGTTTGCTCTCAGAGTGGTAAGACCTGTGTTTATAGTTGATACCCAGGCATGGTATACAGCAAGGCTTTTGCTTATACTCATTGCTGTAACACGCCAGGCCAGCTAACTTGGTTATTTGCCCCGTTGGAGTGCCGGGAGCAGAAGAGCGTAGAGGAACTCCTCCTGCGGGGAGGAGCGGACAGGACAGGTGACCCAAAACTGACCCGTGGGGCATTCCATGCCATCTGCCTCATGCTCAGTATAAAAGCTGAGAGATCAAAGGGTCAGCTCTCTTTCTTCAATGGCCGGCGTCCGAGGAAGACTGTCTGTTTGTCTGCCTTTGATCCCAATTGGGAATCCCGATCCAGAATCCAGTTCCCATCTGTCACTGAGTCCAGTCTGGGACTGCCCCAGTGCCAGCCAGTGATGTGATTGTCATCCTGGGAGCTTGATACGGCTTTGTATATATTTCATTATTTCCTTTTTATTTTATTATTAATATTTCATTAAAGTAGTTGAGTTCCTTCTAAACCCATAAGTTTCTCTCTTTCTCTCTTCTGCCTCTCTCTGAAGAGTAGTGGGGAGTACCTGTCATTCCGCCTGAGTGGCCAATCTGGCCCAAACCACTCCAGAGGAGAGTCTCCTCTTTGCCCCTGAAGCCCGTCCTCTCCAAAACCCCAAGACAGACAAGCTGCAGGAGGCATTTTTGTCCCTTAGCCTCTCCGTGGCCTTAAGAATGGCAGCAGGGTTTAATACTTTTTGCTCCCTTTGAGAACTACGAGGGGGTGAAAGTGGAGGGGGACCTCTGTCTACACCGGGTCAGGAACATCCTGAATTTGGAAATTCAGTCTGCACTGAGTCTCACCGTGGAGGTAACACTATAACTGCATCTAGTTTTGCTCCTTCAGCTGCTCTCTAGTTGTTTCCTGTGCTGTCTGGTTCACCATCCTAAAATAAATCACTTTTAAAAGAGGTATTTCATTAAAATGTCCAAAATCAACTGATGTTCAAACACTTGGATTAATTTTAACAGCATAAAAATTTAAACCACAGTGAACATATACTAGGAGATTTTTCCTCCCTCTCTCAGTCTTATTATAAGGCTGGTATTGAACCCTTTTGGACCTTGTAGTAAATTTCTTACGCAAGCAACCTCCAGGATTTCTCAAGCACCTATGCTGGTCATCACAGCTCAACATTACTGGGTGTTATGTACCTGAAGGGTAACCAGACCCAGCTGTATTCTCTTTCCAGACTCTTCCCTTGCTCCAAAAGCATTTCAGTTTACTCACAGGTGGTTTCTGTTAGCAGGACTAACACTGAGAGATTGCTACATACATTAGCAGAGCCCTCAGTCTGCCAGTCAGCCATAGCTTTCTCTCCTTCATTAGTGCCTAATTAAGATTTCTTCTCCATACCATTCAAATCTCACAGTCTTAATGAAGTTTTAGCTTCTGATGTTTGACAATGCAAACAAATAAATCTTTAGTTTCTGCTCTTCCCTGGCCGTGGCTTGTCCCAGACTTTTCCTGTGGTAGAAAGGGAAATCCAGCTCCTCTCCTTTCTCATGAACCGTTTCTCAGGGGTTTTGTACCCTATTCAGGGGCTTTTTTTTTTCTTTTACAGTTTAGGAGGTTCCACATCTGAGAAGCCAAACAAGCCACAGCTCCTCATTGTAGAACCATCAGTTCAGGCAGCTTTCCTCCCCTCTGCCTTAACAGGCATGTAGCTCCTCCTCAACAGCCTTGGGACCAGAAGCACACCGAGCCCATCACCCTAACTTGGGGCTGGCCACTTGTGGAGCTGGAGAACACTTCTCTCAGACTTCACTTCTGAATTAGAGTCTCTGGACACATAAAATTATCGCTAGAAAATCAAGCAATGGCAGTTCATTTGTAGGGATGGTGAGGTGACTGACAGAAAATAAACATCATCCAAACTGGAAAAGACAGAGATTAAGTCCATAAAACCTACGCTTCACATATATAGAGTGATATATGCACACGCTTATGCACACACACACATTTATTGTCCATATGTCCGTCTCTCAGCTTCATTCAGGCCTAAGCAAAAATCCTTCTAATCTGTATCAGGCACTGTGGCTGTCATCCCTGTGATATTTCAGTGCCTCACTGCCTCTAATGTTTTTTTTTTTTTTTTAGCTAATATTAGGAAATATTAGCCAAAAGCCTTTGAGAACAATAGGAATCTTTCCATCAGCCCCGTTGGGTTTCAGATCAGGACCTGAATTCCTGGTCTAAGCCAAAATCTGTACACTTTCCACTCTTTTCACTCTAATTTTCCCATGTCTGCCACAATTCCCTGTCTTTCTTACAACATCTGGTAGAGGTTTTTTTATGCATCTATATCTGAGGGCCGAATTAGACACATGACTTTTAAATTGCTTAAAATATTTTGACATCTTCCAACCTACTCCTAAATCCTACAGATGGGTCAAATTATCTGCTCAGATCTGCTCAGTGGGTCTCACTGTAGTGTTTTCTTGTCCCTAAATGTGCAAAACAATTACGAGAAAAGGAGTTCCTCCTATCTCAGCTGAAATTTATGGGGCTGAGCTGAGTAGATAAGTTTGCTAAACATTTTGTCAGCATGTAGCAAACCAAATGTGAATAAGGAATTTATATTCTCTGTACGTCTTCTTGGTGTTCTTGTGTGCATTTATACTTGTACATCTCAAGAGCTAACATTACAGCGATAGATTTCAGGCATGTATTGAATATGCACACACCACAATATTGATACATTTATAATGGTCTTCATATGGAAAATTCTAGCAAGTTCAAATGATTCACTAAGATTTTGTTTAGGTATTCATGTCTGAACCAGAAACTCTCCAGAGGGTCATTTGCTTGTTTGATAAATCAGAAGAGAACACATTTTTATACAAGTATTTTAATACAGGAAATATGAGTCTAGTCAGTATCTTTCCAAATACATGTGTCTGAGTGGTTTTTGATGTGAAATGCTGCTTAATGTCTTTTAAAGTACTATTTAAACAACTTCACATGAGCAACTACCAATCAATATGTCTCCCATTTTCTAACACTAAAAGACCAATGCTAAATAAATGCTTTTTAGAATCACATATAATGAACAAAACAGAAATAAAGTAGAAGAGGAGGAAAAGAAAACAGCAACAAGGCATTACTTAGAATATGCATTACCCAAAAATTGTAAATGGTCACCCCTAGTTTGGCTCTCTAATGGAAAAGAAATAACATGAAATTGGGCAATTATAGACCTTTTGCTGAGGTATGACTCAGCCTGCTGCATTTTGTGAGGGCTGGCAGGAATGGCACTGGGAGTACTGAGCAGTGTCCAGGCAGGCCAGAAGCAACTGATTTATGACATAAAGAAGGGTGTAGCCAGAGAATAACTTCTGCTTCTAACAAATGCATCTCAAAATGAGCTGTAAAGAAATGATGGATTGATAGCAAAGAGCAGGCCCCCAGGAAACGCTGGGGTTTTAAAGCTCCCATTTAACTCTGGTTTAATTCTGTTTTGAGTGGAACCAGCAGAGGGAGAGGAGGCTTTTCCCAGAAACCATATTTTTATATTGTAAAGTGCAGAGCAATTCAGACAAAGACTCCCAAGCATCTCAACAGAGGAAATGGAAGATGAAGCTGCTTGCCAAACATGCACTAGCTATGTTTGCGGAGGTTTCCTTTCTGAAAAATAAAGCCTAAGCCTTTTGGTAGTATGGCTTATCAGGAGGATTTCTAAACAAGGGTCTAATGCTGTCTTATGTGGGGTGGGAAGTGTGGTCTGTAATACAGTAAGCCACATGAATGGGAGTGGTCACTCAGTGTTTTGGATGTTGAGTTTTTGTGCAACAAAAATGCTGATCAAGGGCTGGAGAAAATGACAGATAGACAGTTAAACAGCTTGGGCACTTTCGTTCATCAAAAACAAACAAACAGCAGTCTGAGAAGTGACTTACTGACAGTATATAGGTCTCTCCATCAAAATGCTAAGTACTGAAGGCTCTCTAACCAAAAAAAGGAATGGTGTCACAAAAACCCATAGGTTGAAGAGAGTTTTAACTCTTGGAAGGAAATATCAAACAGATAGATAGTTGCAGGGACTCATAACCGAGGAAAGTGAGATGCTTCCTGTCTCTGTGTTCAGATCAGGACACGATGCCTTTCTGGAACAGAGGTTTCAGCCAAACCCGGCTTAGTCTTGTGCCAAACTCAAATTACTAGTCTCAAAAGAGAGTTACCCTTAGTAAGTGGATTACTCTTTGCTAAACTAGACTAATGGTCCACTCTGACCCTAAATTATCTCAATCTTTAAGTCTTTATCTGCCCACCTCAATGAGTGTGGATACAAACAGTAATGTTAAATTAACATGTCTATTGAGATTTATATTAGTGTATGATTTCTGGGTTCGAAAAGCCTCAGTACAGTTTAAGGGCATATATTAAAGTTCCACTGAATCCACCAGGACCCAATCTCGCACCCCTAATGTGCATTCCTGAAGCACGCTGTAGAAAATAAAGGTATCCATGTAAAGTGAAATACATAATGCTTGGTAACGTAGCATCCATGTTTTCCACTTTTCTTTTCCAGTGCTATTACTGCATACACTTGTTATTTTAAAACTTCTCTCTTCCAAAAACAGGTAGTTCCAAAATAAGAAAAAAAAAATTGCATAATGATGCTGATGTTAATTGCGGTACATGTGGGACCAATTGCACTGCCTTTTTTTATAATTGCTCAGCATTTGCTATTGTAATGTCCTGATTCTGGTTGCTTATAATTTATGAAAATGCGATTACATGCACTGAGATTTCTCATCCACTCCAGAAGCCTCAGGTTGAATCTTGGGGAATTTTTAAAAGATGCATTATTCAAAATGAAGGAGCTGTCTCACAAAAAAAAAAATAGGGTTGGGTTTTATCTATGTTAAAACATTTATAGTGCCTTTTCTATGAAAAGCTGTTTTGCTTCTTACCTTCCAAGTGAAGAACTCAAGAGCTTGTAAGTTGTTGGAAGGTGACTTTTGTCGTGCCTATGAAAATCTCTCCATACAGCGGAAGCAAGAAGCCTCTGAAAAACTCACAGTTCCCACATTCTCAGAAAACACTTTTTATATGTCTGCTAAAATAACCAAACCAAAACAACAACAACAACAACAACAAAACTCAAAAAACACTTTCACTGAGCATGTTCAACTACCTTACAGTTCCTGGTGCTGCTCAGACTGGACTGGGACCTCCCTACTGGGCAATTATGAATGCCTGCGGGGACTCAGAAGAACTGTCTGTAATTATTGCTCTGCCATTTGGGTTTGAGGACACGGGCACTGAGAAGAGGTCCTTGTCTCTTCTGTGGCTTCTCCCCTGGTGTTCAACCAGCACAAAGTAGAGAGCAGCCTTATTCAAATGTAGAGGGGACGAAAGCTGCTCTGGGCAAGGGCAGAGGAAACAAGATGTGTGGGTTAGTTTTGTAAAAAGGATGTACTTGAGTAATTAGACTGTAAAGAACAATAGGGCTGAATTAAGATTGCACAGGCAGCCCTGGCTTGGGTAGTTCTGAGTTTTGTGGACCCCGTTTTGCATCTATGATGTTGTTCTTCCACTTTATTTTTATATGGGATGTGTAATGCCTCAGCACAACCAGTATGCAGGAATGAACTATCCCAAGCAGTATCATTGTGCTGTCCCCAGCATACATCTCTCTCTCCTTGGCGGATAAGCAACAGACCTTACTTCCCTGAGTTTTTCTCCCCTCTCCTCTTACTTTTCTTTTTTTCTCTCTCCAGCATTTTCCAAATCTCTTGGTCCTTATTCCCACCTGTATGTACCTTTGTGGCTTTCTCCCATTTTTCTTCTTTGGTCTGCGTCCCTGTACCTTCCACGTGTATTTTACAACCTTTCTTCTGCAGCTTGCAAGTGTGAGTAGACCCTTTCCAGATCAGTTCTTCTGTCTCCCCTGTGTCTTCTCTCATCCCACTTGCCCTTTTCCTTTGCTATTCTCTTCCTCTCTAGATCTTTTTTCTAATTTTTCTTTTCTCTGGCAGTATTTTCTCTAGTTCCTATCTCCTGATTCCCTAATCTAATAATCTCTTCTAAGTTCTCATCCATTCTCCCCTTGAAACCACTGAACTTCCTGCATCCATAACAACCTCTGGTAGGGATTTCCACAGCTCTATTACCACCATGTGAAGAAACACTTCCTGTTGTTTTTAACGTGGCTCTTAGAGCTTCATGTCATGCCCACCAGTTCTTGTATTGGAAAAAACAGTGGACCGTTGATCCGTGCTCAACCTCTCCTTACTGTTTGTGGTGCTGTAGACCTCTGTCATATCCCCACCCCCAATCTGCCTCTTTTCCAGATTCAATCACTTCTCATATGGAAGTCATTCCAAACCTTTGATCATCCTTTTTGCCTTTTTTTGAACCCTTTCCAGTTTACTTTATGCTTTTTTTCAGATGAGAGGACAAAACAACATACGTTATTTGAGGTGTGGATGGACCATGGCTGTAGAGAGTGAAGAAGTGATTTTTGTTTTGCTTTCTATTCCTTTCCTAATCATTCCTAACATAGGATTTGCTTTTTTTTTTTTTTTTCTGGTGGCTTCTGAGCCCTGAGCTGATGTTTTCATTCAAGGTTCACTTCTCAAAGCCCATCATTTTGTAATGAATCTAGGATTGTTTTTCCCCACATGCATCGCTTTATGTTTATATACACTGAATTTCATTTGTCATTTTATTGCCCAGTCACTCAGCCTCATAAGGACCTTCTGCAATTCTTCACCCTTCACAATCCCCACTGTTAAAAACCAACAGGAAGCCTGTGGCTCCTTTTTTTCAGGAAAGGTTAGCAGGGTCTGAGCAATGGAGAGATGCTCATCTTTGTGCGAAGCCATCTGGATGAGCTGCTGTTACACTATTCTCAGGACAAACTGGGCACTATGAGGGAGGCTGGGCAAGAGCTTGCAGGCAAACAAGAAGACTACCCAGCACACCCAGCACACGAATGCACTGCAGTCTTTGCCTAAGCAGGGCCTGAAAGCATGGGTATATGAGCATGGGGAGGAGCGAGGCAGGCTTACCCTGTACAGCTGCACATGTTGCTTGGGAGTTAGACTGGCTATGGTACAGCCACACGTCTGCTAATGTCAGCTCATAAAAGAAAAAAAAAAAGAAATCGCCTTTGGTTTAAAGTTTGCCCCCTCTGTGCCCCCCCTTTTTTTCCCCTCTCTGCTTCAAAAGAAAGACAGGTTTGAGTCTGACTCTGAAGCACCCTCTGCTACAGTATGTGCCATTTACTTTAGTAAGGCTGATTAAGTCATGCATTTACAAGTAGACCTTCCATCAGAGCTAATTTAAAGCAGATGTTCTGGGTTCCACAGCCAGGGAGGCATCAATCTGAGAATTGCAAGGGTCTCTGTAAGAGCACTGTTTTTACTGCACTTTATAGCACACTGGGAGGAGGTTAATTGGTGTAAAAGTTTAATTTCAAATAAGGATCCCCTTTTAAAATTGCATATATGCATATATTTTATGGAGCGTTATATTACAAAGTCAAAGTGGGGGAGAAAAATCATCCAAAAACATTTCAGGATCAAAGACACCCAACCTGTCAAATGCTAAGATATTTTTATGAGGAAATAGGACTCACATTTTCTCCAGAAGACGCAGAGAGAAATAAGGAGTGGAAAAATATTTAACTAGATTCCATGGTATATTAGGAGAAGGAGAAAAAAAACACCCATGCCAATATGTTGGTTTCAGAACCTTCTGGCTTGGCTTCCACTGCTGAAAATATTGGCAAGAAAATGCTCTGTGCTGGTATTATTTATTAGAAAAGCAATAGATTTGTACAGTTTAACAATAGAGGGAGGATTCAGAATCGTCCATTTGCTCCGTGTTCTAACTTTCAACTACTTTTGTTTTTTATTTGTGAGCCAGAATAACCATACTTATCCTTTGAAATGATCATCAGCACTGGCTTAGCATAATTTTATTATTTGATTAATTGTATTGCCTATGGAGGGGTTAAGGCCTGTTTCTTACACTGAAAACTGCATAGGCTACTCTGATGGGAGACAAATTTTCTTATGAATCTTAGGTCATGTAGATTTACATTTTATATGTATCAGAAGTTATCAGATTTTTGCCTTTAGTAAAGACAACAGCAAAAGAAACTGGATTTACCTTGAACTTCGGTCTAGTTTTGCAGGTAATACAGACTATGGCAGCATTCAGCTCTGGAAAGCCTCTCCCTCCCTACCTCTTGAGGGAGAATCTCATTAAATTTTGGTGCTCTTACTGCCATGTATTACAGGAGCACCTATGGGCCTCAGCCAAACTTGCTTAGCACTTTCCAAACCATGACCTTGACAAAGCACCTTCGAGTCTACCAGGGTAAAACAGATTAAGCCAGGCCTACAATCCCTTTCCTCAAATGAGAAATGAGTGATTTACTCAAGACTGTAGGAAAACTATGCCTGAAGACTTTATACTTCTTACATCCCAGCCTAGAGCCCCAGTCACAGCAGGTTCAGTTTCTGTTCCTGGTGAAGACTTCTCATCAAACAGCAGCAAAACATAACAGCAAAGCTCTCATCTGTTGCTCTTCCTTTCCTACATGTTCAATGCAGAGTCATTTCAGACTTGCGTAACTGAGGGAGATTTTTGTGGAGTTCAGTGTAGAGGATCATTTCAGACTTGCTGAGCTGAGGGTGATTTCTGTAACCAACAGATTGAGCTCAGTCAGGTCTTGTGCCCCAAGTGTAAGACACACACCCCTGGCCCTGTCTTGTGCTCCTCTTTTCTCCCTTGGCAAGGACTATATTTCAGGCATCTGTAGTGTTGTGCTGCAGCAACACCTCTGTGGTGATGTTCAGACTCATGTTTAAATCTGCTACATCCACTCCACATTAGCCAAAGTTCCCACTGAGTTCCTCACCTCTGTCCATCTGTCCATAAGTGGCACTGTCAGCTGCTATGGGGGAGGGTGCTGTCTGAGCTCTATGCAGCTCAGGACAAGGAATGTGTGGCACCTGGGAAGGGGAAGGTTGGAGTTTAGTTTGGAGAAATCCCAACAGGAGCTGAGCACTGGGCAAGCTGGAGGTGCAGATATGCAGGACATTTCCCAGACAGCAGAACAGTGCAGGTGTTATAACTAGACCAGCTGAATGGGCACTTTTGTCATGGGTAATGTGGTGAAGGGATTGGCAGGATTTTATTGTTTTTGAAAAATTCTTTTTCCAAAATTAAGGGCAGCTGTGTAGAAGGACTCGATCCTCAGAGCTTTCATGACTGGGCAGGGCACACCAAGCCCATCACTAAATATGTTCTTTCAAAGGCCAATTCAAAAAGGTATTGACATGATTAGTGAAGTTCCTGTGCAGGGTTTGCAGCTATTCTTTGTAGTCTAGTTTAGTGGTACACAGAGACCTGAGTGGGCTTTGTGCCCAAGGAAGAATACAATCCTTCAGGGGATATGGAACTAACAATCTCGTAATGTGTTGGAGCCAAAACAGGCAAAGCACACTGGGCCAAACACATCCTGACTGGAAATCATGTGATTTCGGAAGGCTACAACACAGATGAATTTGACCCAATGTGCTTTGAGTTTAGAATAGATGCCATGTAGTAACCATTCCCATGTGAAAATAGCTAATATATCTCTTGGAGACCAGCATGTTCCAATGAAGTGCATGAAGTTAAGGATTTCTTTTCTTTCCAGGTGAATAATTAAAGAATAAATTAAAACCAGGAAATCCTGATAAGTGCTACAAGGATGTCCATGCTACAAAAACATCAATCCCTATCTTCACTGGCTCTCTTTTTCAATACCTTCTTCCTCATTAATCTCAGTTTCAAAGTTCTGAAACAAGTTGCTGCCAAGCCTGGTATCTGGGGCCAGGTGAAGTTTTTTATACTACAGCCATTTGGAATATGTTTTGCAACTTCATTAAAATACAGGGGGAATGCCCAAAAAGCAATTACTTCCCAGTTTATACAAGATGACACTGGGCTTCAGGTTCTTTGTCTTTGTTTTGTCTTTGAAAAATTCACCTCTGAAAAGATTGCTTCCAAATGCCATTCAGTAATTTTCAGCCCCAAAACCACAAACTGTGAGGTCTTCCAGTTAGCGAATATTGAAATCTGGAGTCAGCTTTTCCAAAAGGTCTTTTGGAGCACATTAGAGTCCTTCCGACTTTAATAGGGCCTTTTTTTTTTTAGCCTTTATTGACTTCAGTATATCCCTAGTAACTTGGGATCTCTTCACCTTTTAAGGCCCAGACTAGCCGTTCTCCAAATATCTCTTTTCCCAGATAAAATATAAATACTTACCAAGAACTTTGAGAGATTTGGCAGTTGCATCTAAGTCCAAACCTGAGATCCACAAACTCCTGTTCATAAACTTGGCACCCTGCAAGTGCCTAGGATTCCTAGTGCCCACCAGCAAAGTTCCCTGGACACCTAAAGTCATGCCTCAGATTACGTGCTGCCTCCTCCTTCCAGGTGGTGTTAGACATGACCAGCATCACCAAAGGAACAGAATCTAAACTAGGAAGGGTAGACAGAGGAAGGTGCTTCTCTGAAACCAGGTTTACGGGCCTAATTATCAAATCAGAGGAGAAATTACTGCTGCATCCTCATCTCAGGTTCTCCTATTGACCAGTCTATGCAACTTCCCGCTTGAGAAACTCTTTGCTTTGTACATCCCATTTGTGGGTGCATATTTTTCCTTATGAGTTGTCAAGGAAAATAAGTTAGTAGCTAACTTTGTTTTGTGGCTTTTTCCATGTACTTTAAAGTATTGTGATGTCAAGCTAAGCTTTACTGCTTATGAAATGGGGAGAAAAACTGACAAATGCCGTCCATCTTTCAAATATTAATACCATTGTCCTGGCTCTGGCAGGGATAGGGTTAATTTCCCCAAGAATCTGGCAGGGGACACAGGTATTCCATAGCATGTGAGCCATGCGCAGGCTATAGGGGGAGCTGGCTGGAGCAGGGGGCTGGAAGTCGTGGCTTGGAGCGGGCTGGGACTTCCCGGGTGCAGTGGGTGAGCGGTGGTACCATAATCGCGTTTGTGCATTCCTCTACCAATATTACTGTTGTTGTTTTTCTCTTTCCTTTGCTGTTCTGTTAAACTGCCTTTATCTCAACCCATGAGTTTTGCCTTTTTCTTCTGATTTTCCCCCACAGCTGTGGGGGTTGAGTGAGCAAGCACAGGGTTCCTTGTTGGCAGCTGAGGCCAAAAACACAACAACCATGTTGATAAAGGCCAAAGCCAATAATTCCTCTATTAGATACCTTTGATATCGAATTATCTTGCAGAGGGTATAGATGAGGGTGAGTTAGTACTGTGACTTTCCCAAAAGCACAGAAAACTAAGGATGGGTGTAAGCCAGATATTCTCTTCTTTTTGCTGCAGTGAAGGCTCCAAGTTGCCAAGACTTGGTCAAATTTGCCCAGCTGGAAGATTTCTCCATCAGGGGTGAAAGATGATGTCCTCAGACAGCTTTCAGCCATGACATTCACTGCTCATTAGGGACAACTTGTGTTTTATCCTAATTTTCAGCTGCTCAAATGTCCATGGGGGGACTGAAAACATCTGAACTGCTCATCTCTAAGCCAAAACTTTAAGATCTGAATGCAAGAGTGGCACTGACCCTGGAGGTCTAACGTGATCATTTCCATCAGATATATCTTTTTCCTTTCCTTGTGTGCCTGTTACTTGTCTCTGACATTAATGGGGAGCTGCTTGACTAGAAGTACCAGCATGGGTAGGACTTCACAGACAGTGAGATAATTCTTAAATCACTCAACTTTTATGGTGAAACATGCTAAATAATCACTGGTCACCATGCTATAGATGTATGTTTTCGTCATTATTTTTCCTTCCCCCTTTTCTAAATACACAGATCAGTTTGATGTTCATAAAAGCAGGAGACAAAATGCAAGACTGTGTCCTTGGATGCATCTATGTGGATCCTGGAGTCTGGCTGCTGGTGCCAGATGGACTCTGTGCACAGCACCCCATTCAACTCTGCCAGCACATTTCTTGCTCCCCACTAACTTATGATGTCACTTGGAGCAAAACTCATCTCAATATCTTACTTTTATGATAGCAACTGTGTTGCAAAGCTGAAAATAAAAGCAGCGGTACCCTGGCTTCTCAGCTGGTATAAAAACGAGAGCTGCATCAGTTTATGCCAGCTGAGGATGTGTTTCAAGCTGTTTGGGGAGTTTGGGTTTGGGTTTTTTCCCCTGCAAGCTGTTTGCCGTAATCTCAAGGACATTAGGAAAATGTTAACATCAGCCAGTTGGGGGCGGGAGTGAAAAAACCCTGAAAATTTAATATAGTTGCAGAGCACTTTTTGTTTTTTCCATTAGCTGGTATTCTCAGGTTACCAGAAAGGAATTCATTGTACTTCTCCACATTCATGGCTAGTGAAACAAGAGATTGAAAGATTTTAGAATAAATGGCCAGGCCGAAAACTAGCAGCACTTGTGCTGAGGTTTGGGTTAGGGCCTTTACAGATTCAAGGCTGATTACGCATCGATTTCCTGGTCCTCAGCAATGAGACTAGGAAGTGCAGGAAATTCATTGTCTTCAGCTTGCCACTGCTGGCTTGCTCCAATAGCTATACATCACACAATGGACTGACAATCTCAAAACCTCCATGCCAATCTGCAGCTGCTTTTAATCATATACAGATTTATGAGACACCCCCCATGCCCCCTGTGGAGATCTAGAAACTGTGCTTTGTTTTGACTTGACATACATTTTTCCATTTAAGATTAAGAAGTATGAGCCCTATTAGACTGCATTGCAGCTAGGAAGCAGAAGGGGTAAAGCTCTGTCTGAAATGGAGGAAATGATGATGTAATTTTGAACCGTTAAGGACTGAAGGGATTAAAAGATTTGGAGTAGGATTTGGAAAGTCTCTGGTGTTGCATACAGTAGGGCTATATTGCCTGCCTCACCATCTGGACAGAGAAGGCCTTTTTCCTATTTACTGGTTTGGGGGTTGTTGTTATAGCTGTGCAGCTCACGAGCACCATCGCCCTTAATACTCCATCATCATTTCCACCATAAACCCTTTTTTCCCTTTAGGGACTACAACGTCACAGTAAATATTCGCTGCAGGGTAAAGCTGGCCACTAAGGTCTGGTCTCAGGCCTAAGAGCAGCAGGGGCATGAGGCAGGATCAGGCTTGGAAGCTTTCCATCTTATAGTAACATTACACTTACCTCATTTTCTCAAATGAACATTTCTAGACATTATCAACAACTGTGGACCAAAGGCTGATGCTCCTTTTCCATGGGTTTGGACAGCTTGCTGTCCAGTCCGTGCAAGGAATTTATAACCTGACCAGTTTGGTGGTAGGACATGTGCCCTGGGTGATCCTGGCCAGCCACATCTCGCACGAGTGGGTATGTAAAACCTCAGCAGGCTCAGCAGCACGCTGGCTCGGCTGCACGCTGGCTCAGCAGTGCTGGTGACTCAAGGCAGCTGGCCTCTTCGTTCAGTTTTGTGCTTTCTGGTGCACCAAGCAGGAGCTGTATGAAGAGGGAAGTGGATGTTTATCCTCAGCTTCCCCTCAGCCGTTCTGCTCTTACAAAGAGGCGCAGGAGAACAGGGATGAAGTCAGAGCGTGCCATAGAAATCACGCTATTGTTTTGTGCTGCTGCAGTCCTATAGCTGGTCCTTGCAGTGTTATCTTCCAGCAGTTCAATAGTACTTGGGATTTCACTAGTTGTTTCCATTAAGAGAAGAAATTCACTTTATTTTTTTTTAACTCCATAATCAAAACATCTTTATGAACTCAAATCCTCTTTATTAACCAAATCTAGTTTCTCTGGTCAGAGCAGGAATCAAATAACATGTGGGGCAACACCCGGTCCTATCGCAAACGACTGCTCTCCCATATTCTCTCTCCTTTTCTGTGTTATTTTCTCAAGGCTGGCTCTACGCACACCTCCGGCTGCAGCTCAGGTCCCTCGCTACCTCTTCTGTTTGTTCCCTTGCCTGCTCTGCTGCTCCTCTCATGTACAGACACACAATCACAGTCAGGGCTATACGCTGTCCTGCCTGTATTGTCAGAGATGCTTTTGTTAAGTTTTTCATGGAAATTTGAATGTTCCAGTTACAAGTATGCCCATATGAAGTACATGAAACCGATATCAAGCTAACAATAAGTTAACAAATGGCAAGACAATAAATTATTTCTTAGTCTCCAGGAGCAGAAATGATAGTTTGACAAGTGTTCTCGCCAGGCTGAACAAACCCCATCAATTCTCCGAACATGTAGAAAGTAAGTATACATGCAAAAAAGAAGGCATATTCCCTAGTAAAAATCTGATTGAGAAACTGCATTGCAAATATGTTTTCAAAGCCTGGTCTGTAATTACTCGGCTGTATGGAAACACAGCATGAATTTGTGGTCTGCTTCTATTAGTTTTAATCACAAAGCAAGCAAATAAAATCAGCTATTTAGACATGCTGAAGTAACTTTAAGAGCATGGTAAATTTGCAAGAGCAATCACAGTTGCAAATCAGAAGTTATTTTAAAATCAAAGTGTGTCAGTCTAATTCAAGAGGCCTCCAAAAACCTGCTTTCTTATCTGCCTCCAAAGTCAGAAAAAAATGAGTGTAATATGTTCTGATAACAACTTTCACGAGTTCCTTATCTGAACAGAAATAGCACAGGGACTGTCTCACTAAGGTGACTGCAAATCAAAAATGAAACAACAGTTTTAGTGGAGCCTCTGGGATTTGTATCAGCTGAAGACCGGGCCGTACCATCATAACATAGAAGCTGGCCGTAAAGACAGGGTTAAATGAATCTTAAAAACTTTAGAAGACGTCCAATTTACTTTCAGAAATGGTGATTTACAGGATTCATATTCGTGTATTATTTTTATTATTATTTTATTGCATGGTTCATCCAGGGTCAGTCGAGACTCCAGAGCTCTCCGAAGCTGAGCTGTGCCTGTTGCAGCAGCTGATGCAAGACGTCATACTAAGGAAAGGAAGTCGTTTCTATCTGTCCCCGTAACTGGGCATACATATATGCTGAGGAGTGCGGTTCTGCTGGGCAGGGAAGAGGGTATACCACCGTGCTGCAAGCAGGCAGGTCTGGGCATAACTTCTCCAGAGCATAGCAAACTTTGTGGGTCTCAACAGGAGCATCAAGATTGCCCAAAATGAACTGTTTTCAGCAGAATAAAATACTCTTAGTGGGTACGTCCTGCTTGGTTCCTGAGGTACTACTCTGTGGCAACAGAAAATAATCCTATGTAAGCTAGAGGACAGCTGGTGGACATCGTCCCACATTTCTGCTTGGGTTCATATGAATCTGGTGATCATCTTAATTAAAAAAAGAAGGACTGGGTGACACAAGTACACACATGGATATAGTATTCTCATTTAGAAAGGCCAGAAAACCATAATTCCCCAGAAGAAAAATATTGGGCTAAATCCAAAAGACCTCTTTGCTCAAAACTCTTCCACAAAGACAAAGAGAGTGTCTGTCGAGGGATCACAAGCCGTATCCTTTAGCAAAGCTGAAATAATACAGCAAAGTAGTTTCATAGGCTGCCCCACTGTATGCAGTTAGGGAATAAACGTACACAACCAAAACCAATATTGCTTGCCAGTGCCTGAGAACCAGAGAAGATACAGTTTTGACTCCTTTTTTCTTCACTATCTCTTTTATGCAACCTTCAGAGCAGTTACAGATAGCCATCCAGCTGAAGATTTTAATGCTTAGACTGAGTTCTACAGCCTTTTTGCAGATCAGTTGGCCTTATTTCTCAAGATACTTTTGACACTTTGAAAAATATCTCAAGATACCTTGCAATAAGTGATGCTTTCATGATTATAAGCAGCAGTTGACCAGTAGGCTGAAAACAACAACCTGTTTTACCCAAACTGTGGTTTTGACCCACAGTTGTCACCTGGATAGATATACTGCACCATCAGTTAGACCTTATGCCTGGAATGAGTTTGGTCCCTTCTACCCTAAGCCCTGATAGACAGGTGGACTTTTGCCATCAACCTGGGGGGAAGCTCCCCTTCAATTCCAAATGCATGAAATGAAATCTGTACGTTCTGGTCAGTGTTGCCATTGCTGGCTTTCACGGGGTTGTTTAAAAGGGCTTTTTCCCATTGTTTTTCCAAGGACCTGCCCAAAAATGTTTCCATCCAAACCACCATCACGCAAGACTCCAGCAGAGAAGCAAAGAACAATAGCACACAAGGTTCCAAGTTCAATAGCAATTTCAAGGATTTCAGCTGTCACAGTTAATTAGTGGCAGTTTCTCTCAGGCCTCCGTTGCTTAACCCCTGAAGGACAAGGCGTGGAAAACTGCTGGTTGAGAGGGCAAGAGAGGTCAAAAGACCAGTTTTGTAGCAGCCAGGAATTATTAAGAAAGCAAAACGAAAAACCGGAATGTGTTGTGAAGTGAAACCTTCAGACAAAATGAGATTCAACTGCTATTTCCACTTTTGCTAAAGAAAGAGGCATGAGCCTGGAGGGTGGGGTCCGGAGTCTGGATTTTGGGCAGGGTTATTTTAGAAAGCTGAACCCAGTCCAACTGTTGTTCTAGGGCAAGCACTTCCCAACTTTTGGGTATTCAAAAAAAATCTGGATCCTGATCTGAAATCTGTGGCTTGGGCTTGTTTCTAAACATCTCTTTTTCTTGCAAAAAAGAAAAGGCATCATAGGGTAAGCCACTGTAGAAAAACACTGCTGCTCCGCTTGCTTACAGGAAACTGCCTTGGCGTGCCTTCCCTTCCAAAAGGTGTGGTGTGGTTGCTAGATACAAGACTGAAAGTCACAAAAATTGGGAATTCTAGTGTTCCCAAACACTGATGCACAAACCACTTCTAAATAGTTGTCATGGCTTCAGCTGGGATGGAGTTAACTTTTTTTTGCTAGCTGCTGGTGCAATGCTATGTTTTGGATTTGGGATGCGAACATTTGGGATGTGATAATGCACTGGTGGTTTTGATTGCTGCTAAGTAATCAAGGCCTTTTCTGCTCCTCACACCACCCCACCGGTGAGTAAACTGGGCGGTTGGGGGGGGTCACAAGAAGTTGGGAGGAGGCACAGGTAGGACAGCTGACCAAAGAAATACCCCATGCCATATGGCATCATGCTCCATATATAAAGCTGGGGGAAGAAGGAAGGGGTGGACATTTGGAGTGATGGCATTTGTCTTCCCAAGTAACCATTATGCGTGATGGAGCCCTGCTTTCCTGGAGATGGCTGAATGCCTACCAATGGGAAACAGTGAATGAATTCCTTGTTTTGCTTTGCTTGCATGCACAGCTTTCGCTCTATCTATTAAACTGTCTTTATCTCCACCCACAAGGGGTTTTTTCACTTTTACTCTTCCGATTCTCTCCCTCCCATCCAAACTGGGGGGAGTGAGCAAGTGGCTGCGTGGTTCTAGCTGCCGGGGTTAAACCACAACAATGGTACTCCGGAGCAGTTCCTGACTCCTCAGTGTGAAGACACCCGACGTCCTGAGCAAGCACCTCCACGCAGACTGCATCAGATCATGCCCGCTGCTTGCAGCCTCTTCCCTTGCAGCTCAGGGAAGCAGTTCTTCCCCAGCAGCTACCATCCTGTACCATGAGGACTGTTGACCTGCTGTGGTCGCCACCAAAATAACAAGGCCCAGGACACAATACTCTTGCTCCAGTCCATAGCAGGTCTCATCATAAGGGGCAATCCCCATCACATGGACTGACAAGGACAAGCATCACCTGAGCCAGGTCTCACGAGAGTGCCATGCCCCCTTGGTTGTATCAGGAGGTCACGGGAATCCCTCTTATTTCGGGTTTTATCACACAGTGCGCATGTCAGGATTAAAACTCATCCCCCGACACAGCCAGGGTGTTGTGAGTACTCCCAAGGCCAGAGCTTGAGAGAGGGGTCAATGGAGGAAAACATGGCATGTTCCCAATGCTGAACACAGCCTCTTGCATCATTTAGTCTCCAGACATGCTACTGCCCCTGCCCATGGGCTTGTCTGGCCTCTGCAGCTACTGGCAGGACCTGTCCTGCAGGAGCCTCCCCCACCACTGCCCCCTTTTTCCCCCCCCCCGTGCTCACACACAGCTCCTGGGCAAAAGGCGGCTCAGCTCTGCGCAGGGCATCAGTACAATTCTCTGGCGCAGCGAGACTGGAGTTTGTCCTCTTCCTAGCTTGTCTCCAGTCCCCTACCAGAGCTGGATCAGGCGAGTCCCTTTGCCTGACCAATGAAATGGGGCACCCTGCCGCCGTCTCGCTCTGCTGCTTCTGCGGAGCAGGAATCCATCAATCCGCAGACAGCACTGTCTCTCCAAGAAGCAGCCTCAGCTGGCTCTTAGCCCAGCTTGCTTTTATCCTGAACCCGCATGAAGGCAGGGGCTGTCCCATATAACGTGTTTCTGCCACACTTCCCTGCACCTCACTGTGCTCTCAGGGCCAGTGGTTCCCAGTCTTCGCTGGCCCCAGACAACGTTGCATTTTGTTCCCTCTGTCTCCATTTTAATGCATTCATGCCTGTGAGCGTGAATAGTGTCACAGATGGGAACAGACCCAAATTAGGGGTTGTCCTGCAGGACACAGCAAAGGTAGCTCAGTAGAAATCAAGGGCCTATTCAGAATATCTGCACTTCAGTGTTACTTGAGATACATCATTTGTAGTTGCTGGTGGTATTCCTAAACCTTCTGTCCATCTTGCAAACAGCAACAGCTGAAGCGTGAGTAAATCCTCCTGTACCTCTGCAGAGAAAACAAGAGGCCCTCACATTCAAGGAGAATGCTTGTCACAGTCCCTCTGTGACAGGTCAGCATTTGATATGAATGGGGGGGGGGGGGAGGGGGAAGGGGGGGAAGCTGACAGCAGGTGGAGATTTTCAGGCTAATTACCTTGAATAATTTGCCTGCAGGTGCTGTGCAGGTGGTCCGAGCCCTTAGGCGTTGACCTAGGAAAAGCGATGGGAAGATGGGAATCCTGCATCCTTCACCGCTCCCGTCTGAGCTGCAGGCCTGGGACACTGAAAAAAATCCAGATTCCATATTTTAATCCACAGTTAACAGTTTAGGGTTATTTCCCTACATGTTTTGAAAGAGGGGAAAAAAGTTTGATCCCGTGGAAAAGTTTAACTCCATTCACTTTAGTAGCTTGCTACACATCAGCTTTAAAATAACCCCGAAGTGGAGAACTCGTTTGCAGCTTAGAAGAGCATTCAGCAGCTAAACCCAGTAGGTGTTTAAAAAACAAACCAAAACACACATTCTTTCCTGAGGTTGGCAAGGCAGCTGGTGGGAGTCACACCCTCTTGAACAACTGCCCTCTGATGTTTTAAGATATTCTGGGGTTTTAGTTAGTTAGTTACTGACAAACACCGCTTCCTCCTGAAATGTGCTAGAATTCTTCTCCAGACTGCTGACTTGAGGGTTACTGTGACTGCATTAAGTTTTACGGCTATTTAACAGCTCTTTATTTTAAGCCAGTTTCACAGGACGTATGAAACTTGAGTCACAGTGATTTCTAAGGTGAAATAGTAATTTATACTAGACTCTTGGATTATCAGAAAAAAATCTAATTTCTGCAAACAAATAAAAAAACTACACCAGTATTCTGTGCTTTGACATACAGCAATATGTTATGAAATAGGGTTATTAGTTTATGCTACATGCTCTACTGGTGTCTAAAATCAGGTACATCACGGATTTTTTTCGTGTTGCATGTGCAATGCTTGGGGTTTATCCCAAGAAGCATTTATAAGCCTTTCCACACCCACAGAACACATTGGTCAAGAGTCAGTACGGGCTGATCCCAAATTTACCAAGAAACTAAAGGCTTTGCTCACATGCTCAGGGCCAAACTTCTATGTGGGGTAGACAAATACTTCCTGGGGAGTTCTCTTTCAGATTGCAGAAGATTCCCTTTAACCCAGCATGGATTGAGGGTGTGAATATCTCCCCATGAACTTTAGGGGGGAACTCAAAATATTTAAAGTCTACTTCAAAATTTACATTTTTCACAAAAGTTGTCCTCTTGTATCAAAAGCTGGAATGCAACATGGAGGTACAGAAAAGAATCTAAAGAAATAACCGCTCAAAAAAGAAAGAGCAGGAATATTGAACCAAAGGAATTCCAGGTTGTTCAGCATATCTGAAATTCATGTGCTCCCTTACAACTGGGAACCTATTGTAAAGCAACCATTATTTTAGCACCCTCTGTGGTATAAGGGGCCCCTTGTGCACACAGCGGGCTAGATCAGACCCAAGAGGCGATGGATTTTTAAGCTGTTTGGAGAGGAGCTGAAAGCAAATGGGTTTTGCTTTTGTTGCAGTTTCAGGACAATCTGTAGCATATACTTTTTTTTAATAATAATAAGTATGTGGAGACCTGTAACTGTTCGTGTACATACATGTGGGTGTCTTGTCACCTCCCTCGACCCGGATGGTTTTGGAGCATTTCCACTAGGGGAATACATATGCTGAGTTGTAGTCAGATGCCACTTCACTGCTGTTTTGTTTATTTTTAGAAAATGCAAACTGATCCCCATTTGCCAGGACATGGTGGGATCAAACAGCAGGAGGCCGCTTCTTTGCTCACCCTTTAGGCCTTGTGTTTCCCCAAAGCTTTTGTTCTTTGTTCTTTTTCAGGATGTGCCGCATGTTTGCTTTATCCCTTGCTGTTCTTGCCCACTCTGCTCTATCAAATAGCATCAGCTCCTTTATTGTAGGAAACAGAAATGTCCTGGGAATGTCTTGATATCCCTCTACCTCACAATTCATTTTTTAACTATTTGCCCTATGTTCTGCTATGTTTTTTTTCAGCTGCCGCTAAATAGAGGAGCAGTTTCACAGGCGAAGGGAAGACAGCAGTTACGCCGCCGCCACCACTAACCTGAGACCAATTGTGCTCTTTGGGAGGCTGTCTTCCACGGGAACAGCATGCTCTACCCATCTCCTCCTGCCTCTTGCTGGGTCCACACCAAGCAGAGAAAAGGACCATGGACAGATTAGAAATGGCACAAGCATAATCAGGCAGCCACTATTTTTTTGTCATGTTTTCATACCACGAACTCGATCTGAGCTCTCTCCTATACAAACCTCCTGGGGGATTTTTAATCTTCCTGCTTGGTTTTGTTCCATCTGTCTTTTCAGAGAGTCCCTGAGGAATATTTATTCTTTCTTTGGAATCTGCTGTCTCTTTCATAAACTCCTTCTCACTTCTTCTATAAAAACATATCCAGGACAGAACTCCTTCCAGTTTCCAATTTAATTTTATTCCTGGGCAGTTTATACCCAGTTGTTTCCATACTGTGATTGTGCCTTAACTTGAGTAGCTCTTTTCCATCCCTGGTGTTCTTCCCCACAATATGTGAAAAGTAAATTATTTCTTTTCAGGGCACCTCACATTTCATTTTGCTTCAGATGAGCTGCCTTGAGCTTATCACAGACCACTTATAAACAGTTTATGAGTTCCCCTTCAAAGACTTTGGCATGCGTCAGGATATCAGCTAGATACAACACACTGGACAAAAGGCACGTACCACACAGCAGCCTCTTTATTAGTGGATGGTGCATTTTCAAGCTGAAAGCCATTTCTTTAAATGAGCGCAAGCCTTGTCCCGTACTAAGGGCAGGGCTGTTATTTTCCTGTCTTTTGTGTCCACCACTGTTTTTCCAGATCTAATAAGGAAAGGCCGACTGAATCTGCTACAGCGCTCTAAGCACCGTCCCTTCAAGCAGGGCAACCAATAGCCACCTTTTAAAACCATTGAATTTAACTTGCCAACATTCATTCAGAAACTGGTGCTGCTGTCTTATGTCATAAGTACAAACTGGATGAAGGTCAAGGCTTGACTGCAGGTTTAATTAGGATTAGTTAGTCCATCATCTTGGTAGGGTATAAAGCCTCTTCTCCTTTTGTTACTGGTAAGTGTTAAGAGTGATTGCTTAATGAGCCTGTTTCTGCCAGTACCTGGACCAGTTTTAACACCTATACCTCTATAAGAGCGGGAAAATAAATCCCGACTCCTTTTCAGAAAGTGTCTTAGACTTTTTTTTTTTGTTGCTTTTCCTTGTTTGAAGGTACTGCCCTGTGCCAGCTCTAGTCCAAGGACAATTGTGAGAATTTACTTGCACTCCACTTTCCTCTTCAGCCCGTTGCCCCTCCACGCATACATCTATGACAGCCGTGTTTTGCAGTCATTCCTCATTTTATAACATTCTGCTGTTTATCAGAAATGCTCAGTAGGCAAGCGGGAATCCATACTTGTTCCACAAAAGCCCAGATTCCACAAACCTCTGTGCAGCTCTCAACCCTTTTTCCTCTTGGGAACCTATCACAGGAGGAAGTTGTTACGATTAGTTCTGTCCCTGGAGGTGAAAGGAATCATGCACGGCAAATGAGGTGAACGTACCTGCCCTGCCAACCCTGAACCACATATAAAAAAGGGAATTTCCACAAAATGTGAACACCTTTCCTCACCCTGGCCTAATGAATTTCAGAGAGGTCAGTAATTCCTTTGCTACCTTGGCTAATCAGTCATTGTTTTTTAATCCCTTTTTGGACAGATTTCTCCATCACTGACACCAGTCAAAGACTTTGTTTTGGATCCCTTCATCTCTACCTTTTTTCACATGCCTATGTCCACCGCCTGTGCATGCTCCCAAAAGTTACATTCGGTTGCCAGCATACCTCCTCTCCTGCTGTTTGACTGCCATTGACTTAAATCCCCATGATCTGACTTTTCAGCTTTGTGTCACCTCCTCTAGCCCTTGTTGGGAGAGAAGCTTGTACTGGCCACTTCTGAAATTCTATTCTGGATTATTTTTAATGGTTAAAGGCTTTTTCTGCATCCAGAATTTTTTTTTCCTTTAATTGCAGAGTGAAATACTGTAACAGAACAACTTTTTCCTCCTTTTTATGCCAGTGCAATTTTTCCTTGTTTTACAGGGACTGAACAACATTTCAAGTCACGAGCCACCAACTATCCCGTCTCAGCAGTACTACGTTGAGAACGATCTGCCTGCATATTGCTCTATAAAAGCTGCTGCTGCTTCTAATGAATAGCTGCAAAGACCAAGTCATGTTCTGTAAACCATTTTCACAGCCTCTTGGAGTGGCTTTTTTTCTTTCGCTGACACTGAATGTCAAAGCCCACTTGTGAATTTATAAATAGACCCATTGCCAATTCATCCTGCACGACCTCACTGTGCCAGGAACACGCATTTCCTCTGCTTCTCTACCCTTTCAAGCAGGGCATCTCCTTTCCCTCCACTTCAAGCTTTTGACTCTTCCCAGGCCAGCTTAGGTTAGTGGCTGGTGCCAAACTATATACCAAGGACTTGTACAAAGTCTAGATAATTCAGGTATGATTTTTTTTTTTTCAATCTGGCAGTAAATCTTGCAGCAGCATCAAAGCTGGGCTACTCGAGTTCATGCTTACAAACCCATCTGTGTTCATCCTTCCCAGTCAGCCTTTTAGACCATAGTGTTGAGCTAAGCTGAAAAACCTTCGAGGAGTCATCCCCTCCCACTGCGATTTTGCATCATTTGAGAAAATAAAACCTCCCTTATTCGCACTTCTCAGAGTTACTGATGGGTACAGAAAAGTGCTACAAATGTCTTGTTTTAGCCAAATTCTCTAGCTGGCCCAGCTCTCACACCAAGAAGGCTGACTTTCACTGTCCTCTCTGACCCTTCTGTCACCTCAGGTAGGCAATTTTTCAGCTCCCAAAAAGCAATTGCAGAATCGGGAATTAATTTGCTGCATCATCATCTTCTGCATCATCAAGCACTATATCGCTGGAGGAATATACAAAAATACATCACTCTTTTTTTTAGACTACATTTGTAGGCTTTTTCAGGTTACATCAATCTATTTTTAGACTAAATAAGTAACCTCTTTACTCACCTTCTGCTGGTTAGTCCTGGCAGCAGGAGGATTGTTCAAAGAGATGTATGTCGTCTATGTTGAGAAGTGAGTGTACAGCGCAGTCTCTCGTCCTCCCTTCCAGCTGCCAGTACTCTTTGTGACAAAGTTGTGCATGGGGAAAGGGCATAATGGAAAAAACATATCTGGCCAGAGCAAAGGGAGGAGAGGACCACCAACCATCACATATCCTTCCACGTAAAGTTCAAGTAAAAAATGTAGCAGATATAGACAGGTGAGTTTAAATGTGTGCTGCCATTCACTTGTCAAGAAAGTCCACAGTGCTTCATAAGAAATGGTGGTTCCCATAATGCAGCATGATCTGAGATGAGATTGGGTTTTGGTTTAAAGTTTGAGTTTGTTTTTTGAAAAGAAGGAAAAGCCACTCTAAAGAAGTCAGTGATACAGCTTTGTTATATGGTGTAAAAAGTCTGAGCAGATGAAGTGACGGCATATTAAACAGTACTTTAACATAGAAGAAGCCATAGTGAGAATGAGGGACTAGACATGAAAGCCAGGCAAATCCACATGAGCAGCTCTGCACACATGTTTAAGTGGGGGCCCTTAATCATCGGCGCAAACCCTACAGACGAGAGGTGAATTGCTTTGTATCTTGTCATCTCTTCAGAGAAAGGATGGAGCTTGGGGTAGGGAGCAGTTATATGTTAAGCAAACACAACATAAGCTTTAGTCAAATGTAAGCTATTTAGCTCAGAAAGGAGGTAAAAGTGGATGAAATTTAATATCCAAGACATTAGAGTAGATGCTAAAGTCCCTCTGGACTTCAGCCTCTCTGTTCAATGTAGTCAAGGATTTTCTAGGTTAGAGACAGTATTTCCAGTGGAACACCCTGCTTGAAGATCTTTGGGGACTTTTATTCCTTTGGGACATCATAACCCAAACACTGAACTTGTCCACTTTGGTCTTTTCTTTTTGAGAAGCTGGCAGGGAACATATGACCCTGTAAAAGCATTGTGGGGTGTTGGGGTTCTCCCCGTTCCTGTCACAGATAGCCTATTACATACCACCAAAAGAAAAATCAGCGCAAAAGGAGATGAGCGCTTTATAATTAAGACCCTTTAAATAGTTTTCCTGTTTCCATTTTACAAAATCTGAGTCACCCTGGCTCAAGTTAGGAAGAAGCAGTGTTCAAACCGGCAGAGATATAATCTGCCTTTGAAATACTTCGGAAATTTCTCAGCCTTATTTGGAAAAGTGAAATCTGACGTGTTAACCAAGGCCTTGATTTTCTTGGAGGAGAGAGGGGTCCTAAACACCTTCAGATTAACTCCTGCTCTGTCTGTGTGGCACCCTGTGGGGCTGCTGGCACCTCAGACATCTCATACTTGTTTCCAGAGCACCCCACAATGTCCCAGGCAACCTCCCCAAGGGCTAAAGCCCTCTTTCCCCTGTTAATACAAGACCATGTAGCATACGGTCCACATATGCATGTATGCACAGCCCTTCTCCCATACCTCCGCTCCAGGACCAAGTCCACAGTGCTGGGTTCAAGGCTGTGGAAGCGAGACAAGGAATGCAGATATTCCCCTTAGCAGCCATAGGGTATCGCTACTTTATAGCCAGCATTCTCCGATGTCTCAGTCTCCGGTCATTTGCAGGGATAAAGGACACGTTGGGTCTTCTAGGAGGGACAGTGCTGGAGTGGGGGAGCGTGCCTTCTCCTGGGACACCTTTGACCGTAGGGGCTTTGTTGGTGGCAAGACCTCATCCTCCCTAGCAGCACAGTGCCACCGCCCTGCTCTTTGCTGGGGACCCCAAACACCAGTGGTCCCCCAGCAGCATGAGGTGCCAGCAGGATTATGGTGCTGGGGTTGTGGGGCAGAATACAATCATAGAATCATAGAATTGTTGAGGTTGGAAGGGACCTTTAAGATCATCAAGTCCGACCATTAACCTAACCTGACAAAACCACTTCTAAACCATGTCCCCAAGTACCACGTCTACCCTTTTTTTAAATACCTCCAGGGATGGTGAATAGACCCTGTGGTGCCGTGCTGCGACAGCAGGAAGGCCACCCCGGGCAGCCGGGGCTGGGAGGTGGGAGCTGGCTGTGCTCACAAGAGCTGGCGGGGTGTGCATAATGGTTCTGCATGCAGGAGACTGGCAACATATCACTTACATTTACATAGTCACCAGTAACACAAGACCTGGCAGCTCCTCAGAGATGAGCAGAGATTTGGAAATCAAAGATATTTTTCATTCCCGAGCATTTCCATCATACCCACTGGGTGTCTTTGGTTGTGTTCTGCAAGGAGAAAGCAGCAACCAGAAGTGTGTAAAAATGGTGGAAAAACCACCCTCCTCAATTTGACACAAATTTTTTAGCATTTGCTAGAGGATGGCTACACACACATCCCTTAAAATGTGAGTTTCTTTCATTCTTTTCTTTTTTTTTTTTTCCTTTAAAAGCCAGTGGAATGTGGACAATGAATAATTTCACATTTAGAAGCCAACTTTTCATCAGGGTTTATCCTCTTGATTTGGAAACTGGCTCATTTAAGCTGGAAAATTCTGTGAAATGTTGCAATAAAAAAGACTCTATTTTTGCATTAGCTAAAATATGCACACACAGAAACCCAAGCGCTACAAAAGCAAGCAAACAAAGAAGTGCCCAACCCATAAGCTCCGAGTTGCTTAAAATTTCTTATTTCAAGTACAAATGCCACATAGATGCTTGCCATCTCTAATAATAATGCAAGCCGCCACCCAACAACAGCATAGCATTTTCACTAGGCAGTATATTTTTCCCTATGAAACATAACTTAGCACATGTGGCCTCAGCTGCCTAAATGTCATCTCAGTCTGTTGCAATCTGCTGTAAACTTTCAAGACACTGGTCATAAGTCATAGACTCATAACGGTTTCTGGATTTGCTTTAGGACTAAAATGTTCCTGGGCAAAAACAATTCACTAAGGAAGAAATCCTATCCTCTGGGTTTTTTTCCTGATTCCCTAGAAGTAGCTTCTCACTGATTTTTTTCCCCTTTCTTGCCCACTTCTGCATATGCCATTTTACTTTATAAATCAGACCCAGTGATCAGAAATGGGAGTATCTTGCTTTGCTGTATTGCAAAGCAGAGCAGTAATTGCACATACTGTTTGAGAAAAAAAAAAAAAAAAAGGGAGAATCCAAATCCAGGATAGGCTTCTGGCCAAAGCAGCTCAGATTTTCCATCTCATCTGCAACTGAGGCATGAAAAGCGCAGGTTAGGACTGGGCAGCAGCCTTCAACAGCAGAAGCCCTATTTCTGGCAATCTTCTTTCCCAAGTTTGTGCGTGTGACTCAAGTTACAGCTTTCAGACCAAATACAGTAAAGCTAGGTACAAGCATACATTCAGACACTGAATCAAAATTTGAGGGAAGGGTAGGGTTTTTTACATTCATATGAAGCCCAGATATACTTGCTGGCAGATATTTATAGAGGATGACTGTGTTAACTTTGATCTACAGTCAAGAAGTGGGATAAGTTACATGAATTCAGTGCTGCCAGTTCAACATAATTTCCTTTCAACACCACGACTAAATTGCCTTGATTTTCACACCTGTAAAATGGGGATAATGCTTATCCCTTTTACAGGGGATAATGTTATAAACATTAGTTAAATTATTTGGAGAAGCATTGACTTTGTACTGTAAAATAACTTGATCTGTACTAGGTGGTATTAGACAGGAGGAGCTGAAATCTAAACCAGGAAAGTGCAGGAGAAAGGAAGCGTAATTTCCTGTTGGTGTGATGTGTTCTGCAAGTGCGACTAAGAATAAAAAAAAAAAAAAAAAAGTAAAAAAAAGTGAAAAAAAAAAGTTTTTTTCAGCCCGCTTCCCCGCTTTCACCAGGTTGTGCTCGTGCAATGCCATGGTCCTCAGTAAAGGCATTCCTCATTTGCCCAGGGTGAGAGAAGAACCCAGTCCTTTCACCTAAAATTGATTTTCCTTAGATTCCAGAGCAGCTATGGTGCTATGCGCCAGCAACTCCCTCCTATCTCACATGCCCGTGCTGTGCGCAGTTGTCCCCTCTGGTTGCAAAATAAATTAGAGGAGCCACCACAGTACAGCTGAGAAAGCAATGGAAAATCCAGCCAGCCAGGAAGCTTTTTCTTCTCGATTTCTCTGAAGTTCTCCACGTTTGGCAAGCTTTGTAAACTCAGTAGCAGGAACTCAAAAGGAAAAACCATCACATACAATTTTTCTGTGGCTTGCAAAAGTGAAATAAATCAGGAGATAAACCAGCAAGACATCTGTGATACAAGATTTGTTTTGTGAATGTTCAAAGCATTTAATCATTGTCCCTCTGGCTTCCGGTTCTGGTTGCTGGGACTTTATTATTTTACCTATTTTGTAAGGTATACTCACTTATATCTTAAGAATTTTCTAGCTGTGTTCCATATTCCCCTTTCCCTGTTGGTGTTAGCATATTTCCCCTCTGCATGACTTGGATAAGCCTCCGTAACGGTGTCCATCTGTCCTGTTTTTCTGCCTTCTGATTTATCATCTGTAAATTGACCAAATGACACCAGTGAAGTCCCCATTGTCACCAGAGGGAATGGTTGTGCTTCCTCATTATTTCCATCACTTTGCTGCCTTATCAGAGCTATGCCAGGTGTCTCTATCTGAGTCACAATCACTTTGCTGGAGCAGTCGGGCACTCCCATATTCCCCCATCCAAGAAGCAGGCACGAGGTGAGCTTACTGTTGCCACCACGATCCTGTCCATCTGTCTGCTGTGCCATAGTATGTCCCCTTTTCCATCTCTTCACTCAGAGTGATGAAAAGTAGTGTAGTTCAGGTTAGCATGGGAGACCTGGGGGGCCACCAAAACCCCACCATGAAGCTGAGACTTTACCAGCAGCCCTGGCAGTTGGAACGGATGAGAAAAGCAAAGAGTGAAAAAGGGTCGGCAAACAGCCCAGCGTGTATTTGCAAATTGGTGGAAGACCTGAAAATAGACCCTGCTGCCTCACTTTATTCAGTCCCACATGGACCCCTATCTGTCTCCAAATTCTAGTTACCCCAGGGGTCATGCAGGGACCCTGACCCCTGTAGGTTTCTGTTGTGCCTGTTGTTCGATCTTGGCTACGGCTGCTTAATTCTCATTAAATAGCCAAGTTTCTTTTAATCTTCTTCCAAAACAAGGAGCTTAAGCTTTACAACAACATCTCCTAGGAACTTTCAGTTCTCCTTTGGGGAGATATTTCTTTCTGTTGAAGGGAAAATTTCCCAATAACTCTCTCCTGCTGCAGGCACCGAGACCAGAGGCAGCGCAGTGCCGCTCCCTCATCATTTTCTAAGGGAGTCACACATCCCAGGCTGTGCGCTCTACCTTTAGTTTCCCGTTCTCGTTCCAGCCTGTCTGCTTGAATTCATTCAAAGGTGTAAGAAAAAAAACCTCTTGGGACAGTCTGTCCCGTGCTGCACCCACCACCATAAAACCTCGGCTGCAGTACTACTGGTTCTTATCAGCCATCACACCTTAAAGTATAGAAGGTGTGTCTAATATTAGCCAGGAAACGTCACGGTGAAGACCTGGACTTTTTCAGCTAATCGGTATTAATAACTTCCTATGTTTGAAGACAGCCCATAGGAAACGCAGCCTGACTCATCTACCCTGTAATTAGATGAGCTCCTCGAAAAAGTGCAGGTGGCTGCACCACAAAGGCACATTAGCCAAGGTGCAGAATATGCTTCTGACCAAAGGGCAGATAATAGCAGCAATAATTTCCTCCACTGATATGATATAAAAAAGCAGTATTCCTGACAGATTTGGCATCTGGCTGAGGCTGGAAACTCAAGCAGTCATTTTCTTTCTCTCTCATCTCACTCAAGGGAAATCTGTAATATGCACAAAGCCTTGATTTATTTCTTACACTCTCACAAATTACTGGAAAACAATTATGCAGTAAAATTTCATGAAAACCAGAAGATATTCAGGCCTATTTAGTACATAGGTTATTCCTAGACTGTGATTCTTACCAAAGATATTTGTTTCCTCTGTTCTTTTTTCCTGCCAAGTTCAGCCGTATATCACTTATGCATCTGAAGGCCATGGTGTAATGCAATATGAAGCTGTGAATGGGATAAAGTTACATATTCTCCATTGATTTTCCATTATATCCATTATCTTTAATACTGGAATGCAGGTTAGTGCGAGGGCCGGAAGCCTCCGCACCTCCATGCTGACTGCTGCCTTATGAAAACCATCCCCTGGGGGCAGATAAAATCAGCTGCAAGTTGCAGAGGAGACAGGAGTCCCCCAAAGTGTCCAGCTTAATGGTGGAAGCGGGTGGCTCGTCCATCTGTAGGAAAGAGAGAAGGAGAAGGTAGACTCAGGGAGGGGGACATGAGGGGCTGGGAGGAAACCAGAGAAAGGCTGGAAGTGAAGGCAGGGGAAGGAGAAGAGAGAGGGAGAACAAGGGCGCACGACAGATCTCCTCAAGGCTTCTTGGCACTGAAGAAATCACAGAGTCACAGAATGGTCAGGGTTGGAAGGGACCTCTGGAGATCATCTAGTCCAACCCCCCCTGCCAGAGCAGGGTCACCTACAGCAGGTTGCACAGGACGGCATCCAGGCGGGTTTTGAATGTCTCCAGAGTCGGAGACTCCACCATGCTTTTTGCATGCATAACAAAGGAGAAACAGAAAGAGATTTGTGGTCCATGATGCTGCTGTGATGCTGTTGTTCCCTGCTGTGAAGTCCCCCAGGTACCACCAGCACTGCTGCCCAGGAGAGCAGCAGGGCAGCAGCCGGGGGGGGGGGGGGGGGGTCGAGGGTGTTCAAAAGCCTTTGCTCCCCAATCCCGGGTCTTGTGGGAAGCAAGCAGAGGGCTCGCTGCCAGTGCTGCTCGGCCCCATGGGTCAGGATGAGCAGAGAGGGTGTTTGCAGGCGGCACCAGGGCCTGCCACCGCAGCGGCTCAACCCAAAGGCTGAGTGTCGGCACTCAGGAGTGAGGAAGATGAGTGGGGTGGGAGGATGCAGGGGCATGGGGAAAGCAGGACACTTGGGAGCCTTGCCACCCAGATGGGCCCAATTGCGCTGGGACTAGATCTTAACACTGGCTCTCTAACTAGCTTCTCAAATCGCATTTTTTAAGGCCGTGTGTTAACAGAAAACAACTGTTCAAATTTAGCAAGTTCCAGCACCACTTTCACCCTTGTTACGTCTGGGCCGCAGGAGTAAGAAACACCACTGCCACTTAATTTGTCATTCCTCTCTCAAAGGGTTAGAGTGGTTAGTCATGTGACTGGTCGCCTTGGATGATCCTAGGCAAGCAATCCCAGCAGGATTTCTCCATGTGTGACTAACTGCTCCTCCCGGGAGGCCGGAGCTTCCCATCGGGAAGGCAAAGGACTCCCCATTTTAGCAGCAGAGCTGTCTGTAATCTTAACTCTGCAGTCACTGCTGCTGCTCCTGTAACGTATTTTTAAGATCAAAATTCTTCTGCAGGACAAGTGACCTGTTCATCTCCATCTGACCTTTACTGCTCTGGCTACTCTTGTTGACATCTGTGACTAATTTGTGAACTATGAAACCGAGCTGTGACCAATACAAAAAATCTTTATTAAAACCCTGCCAGGTTGACCAGCAGGCGTTTCTCAGGAGAGTTGCTCCAGAAGAGCAGGCTCTGAGCAACTCCACGGGACGACAATTCTGGAACACGCACCTCATCCCAGCTTACCCTGAAGCATGGGCTGCGAGCTGCCTTGCTTCACCTGTAACCCTGGGGACCGACCTTAGGCACCTTCGTGCAAATTTTCCTTCCCTTACTGGGCCTGGTAGAGATGAGGCTCGAGCCGACACAGAGCAAAACCTTTCCAGCTAGCAGGAGAAGAATCTGGTACCTTGTTTTGCTATTTTAGCAGGGGGAGGGCGCAAGCCAGGCTCCTTCCCGCCTGCCCTCCTCGCTATATGTGTGTGTATGTGCATGTGCTGCGCAGCGGGACCCCTTTTCTCATTTAAACAGCCAATTAAAGCCTACTTTGGCACTTAGCACATGACATCAACTTGCAGTACTTAAGCTGCCTAGCACAGTGTGAATTTAATTTGATAAAGGGGCAGCTAATAAAGATCTTGGAAGGCTGGTTAAAGTTCATTAAGCCTTTCCTTTCAAGGTACACTTCCCTCCAGTGCAAAAGCTTGCGTCTACTTCTTTTTTTTTTAAAGTTGTGTTATATCCTGCCACCAGAAAAAGGTGCCTGTGTCACATCCCGACAGGGTATATTTGAAGTCTCACTGTCAAAGTCATGTCGGGCCTTGGTTCTTTGCCCAGAAATGTGCAGAAAGAAAAAATAAAAGCCCTTTTCCCTGAGTGCGGGCGAGGAACGCAACACGGGTTGGTGCAGGCAGGCTCCTGAGAGGGGAATTGGGCTTCTGTCACACTGAGCTGCATTCATCTTCCTTCTCTTGAGCCATCCGTAATTCCAGATGGCTTTCATAAACAGATGAGGAGGCTCCTCTGAGTTCACTGGTTTAATGAAGCCCGTATGGCTGACTCATGTAATAAGTATTTAATCATGCTGATGAAAATCATTTTAAAAACTTCCACCACACACAGTGCTGTTCCCTGCGCAGTCGTGGAGCTGATAACACAACATCACAGCCAAGGAACCTCCGTTTTCCAGAGTGTCTCCAGCTGCCTGCCTTGACTTTCATCAAGGGGTTATAAACGTGTGCATGTGTTTGTGCATTGCCACCCTCTAACAAGGACTCGTTCATCTTTGAAAATACTTGCCAAAACACCTACAGAAGTGCCACAAAAGGAATTTTTTTAAGCTCCACATTCCCTGTGCAGCTGTTTCAGAGGTCACACAAGGGTTAACACTTCAGTGTTTACATCTTCTCATTAGTTTCTGTTTGTGCTCTCAAATGCCCATGCCTTAAAAATTCGAAGAGCTTAAGTGGTGTCCATTTGTAAACAGAGAAATGCCACAATACCTTGCAAATAGTAAGTCATGGTAGGTGGAAATTGTTCCTCTTGTCAGCAGAAGTCATCAGCAATGCCATGAAGGACACAGGCTTTCATCTGTTCCAGAGCATGGACCTACAGGAACATATGTAAATCCATCACATCTCAACTGGCAGTCCACATAATTTCATTATGTTTTAAGCTAGCTCCAAAAAGTCAGTCCTCCTCCTCTCCTCCAGAGAAAACCCAGAGTTGATGGTCCCTTCAGAGCAGGCTGCATGCAGAGGGTGGGGGTGACCCTCCCCTGGGGCAACGCTGGGGGCCTTAGACCTGTTCTCGTGTGCAGTTGTCACCCAAATAGTCCCTTGTGGGCTGGAAGATTCAATGTCAAGATTTGAACTTATTCCTTGCTGGACAAGGTCTGTAAATCACTGCCTTGGAGGGTTGGGAAGGGTTGGAAAAGTCAATGAGGTCTGAGAATGAGAAAGGCCACCTTGCATGGGCCGAAGCCCTAAGAAAGTTCAAGGTGCCCTGCCAGGTACCAAGTTTTCTTCCATGAAAGGCTGAAAGAAGAAACATTAACTCTAGGGCTGGATTCATGTTGTCACGTTTGTCCTTACCTTTACAACTGGCTTACTTTTTTGTCCTTACCTTTACAACAGTGTTCATGGCTTTGGAAACTGGGCTTATTTTAATTTCCTTCACTTGGTTTTACAATAGACATTTTTTCACTTCTAAACATGCACATATGTTGAAAAGATACCGGTATAGGCTGAACGGAAAGACAACTGTGATCCTGCCTCATCTGCTTACAGTGTGCTCAGGAATTGCCCTGTGCTTTCTGATTGACTGAGATGCCCTTCGTGCTGCTATAAATGCTTGTTTCTTGGTGGTTTGTGTTCAAGTCTTCAAGATTGGGAAGTCTTAAAGATTAGGAAGTCTTCTGGTTAACTTTGAACCGTATTGCTGTAGCACCTAGACATACACAGCTCCAAATCACTGGAGCGTTACGGTCTTGAGAGGCTTGATACCGAAACCCAGAGTTCACTTTATGCAAGTGCTTCGTCCTCCCATTCATGAGCTTATGAATTTTGGAGCTGCAGGATCAAACTCTGCAAATGCAGGAATTCTGCCCCCCTTCTTGTATCTCACTTCAGAGCACCTAATTAAGATGTCATCGTGACTATTCAGAAGAGCACCTTAAATAGAAAAACACTGGAACGATGGAGAGGTCTCAATTTCCTTGGTTATGACTTCAAACTCCGGAGCTGAAGGACACCAAAAAGAGAGCTTAATGCCTATAAATCTTGCAGCGTGAACTGATTCATGACTCAGCCAAAGTGCCCAAGCCCCTAGGAGTCAGGAGAACAACCCTTTAAAATACAGTTCGCTACTATCATTGGAAACTTTAACCCACTGGCTTCACACTCAGAAGGTTTAAGCTGCAAATGGCAGGAGAGGATTTATGTGTTCCTCTGAACAAAATACGTCAGGGTAGGAAAACTTGACCCGACAGTTTTGAGACATGCCTGCCGTAAATAACCAATTGATTGGCTGACTCGCAAAGCCATTAGCAGGCGTGAGGTGCCTGCTGAGATTCAGACACCACATAAAATGCTGGAGGTGCCAGCAAAATGGACACGGCAATTGGCTATGCAGTTGTCTTCCAGCAGACTGCACAGGAGGGCTCGTGAAAAATGGAGCAGCTTTCATCTCGCTCGTTTGACACCGTAGCTCTGGAAGGGGATTGTGCGTGGGATACAGTCTGTCATAAGCAAAGGGGGAAGAAAAGAGAGATAAAATGACCACCTTGTGCTTGAGCAGTAAATCATCTGGAGGAGTAAAAGTATTTCAAATGAAGTTGGAGATCCTGCCTTGACAGTTGCAGACAATGAGTCTTTTCTGCTGTAAATCACCACAGCTGCCAAGTGGCACTGGTAGGTCTGAGCTAATGGGGCTTTCCACCCCTTGAGAAGTGGCAGCAGCAGTTATAGGAGAAGGGAATTTGATGACTCAGATCACAGGCTGTCAGGTGAGAGGACCAGAGGTTATGTTTTACTATCTGAGAACAGGCCATTTTTACCTTTTCCCTCCATCCCTTCTCCCTCCCAAAGAAAGCACACAATGCACCCATCTTCGCTCTCACTGCTGCACCCACTCTTGGACTTGGGTTGATCTTTTTGCACTGTCCCACCCTCACGGTGAGAGAAGGGGTGAAAGCAGTGGAAGTTCCCTGGAGCTTTGCCTACCAAGTCTTTCATTCTGGAGAAGAGCGGGCACTAGGAAGCAGAACAGACATGATGCTGGTCTACTCCAGACGTTCATTTGTACCAACCTGAGACATATGCACCATGCAATTGAGTAGGAATGTGGGTGTAAGTGGCTACATAAACAGCAGCAGAACGATGAACAAGAGCCAGCTCCTGAGGGAGGCTGCGGCTTCGGGCACTAGCCTTGAACAAGCAAAGACGGGGCTTTGTTCCAGTATCAAACATGACATGAGAAGTGATGGCTGGGAGATAAAAAGGCAGGTAGGAAGAATGGGTGTATATGAAATTACATTCAATCTGATCCTTCTCAGTCTCAAGTTCTTTCCAAGCTGCGTCTGTTCAAGGAGATAGTAGGCCAGCACACAAGGACCGGCCCCCTGGGTGGGTATGTCCTCCTGTGTTAGCCAGTCTACTTCTTGTACTGGCTTTTAAAGGAGTGAGAAAGTCCTCAGTCCTGGCATTGCCACCACTTAAAGCCATTTGCTCTTTCAGAACCAGAGGATTCCTCCACTGTGTAGGACTTGGTTCCCCCAGACAGTTCTTTGTTTTATGGATTAGATTCAACAGCTTTTTTTGCCTTTTTTTTTTCTCCAGGGAGTGAAGGCCCATAAGGGAAGAATTATTTCCAAATAATTGCATTTACAGAGCATGCAAATATGCACTGGCTGAATATTGACATGCTGCTGCCCAGGTGGTTTCCTGGTGACTCCTAAGACATCAGAAATGGTGAGCACCAGCAGAGGATTCATCTGCTTACAGGAATCTGGCCCTGTTCCTATAAACTACAAGCCTGTACAAGCATAACTCTGCCTAAAGTCTCCCTAACTAATCTCAGGTTTTATTATAGCACCCTGCTATCCCAGCAACGTCTTTCGAAGAGGCAAAAATACCTTAATCTCCCCACGCAGCAGTAGTCCCCCCCATTTTAATACATACATACTTGCATGCAGTGCTGTCAGAAGAAGCATCTGCTTGAATAAACCTTCCAGAAGAGCATTCTGCAGGACAACAAGCATCACTTGGAGCGAAGACCTCATCCATGCTCAAAGCACTGTCCCCAGAACTCGTGGCATCGTTTCAGTCAACGCGTTCAAAACACTGAGGGTTGGCTTTGCTGGAGGCTGGTATTTCTGACTCTTCTTCGCACTGGTTTGGTCCGTAGTCTTTAAAACTGGAAGCTGAAGAAACAGATACAGGAAAAAGAAATTAGCTATGTAGTTCCCACCTCTGGAATACGGAAAGATGGGGTTCCCAGGTTGGATGGGGTGTCTCTGCTATCAGGAAGGAAAGGGAAGAGCAGGTCAAGGGAGAGGGAGTTTGTGTCTGGAAAACACAGAGTAAACTGCTGCCAAATACTTTGAATTTAATCTCCCTTTTTTTGTTGTTCTTTTTTTTAAACTGAAATCAGCTTTAGGCAAGGGATTGGAGGCAAGAAGCTTTTGGGATCTTGCTTCTGTTTTGCAGGAAGTAGTTCCTTTGAATTCATGGGCTTTTTGTATAAATTAGGGAGATAAGAATGATCACATTCAATAAGAACAGGAGCTCAGCATCTCATCTCTTGACAGTAGTTTGGAAACAAGTATCAGAAGGGGAATAGGGAAAAGGAAGAGCAGTTGTCCCTCACCCAGCCAGCTTCTAGCCTGCAGTGGTTTAGGGTCTTCTGAAGACCCATGTTGCCTCTTGTATCCATATGGCTTCTGCAGTGAACAGGCACTGTTTGTGCTGTTTTCCATGAGTTGGTTTAATCCTACCCTTTGAAAGTTTTAGCCGCCACCACATCACCAGCGAGGCACTCTGCAGTCCTGTGAAGCCTGTTAGAAAAGGGGTTCCTTTTGCTTCTTTTAACCTTGCTGTTGGGCAATTTCTTTAGGCGCCAACAGCTTCATGTTTACTTCATAACTACTGAGGGCTCAATCCATGTCCCCTCCTTGCTAGCTTCTTTCCAAGTGTCTTACCCTCTTTGAACTGCCCGTTTTTTGGAAACCTAATGCTACATTTTGCGCAAATGTTTTGCTACAGGAGAGAAATACCTGGTTTTGGAAGTGTCATTCTAATACACACAGCGCAAATGTTTATAAATACATACCTGCACACAGACACAGCGCTTGTCAAAACACATTCAAAGGATACCTAGGTTCTTTCGTGTATCACATACTCAGAGTGAAAATAACCAGCTATATTTAACCCACATCCAAGCCCAGACTAAATTATTTTAAAGGTCAATTAAAGAACAGAAAATCTCACTAACCAAGAGACAAAAAGCTCCCATTCATCTGCAATTCCAAGAGCTTTAACAGAACTAAAGCACAGAATGAGAAACTGTAATTAAGTACGATTTCACATAAAAATCATTGACAACTCCAAGTTTCTATACCTGCCAAGACCTGAATTCAGATGACTGCATTTGGCCTACAGCAGTTGATGGAAACTCCATCACTCAGCGCACTGATGTAGTTGTTTGGAAACCAACGGCTCTTGGCAGAGAAAATACATTTCAGCTTCTGTTGAATGACTGCACATATGATGAGCAGAAGATGAGATAGACCAATAGCCGGTGCTCAAATTTGGATTATGTTTTGGCTGGTGCTTAAAGTTCAGGTCTGAGGCCAAGTGAAGGCTAGAATTTAGCCTGCAATGTAATCCTAAAATCACATGGACTGTTCTCCTCAGGTATTGGACTCGGTGGCAGAGACCTGGGGGTATTTTCTCCCTTGTGATTGCTAGCCTGTCAGTTTGGCAGGCGGCGCTGTGCTTGCTGCATTCCTGTTCTTTGGCCCTATGTGAGTCAGTTCTGGAAAACTCTTATTTGACCACAACTGGAAAAGAAAGAGAGAAAAAAAAACCAAGCCAAAATCCATACATCAAATTTGTAGGACGGGTTTGAACCACAGAGTCCGGTTTTCTACCCCAGCAGCCTGCATGATCCCAGCTCAGAGATCCCGGTGCAGTCCCCACAACAGCCACAAACAGCCGAAGGAAGCACTCGCGGAGCCGAGACCCTGCTGCCGTCACCCAACCTGAGCCAGGCAGGCGACAGCAGTCCAACCGGGACAGCAACGAACGCAGTGAGCCAAATCCCTGAAGAAACATCGGGATTTGTTCTCTCTGTCTGCTTGGAAAAGCTATTTCCAGAACTTAACTCAACACCTTCCTTCAACCTCAGAACATCTCCTTGGGTAAACATAATCACCTTCCAGGTTTGGGCCTTACGCAGCAAGAGATCAGTCCATGTAGGAATGATATTTAGCACAGGTCACAGTTTAAAATGCCATCAAAAATACCTGGAAGGGCATTCATGTTTCAGCTTTGCCATCAGCTCTAAGGTGAGGACACCTCAGCACGTCTGCTCAGGGCGTGGATTTGTGATGTGCACCAGAACATTTGTGCAATAAGCAGAAACGATGGCTCAGCTCCATTTCTTGTGCAGTCTGCGATTTCTTAACGTGTCTGACACACTGGGAGCCCATTCGAAAAGCAGTGACGGAAAACTTGGAAAGCAAATGGGAGTGAAGAAAAGCCCTTGGTGTAATTTTACAGCGTGTGAAAGACTTAAAGCAAGAAACACAACCAGATGCCACAAGGAAACTACTTTCAATTAGTTCTGCTTTGTGTTATACCTACTGATGAAAAATAAAAACAAATTCATTCTGTCAACAGCTCTATCTATAGCATAATCCTTAAATGAACTCATCCGTCAAACTGGTCTCCTCTGGCAAAACACATTACAATCCCTGTTTCTCAGCTGTGTGAATCAATCATCTGTTTCCCAAACCCATTGGTCAACATCTTAGGAACCCAATATATTTTTATTGCGCTAAACAAGCCAGTTGCAGGGCACCAACTTCACCACACCACCTATGTACAAAGTGTTCATCTAGTAGCAAACTCTGCGATTTCAGGGGAGCTATTTCCCCGTCAAGGTTACACGGCAAATGCGCCTGACCTGGAGTAAAAGTCAACCTCAGCCTTCCTGCCCCAGCAGCGTACGTGGGACGTGCTGCTGCTCGCGACTGGACAAAGCAAGAGCACCAAAGAACAAACCAGATTTTTTTTCTAGGTGGACAGTTCAGACAGTGATGTTTGAACTAGAAGATATAGAGTTATATATATGCATTTTTAAGACAAAGCTTATGGTTCACATTGAGGCTGCAGCAGAAGATCCCCACCAAACAGCACAGACATCACTGGCAGTAGCCGGTAGCATTTGCAATATTTCTCAGTTCTCCATCCACGATGCAGGAGGATCTTGAAGAGGGGGTCCCTTCCCAGGGCTCTGAAGGCTGCTGCAGCCCAGGACCACACCATCCTTCAAACCAAGGGATCCTGTGAGAGGAAGACTTGCTCTCATTCCCATGTTATTGATGGGAATACATGGGTACAGCCATACTCTGTCCTGGATGTACAAAGGGATGTAGGTATGCGGGTTTCCAAGGGTTTGGGTGCCTGACCTCCCTGCTAAGGGGCAGAATTGGCCAGGCTGAGGTGATACATGCTGTGCTCTGCATAAGCCACATCAGGATGGAGTGCTCAGAGAACAACTTCAGCCGTAGTCACCAAGGATTGAAATGTGCCTCAAAGTCATCCTTGAAATGCTGTTTCCCACCATGACTCCCTCGTGCTGTGAGCAGAGACTTGTGCAGTTGGTGCTTCTGGCTTTGCTATATTGTCTGATAGAAAATCTACCAAAAGGACAACGCAAACCTGGCTGTTTCTTGCAGATGTATTAGCTTAGCCAGGCAAATGACAGCAGGGGTTTTACCTGAAGCCACCTCCGGAAAGCTTATTACTTGTATTTTAGCTGTTAAAATGACAGCCTTTATAAATTTTACTGGGAATCCCTCAAAATAATGTACAATGTAGGTATCAGCACAGGCATCTAAGGGATTTTGAGCAAAGCAGGCATGTCAAGGACTCATTGCTCTTACTGTCCCATCAATGGTACCAGCTACTCTTGGCATTACAGGAGCAGCAATAACCAACCAAGTGTCCTGGTTCAAGAGAAACTTCCATCATCTCCCATGGATTTCAAGTTACCTGGGATATTTGGGAAACTTTGCTTCTGGGTTTGAATTTTTTTATGTCAATCCTTACAAAAAGCCAAACCTTTCAGAAACATCTGGGTAACGTTCCCTTGAATCCTGGGGTGCAAGCAGAATGGCAGAAGACTCTCCCCACCAACAAGCAGATTTTACAGATCTCTATTATTGATCAGCTTGAACCAACATGAGAAGCACCCAGAGAAGTACCTCTGAAAGCACTGCAGGAAGCTGACATAGTTATGAAGCTTAAAAAAAATAGAACACAAACTTTTTAGCCACATTTTTAACAACATTAGTTTTAAAGGCTGGGCTACCATCAGGTTGGAGAAAAGCAAGATATGTCCACTGCATGGCAACCTACTTCTTCCAGGATGAAGATTGATCATGGCCAAATGCGAGGCAACTGTGTGCCCACTTCAGCAAGTACTAAGTCTCAGCTTCGGGGGAACACTGAAGTGTCCCATTGGTGCATGCAGATAGCAATAAATTTCACTGCAGAAGGCAGCAAAGGCAACAGGATTCATAGTTTGGTGTGGATTTTGACAGCTCGGGCATGCTCTGTCCAGAGCTTCCCAGCCTGGCTGGTCTCAGTGCTGGGCCTGGCAGCCTGAAGAGGAGGAAGAGCAGAGCAGGTCTGAGCTGAAACCAAAGTCAGACTTCCCCGAGGAACAAAGCCACGGCTCCCGGACATGCGTCTGCTGGGGGAATCTCAGGGCAGACAGGTGCCTGGCCCACATCCGCATGTGGGGATGGACAGGGAATTTTGTCGGGTAGATGTCTCCAGCACCAATACCCTTGGTAGGAATGAAAAGTTGCCAGCAGAGCTGGCCCCAAAACAAAGCAAACAAGGCATGTATCGCCGGACAGTCGAATAATCCCCGTGCGGCGAACTAAGTCAAGTTCAAGGAATGAAACCTGACTGCTTGCAGGCAGTGGCTGCTGAGGGCGCGAGTGCTGTGGAAGCAGCCTCTGGAACGTCAACTGGTGTTCACCCTCCCTAAACCCAAAAATAACCACCCCAAATCCCCTGGCATCACCATGGAGAAGCAGCCTCGGTGTCCTTCCTCTGTCAGAGGAGCCACACACACACAGGGTAAGGGGGGTACCCTGCAAGCAGCAGAAGGGATGTGCTTAGCCCTGCTCAGGAGCTCGCTACCTTCTTTACTGAAGGACCTGCTGTAATTACCTGCCCCGCACCATGGGCTGAGGCCATCTGTCCCTCTTCACCTCACTGGCTTATCCTATAAAAGCTCATCTGAAATGAAGCTGAGACACCCACTAAGGGCAAATCCAAGCACTCAAACCCCTGCTTGTGAACTGGCACCAAACACCATGAGGGTTTTGACCACCATGCATTGAACACGCCTTCGCTGTCCTTTTGTATGTCCCACATCTGCTCTACAATCACAAGAAGTAAAAGAATTTTTCTTTTCGTAGGTGAAATCGTGTCTACTGGCATGACTGTAGAGCCTACAGCCTCTGTACGAGTATCAGGTATTGCTAATTCATAATGAAGCGGTAAAAATTGGCAGCATGGCACAGTTCTGCTGCTTACCCCAGGACTCCAGAGTCAGATTTCGGCACAGACATGGGATCATTTATAAAAAAAATCACATCAGTTACATTAATGAAGTATCAAGCAGATACTTGAATTCTGATGGAGATAAACACAATCTATTCTGCTCAAGGGAAGGTGAAAAATACCCTGAATGTTTGTAGCATTTTCAAAAGGAAAAATTAATTATTTAGACAAGGTAGACACAAGAGCTAACATTACATCCAGTCCCTGTGGGTCACTCCCCAAAATCTCCAGGGGAAGATAGTGGATGTCCAGGGGCAGACCTGGGCCTGGCTGTGGAGCTGGGGCTGCTTTGGGCTTTTCCCACCACAATGATCATAGAATCGTAGAATGGTTTGGGTTGGAAGGAACCTTGAAGATCATCAAGTTCCAACCCCCTGCCATGGGCAGGGACACCTTCTACTAGAGCAGGTTGCTCAAAGCCCCATCCAGCCTGGCCTTGAACACCTCCAGGAATGGAGCTTCAACAACTTCTTCTGATGCTGGGGGCAAGGCCAACATTTTCCTACCTCAAAACAAGCATTGTTTTGCTGAGGTTTTTTGGCATAAATAAAGAACCAAGATCCGAGGCAAACCATGCAATCCTCAAAACCAGCTTGGACAAGCAAGAGGGCAGCTGGTCAGCATATCACATGGATGGAGGGCCAGGGAGCTCGTCCCAGCAGGGTCTGGAGGACCGTGCTGCGGACCCCCCGGCCTTACCATCAGGACATTTGTGCTCCTAGTCCCTGTGTCCTGCTGTCCTTGGGGAGCTGCCCTGAACACTTTTGCCCTTCCCATCCCTGGGACGGCCATCACCCCCCAGGCCCAGCACTGAGACAAGCTATAAATATTCCTCCCGACCTTCCCTCATCACTCAAGCCCCTGGCACCCCAGCGGTGGCTGTGGCAGCCCATGGAGCAGCCTCCAACCCCGGGGCCGGCGTGGGGGCACCACCTGCTTCCCCCTCCCAGCGGGATGTCCGTGGATGCCGAAAGCCCTGAGGGGGACGGGACATCCCGGCAGGCTCTCCCAGAGACACTGGCAGATTAGCGACTCTATTTTTCAAGCCGATCCTCTCCCACCTCCTCCAACTTTCATTCAACTTACAAGAATTTAAGACAACTTGGCAGGGCAGGCAGGGGCTATATATAAACCCCAGTGGCCATTTCATCAAACAAACCCCGATGAACAAATGGCCTCTGTACCTGGAATGCGGGTTTATGCAAGTGACAGGTCAGCAAAGCAGCTGCCCTCTTTGCTCGCAGCACAATGGGGATAGCAGAGATGCCATCAGCACTATTTTTTTCCTACCCTGCTGTGCACTAAAAAAAATTGTTCTAGGAACATTATGGAGAAGGGGAGTAAAAATAGATATGCAGGTTCAGCAAATGGCTCTCTGCTCCTTGTGTTTCAAGCTTTATTTGCAGAGAATAGATGCAAAAAGAGTTGTGGTACCCTGTTAAATTGTGTGTGTTTGCCCAGCAGCTCCTGATAACAACACTCACTGCTTTCTGGGTTCATTTTAAAAATGCTACCAGCAGCCTGGGCATTTCTGTGGTTTCAATTAGACCAGAAAAGATGGGTCTTTAGAAAGATGAGCCTGGGTGGGAAGTGTCAAAACGTTTGCTGCAGTGGCCCCAGTTGAAGCTAAGTTTTGCTTATCACTATCAGCAGCAATTAATATTAACCACATGGTAAAAAAGTTAGAAATAAGGTTTACTTTGCTCCAAGACCTCTTTGCTGTGGGGTGAGCAGCCTGCAAAGCTGTCCTGGGCATGGGCCCCAGTCCCTCGCGCTCTCGCCACCCCGACCCGGAGCCCCGCATGCGTCCCAAGGCCAAGGTCGGGTGGGAGGCAGCTCCCGCAGCCGCTCGCTGGAGTTTTGGCTCAGCCCGGCTCTACTGAGAGCGACTGGCTGGAGCTTCTGGGATGCAGCAGCAAATCCTGCGGCGGCCATGCCCGTGCAACGTGCCCGTCACAGAGGGCTGTGATGGCCAACTTTGCCTGGTCCCCAGAGAAGTGACGGTGGTTAAATAATCCCGGTGTTAATGCTGGTGGAGTCATTTTGGTGAAGCAGCCTGGGAGGCGCCACGCTGGCACTGGGACCACCTCCCACCCACTGAGCCACCCCCTGCAACTTGTTTAGACCCTCGGGGACAGGCGAGCGTATTTATGACCAGCTCAGAAGAGGCTGAGTGACAAGCTTTGACCACAGGCTCTCCTCTGGCTTCCTTGAAGGCTGAGGATGAGGCTAGAAGATGGGTCACCACAATAGGACCATTGCAGGGGATGAGGGCAGACCAGGCAACCATCACAGGGGGCCACAGGCAGCTGAGGCATGGACAGTGACAGAGCAGCGGGGCTGATGTCCCCATCCTAGCTTTGCAGGCCCTCTGCACAGCGGGGCCACTGCCACGTGCTTTTGATCACACACTCTGCTCTGGGTTGGCAAAACACCACAGTTGCAAGGGGCAGCCCAGAAGATCCTTCCTCCCTGCTTGCTCCCTCCATCCTTTCCACTCTCGGCCACCTTCCTCCTGCCCCAAGGAGACAGCAGGGCCGGGGAATCCCTTTGCCTTGGCAGTCTTTGGCCTTGGCCTCTGGAGTTGGAGCAACCTCCAGCAGTCCTGCGACCACTCCAGGACCAGCCTGGTGGTGCCAGAGCCCAGCCCGGGCAAACGGAGCCCCTCTTTAGGGGCTGGATCCTGTACATTCAGACTTCATTGGAAACCTCTGGCATTTAGACTCCTAAACACTTTCCCAGCAGTAGGATAACACCAGAATAGGGGGCTGACCTTTGGGCACCCATGTCACTCACTCAGTGATGACCTTTCTCATCACTCAAAGCTGCCGGGCTGGCACAGAACAACAAAGAGCTTTTAAATTCACCTAATTACCAACAAAACCTCACCTATTTTTACAGCAACATCCATCAGACTCCGCTTTTTAGATCCTCCCAGCCCAGCGTGTTCCCTTTGCAGCACAGAAAGGGACTTCAATCCCCAGCTTCCCAAGAGCTCATTTAACAGCAAGCTGTAGGGACTGGAGGGATGACAAGGAATTTTAATAGAAAGCAAATTAAACACTTTATAACTCACTTCCAAACTGATTTATATGGCCAAGGCTGCTTCGCTACCCTTTCACGGAGGAAAGATCCCTAAAGCAAACACCTTCAAAGGACTGATCCAACTCTGCTTGAAGCCAGGAAAGGCAAACCCTGCAAATCAAAAGCTGCAGCTAAAATGTACACAAAACCCCCAAACCCCTCAAAAACTGCCATTTGATAGATCGCTTCAGCCGTCCCCTCAATCCCAGATGCCACAGATGGATAACGCTGACCTATCAACACTAATGTACGTGTAGTTTCTTCACACCCAGCAAAATGCTGCCCTTAGCATTACATTTTTAAAAGACGCCGTTTCTCAGCATTAGAAGCTTCATTTCAAAGCTTCATTTCAATGCAAAGAATTTCACTTGGTCTATCCCGGGACCCCTAAAGCCCTCGTGTTTGTATTCCACCCCTGCAGAGGGAGTGAGGGGTAGCAGGAAAGTGCTCAAGCCAAATATTTCCCCCTTTGCAGCATGCTGGAGAATGTGCAGTGACACCTCCGCTCAAAGGGAAAGGCCTTGTTCAGAGAAGACATGGCAAACACGAGGCCCTTGCCCTGGTGGAACAGCTTCAGTGCCTGGAAGAAGGTCGAATATCAGCTTTCAGAATTTGTAGGGAAAAAAATCTGTCCATGGTTTCCATGTATCTCCAGCCTGAGGCTTTGCATCCCCTAGGGAAACGTCATGCCTTGGCTTCCAACCCACCAAATTGAACTGTCAGATTAAGGAATGGCAAGACAGACGTCTTCGACTAATATTTGGCAGCCAGGCTGAGACAATGTCTCTCCACCATCATTCAAGCAATCTCCCCTTGGAAAAGGACCAGACGAATGTTCCCGTTGTTCAGATGGCTCCAGAAGAAACGACTTGTAAACAGCAGCGGAAACTGTGCCAGCAAATAGCAAAAGGAAAACTGTACCATTTCAACAACAATTTTGGAGCTGGCTCCAGCAGCAATGCTCTGATGAGCATTAAAAATTACTGTATCGGCACAGCTCCCTGTCCCACCATGGCCGCCAGGGAGCATCGTGGACCTCATGGGGCACACCTCATTGTGCAATGCCACCCCCTGGGACACGGACATTTCTCCCTAATCCCATCTGGTCATCACATTGTGTGAGAGGCGTGGTTGCCCTTGATGGTATCATTGCTTGCCTAACAGCCAAGGCTGTTCTTACTCATTGCCACCTCAAACCCTTTTTCTGACCCTTGGGAACAGCTGGAACAGCCGTCAACCCCAAAGTGCCACGGGAATGACTCCGTTGGCCTCAGCACCCACTTTCATAGAATTATAGAATTGTTGAAGTTGGAAGGGACCTTTAAGATCAAGTCCAACCATTAACCTAACCTGACAAAACCACTTCTAAACCATGTTCCCAAGTACGACGTCTTCCCTCTTTTTAAACACCTCTGGAAATGGCGAATCCACCACCTCCTTGGGCAGCCTATTCCAATGTTTAATAACCCTTGCAGTGAAAAAATGTTTCCTAATATCCAATCTAAACCTCGCCTGTCATAACTTGAACCCATCTCCTCTAGTCCTATCACTTGTCACTTGGGAGAAGGTCAGAGCCCACCTCTCTACAACCTCCTTTCAGGTAGTTGTAGAGAGTGGTAAGGTCCCCCCTCAGCCTCCTCTTCTCCAGGCTAAACAACCCCAGTTCCTTCAGTCATTCCTCATAAGACTTGTGCTTGAGACCCCTTGCCAGCTTCGTTGCCCTTCTCTGAACACACTCCAACACCTCAGTGTCCTTCTTGTAGTGAGGGACCCAAAACCGAACACAGTACTCGAGGTGAAGTCTCACCAGTGCCGAGACCCCACCTTGAGCAACGGAGTTTATGTATAAATATCCATTGATACAATAAAAGGGCTTTTAGCTCTTCACTCTGCCTTTCCTTACTTTGCCTTCCTCTGCCTTGCCAGTGCCTGGCAAGTCGCAGTCTGCGAGCAGGACCTCGCTGAGCTGCATAGCTCCTGAGAAGAGCACACATCCACAACGGGTAAAAGGACCAACGTCCTGAAGATGCAGCAATGTTTGGGGTGTAAATGCCACATATCATTGTTGAGAAAAATATGCACAGTGATCCTGTACTCAAACAGATAGACCACATCAAATGGGCAGCAAAGGCCATAATTCTCCTCTAGAGCCCAAGCAGAATGACGGACTGTGGAAGTGTTGAGTCTCAGATGGCTTCTAGTGACCTCAACTCTCCTTGTTTGAGCAGGGCGCCTCCAGACAGACCTTCCATCTGCAATCCCTTACCTACCACCTGTGATTTTGCCTATAGCTCTCTGCAACTCAGAACTCCAAGCCCTGAAGAACAGGGTCTGCACCCCATCAGTGAGCAACTGTGGAAATTCCCCTGCACCTCCACCCAAAGCTCAGGGGTGAGGGAGCCTCCAGATGGGCTCCTGTGTCTGTGCAATGGCTGGCAATTAAAACGGATCAAGGGGAGGAGAAGGCTGGTGTTACTTCAGAAGTTTGCCCCAATGCCATACTCACGCAGGTTAACAGGTACCCCCTCGGCACAGCTTCTGCCCAGACTGTCTCTGCATCCGCTTTTGGTACCCACCAACACGAACCTGATTTTGTCTCACAGCTCCGGCTCGTCAGAGCTTAGGCCTGAAGGATAAAACATTGGTTTATATATTTGGAGAGAAATGAATTGTAAGCAATAAAAAGCATGAATTCAGCCATTTCTCCCTTTACCAGGGATGGAAGCTCATCAAAATCCCGAAGCAAAAATCTCAAAGCCCATGAGCTTTGCCCAGTGCCAGACCTGTAAGAAGCTGTAAAATACATGAGTGACTTCAACTCTTCCTACAGGAGATTCACAGCCACGAGCTGCACAAACCCAGCTAGGGAAACGCAATGCTAAAGCCCCGCTTCTGGACCAATGGACTAAATTAAACAGCAGAGCATGACTGGAGGAGGCAAGAACAGGGGCTGGGACTTTCCCGGCCCTCGATTCTAGCCCTACGGGTTCTGCGCCATCATAACCACATCCCAAATCTTTTCTCCATGCCTGCATGTAAATCCCATTATCAAGCAGAGCTACCTGGGAGGGTGGAGCAAGCAGCCTCCTGGGAACACCGTCCCACTCCGGTTGATGGAGCGGTGAGACCAGGCTCCTGAAAGGCAACGGCCTGTAACAACCACCCCGACCTTCCAGGGCTCGTTAACTCTCCTCTGGCCAGATCCGTGATTTGCTACATGATGCGTGGAGCAATAATTTCCACTCTCGGTCTCCAGAAAAGTAGTTCTGCAACCGGGGCTGATTAGCCACCGCACCAGCCTCCCCGTCCGTCGTATAAATCTAGTGCCTTCGATTACATCATGCCAGAAAACTGAAATGTAAGTCAGATGGCGAAGGCATTAATGGCAGCAATTGTAAAGGCTCAACAATGCGAACCTTCCCAGAATGAACTGTCTTGACCTTCGTCGGGCTGACAATAAAAGTGTGACATCATGTGCAAACGAGCTTTAAATTCAAACCAGGTGTGGAGAGCTGCCTGGCGTCACGCGGCTGCCGTGTAAACCACGAACATGCGAGCAGCAACGCTGGAGGCCAGGGAAACGCCAGCCACCAACAGGACCCACTCCGCAACAAAAACAGGTCCGAGCAGCTGGTGCGGTGCAAGACCGAATTCTGCCTCACACTTGAAAAAGCCAAGGCTTGTGTCATGCGGTAACAGTCCTCGTTGGGGCAAACGTTATTAAGTAAACACAAATTTGCTGATACTCATTTCCACGTGTGTGAGCACTCACACAGCTCTGGAACCGAACCAGCAGCACGATCGTGATTTTTTTTTTCCCCCCCATTTTTTTTTTTTTGCTTCTATTCAGGGCTCCCTTGCAAAGAGAGCGCTTAGAGCTGTGCTCGCAGGTTGTCCGCCACAAGTAGAGAGCACTGTGATTTACAAACAAAAAAGCACATCCCTGCTCCAGAGCCCTTCCAGGACAGCCCTCATCCCTCTTGCTACTACCCCAGAATGAAATGTTGTGCCTTCCCTGGCTGACCCTCACCTTGCTGCACAAGAAAGCCCCTTCCCCAAAGGGGTTCCCACACGTTTTTCACCCTGCTTTGCAGTGCCAGGTCAGTCGCCTGCTTCCACAGCCCTGAGGAGGTGCTGGCATGGGGAGGCACAGCTACAGCCACCAAGGTCTCTTCTTCTGCTGCCTCTTGTTTTAGAGGGGAGCAGAAGAGCACAGAAAGGGCAGCTTTGCTGTCAGTGAAACCAATACCTGAGAGGACATCAACTGCAGGTTGTGCTAGACAAGTTATTTTTTGGCGTCCTCTGTGTTTTGGGGAGCAGAGTTCAAAGAGTAAAATCAAGCACTGAGAGTAGGCAGGGTCAGGAGGAGCAGTTCATAACAGCTTTCCCGGACCACGTCTCGCATCAATTTCAAGGTGGGTGCTGCAAAAGATTGCCTGCAGAATGGAGCGGGGATCACACAGAACTACGCAGATGAAGGAGAACACGTGTAAGTGCACAAATATGCTACCACCAACAAACCAGGGACGATTTTTAAGAATGACACCCTTCCCTGGTGAAAGCGATGCTACAGCCTGAGCTGGGGCTAAGCAGCACCACCACTGCATGTCAGGAACTACCTGCAGAGACGACAACGCTTTGTTATGTCACTACGCAGGCACATTATGCACAAAGCAAAGATCACAATCATGAGTTACACAAAAAAATGTTCTTTATTTTCTGGTTTGGGTTTTTTTTTTTTTTTTGGAACATGCCCTGGCTGTTCCACGGGGAATCCGAGGGAAGGAGAACTCAAACCAGGAAATTTGTTGTACAACATACAGGTCTGACTGGAGCTAGGCAATTTTTACATACAGATAATTTTTTTTACAAATTCCAATTCCACACAAAGCACGGCTGAATGATCACGACTGAAACACAAATACAAAAAACCACCACCACAAACTGCAGAAATGAGGCAGCACTTTTGTAATATTGAAAACTCTCTGCCACTGGCAGTCATTAGGAAGTAGCAGTAAACGTGTCCAAAGGTTTTTCAGGATGCAGAGCAACTACAACTGACGCTTTCAACATGAAAGACAACTGTAAACAACAGTTTCAGGTAAATCGTTAAAATTAAATCTAACTGGGAAAGGAGTTCGACAACAATCAATGCTACTCTAGCTCCTGGACTGATCAGAATTTCAACCTTTAATTAGAGAGCACATTAGGATGCCCACCATAGGAATAAGAAGATTAATTTTCATCTCTGTAAGTAGGGACATTTAGCAACAACTTCATTAATCTTCAAGTATTTGTAGTGATGCATTAGTAAATATGTCCACCTCCTTCTCTTTCTTTACCGAAATATCAGTGTAAGCCACACAAAGACCCCACACTACTGAATTGGCAGGACTCCAAATTCCGAACCTCCCTTTGACTCAGTAAGGGCTCGGAAGCTGGCCCGCCAGAAAGGTGATGGGGACATTGTTGTATTTCTATCCAGAACAGGCAGAATGAATGCATGCTAATGAAAGCATTTCCTCTCCTTCACAAAAAAATCCTAAAAATTATTTTTAGGAATTTATTTTAAATGAGACTGGCCATATTGGGTCAGACAAAATACCCACATAGCTCCACAACTCTGCTTGACTTCTGTCCCAAGGAGGTGCCTACAGAACCTCAAAACAGGCAAGGGTGGACTGACAGGTCCAGCCTCCATGGACTATACAGCTGTTGGAGCAGGGACTTCCCGATCCATACCAAAACAACACTTTGTGCAGCATGAGAAATACAGTAATAAAGTATAAGCCCCTATTTGCTCTCATGCAAACAACGTGCTTCTGAGCTGCTCACAGATTGAACATTTGCCCTAGCAGCTCGGTCAGACAGATCCTGTTGCACCATCGTGTTTTCATCCTCACGAGGAGGACTGCAAGGGTAAGGAACATGGCACCTTACATGTGACATAAATGATTTAAGAACTCCAAATCAGCACAGTCTCCCCATGTTGCAAAGTTAAGATGTTGCCATGTTTCAAAAAGAAAAACTCTTACAAGGACAGGCCTGACAGGCACACCAAAAAGGTCTGCCTACGTGTAACATTGACCTTTGATGATGACCAGCGGTGGACACTTAGTGAAAATTAAACCAGCAGGGCACGGATGAAGCGGTGCTTTCCCCGATCCACACCCTTCCCCAGGCTGCACTGCCCCTACCAATCACCCTGGCTGTACAACTAATGGCGCATTCCTGCTTAGGGCCCCGCAACTGATCTTAATGCCAAAATGAAGTGAAGGGGAAGGTGAAAAGAGGGACAGAGAGAGGACAGGATAGTTTCACAGTGTCTCAATTTTCACTATACAAGGACATGAGAATTTTAAACAAACCTATTGCCATGAAAATCAATATACTAAGACACAAACTTCTTAAGAACGTGGGAATAAACCGTGAGCATTTGCCATACTACAAGGGCAGGTTAGGAGTGCTTTTGTTTTGCAGTACTCATTCCTACAATGCTGTTTACAAGAGACACTCTCCACACCCAGCTTACCACAGTCCGTCTGAAATCCGAGCAGCCTTCAAATAGACAAGGCATGGAAATGGGAGAATGAGAGAAAACAAATCAAAGGCTACCAATTAATTTTCATGTCTTACATTGTTCTTCTTGTTCAGCTGGAGAAACGGAAACTTTCCAATTGAGTTCAGAAATGCTGTGGCCCCCTTCATCCATTCCTGTCAAGTCCTCGGAAGAGAAGGCTGGAAAATGATAACTACAGGTAATAGAGCAGAACCACTGAACTTTATAAATCTGGAAATTCAAGAAAAAAAAAAATCTGTACACAATAATAATGAAAAAATGTAAGCAGGGAGTTCCAGACTAGAGGCGTGCTTTGCTCAAAAAAAATTGTGCTAGTGTACAATTGTTGTGAAACCTTTACACAGACACAACAAACAGAACAGCCTATGGGACATGCAAAGAATAAAAATAGTGTCCTTACTCTGCTTTTTCATTGTGGAAAACACTCATACCTTTTTCTAAATTTGGAAACAGAAGTTCTTTCTCTTTATGCCCCTCTCCCTCTTTCATATTTTAAATTATGTATCATAGAAACTCAAAAGTAGCAGTATTTCTCTTTTTCAGATGAAAGATAACACGCATTCTGTGACCCCCCCCCGTGCTGTGATCCTTTTTGCGCCACAGCCAAAATGTAATAATAGAGCTCCAGCAGAGGTGTGAATTGCTTCCATTCATCCTCACTGAGTATTAACTTCATACACTGGTATTCATCATTCCACAGTCTACCTATTAGGATGGTTAGTTAATAGCCAGGCTAGTTAGGATAATACTCAGGGATTAAAAACAATAATGTAGTGATTTCCATAGCATTACAGGAACCAACTGTAAAATTAACACCGTCTTTCAGGTATTTTCTCAGTTACATTTTTTAAGATTATGCACACAATCTCGACTGGCTGTGTACGAGCAGAGCATTACAGTGCACGGCAAGACTCGGCTTTTTCAGGGGGAAGAGGAAAGAGCAAAGAGCAAAAGCTTAGCAAATCTTTGTCAACTTTCCGCACCTTCACAGATAATCTAAGTTTTCAGTGTTAAGTCTTGCTGGTTAGAGTTTAAAATAAAGTGACTGCAGTGTTTACAAGTATTACTCAATATTATGCTACAAGAGTGTATGATAAATGAGAAACAATTTCCATACAATTTCTAATAAATATTCCTCCTAGATTCTAGTATCTGAAAAAAACCTATAGTTCATTCACATGAATGTAAGGTCTCCAGTTTTCCTAAACAGTTTTGCTTCAGTCAGATATGAAAATTATTTCCTGATGTACAGCTGTCATTGCTTTCTCAAGGTACACTTTTATAAGGTAAATAATTAGCTTTTTACACTACTGTCAGAGATACACCTTGAGTGACCGAACCCCTATAGTATAACGAAACCTGTGAAACACGGCTGTTGGAGGGCAGCTGCAGGCAGGAAGGTGGCTACATCTGGTTATCGAGTTAAACAAGCTGGGAGAACTGCAAGAACAAAGGCAAGATGGGGAGCCTCCACCATTAATGCTCATACAAGGCTGAGAAAGTCTGATCAACCCCTTGGTCAAAGGAGGCCAGAAACCTCTCAAGTTAGAGATATCCCCTATGTACACACACACCCTTTCACCTGCTGAAGCAGAACTGCTGAGCAAAGTGTGAGCTCTTATGAGAAAAATATGCAATCTAATGGCTGCTGCTGCTCAAAAAGGCAGTCCCACTCCCACCACCTCCTCACTTTTCTTGTCCCCTAAGTGAGCTCACTCAGTTCATTTTTTTGGCAGATAACGTGTCACATCTCCTGGTCATGGTGGTTTTCTGCTAATTAAACATGCTGACCAGGAGCCACTACCAGTGCCACAGTAGTAGTTGTGAACTTGTGGCCAAGAGTGGACATGCTGTTTCTGGTACCGACAAACTACTAAATGGCTCACCTTGCATCACAAAACTTCTGCTAGAAACTTCAGGATAAAAATAACTGCAGTCTTTTCCAGAAAATAGCGCACCAACTCCTGCAGAGTGGGGATCCTACCAAAAATTCTGAGTTAGTTCCCAGGCAACACCAAACACATCTATTTCTATATTCAGCTCATAAGTAGAAGAATATTCCCCAGGCAAAACAGATTCCTGAGGCAGTACCAAGCTGCACCACACCTTCACGCCATCTATCAAAAATGAAAACTATCTTATGGATCCTGCGAGAGCCAAGTGATCTGTTGGCATGAGAAATTCTAGTTTGTCAGCACAGGAATACAGGTGGTGATTCCAACTCTGCTATTTTTGTTCCTCCCTCTTGGACAGGTAAGGACCAAGTACATTCAATCAGGGTTATGTTAAAGTTGGCACATCAGCGTTTTCCAAATGCTAAGTGACATAATTAAAAAGTTTAATAGCACAGACCCACTGCTAAGAAGTTAGAAACGCCTGGCTCTGGAGCATCTCCTCTATCTCAACTGATAAAACATAAGTCAACATATTAACAGAACTGTCTCAGCAGGACTCTCTAGCAATGGTCAAGTGATTTGCTAACTGTGCGCTTTATGGACAGAAAAATGTATTTAAATGTCACTTACTAGCTGCTTTCATTACTTTGCTATGTTTCACTTGTGTCTTATTCCACTTCTCACATGTAAAAGTGCTAAGTTAAATTAAAAGAAATATTGCATACGGAAATAATGAAGAACTTTCCCAATCTCTAAGTCTTGCCGTTTGAGGCTGGGGTCTAATTTCTTACCTTTACACAAGACACTTCTGTGGAGGCTTAGCTTCATTAGGGCATAGAGTCTCTGAAGAGATTAGGCTTTTTTAAAGACATCAGATTGCATCTGATAGAAACAAATTTAAAAAACCTTACCACGATATCATTCACTACCTTCATTCTACTAATATGAGGAACTTTTGTGGTGGGCACTCGATACCATATTTAGCAGAGCCCAGTTGATGTTGAAAATTGCCTTAACATTTCATTTAATCAAAAGGAAAGGGAATTATGAAAAAGTACATGGAAGTTTAGAAATCTAAGATAAAATTAGGGTTCTGTAATCATAAAGTTTCCTTTGTCTTCAGCAGAGGCAGAATTTCACCTTTCAACTCCAAACCTTCTCTGACACACAGCACTACATAAAATATAGAAACACTCTATTTCAAATATGAAACAATTGTAAAAATGGGAAGAAGACAGAAAAAGAAAAAATTCTTTCAGTGCGAGGAATACTGAGGTACAATGAATAATATTCAAAAGCAGATCTTAATTAAAAAATGTCTATTATTAACTGCGAAATGGAAATACTTCCCAATGCTACTAAAACACTATTATGCTAGATGGGCAAAGCCTTCTAATTTAAAAATTACTTCAGTATGATTCAAGTACACTGAGGTATAAAAACTGTATTTAAAGAAACAATTAACAAATATTATCATGATGTGCCCATTAAACTGGGCTAAGGCAGTTGGTTTCTGGATCCATGTTAGGATAAATTAGGGTAAACATTTGGAATCAGGAAGTTCTTAATATGAAGTGGCTGAAATTTTGGAAATTATTCAAGCAATAGAAGTCTTCCACAGCTTAGGATAACGCGTGCATTATCCTAAATGCACACATCATGATATGCACATCATGAATGATGTAACATCTACCCGTCTCATTGTCTTTAAAACAGAAGTTATTTCAAGGTTCTGCTTTTGTTCACCATGTACACTAAACCATTTTTGCATTGCAAAATTCTCAAGAGATCTTTTTACCCATCATAATTACATCATTAAAAACTAATATTTTAGAATGGCAAAGACTAATTGTCCAGTAACTGAAAAGAGTGACTCAAGGAACATCACTAGTGCAGTTAAAATAGAGCGTTATTTCTTCCACAGACAGCTTTGGTTGGTGTTTCCTTTAGGATGTCCAGCATTCATTTCAGTAGTTTTGACACGTCTCTGGTTCTTGCTGTCCTTCTGAAGCTCAGTTCAGACAGTGACAACAGGCTGTTATTGATTAATCCAATTGCAAATTATTAGAACTAAACTGAGAAGGCCAACACAAACGCCAAAAATAACCAATGCACATGCCTGTGAAGAAAGAAAAGCAAAAATTAATGTTTTACTGAAGGAAGCATTTTACATTTCCAAGGCTTGTAACTAGTAACAAAAAAACCTGTAAGAACAGGTTTAAGTAGTGTCTTTTAAAATAATTTTTAATATTTCAAATTACTCAGTCTTCAAACAAAAGGTATCTGCTTAGAGGGAAACTAAACTAAGCCTGCTCCGGGATAGTTTAATTGGGAACTCTCCGAGCAGTCTGGTTTGCTTGCTCACACTATCCATCCGCAATAAAAAAAAAAAAAATTAAAATTGCCCTGTAGAACTCTGAACAAATTAAGAAACTGAGTTTGTATTTTACTCAAAATATAATTCAAGTTACAATGGACTCTTTATATTTTTGAAACAGATTATAATAAAACCACAGTTCAAGAGACAGTAGATTGGTGATTTATAACGAAGCCCCAAATCTGTTGGAACTAGTCATGACTCTAAATGGTCAGAGAGCATCATTATTAGATTTCCTTTCAGATTCTCCATTTTGTCAATACAAGCACAGCCCTATGAATCATAAGAATGGCAGAAGGACTATGTATAAACAGTTTGTCAGCATTTTAGCTACTGTCATGGAGTTGCTCTGCTGAGCAGTGGTTAAAATGAAGAAGTTACAGTGCAAAATGCAGGCTGTTGCACAAATTCCAGCTAGAACTTAACCTACTACACTAAAAGAGAAACCATGGAAAGGAGAAAAAATAAAAGGAAGGGGAAAAAAAAGTTGTTTTTGAGAAGGCTGACACAGGAAACAAGCATAAACACTGTTTCACTTAAATGCAGTTTGGCTTTGTTCCAGCTGCTCAGACAACATCAGTGATGCATAAGAACTGAGGAGAAATTGGATTAAAAGTCAACATCTGAAAACTATAGGGAAAAGCATGTATTCAGATCAATAGTCCGGCACGCGGGCATACTGTTACTCAAAAATCTGCTGTGAAGATGACTAGATCTATCATGAAGGAAGAAAATGCTCACAGTTTTTGTGAACTGCAATGAAAACAGGAACTTTGCTCTACAGTGTATTAAGATGCATCTAAAATGGGCCTGTTTAAATATAATCAGCACACATGAATAAAAAGCATACCCCAAGTTTCTGTGGTGATAAAAAGTCCTCTCTGCTAAGTTTAAGATAAAATAGTCCAGGATATACAAAAAGCAAACATGTTGATGTGGTTGAACCTTTAAAAAACAGAAAGTAAGATTTTACTTAGTGCAAGACTGAAGTATATTAGTTTATCATAATACTGATTTTTTTTGAAGAAAAGTTTTAAAAAAAAAACAACAATGAAAACAAACTTACCAACTACTCCAAATACATTTTTAATGTCTGGCACGTACATTGCAAACAGAACAACAATTGTATTCAGTGTTAAAGTGACAAGGATATGGCAAATCCACGACACAGGAAGATGAGAGCAAAATACCATCAATACAGCTTTCCTTGCCTACATAATACGAAGAGAAACATTGCATGGGTAAATACATACATATACCTGTATTTTAACCTTACCTCAATTTCATAAACTTAAGATTACATCATTCCAGATGTGAAAGAACATTTTAAAAATCAAAAAGCAAAAAATTTAGTAATAGCTAAATATTTTGTCTTTCTGTAACATAAAGTTTAGTTTAGTATTAAAGCACTATTTATCACGTTGCCATTAGTCTTAAGGAAGTACTCCTTCATTGCAGGGACAAAAGAAGGTCTGGGGGATAATGCTTTGTCCCTTTGAGCATGCTTGGTAGCAAATGTCAGCATGTTGTCAACTGATATGTAATCTATACACTACTTCTATATACAGTTTTGCATATGCAATTTTTTTGGGTCCTAGCTAAATGAATTTTCACTGCTACCATAGTACTGATAAACTAAAGTAGGGTTTTAGATGATGAAATAGGTCAATATGTGTTTTTAATTTACAATTAAAGTGAGCTTTCAAGCATAAGTGTGTTTGTGTGTGGGTGCGTGCATGTAGAAAGGAAAAACCAAGTCAGCAAAACTAAATTTAAGAGGGGAAAAAAATCAAACTAAATAAACTTTAGAAGTTCTGAATACTCTAAATTAAAAACAATGCTGTGGGCTAGTTTTAATCTGAAATCTGTCTCAAGAGCACAAATTAGCTTAGTGGTTACTTGTTATTTTGGAGCTCTCATGGAACATATGCAAATATGTGGTCTTTGATCAATCACTTGACAAGTGAATAAGATACACAAGACTAGATGTGACTCAAATATTGCAGTCTGCAAAGCATTAGCATTACCAATGCTTATGCCAGCTTCAAAATGCTTAGGAGTACTTACTGGGAAATGGATTAGAGGCACTGTCAAAAGCACAGCAAACAGTATGGCTACTTTAACAGTCATGATGACAGTATCATGTGGCAGGTACCTGCTGTAACCTTGTAGCAATTCAGAGTCCACTTTGTCTGAAAACCAGAAAGATGAATTGCTTTGTTAATCGGTTGAGAACTAAGATAATTAGCAATGCATACTAAGCTTATATTCAAATTGATCAATTTGCTTGTGTCTAATGCGGAGTGGAAGGGGGTTGCAGATACGGGTCACTTTGGCATTACTGATACACTAGGATACATAACCTCAAGAAAACTTAAAAAACTTCAGGAGGCAAGTCTCAGTAGAGCCTCTGCTAAAGATAAAGCTACCTAAAGAGAAGATACAAATATGAAGGAGAAAGCATTAAAAAGAAAGGTGATGTGACATGAAGCCAAATACACAGTACTGTAAAACTTGTTCTATGTGTCTGAAACAATCAACACTAGACTGTTTTGGTTCAAAGTAAAAGCCAGAAACAAATTAATTTTGATAAACTGGCTGAATTGCATTTGGTTCCCTCCTCCACCACCCCACCCCGAACATTAAATGATATGCAAGGTAAAATTTCATGATTTGAAAGAAAAGCTGCAATTTTAATTTAAAGGAAGAAAGAAATGTTCAAAACTATGCTAGCGTATGTACTTTTACTGACTATAGTTAACAATATATTGCTGGATAACATGGAGAAAGATAACTAGCATCACTTATACTTCTAAAACATGTTTCTTATTAAAAAATAAAACAACACCACACACCACACCAAAAAAAAAGGTAAACTATCGACAATTGAGACTGATTTTTCCCTATGCCTGAGTAGACAAGTGCAACGCAAGGACACCTGAAGGCTGTCAGTTTGGATTCTTACAGGACCCAGGGAATAACAGAGGACTGCACTGGCAAGGCACCAAAAAAGGGCAAACACTTTTAGATGACAGCTCTGTTTTCTTCAGCAGTGAGAATCTCATGTGCACTCCACCACATGCATATTTAGCTTTGCAAAACTGACTCTATTGTGGAATTAGTATAGTACTGTATACAATGGACACACCATCATAAGCATTACTTTTGTACTATTCAAGGCAGAAGTGGAGCAAAAAGTGACGAATCAGTGATGAGTCCTTCACTTTTGACTTTTGTCCTTTTAAGGTGAAAATTTTCACTAAGTTAACAGCAAAGGTCAGAGCCCTCAGAGTGGTCTGCTGCCATGACTTTTTTTGGGGGGGGCATACCTCGACTCTGCTTTTTTTACCTTGACTCTGCTTTTTTGGACTTCAGAAAGGACCAAAATTTCCACCAAAGTCCAGTCACTATATGAAGTTTCAAACTCACAGAAAACAGAATAAACAGTCTGAACCACAGAAAGATGAAACACGTCTCATTTCAAAGAGGGAAGTCTTTTTTTGTTTTCAATTTAAAATAAAATGTTTTACATTTTCTCGGACTGGTGTTTTAGGAACAGGGAACAGACTCTCTCTATTTAAAGAAATAAGTTAATTACACAAGACAACCAAATAGTGAAAAAAGGAGAAGCAGCATGCAAGGGGGAGAGGGGGTTGGGGATCTCTTAGAGACATACACTGTTGATTCCAGTGTTTTAGGCTCTTGAGTCTCGGAGTTACTGAAAGAAATCAGGCTTGCAGAAAAACAGAAATGTTCCCAGTGAAACAGACTAGAAGACTACAGTCAAGACAGGGTCTTGTCCCAAATAAATCATGACAGTGAAGGTAACAGGAACTGGGATGGTTTCTAGGACTACTACCATTTTCCTTTTTTTTTTTGTTTGGTTTTGTTTTTTTTTCCTCTTCTTGTTGAGATTTCTTCTGGAGTCAGATCGTTACACCACACTGCCTGCTGAATCTCTCAAGACTCTCAGAGTGGCACTCAAAATTACATTTTCCTACAAACCACACGAGAGACAGTCAGGAAAGAGTAATAGTGGCCTATATGCTATTAGGGGTTTCAGGACTCCCCATATAATTTTTCAAAGGATTCTGAGTGTCAAGGGAACATTTTCAGACAGTTATGGTCAGACATACACTTGGGGAAAAAAAGGTGCAAAATTCCCTAGAAATCTGGAATTATTAGCTGCTGATAGCCAATATTCTTGGTGCTTTGTCAGACAGTATCTCAACCTCATGATCAAGAAATATAAAACACCCTGAAAGGAGAGGAAATCCTAATCAGAACACTTTTGCCTTACTGCCTTACTGTCCCTTATAAGAATTTTTATTCATTTAAATCAACACAGGTTAACGTGACCATCTCATAAAAAGGGTGAGTTTTCAGAAGATATCAGAAGAATCCTCATAGATGACTGTGATACATTTATGTGACAGCATTTTTATGAAACTACTCCAGAAGACAGATCACCAAGTACAGGTGATTCAATTTGATAATGTGTGCTATGTGAGCAAAACACACCGTAACACAAATTTACAGCAGGATACCCAGAGCCAAATGACTCTTAGAAAAGGCACGACACTGTGATGTTACATGATGGGATACTAAAATTGCTGTACGAAATAGACGCCCACCTATTTCTGCCAAGGTTATGATGGACCCTTAAAAAAAGGCCACTATATAGATAAGGGTTCTGAAATCTTTCTGTGTACTTGGGAAATGCAAGAATACCAGACAGATGAAGTCATCTACGTTTAAACTCAACTAAAAAAACAGTACCCAGAGTATTCAAAAGTCCAAATGCAGAGTTATTAAATTGGTACTGAAGCACATTGCCATGTAAACTCTACAGCAAATGAAAATGAAAGATGTCTGTAGAATTTGGTAGGGCACCACTCTTCTGTTTGGTAAATAAAAAGGTATATTTACTTCATCAAGCACTATGTCAACAACATCTCTAAGAAATGTACATTTCTTGGTCCAGTTCATGCATCAAACAGATATGATCTCTGGCTCAGGAACTGCATGCAATGCTAATTACTGAAGACCAGAAGCATGTGCTAGGAAGCCCAACTCAAAGCTTATCCTTTTAAATTTTTAAATCCTTCCCTAGTCTTTTGTCATTGCCCTCCACTGAAGTCAAGACACAAAACTAGATGGGTGCTTTCTGTGATTCAGACCTTCTAATTTTCTTATGTTGTCAATTTTTTTCCGTAGTCCTCTAGTTTTTCTTTACATTACACAGAAACAAAGGTATCATGAAGAAGTCACTTTGTGCAGTCCTTTAAAATAAGGCTTTCCTAAACTAGATGATTCACGTGAAAAAAATTTTCCACTTCAAGCAGATTTCTAGTGAAACAGCTAGTATTAGTTCCAATTAATTTGCAAAAATACAAAAACAAAACAAAGAAGCCGTACATGCTTTGTACTCAAGCTGTACTGGACAGGGAAAACATGCTGTAAACCTTCATACGTACCTAGCATTAGGGCTAGCTTGCTGTGGGTCAAATTCCCCTCATAAAAGGCAACCACCTCAGTGCTACTCAGAGACTACAAATCAAATGTGTTGGGCTATCACAGGGTTAATAACTGATAAATCTTGCCAGAAGACAGAGCCTTAGAACAGACCTTTCAAACTTGTTGGACAAGCAGACTATTATCAGATCTCAAAATTTCTCACAGACCATGATAAATCCGTTCCCAGCTTTTAAGTGAAAATATTATGCGGTCCAACATACAGTGGCAGTCAGTAGTCTAATTACATAGCATTAGAGAACATCAACAGCTCATCAGCTATAGTTTAGGGACCAATATCTTGTCTGTATAGCATTTTAGCCCACAAACCCTGTGAAGTTTAGCGATGTTACACAATGAGAAGTCAATGATACTGTAATACTTTGCATTCTGTCTGGAGTACTTCAAGCTTGTTTGTGCACTGATACACTGGAATCCTCAGAAATCGTGTTCCTGTGAATGCATTTATAATTTATTATTAGCCTTCATTTTAAAGAATACTTGAAGAATATACTTACCATAAAACGTCAGGTACCCAAACAGAGCAGACATAAAGTAAATTAGGAAACTCAGACCAATTCCTGTGACAGTTACATTCTGCATTCTACTTTTGGATGGACTAAAACACAAAAAGAAACCCCAGAAAATTAGTGTTGCTTAATCTGTATTGTGGACTATTAAACACAATGCAATCTACATTAAAGAAAAAAAAAAAAAAAAAGAAAAAACAACCAAACCTGCAGCTTGCCTTTCATAAGAAAGCATCCATTTAATTTATGGCCACAGAGTATTTGGTGAGGTCTGTGCTGTCAGCAACATTTAGGGTTTTTAAAAGTATTTTTAATCTGGTAATTAAAGGGCGCTTTTCATGCAGACAACTAACATTGTCCCCATCTTGTAGGGAATTTAGACATACCAGAGTATTTTTTAAATAAAAATTCTGATTTATACAGGATGATATATATTCAGAGCCAGGAACGGAATCTGGGTCAAACAGTGAAACAGACTAGAAGACTACAGTCAAGACAGGGTCAAAAAAACCCCACTGAATTACATGTGGCCAAATGCAGATTCAGTTACAGCAATAAAAATTAACTAGTAAGTACCTTAGCAAATGACCTTTTTTCTCCAGATTGTCCAGGCCAGGACAATGTACTGACATTGATGATGGAACCATTATTTGCTACTTTTCTCTCCTGTAAGAGAGGAAAAGCCAGTACAGACTAAAACTGTACATTTCCCCAAAAGATGAAAGCCACTTAGTTTGCATTGTTTGATGGCACTTTTTCAAGATTGATTTAGGGAAAAAAATACAGAAATACTATAATTATATTTTAATATTGCATGTGTTTTCATACATTACCTTCGGAGCTCACAATAGATGGGTAAGACTGAGGTATGGCAGAGAAAAGAGAAGGCCATAGTTGGTATTGCGTAAGCACTCTAAAATACAAGAGAAACATCTTGTAGGTTGTTTGTTATTACAGATGGTTGGAAAAATATCTGGATGAATTCAGAATTCAATTCAAGCATCGGAAGTTAGTGGAAATCTTTCCACATTATGTTTTGAGATAAATCTCCACAACGCAGAATGGCGTCTCTGAATCATTCCACAAAAAATGGACCTTTTCAACTAGTATCTCTTCAAGTGGTGGTCATAGCTTAGTATTTCATGATCAGGGAAGGTCTATAAGCTAACAATTAAAAGATTCTTTTTTAGCTATATTGAGGCCAAGTACTTACATAAAAAGAGTAGGATTTGGCCCAGAGTCAGTATGCCATTCATGAAATTTTCTAAATTCTAATAGCTGTAGCTACTGTCGAATTACTGATTCCTTCATCCTGACTTCACTATTGTCTTATTACTCCTTCACAAGAATTTGGATACAGCATCCAGAAAATACAACATGCTTTGGCATCTAAAGTTTTAAGATAGTTATACAATTAAAGTTGCAACCACACAATTAGTGGTATATTATTCCAAAAATTTGTAATAGAAGAGATGAGTCATCCAGTATAGCTTACTTCAATTGCCAAGTGAAATAAGCTGAACTATAACAAACACTTTTGTGCTGACATAAGCAGGCCCATACTGGTAAAAATACGTCACTTTCTACTGATAAAATTAAAATGGAAAAAGAAGTAGAAATGAGTCCCAAGATTCTTCAAAGCACAAAAGGCCAGAATCTCACGGGAGATGTTTCTGGTCAAAGCAAAATTTCTCCTTTGATCTACAGATAACATTTGTCCCATGTTTGCATTGCCCAACCTCCCCCCCCCCCCTTTTTTTTCTTGGGAAGGTGGGGGTGGATTTTGTTTTTTCAGACAAATGCAACCAACTGTGTCCGTCCTAAATTCCACTACGCTACAGGCCTATCCCAGATTTATTCTTCCCCTTTCCCCTTCTTCTTCACCCCACAGAGTTCTATGTGACACTTCCTCTCCTGCAAGCCTTGATGGGTGGTGACATGATTTAAATGCCACATTAATTAATAAATACCAGAGCTGGCATCCAGTGAAATGCACAAGATTGCATTAGGCCTGAAGACTTAGCTTCAGGTAAGAAAAAACTAAGGTTAGGTCCAGGCAGTTTCAGGAAACCTGTTCTACCTCGCAGGGAACTAAAAGTGTGCATACAGCCAAGTAGCGCTGACTTCCAGCTGAGGGCATATTAAATTGGCTTGATCCAACTGCACCATGAGACTGACCACCGCTGCATCTGTTATACTTTATACTTTGGTCATATTTGCAAAATGTTTTCATATATGCTGCCTTGGACAGCCAGCCTTCATATAAAAAAGAAAGAGTGAGACTGGATAACACTTGGCAACAGGTATAGGAAATATTTCAGCAGCCTATAACTAGTTTTACAGAAGAATAGCTTACCCTGGATAGAGTTTAAACCTCAATTCTTTAAAAACCACCCCCTCCCCCCTTTAAGTTTGCATATTGTTAATAGAGACTACCTCTTTTGAAAGATGAAAGAGCTTTGCTTTACAATCCCCAGTAGAATTTGAAACCTGTAAGACACACATGCAAAAAAATGGCATAATGAAAGAATAAGCCCAAACCACAGACATGAAACGTTTTCGCTTCTGTGATGATTAAGAAAAGTAGGAATTTAAATTACAAGTCATTCTGAAAGTGTTAATGTAAAAAAAGCATTACAGTTACTAATAAAATTAGAAGAACTTCGAAACAGCATGCATTTTACCTGTAAAGTGTCTATGGCACTATTTAGAGGTAGAGGACAAGGGATCGACCATTTTTTAATCATAATCTGCAAAGACAGCACATATAATGTATGAATGATACTCTAAGAATCAGTTTAAATTTAGATATATGTAGGTAAAATATCAGACTGTTGGTATACAAAGCAGGGAGCTACGCCCATAGTAAATGAACAGGCTTGACTGGTAGACAGGCCACAAGAAGGAGACTTGACAGAAAAACTTGTCAGTGCCATTCCATACAGCTGCTCACTATGCACAGCTGGCAGCCTTATGGCGTGCCTATCTGGAGGTGGTGCACTGAAATGAGCTCTGACATTAACTGAAATACAACCAGCGCTCCGCATTCACTCTCTCCGTGCTCCATACTAACTGCCTCCCGTACAGAATAGCTGCTGTGTTAGCTATCCCAGGCCCTTCCCCTAAGCACACAAGCCTTTAACAGAGATAGAGCAGAGCCTAGGGCTAATCTTAAAAGGCAGAAACATATGGTTTGGACTAGAAAGCAAAGGAAAAACAATAAATGCAATTATTGTCCCAGAATGTCATTGGGGCTTTAGCTACTCCCTGCTGGTTTAGGGACTGCCAAGGAACAGGGCCGAAAATCAAAGGGAAATTAAAATAAGCAGTGTTACCTCCTTTTTCAGGAGCCTAGTTTAAAATGATAGTTGCATTGCTCTCCTTACCCTAACTAATTTCCTATTGTAGTTGTCTGGCTTTAGAGGTTATAATTCTTTTGAAGCCTAGAGCAAATAATTAAAAACTTAATTAAAGACTCAGATTCACAAGAAGAATAACATAGAAGAGAGCACTTCTCCTGGCTCAGAGAACTACTTTTTGCTTGCAGCCAAGTGGTGTTTTCCCAGGGGATAAGGATTAGATGCTCCCTTTTGTCACTGGTGCCAGGAGAAGCAAACAAATGCTACCTCCGGCCAAAATGTGGGGAAAGGAAACTGCGGGTACACGGCACGCTGAGTCCATTGTGGCAATAACACATCTTAAATTGCATGACTAAGAACAACTCAAGGTACGGAACTAGGTAGTAGCTTGCACAACAGCAGTCTGCAAACTTTGTGAAAAAGGATTATCAATGGAAATCCTCCAACTGTGTTGCTGACACTAAACTAGCACTGCTTTATACCAGGAGATCTGTTCTTACCCGCTTATTGATTGGCTAAACTGCCTCCCTCTGTGCAAGGTGAACTGCAACCTCATCTGAGGAAGGGTGTAAGAAGAGACAAGAACATGCTGGTAGCACATCAAGAAGTTCAACCAAAGAGTAAGCAAGGGAGAAGGAGGAAAGGACCAAACACTAAAATGTAACTTAGGCCTGTATCATACAAATGCATGACTCTGTCATATGGGTCACCCCTGCTTCACATCCTTCTTGCACACTAAGCAGCAAGAAGCTACGAGCTGAGACACAACTGCTGCAATTGTGGATGCATGGCTGCGCTATCTCCCCAGGAAGCCCAAGGTTGCTGGCTAGCTGAAGACATTTATGAGGCTGAGCAAGAAGGCAAAATATTTTTTCAAGGAGATCTCTGTATTTAAAAGCACCCAGATAGGGAAAATAAAGGAGACATTTTGAAAGCTCCAAAGTAGAAGGCTTTGTGGGAGCTCTGGCTAAGGCTAGAATGGGCTTCCTGAGCAATGAAACGGGGGAGGAAGCTAAAGGGCAAGCTTTGGGGAAAATAAAGTGTGCCTGGCAGTGCTGGGGGCAGGGTTTCCTGCAAGCTAAAGAGCAAAGATATATATAAACATTGCAGAGGGAGGACGAGACAAGCCAAACCTAAAAAGCTGAAGAACATTTTTTTCTAAAATGAAATTAATACAGATTAAGAACAGACTGAAATGGAAATAAAAGGAGACAAAATAAAACACACTAAGTGCATTTAAAATCTGTAATTATATTTGCCTACCTGCTTAATTATTCAAATCTGTTTGGGTTTCCAATTGTAGTCTACCCTGTATTTCTAATGAGGTCCCCACAACAGGAAGAGATTTTTAAGTTGGCAGCACAGCCCAGTTAGCTGAGCAGTCATGCAAACAGCACAATCTTTCTCTGGAACTTTAAACCTATTTCATATAAATGTTGTCTTTTGAGTATAAAAAACATTTGGTTTTCAGTGAAAAAACCTAAAACCTAAAGAGAGGTTGTAGTGGAAATAGGGTATTTTAAATCCACAACAAAAGCATTGCTAAAAAATAAAGTTAGAGGCTCAAACTGTTCTAACATTCTCAGTGATGTTGCTTTTCTGTACCCTGCGGAGGGAAAACAGGAATCTCTTTATTCCAGCAGTACTGACAGCACTGAGCAAAGAGGGGGTCTCTGTGCACAACATCAATTCATTACATATGGCAGGTTCCCAATCTGCATCACATTTTGTTCTGGGAACATAAACAAGAGATTTAGGAAAATACCATCACGAATCATTAACACCTTTGTTGAACAAGCTACCAACAGGGCTGTCTCTGAAAAAAAAAAAAAAAAAGAAAAATCTGGCTTTACTCTTCACCAATATTCAATATAGCAAGAGGGGAGGCAAATGAAAAAAAAAAAAAAGTTTAATGATCACATTTAATTTCTTTTCACTTAGGATTCAAGTCAGCAAAGTATTCAACAATCAGAGACAAAAGTGCTCAGGACCTCACAGAACCTGGCTTTGAATTATCAGTTATATATATTTGTTCTTCTCCCAGATCAGCTCATCTCAGTGCTTTCACTTTTTTCCGAGTAAGGACTATAACCAGTATATTAACTTTAAAGAAAAAGATAGAAACACAGAGAGGAGATATGCAACCTGCCAAAGCCCCACAGCAGAGCAAAGAGAACAAAGAGTAGTCTCTAGACTTTTTGCTCAGTGCACTCACTAGACCATACTGACCAAGACATATGCTGCCTATTGTACCTATCTTTTCTCCAGGCTGTATTAAATCTGTGGCTTGCTGGCAAAAAGCTGAACAGATGGTATGCACTTGAAAATACACAGAATTATTGTATATGCAAAATATAATTGTATTACTTCCATATGACTACCACAGTTTTCTTCTGCAACAAATTAAAACATATCTGCTATACAGAAATTAACATTGTGCAAACTAAAACACCGTTTCAACAGCACCTATCACCCACTTCAAAGCCATTAGATATGAAAACTAAACCGCAGTTAATGCCTTTGAGTTTTAGTGCCTAAAGAAGTCAGAGAAAGTATTCTGTGAAGAGTATTAGTTTTCTTTAAATATCCATAACAGCTTTTAAAAATTGTGACTTCAATTAGATTTACTGTGGCTGCTTCTTTGTCACTTAACAAAGAGTAAGCATACAAATGTAACCATTTAATAAGAAACCCAGTAGTCTATGTACTCCTTCATTTGTATTTTCTACCTATTTTTTTTGACAGAGACTCAAAACTAAACACTAACTTAAATCATCCCAGCTTGACATGTCTTCACACAAGTCTTGCTTACACACTTGCCCTTTCTGAGCCCAAAATTGTTTTTGAATGCATCCACCCATTACAACAGCTTTCTTCAAACACGTATACACATTCCCATTGAAATCCAGAAGATGAACTTGTTTTAAAACTCTTGAAACTACCTTCAGCCAAAGGCCTATTTCAGCATTAGTTAGTGCTTTTTCTTCTCTTTTTTTTTTTTTAAAGATAAATTTTAGGAGAGAGGTCAAAAGTTAAGGTAATTTATAAATATTACAAATGAATTTCCATTAGCTCCAGAGAGGCTGTGGCTGCTCCTCAATGCTCAGCTTAGGAAGAATACTTCCCAAGGTCCTACAAACACTGCAATTCCCCAGGGATACCCTAGGGAGATGTTTTGACAGCTTTGAAGTTCGGTTTTATCACATGGTTTAGTTCCTAATGGATTGCCTTGGTCTCCTGGATGGCATGTTTGTTCAACTTGCCTTCAACTCTGTTTATCCTTTTGTAAAACAGGTATTAAATACAAGTCAGTGCAAGCCAGAATGACAGGGGAGAGGGGGAACGTTTTACCAGGCTCCCAAGTAAGATTCTTGTTTCTATACCTAGATGACAGAGTGTGAGTTGCTTGGTTGTACTACATATTACACATGTGCATTAACACACTTTTTCCCTGTAAAAAGAAAAATAGTGCAACTTAAAGGCACGTTTTCCATCTTAGATCTGCCTAGCAGGTCTCACTTTTGATATTTGGAAACATCTACTTCACAGGGGCCTTGAGAGGGTGAACATCAGGGTCAAAAACCCCCATATGGCTCAGAGAAAAGAACTTTTCCTTTCAGCGGGAAAGAAGAATAAGGTCATTGACGTATTAATGAATCTTGTAAACTGCCTTAATGAAGTTCTAGTTTTCTTTGCCTTTTTTTGAACTCTGTCACTCCATTATACATGTAAATTTAATTTATTTGGAGTATATTAAATTCTCCTCTGCACTAGTTGCAGTAAGTAATAGTTAGAAACTAAGAAAACAGAATTCCATTCCATTACTAGTAGGGAAACAAAAGTATATGTGCCAGCTCCCTTCACTGCACTGTCAGCAAAACAAAAATATTGTTACATTTACCAGTCCAAAACAGAATTATTTTAAATCTTTTCACATGCTTGAGAGCTCATATACACTTCCATGCCTCAGCAAAACAAAAGTAATCTGTCCAAGCAAGCACATACTGAACTTAAGGAAAACTAGATTTCACATAAAAAGTTAAGGGGGGAGGGGAAGACAATTCATTTCAAAACGGGCTTACGAAAACATTCAAACAATAAGAAAAAAAAATAGATAAGCTGTGCATAGATTTTTAACTTACCACAAGAGCAAAGTACACCATAAAGAAAAATGATAAACTACTTGTGTAGCCAAGAAAGCCTGTAAAATAACAGTAAAAATAAAAGAGAATTTATAAGGAAAGTGATCCTAATGTACAGCTAAAGCTTTACATTTTAGGCATGTTTTCTATTACAGCACTTGGTATCTGGGGCTTAGGACTCAGAATAACAACATTCCAACTGCCTGTCACAGATCATTTATGTAGTTTTGTAGGGCAGAATTAGAACTGGCTTACCACTAATGGCATGCTGTAAGTAAATGCAGCTCTTTAATGTTCTGCTGTAAAGATTTTATTTTAGTATTGCAGACAAAATACTACTGCAACCCAAGTAATAGGTTAACTAGGCAGGGCTGGAAGGCAGAACACACTACAACAACTTAAGTAATCACCACCATCACCAGCCCCCTGCCAGTTAAAATAAATAAATAACCCATTAAGGTTTTAAAGTCTTCAATAGTAATTGCTATTAAAGTAGCATAATATTCGCTTCTCTTCTTTAATTACTCACCAATTTTAGGAAGAAGCGCAAGAGGAAAAACAATGCAGACTGAAGTAATCAGTAGCAGCAGCCTCCCATCAAGGTACCAAGACCTGTTGGAAAAATCTATTATGACTGATACAAAGCTCAAGAGTCCTGAAAAATATGTTCTACTTTAAACTGTGATCTTAGACAAAATAACCACTACAACAAGAAAAATAGTTTCCGGTCTCACATGCTATTTACATGAACTTCTATCCCTAGTTTCTATATTGTGCTATAAAATAAAGCTCCCAGACAACGAGGAAGCAAAGCACCATCCCATAACACACCAGCAATTGCAGGCAAAGTTGCATAGGCAAGTGTCTGCACGGATCACAGATGTGTTAGTTCTCAGCAGCTCAATATGCAAACCCCTGCCTTTATTCAAAGCAATGATCAGAGGGCAAGGGTATTTCATACTCTACGGATTTCCAATAGAAGTACTTCTATTGTATGCTACATATATCTTGAATTGGATTACACAAAGTTGCATATTTACACAACTGGAACAAATGGCAACATTAATTCCCACTTACTGCTGAACTTCCCTTCCAGTTTATTACTCCTACATGACCTTAGTTCCTTACCACTTCCAAGGGGTGTGAAATAGAAAGCTAAGATACCCAACTGACTTGTTTGGAAATGCAGTTATGTTTTCTAAACATACCAACTCTCTCTTCTGCCCAAGTTCCATTACACCTATCATCACAGGGTTTGAATAATAGAAGAAAACAACAAGTAAATCGACTTTCAGTTAATTTGAAATTATGTTTGCTGTCCAGAGGTGACGTAAGAAAGAACAGCAATAAAGAGGACTTTTTTACCTTTAACTTTGCAGAAAGTGATCACTCATTCTTTGCATAAATCCACTCAAGAATTAAAGGACAGAAGGGATGGAAATTATGATAGTGAAATCTGCTTTAATGTTTAAACATAAAACTATGCATATAAAAAAAACATTGTAGAGGCATATGAAGTCTTAATGCATTTAAAATCTATTCAAAGTATCAAAATCTCATCTCCAAACTGAGGAAAGTACAGATGGATAAGTTGTTAAGAAACAGAAACATCTTGAGGGTGGCTCCCCCTAACTTGGCAATAACCATATCCTGTACTGATAAACATCTTGCACATCAGCCTCCAACTTTCTACCTATAAACACCTTGGCCTTTGACCTTCAAGTTTATTTAGTCCAGGATATGGTTAGCACCTAATAAACAGGCAGCACCTCAAGTTATCATACGAAAAGTAGCGTAACACCTGTGTTAAGAAAAATTACCACATACATATATTAACTACTGTCATACATCATGGACAACCACTAGTGTCACTTGTTTGAACAAAAAAAAAAGGTAATATAAATGAACAGAGAATTTTCAAGGTTGAGGGCATCTCCACCATATCAAAATAAAAGTAACACTTAAGTGACAATGTCTATATTAAAAATTACTCAAAATACATCACTTCAAAAATTGGTATTACTAGCAGAGGTCTGCTACTGCTACAGTGAAAAAGCAACTTTGCCAAGATCAGGCTCCCTGCTGTAGCATTCTTCACGTTGTTATCATTTAGCCTTCACATATTTTTAAACTTTTTCCTTCTTCTAGTATGGTGGATGTTCAGATTAGGAGGAACAGTAACATAGCAGTAGGCAAAAGTAAATGAATGCTGCAGTATGTGAAACATGGTGGGACCTTCTGTTTTAAAATCTCCCAATTCTACACATGCGCAGCAAATCCACAGTTGCCATCATAGCA